>NC_086156.1:5464729-6064729 GCF_035149785.1 Candoia aspera | reverse complement strand
TATGTGAAGACCTAGCTCTCTGGAGAAGGCTCTGATGTTGGGAAATGTGGAAAGAAAGAGAAGAAGAGGAAGACTAGCAACAAGGTGGATGGACTCAGTTACAGAGGTGATGGGTGCACTGTTTGTGATGGATGCACTATAAATGCTAGGTTAGGGACAGATTGTCATTGAGAAAATCTATCTATGCGGTTGCTAGGAATCAACACTGATTTAATGGCATATAATCAATCAATCAAATCAATCAATATTGCCCAGCTACGTGGTAGCATTTATTCATCCTTAGCTGAATTTGGAAAAGCTAAGCAGGGTTGGCCTTGGTTAAGGGAATCCCAGATTTGAAGTTTAGACTGAGAAGTTTAAAAAAAAACAGTCTGGGTTAATGCAGTGGCAAACCAGTTCTATCCTGATCTCAAGAAAATTACTTGGACATGTCCATGAAGTCAGCAAGAATAGATCTTGACTCAAAGGAGACTTTACTTTTCATTTCTATATTAATGTGCTAATGGCCTCCAGAGATGCACATTATAAATTGGAGATATCAGCACATGGATGCATGCTAAGACATTTGGCTCTAGTCCAGTGTTGCTTGCACTGTGAATATAACACAAAGACTCAGTGGAGAGAGCCATGAAAATGTTCCTGGTGAGTTGTGAAACTACAATGTTATGCCATATAGTAAGCTTAAATGCAAATATCTTAAAAATAATGTCTTTGGTACTATCACCTGAAGATGCATCAGGACTAAGAATATCCTTAGCTATTCTTGAATGTGGAACTGATTTATTTTTCATTGTTAAATATATCTGAGCTCTTCAGGACATGTCACACTAAGCCTTTCAAAGTTATACCTCTCTAGTTCACTGTACATGTTACTTCTGGAACATAGTGTCTCTTTTTCTCATATATTGCTATTCAAAAATCAGTAACAACTTCCTTCAGTTTTTAAATATTTTATAGTGGGGAGAAGTATGACCTAGACCCAGTACAGAAATGGTTCCCTATCCCATCCACTTCAGTGTACATCTGGATGCCAAAACAAGGGTTTTCCTGTCTAGTTTGGAAAACATAGGCAAGAAACCAGAAGGCAAGACTCATGGAAGAAAGAAAGAATATAGTCTGAATTTAAAGCAGCATTCTGGTGACAGAACCTTTGAGAATTTAACCCAAAATATGAAAGAAAGAGATCAATGCCTATAGGAAGCAAATGAGAAATGATTTCACATGGTAGTGTTTTATTTTAGGCTGCAAGAATTTTACGTATTTACACCACACATTTACATCACCCCATCAAAAAAATCTCCCTAATACAGAAATATATCAACTCAGATAACTAAGTAGTTTCACTAACAAGCTTATCAGGAAGCCTTCTGACTCCCATTCTATTTTTCTACAGTTGTTTTCTCAATATGAAATGCTAAAAAATTTACTCAGGCTCCTAGAGCTTGTTTCAACATACACTTGGAAGTCCCCCCCCTAATTTAAAGAAGGTATACCTACAAAGATCAGAATCATGCAAGAAGTGGTATTCCCTGTGAGACTCTATGGAAGTGAAACTTCAACTTTGAAGAAACAGGATAGAAAGAGTACTGATGCCTTTGAACTTTGGTGTTGGAGAAGACTCCTGAGAATGCTGTGGACAGCCAAGAAAACAAACCAATGGATCATCAAACAAATCAACCCAGAATTCTCACTCAAGGCCCAAATCCCCAGGCTCAAATTATCCTACTTTGGACACATTATGTGAAGACCTAGCTCTCTGGAAAAGGCTCTGATGCTGGGAAAGGTGGAAGGAAAGAGAATAAAGATGACCAGCAGCAAGGGGGATGGACTCAGTTATAGTGATGATGAGTGCACTGTCGGGAGATCTGAAAGAACAGGTTAGGAATAGATCATCATGGAGAAAATCTATCTATGTGGTCGCTAGGAGTAGAAAATAACTGGATGGCACATAATCAGTCAGTCAGTCAGTCAATACAGTGCAAACATTTCTTAGCATGTAATAATAGCAGAGATAGTATTTAAATAAATTCTTCACTCTGCTCAGTAGACTTCAAAGTGGGTGACAAATAGAACCAGACAGATGATTTCCACGTTCAATTTACCATTTGGCCACAAAATAGTTAATCTGTAATTTACCAAAAGCTCTAGTCACCTTATGCTATACCATACACTTACCTTTTTCCACATTGATAATGCTTGTAATATAGTACGTCTTAGTGCTACTATTATTGATATTAAACTTTTAAATGTTGATAATATAGATTACAGAACCTCTTCTTCTTCTTCTTAAAGTAAAGGAAAAATAATAAAACAGAGCCTTCAATTCCCAAGGGAAGTAAAATGTGTGAAGATCAATTCCAGGATAGTGAACTGAAAGCAATGCACAGCAGTGCTGGTGTAGAGACTCACATTAAGGAGCATTTCAGAGTTTCTTCAAAGTGAGAGAATACTTGTAAGCCAAAATCAAGAAAACAACAGAAAAATTATTGCTTTGCCTACTATGACACTTTCCTCAGTTCCTCCAAGGATCTCAACAAACTTACAAGTTTCCCCCCTCCCCCTCAATAGCATTCAGTAGTTTGGGCTGAAAAATAATGACAGACTCATGACAGACTCAAGAGAACTTCTTAGCTGATGGCAGCACCTGACTAATCTTGTCCAGGCTCAGAAACTAAGTCCGGTCAAGCTTTGTTACTATTTCAATGACAGATCATCAAGCGAAGAAAAAAAAATCCTCTAAGAAAGCAATGGCCACAATTTTTGTACTGTTACCAAACAAACTGTATTTATTTATTTAAGCATATATGAAATCTCTAGGAATCATTACACATCTCTCCCATGTGGCAAACTGCTGAACTAGAGAAGGGGGCTGCTGGTTGAAGTGCCTTCAAGTCTTGAACTGACTCTGCTCACAGTTAAGTCCTCTGGAGCAGGAAAAGATATAAAGGGGCTTCCTATTCCAGTTGAGCTTTTCTTGACTAACAAGGACTTCCAGAGCTCCTGAGAGCTCCTGTGTTGTTTATCTGTTGATTCTGCTTTCTCCTTGATACCTCACCCAACTTAATTGTTGAACAGGAAGTTAACTAAGGTCTCCATTGTTTTTGGCTAGGGCTCTGAACCACTCCTGTTCTCTAGTCAGTTTACTATAGCACACATGTTAAATGCATGAGGTGTGATCATGGGATTCTTAATTCAAAATATAGCAAAAAATGGAGAAGTAGCAGAATGGAGAAAAGTGAAAGTGACTTCCAGAAAGAGAGCAAAAATAGGATGAGAGAAAGAGACAAAAGGGAAAAAAATGGAATCCTACTTGGATTCTGTCCCGCCCACTTTGGACTTTGGCTCCACTCATTCTGGGTTCCAAATCCTCTGGATTCCAGCTCTTCCCATTTCAAGCTTCAGCTCCACCCATTTTTGGTTCGAATTCCATCCACTTGGGACTTTAGCTTCTCTCTGGTTCCAGCACTCCAGCCTAGATCATCCATGTGAAAGCTGCCCTTGTAAAAAGTTAATTCCCACCCTTACACAGAGGAGCTGTAAAGTTCCTCTTTCATTTCTCACTGCTGAGGGCAAGATGGTTCTTCTTTGTCTTCTCAAAAGCCCTGAGAGGTAGGCATACTTCAGAGGCTATGAAGTGCCAAAGAACTCCTAGCAGGATTTGTACCTGAGTATGGATTTCCACCCAGGTCTTTTCACTAATCTTGAAGCTATACTGGCTCTCAAAACGTACTCTTTTTTTTTTTTGAAAAAAAAACTAAGAGGGAAAATTTGACTTTCACAAGTGTCCATTTGAACATGACACTTCAGAAGTATAACAGAAGCAAAGATTATAAATGTGATGACAATCGACTCTTGGTTGTGTCCCAGAATGTGCTTATTCATCTGCTACCACTTCTTCTCCTTAGCTAAGCAGGATGTGTCTGGAGAATTTGCTTGGCTTAATGAGGTGTCCAAGGTGATGTAATATACTCCGACTACTCTCTCCTTATCTCAAATGTTGCCTTGGGCTTTCTGGCTGCTTCCCAGCAATCCTTCAAATCCGCCTTTCTTATTGTTATAGCTATGTGCATGTTCTCTTACCATGCTCAAATGAAGTAGGAAAGCCAGTATAGGGTGGAGAAGTAAAAACCCTGAATATTTGCACTCCTTTTTCATTTTTTTTAATTATAAAAACTATGCAAGTCTGCCCGTAAAGACTAAAGACAGGGTTGGAAATAATGTGGTATGTTGCTTGGACAAATAATGTACTTCTTTATAAAATACATTTTAACTGATGGCAAGGTCCACTGGCTTTAAAAAGAGATTGGACCGAGCTGTGGTATTAAGCCAGATAGCTAAATGAAACCCTCTGGTGAAATAATCAGTAGATAAAGCGTTCATCCACAGCAGACGTACAAAGAGTGAGATAAATTATTACCAGCCTAGACAAATAACAGCTGTTAGTTAGGAGAGCTAGAAGGAAACCTTTCAGGCCTTCTCTGAGCATCTGGAAATATCTGGCTGAACATAGTTGGAAAGAGGAGACTGGGCTGAGTCGGTGTTTGGTCAGACCCTTCAAAGCAATTCCTTTCTGTTTCTGCTTGAATTCACTACATGCTTTAAAAAAAAACAACCCTCAGTTTGGGGATGCTTTGATAATCTGAGAAGCTGGCTAGCACTGAACATTGATCCCAGCTGAAGCAATGCTGGGCCCTATCAGGAGGCACCAGGGGCACTCTGCTCTGTTGTCCTTTATGAGGAAGCACTTGGGAGTCTCTGTTTGAGATCCCCTCCTCTGCCAAATCCTCACCCATTAACCTTTTGTCTGACAGGGGATATTCCAATTTGCATTTGAGGACAGTGATGGAAGAGTATTTGGTCCAGATGCAGATTGTGCAGAGATCAACTCTGGGTGTAGCTTTTGCTTTGGAAGCAAGTTTGTTTTTGTTTTTGTTTTTGGAGGAGTGCAAGGAGGCCAAGCAATTACAGTCCTGTGATAGGAAAAGAGGCAGGTGCTTTCTCTCTTTAAACTTGAATATGGGTCAGAGCAACCCAGGTAGCAATCTAATATATGCTGGAGGGAGGGAATTGAGATTTCTTAAACAGTCTACTCCCAAGTTTTTCAGTTATATATTGAACATAAGAAGAGCTCTGCTGGACCAGGCCAAAGGCCAACCCAATCTAGTCACAAACTAGATGACTCTGGGAGACCCATAAATCAACACAAGCACTATAGCATCTTTTCATTTGAGTTTTCCAGTAACCAGCATTCAGAGATGCACATTATACACATTCAATGCCAGAAGAAATGTGAGCAGCCACAATATGCAGCACAAAAAGATGCAATGGAAGATGTAGGGGGTCTTTGGGAAAATCAGGTAGCCAAATGAGGGTCAGTATACTGTACCATGGCTAGATCCCATTAAAGGTAGGCTCAGGAGAGACACAATCTGGGAAGAACCCAGCTCCTGCAACCTGCTACTCCTGAACCTTCCTGGAATCTGCAGTGCTGCTCTGTGACCCTCTAGGAATATAGCTTTTGTAACTTCCTGCTCCTAGACTGACAATTTAATTTAATTTAATTTGTATGCCACCCATTCTCAAAGATTCTGGGCAGCTGAGAGTAAATTATTTCCAAAGTATGGGAATGGCAATAAAAAATGTCTGCTTCCAAGTTCCTGTCAGATTATGTTCTCATGTAGATAGGAGCCAGAGGGAGGTGTATCTATTTGATTGGACAAGCAGATTAATGTGGGAGAAGGTGGTCCCACAGATAATCTGGTCCAGAGCCATGTAGGGCTTTAAAGGTGACAAAAAGCATTTTAAATCCCACTTGGAAGTCCACTGTCAATCAATGCAGCCCCCAAAGCAGTGGGGTCACCTGAGCGTTTTGGGGTATCTCCATCTCACTGCCTGGCCTGCTGCATTTTGTATCATGCTTCTCAATGGTCAGCCCCATGTAAAGCAAATTACAGTAAATCAAGCGGGAGGTAACCAGGGCGTGAGTGACTGTGAGCAGAGCTTTCTGATCCAGGAATGGCTGTAATTGGTGTACAAGATATAATTGTGGAAAGGCCTTCCCAGCCACAGCTGGCATCCTGACATTTGAGCAAGGGCCGTAAATCCAGGAGAACCCCCAAATTGTAAACCGCCTCAGAATGGGGTAGTGCAATCCCATTCAGATTCAAGAATGGCACTAGTCTGGAATTGTTTGGTCCACAAACACAAAGCCATTCTGTCTTGGAGGGACTCAGTCTGAATCTGCTCCTCGGCATCCAGACTCTGACAGCTTCCAGGCACTGGGTTAGCACCTACATTACATTGCCTGTATGGCCCAAGGCCAAGATATATAACTTCCCAGGAAACTAGACCTGGAACAGAGTACAGAAAGCTACTGTGCCTGAAATTTTCAGGTATGCAGCTTTTGCAATTTGCTACTCTTAGGCTTTCCAGGGACCTTGTCGCTGGAAATCTGCTGCTCCTAGATTATCTTAGAGCTCAGAAAACTGCTACGCTTTGGTCTTCCAGGAAATTTGCTAGTGGCTACACTTGGATCTCCTGGGAAACTAGTAGTAGCAAACTGCTGCTCTTACATCTTCCATGAACTTAGCACTGGATAGCTACTGAACAACTTAGTTTATCTCCTAGACCATGTATGCTTTTCATGTATGTTGAATTTAATATCTCCTCTCCATTTTTGAGATAGGACTAGTCCTACCATTATGCAGAGTGATGCTACCACCTCAGTCAGCATATTTTTTGTGACTTTATGAATTATTAATGTATATTTTTTTTACTGTCAAGGAAGTTTCTCTACCTTGGATTGTAAACATCTTCAGTTTGGGATAAAGAAGAGGTGCCACTTTTTCCCACCTTCAGGAGCTGAATATGTTGGATTGGTCCTCTGGAAAGGAGCAGCTTGAAGAAAGCAGGTTTATGCTCAGACAGCTCTCTTTCACCAGCCAACCTACCCCAACCTTCTTTTCTGGTGGAGAACTGTTCCTCAGTGAAAACCCTGGCACCATTCATCTCTTCCTCTGTTGGGAAATTCCTCTCACAGTCCTTTCTCACCTATTAGAAGACCTTTTATTGGGAACCAGACTTGAGTTGCAGGCCCTGTACTCTTCTTCTAAGCTATAAACCTTCCCCTAATGTTATATTTTAATTCTGTATATGAAACTCATTTATTATCCCATAACAAAGTGTGTAAATTCTATATACAAAATAATTTTTAAAAATCTGCTCCCAAACATTCTGAAAATTATTATGACCAATGAAGATTCCACAACTACTAAATTTTACACAATTGATTCTGACATTTTTGCCTTTTTTGTTTTGCTTTTCTTAGTCCTGTATGCATCAACACTACAGACAGAGAATCCTGTTTAGGATTGACTTCAGAAATTTCTAGTTGTTCTCTAGCACATGTTTCCTATCATATGAGCTGGAAACTTAATTTTTTTTTTAAACAAAAATACTGAAATCTTGGGAAGCTACATTCTGCATCTATTACACCCCATTCTATTTTTTTTTCTTCCACTTGTGTATAATTTGGCATACCCACAAATTTGTTCATACATATTCCTAGTCCTGAATAATTTTTAAAATTATTTTAACACTGCAGAGTTCAGATACTTTATTTATTCTCTGAGAGTGGGAGAAATGCTTGCTTTCAACAGGCATTTCCAACTGTGCTTGTTCCACAGGGAGGGGGAAAAAACCCTTGCGGTTTATCTCCTGAATTAAAATCACACTATACTGCATCTGTTAAATAGTTAGAAGTCTGGGAATATTATTGATAAAAAGAAAAACATTCACTTGTTATGAATGCATATGACAGAGTCTGCCTCCACCCACTCTGCAAATTAAGAAGTATTATTTCAGACATGTTGTTTCTGCATGTATATATGCATGTGCATGAAGTCTGTTTTCTGGAAGGAGAGAATATTTAAATATAAGCGTTGTCTCAAATGTTAGTCTATTGCTTTCCAGCCGGTCTGACCTACATATGTAGGTGGGATATAGACAACAGGAGTATTATTTTAACAAAATTCAGTTGCAACTTTTCAGTTATGCAGAAACCGGTTATCACCCACAGATGCATGAACTCTCTGTTTGCCCCCCCCCCCCAACACATACATACATACATACAACCCATCAGCATTTTTGTTTTATTTTATCACTGATATGTAACTTTTATTTATATATGATATGATGAATGATGGTTTATTTTCAAATAGCTGCATGTCACCATTCTTTCAAAAATGATGGTACAGACAATTATCTTTCCTTGGATATACAGTATATTCCTGCAAGAGCTACAAATAATTTTGGATAAATCCAAGGTACCCCATGTTGCCCTATGATGCACCATTTCGCCCAGTTAAAGGTTACACACAGACAAACAGAAGAGTTTTAGTAGAATATAGATAGTATACCCCATTAAATTTAACTGTCAATAATATACTTATTTTTAGCTTGACCTTGTCTCTCCACCCCACCCTCCTCAGGTTTTTTTGAATTTGCCTTTTGGTTGGTATATATGGATACATACATATATGCACACATATACACAAACATGTCATCATGCATACATTAGAGCTGTGGGGAGGAATCTCTTATGCTTGTTTTAGCTGGAGGTGGCAGCTGAGGTAGTCCTAATAGAAAAGCTGGGGTTTGTGTGAGATCGTTGTTTTTATGTGTGTATATGTATGGGTGTGGGTATTATTACATATATTATATTCTTCCTTTTTGTGAAGAATCACTTGACATTCAGGAGCATTTTACTATTGAGTAAATATGGTACCTATAGATTCACATTCCCCACAGATAGTCACTCTGCCTCTTTTAGCCTCTCTCTGATGTTTAAAATGCCTGGTGAATACAAATGACCTTGGTTATCGGTCACTCTAGTCCACCCTTTATCAAGCTTTTAACCCTGGAGGAAACCTTGAAATATTTTTCAGGCCTCAGGGAACCCCTGTACATTCAGGCTCAAATATAGGCCAGAAGGTACAAAATTGTATTTGTTTCATGGGTAGGCCTGTATATATATGCATTAACAGCGTTCTTAAACTAAAAATAACAGATGAAACTTACCTCTTTAATGTGAAGTTGCCTGAATTTGAATAATTTCTTAAATAAATCATGATCTCCCAGGCAACCCCGAGTGACCTCTTGCAGAACCTGAGGGTGCCATGGAACCCTGGTCGAGAAACCCCGTTCTAGTCCCTCTATTTCTTGTGCCATTCTTTGGCCTCTTACTTGCTACTCTCAGCATCTAAAGGTACACTGCTCCTGCTAGAATTCTGGATATGCTTGTTCCATATTTTGGGTGAAGACAGTTTCTCTGAAGATCAAATGGGAAATGGGCTGCTGGTGAAGCATGTATCTAGAAACAGACACGTCTCTATCCAGATGAAAAACTGCTGAAGAATCATGCTGAAATCTGTAGTTTCAGATAAAATAGAATCCTCCTGACTCATCAGGATGTCTGACCTTGCTGAGCATGTACACCAATACCAACCTCTGACCATCAACACAGGTACTACTGAACATAGTAGAAAGCTTCTAAAAATCTCCTTCTAGGACAGTGAAAGGCTAAGGAGAGCCAGGTTCATGTCCTCAGCTAGGGATACTCATTGGATGACTTTGGCCAGTCATTAACTTCCAGCCCAACTGACCCAAAGAACTGTTGTGAGGAAAAATTGGAGGAACACTTGGAGGAAAGGGAGGATATAAATATAACAACAACGAAAGACAACACACTGATGAATCAATCACATTTTCTATTGCATTTTTATCCCAAGTTATAGCAGCTAATCTAATGGATTATCTATTATTCTGGTGGGATTTTTTTTCCCAGAAGGAGCATCTTTCTTTTTCTTTCTTTTAGATTTTTTATCCCACCTTTATTATTCTAGTGGTTAAGGTGCTGGGCTAGAAACCAGGAGACTGTGAGTTCTAGTCCCAGCTGGGTGACCTTGGGCCAGTCACTCTCTCTCAGCCCAGCTCACCTCACAGGGTTGTTGTTGTGGGGAAAATAGGAGAAGGAAGGAGTATTAGGTGTGTTTGCTGCCTTGAGTTATTTATAAAGATAATAAAGGCGGGATATAAATAAATAAATAAATAAATTCATTTCTTTCTGACATTCTGGTAATGCTCAAAATGACTTCAATAGTTATGAAATGGTGATACAGGAAATTCCAGATTCTCAGGCATGATAAATGAATCACATGATCCCATTCATCTGCCACCTTTGTCTAGAAATAAAATAAGCCATGGGCTCATATGTCCTGGATCTCAGGGTTGAAACTTTAGCCCAATGGCTTAGAGGTCATCATTCCTAAAGCTATCTCTTTGTCTCATTCACACCCAGTCAAGCAAGCATATTATCCATTTACAAAATCACTTCACAGATCAGACAGGTGGCACCCCATGACTCCATAGCGTTGGCTCACATGATACAATACAGGAATATAGCTACATTTTGTTGGCAATCACTCAAGAAGGCTGCTAGTGCTGCTGAAGCACTTCTTTGTTCTTCATTACTTGCCAAATTGCAGTTTCCTCCATGACACCCATTCCCATCTGAAACCAGCTAAGCCATTTTGTAAAACTTAACTGCCAACATCCTTAAAAGATATGGATACATCTGATCCCCTTTCCCTGTGAATGTGTAACTCTCATTCTATGCCTTCTCCAATTCCATCAGAACCTCAATGACATTTGTCAATGGCACTCAAAAAGCATTGTGATTACAGTGGAGGACCATGACTATGCTAAAAAGAGCTACACAGTCCCTAATTTGGATGCTGTGGTCAAGATACTCTCCTAGAGGAATGATGAACGCCATCTGACTGAACACTGGCAGCCGTACTGCAGTGCTGTGATGAGCCAGAATGAACAGCAGGAAGCACACATTTACACCAAGGGTTTCAGGACTGCCAAGATGCTTTGCAAGCCACAAACGTTAACACCCAGATGATTGCATGTTATTTTAAATTCAAGCTCAGATACGTTATTTTATACTGAATGAACTCTCTGAAGGCTTGCTAGATAGGAAGATGGGTTTCCAGAAAACAGAGCTGGTTCACCAATCTTGACAGACCAACATTTTAAAGGCGCAATGATTAGTATGAGATTTCCTTCACACATGCTGACAGCCACATAATCATATGGGCCCTGTTTTCCTTAGATGCCATCCCACAGGGCTGTAATGCATTTCAAATTCTGCAGGTTCATATCATGGATGGTGATAGGCTCCCATGGCTTAAACTTGGCAGAAGCTTCCAAGACACTGGGCAAGGCATGGCGATAATAAAAATATGATAGATAAATAAATAACAATCTTCACTGTATACTAAATGAAGTTACTTTAAACTATTCATTGTGCTCTGTCAACCTGGGTATACAGTTCTGTACCCACACAAGTTTAAGTCCAGTGCTTCTTTTTCCCACATTTCTCATGATTTAATAGACACCTTGCTTTGCATTTCTTGGGCTTTGGGCTAGGTGATGGTTGTTGAAATAATTGCTGTTCTGGTTCTGGCAAACTTTAGCTCCAACATATCAGAGATGGCTCCAATTGCACAGGCAAAGTTGATGTCACCCAACTTGGTGCCCTTCAGACATGCTATGAGTAAAACTGCCAGCTCATACAGACATACAAATATGCTGCCATCAAATGAGGCACAATGCCTCCCAAATAGCAATGTGACTGTTGGAAGAGGGCTCATAATCTATCTTACAGTAACTGCTCCCATTTTAGATTTGGCATAGTGGCAGGTCAATAACCTCAGAACACACAGAGGTAAAATATCTGTCCCAGATACTTAACACACTGTGCCATGTTTAAAAAAGCAAAAATCTGAATCATGATTCCTGGAAAGAAACCAGGAGTGAAACACACAGCTGTATCATCAACTATAAGACAAGACAATGGACACATCTGTACTATCTGAATCCAGGACGAGATGGCTGTCAAAAGATATTCCGCAAGATCATATGTTGCATACTAAAGATGTTTTCTCCATCTCAGTTCACCAGTTGCCATAATCTCCATCCTTTCTTTTCCTACCAGAAGTAAGTTTCCTAGGGCAGGAGAAGGATTGTGATGGAGAATCTCCTGGCTTTGCTCAGAGCTGGCAACCATCAAGGATATTTTGTTCTAATTTTTCTCATCCATAATCATTCTGGAAAGATTTTACGTCTGCAATACCTACAAATCTTCATACTGAGAGTTGACTGCAAAAGCAGTAATGCAGTGCATAGAACACCTATTTGCTGAAGAAACAATGGGCCATCTTTTAGCCATGAAGTTCTCATGGTAATCTTGTAGTCCCTGAAAACTAGAAGCAGTAGTGAAGATATGGAAGGAACCCCACCCCACCTCCAAAATATCTTGCAGTACTTACCACCAGATTTCCAATCACCATGACCAGCAAAAACACCAGAAGACACAGTGGCTGACCAACGACTTTCATGCAATCCCACATGGTTTCAATCCATTCCCCACAAAGAATGCGGAAGATGATGAGGAAGGAATGGAAGAAGTCCTTCATGTGCCAGCGTGGTAATTGTCCAGTGCTGCTGATTCTGGTGACATGCTTGCAATAATAATCCCCAAAGAGCTGCATCCCGACAACGGCAAAAATGAAGACGATGATGGCTAAAACAAGGGTAAGATTTCCCAAGGCTCCCACTGAGTTTCCAATTATTTTAATAAGTGTATTTAATGTTGGCCAAGATTTTGCAAGCTTGAAGACCCTCAGCTGTAAGGGAAATCACAAAAACACAACTGAGTCTTGCAGAAGAAGCAAGAAGCACTGAATGATATTAATAAAAGGATGGGTACATGGAATGGATGGATGGATGGAATAAAAACACAAGAGGAAAAGCCAGTCTGGATTACAAACATAGTGTAAGAACTCTGTTGTTCTACCCTTCACCTTCTATTTTAGTTGATGTATAACCCTTAGCATCTGCAAAAGAAGAAAACAGCAGCCTAAGTTTGGATGTCGCAGGCACCACTCACACACCTGTCTCAATTAGTGGTGTTTTGAATGCACCCTCTTACCTTCATTGAGAGGGGAGTCATATCCTGTCTCCAGAAGCTTTAGTAAAAGACTGGCAATTGTGGTGGGGGGTGGGTTGCAATGTCTGTAGTAGATGTGGCAATGAAGTTACAGTGGGAAGAGGGGGGCAGGCTCATTTGGAGGGAGGTTCAAAATGGGGGTACTAACATTAGATGGTCACATCTAGATGATCTTGGCTACCTCAAAAAAGCTAAGTAGGGTCAGACCTGGTTACCACTTGAAAGAGAGACTGCAAGGAAACCCTAGGTCTTTAGGCTAGAGTGGGAAGTTGATCAAAACACCCTGAAAGAAGGCAATGGCAAACAACTACTGTACTGTTGCCAAAAAAGCTGCAGTGATGTGTCCATGAAGTCACCAGAAGTTGAACAAAATTTTGGGGAGACTTTACTTACCACTTCCATATCATACCTAGTTTGGGGCTCGTAATGTTTTTAAAAAGCAAACGTTCTGACTCTGCCAACTCCCCTAAAAATAAGCATTGCAATCTTGGAAGTCTGTGGGGGCTCCAGAAATGAGACTGAGAACTCCATGCAAGTTATGGACCACAGCTTGCTCATTCATACCCACAAATGCTCATGTGGGCGTGAACTAAATCCTTTGCTTGACTGGGATAATTCACATAGGAGTAGATTACTATAATGAACTCTATGTGAGGCTATCTTTGTGCTTTGCCTGGATACTGTATTTGATGCAAAAAGTGTTGAGCAGATGGCTAAATGGGGTGTTTGGGCATGTAACTCTGGGCTGAAGCAACTACACTGAACTGTGCTAAAGCAAACACGAATGAAGCCAGGTTCAAAGGTTGCATTTTTGGCATACGCTCACACCAAGAAGAGTAGGATCAAAATGTTACGAATCTGCTTACAATAAGCCCTCCAAATACTTTAAAACACCAAGGCATGATGATCGACACCAAAATAAGTGGTTTCAGCTTAACCCAAGGTAATGGCCTGTTAATCTCAAATTCATTATTTCTTTAGTTGGAAAAAAAGTAAATGTATTTATTGCCTCTTTTTGTTATGTGGTTTAAGAAGAGGGAAGCTTTTGAAAGGATCTGAGCTGACTTGTGGGGATTAAAAAACTCCATTCCTATTGCTCTGTAAGGTTCATTAGACACCTTCAACAGGAAGAGTTTGGATGAGCTGTCTTATTGCCTCTTTTCTTTCTGCCTTTTCTTTGGGAGTTCAAGATAGTGTACATGAAGCAAGTCCCCTTTCTTTCATCCCAAACAGACCAGCCTTGTGGGGTGGATGGGGATGAGAAAGAGTGACAGGACCAAATTCATCCAGTGAGTTTCTGTGGCTGGGGGTGGATTAGAACCTGGTTCTTTCTAGTCTTAGAACAACACTTAATTACTACACTGTATGCAATTTTATTTATTTTTAATCCTGCTAAAATAGTTGCAGAGGCTTTGCATTTTATGTCTCAGAGAAAGAGAGATAAAATATTTTACCAGTCTAAAGGAGCGTAACACAGACACATTTCCCATGCTGGAAAGACTTAGTTCCATCAAACTTAGCGTGACAATTATACTGTCGAAAATATTCCAGCCTTGCTGAAAATAGTAATATGGATCCAATGCTATAAGCTTAAACACCATCTCAGTTGTAAAAATCCCAGTGAAGATCTGCAAAAAGAAACAGGATATTCAGCATAAGCAGGATTGGCTCATCATGGGTGGTTTCCCAGATTGATGAGGAAACAGTTTATGTTGTCTTCTGGGAAGGCAGCACTGGCCATAGTATATGTTTGATAGCAAACCACAGAATCCTTTTAAAATCTAAAGGCTGACATACTGTACGTTTGGCTCAGAAACAACTCGAGCTATCCCCTACTCCTCCACCACGATCAATCACTCAATCAGCTAATTTTGGAGCACTGAATCCTTCCTTAGGCATCCCTCATACAGCCATTAATGCCTGCTATGAACTGTGCCAAAAAGAGGAGTGGTCCTGCTTCACATATGCCACATTGAATACTGTACTTGGTAATGTCTCAGCAATTTTGGAAATAGACACAACTGTTATTTACAATAATGTGGAGCCTTTGAAGGTTGTTATGTAAGGGGAAAAAAACCTGTAATCCACTCGAGCTGCAAAAAGTAATCCACATTTTTTTATCCTACACCATTATGTGAGGTCTCAAGGGGCTGCACAAGGGATTACAGGCAAATGCAGTCCTCAGGGCACACTTTTTTCACCCTTGGATAAGGCCACAGTTTTTCGATTTTGGATATTCGTTATTTGTAAAGGTCAGGAAAAGCAGGAAGAAAGTTTCATAGCAGATGAGGCAACCGATTGTTACTAGCCTATACAACTAAAGGGCCACCTCTTTGTGGCAAGCAATATCCTTTCATTTATTTTCCTTTTCATGGCCAAGAGCTACATGGGTCAGGATGATGATGTACTGATGTCACATGAAGCACAGGATTTCAGCCCTTTTTCCCCCCTTTGTTCAGAATGGTCTGAACAAAGCTAATAGCATCTTGCTAATAGCAATGCGAATAGCACAAAACCAATAGCATGGTTTTAGTGGTTTTAAACAGTTTTACTCTTTAATGTTTTTAATAATTTCTGTGGGTTTTTTGGTTGGTTTTGTACTTTGGGGCGGGGGGGGGTTAACCTCATAAGCTGCCCAGAGTCACAGTAGTGAGATGGGCCGCCATATAAATTTAATAATGTAAATAAATAAATATGTGCACTGTGAACAGAGGTGACAAATAAGAAGACAAAATAATGGCTTTTAGTTCCACTTCTGAGCATCCCAGTCATATGACTGACCATTGTTAAATATAGGCAGCTGGACTAGATAGGCACTTGATCTGCTCCACCATGTCACCTAGTTTATCTTGCGGTTGGAATGCGTTATTCGTTATGCCTGCTTTCCCAACCAGATACACTGAGATGGTAATTCCAAAAGCATGATTAAAAATAATTCTGGGTGACGTGGTCCAAACATATCTGAAGACTACAAGTTCGAGGGAGGGAGGCAGCAAAACACATGAAGTATGACCTACGTACCAGATTCCCAATGTTGAGCACCTCCTCAAATTCTTTCGTCATCTTGTAGTGGTCCATGGCCATGAAGAGCGTGTTCATCACAATGCAAAGGGTAATTGTGAGGTCGCTGAAAGGATCCATAATGATGAACTTGACTTTCTCCTTGACCAAGAGCCATAGTGGGCAAAAATCCCATATGAGAAATTTTACTGCAAAATGATTCCAGCAAGAAGGACACTTCTGTTGGGATTCCTCAAGCTCTAAGTAAGAAAGAGCAGAGCACATGGTGGGTGGGTAGCAGTAGTTGGAAACAGGAAAGGAAATAAATGCATTCACTGCAACATTCAGCAGATTTTATTTATTTATTTATTTATTTATTAAGGGGTTCCCTGGTTTCAAGTATTTCAATCTGCTTGGGGTCAGATGCTTTTGGTATCCAATTGGTATTTTGATATCCAATAATAATTGCTGGCATAGGGTAAGGTGAATGCTGATATTTCTTACCTATGGTAACAAAAGTTTTTTTTCCCTAAAATATTGTAAGTAGTCCTTGCTTACGTCCATTTATTCAGAAACCATTCAAAGTTATGGCAGTGCTGAAAAAATGGATGTATGACCGGTCCCCGAAGTTCCAGCTATCGCAGCACCCCCACAGTCACGTGATTGCGATCCAGGCACTTGGGTGCCTGGCTTGCGATTACAACATCACAGGGAGCCATGATCATGTGATCGCCATTTGTAACCTTCCCTGCCAGCTTCCCACAAGCAAAGTCAACGGGGAAGCCAGCAGGGAAGGTCACAAGTCACTCCTGTAAGTCACTCCTGCCTGCAACACCCCCCAGCCCACGTACAGCCTCCCACGGCCTCCCTCAATTGGTGCATGGCCTGGGCTAGGCCTCCTAAGCCCTCTTTAGCCTCCCTTGACTCACGTGCAGCCTGCATTCCCCCACCCCCCCGCAGCACGCCCATGCTCCTTACCTGGGATTCCTGCCACTTCCTGCTTAACGACCCATGCGTGTTGGAGTTACGATGGCAACTGGGACTGCCAGGATTGCCATCACTAAGCAATGCATTTATGCAACATTGCACTTTACAACTGCATCACTTAGCGATGGCAATCCCATTCCCAACTGCCATCATAACCCGAGGACTACCTGTATCTTTCTCTTTCTGTGTAGAAATATTACATTTTTAATTTCTGGTTCCTTCTTAAGATTACTTACATGTTCATGTAAATACATGCCAATGTTTTATTTGCTCTTTTACTTTATTATCGTGCATTTGAAAAAAAAATGTTTGATGTGGTTCTTTCATTTAAAAAAGCAATAAAATTTTAAAAGGGGCAGCATATGTTCTTCATATACAGAATGTGATAATTGAAGCTACAACATTCTGGTTGAAAGAAGGTTCAGTCTTAGTTTAGAAAAGGTCTAAGGGACCGGTGGGCCTTCTGAGACTGCTGAAATACAACTCCCAACATCTGCTGCCATTGGCTAAACTGGGTGGGGCTCTTAAGAGTTGTAGGGCTGGAGGGCTACAGTTTTCTTAGCCTTGGCACAGAGCCAAACCTAAGTGCCTCCCTGTTTTCTTGACCTTTTCTTCTACCATCTTTACAGCTAAGAGGACAAGACACAGACTCTCTCCAAGGAAACTGTGGCTGGAAAGGAAGACCGAATATGTAATGAAGCATACACATGAATATGATGCTGTCCTACTGAACTTGAATTAAGCTTCTGACACTAATTTGCAAGTACGGTCAGCTCATGGTGAAAATAGGAAGATATATACATAAATCTCTAATCTACACAGATATATAAAGACCTCAGCAAGAGGAATGGGGAAGCAGAGTTCACTGGTACTCCTAATCCCAGCTTCAGTCCTCAGTATTTGCCTTGATGTAGGAACTTCACATAGCAGGTGATGAAAAAAGTGTCTGGAGAGCTTTGGCTAGCTGAAGTAGATGGACGAGTAGCCCAACAAGGTTGCCACTTCCTCTACTTTTGGTTGATTTAAGGCAAAGTGGAATTTATACTTCTCCAAATGACTTGGTTCTTGCTACTTGGACAAAGCTGGCACCATGTGAGCTCTGTCTCTTTCTTAAAAGTTTCCGAAAGCCATGACAGTCCAGAGAGTTTTCATTAGAGACAACCCAGGTAGAAACATTCAGGCTATTGCCAGCCTGAATGCATATCATCTTCTGTCACCCTCTAATGACTCCCAGCTCTCATTTATACTTAAGAAACATGATCAAGAATTGGTTTGTTGACACAGAATCCAGCCTTCCTTCTTTGCCAGTTTAACACAGGCAGCAGACTGGTAGATGGTCTTGGGAGACATCACCTCATAATATAAGATCAGGGGGAGGGAGAATATCACATCTTCAATTTCTTTCCCACATTCTGAATGGACAAACCCCTCCTGGAAAGTCAATAAAAGGCTAGGCCAGAACATTTATCATGTTCTCTCTGGAGGCAGTTTGTCCATGGGGTATCAGTTTGTTTGTTTATTTATTTAAAACATTTGTATAGCTGCCATCTTAAACCAAACTCTGGGTGGCTTACAACAAAGAATAAAACAATATGTACAATAATAAAAGCAAAAAAAAAAAAAAAAAAGCCAGTAAAAACCAAAAGCAGAAAAACCTGGCACCTCAGCCACATTTTCCTGACACAACCCACAACATTCCCCTCCCACTCTGACCTCACCCTATCCCAAAGCTTGGGGGAAGAGTCTTAAGTGCTCTCCTGATGGCTAAAAGGGTGGGGGCCTGTCAGATCTCACAGGGAGGGTGTTCCATAGATAGTTTTGTTCTTTCCCACATGTGTAGTCTAAAGTATGGAGGTCAATTCCACCATCTTATTCCCTCCTCATCCCCTTTGAACAGGTAGACGAAGCTGTTGATAAGAAACATTAGGAAGGAAAAAATATCTGGTGTGGAAAGGGTCATGTTGGAGTATCCAGGGAAGCATCTAAGAAGGAAGCATCTAACAGTTGTGTATCATCACTGAAATGACAATATCAGAATACCTGCAGAATACTATGACAATGACAGTTGTGCACTTTGTAGGGCATTTTCTGCACAATAAGTTATTACATTCAGGCCATATTATGTAACTAACTTACTTTAAAGTTGATATTTATATAACTGCTCTGTGGAATTCTAAGCTTCTAGAAGTTAACCAAATGTTGTGTCTGAATGAAACAATAGAAAATCCTATAAGAGGAGATTAGCAGGGTTTCTTTCCCAAAGGTTAAATAAAGATCTCTTAGAGATCCTTTCATCTGGGACACCTTTCCCAAACCAGGCTTCCTTCTGATGCACTGGAACTGCAACTCCCAGAACTTAAGACCATGTTGCCCAGGAATTCTGGGTGTTGCAATCCCAACATATCTGGAGGCTGTTAGATTAGGAGGAAGGCTGATATAGACTACGCTGTCTTTCAGCAAGCAATTGCCAAGGTGGTGCATGACCTGATATTCTATTCTATATCATGATATTTATGATATTCTAGCTACTGCATCACAGGGAAGTCTTACCTTCCAAGGCACTGGTGATGATGCTAACAGCACTCACAGCTCGTTGCCTTTGAAAATGTTCCTCCGGCTGATCCACAGAAAAGCGATGGGGTGATAAAAGCTGCCTCTTGTTCAGGTCTTCAGATGGAGAGGTCTGTGTCAAGAAACACACACATGAATAACTCATATAAGCCACACAGATGCAGATCTTATCCCTTGAATATGATTTTCTTTTTTCATTTGTTTGCCTTTGTTCCCATAGCTATATCCAAAGAAGCAAAGTTTCTGGTATGACTAGTCGTTAGAATGCATTTTGCTAGCTGTGGTGGAGGGAAAGTGGACAGCACTCTCCGGCCCATAAACAAAGACTATTCTTACCCCTGGTTGTTGGGATATATCATTCACCAGCAGTCTAATTAAAGGGAGCATGTGTGGAAATAATAGATGACAAAGCCAGAATTTCAGCCTGGAGAGCACCAGAAGCACAGATTGTTGACTCAGCCAGTGGCCCAAGAAGTAAAGTCCCTGAGACTAGTAGATGGTAGCCCTAATTTACTATTCAGTCTCAATTCCTTACCACCACATTCTACTCAGTACAAAGAAGGAAATGTCCTATCCAAAGCAAGACCATCCACCAACAGAAGATAACCCAACCCAACCCAAAAAATATTCCATAAACAAAGAGCATGTGAAGGTTTCAATTAAGCAATCAAATAACCTATTACAAGGATCTTGTTCATGTCCAAGCCTGCAGGAACAGTCCATTAAATCAGGGACTTGTGAGCCTTCAGATGTTGTACACTGCATCTTCCAGTATCTCTTGTTGCTAGCCACGCTCTGGGGGTTGGAGCTTAACAACAAATGGAGGAGTGCATCTCCTCTCTCCCAGATGATGCCAGATTGCTCCAAATAATAATGCTTTTATACACACACACACAGTGTTTATATATATATATATATATATATATATATATATATATATATATATAAAAATAAATAATATTTTTATTTTTATATATGAAAAATTCACCTAGTTATGTTGCCTGTATTGGACAAATCTAGGTTACCCTTACCACCATCCTGGAAGTCATTACGGAAGAGCCCAAGCTTGCTAAAGTTAACTCATTTTTTGTTCTCTTTAGTAATGATAGAGTTCCCTGTGGTGCCTGTTGAACATATTCATCTGTCACTTTTGGCAAGCCTGAGATCTTTGTTTTTCCAGACTCCATTTCTGTTAATGTTTCTAAATGACACATAGATGCTAGCAGGTGTGGTAATAGTAGGAGTGGATCTATGGCAGGCAAGTGTTGTGTTTTGCAGAGGAGGAGATGCTTGGGAGAGCAGACGATGCACCGGATATAACTAAGATGGCTGAACTGTTTAACTCAGATCTGGTTTGGAAGAGATTTCCTTTGATAAAAGGCAATTGGCACAATGCCACCCAAACAAAAGTCATGTGGAGAAAAAGTGTGTGCCAACAAATAGGATTTTAAAAAATGCCCAGCTTCTAAGTTATATAGAAATGTTCCCTTGGCTCGTATTTCACAGTTGAATTAAAATAATCAGAGACTGTCCATTTTGACAAATTCCAAAGGGTCAAGTATAGAATGCCCTTCATTATGACAAACACATGTTCTGAATCCAAATGAACATTCAAGGAATATGGCACAGTTCTCATTATGTCGGAGCTGGGACTTCCATTAATGAAAAGTCAGAAGTGAATTAAGCTTCTGCACTGATGATCTCCTCCAGTTTATACCATGTTTCCCATTTCTTCTCTTCATTGCAAGGGGAAAAGGGAGACAAAGCCTTAAAAACTGTGAAAAAAATGCAATCAATCAACCCATCAATAAAACATCTTCAGTTTGGTTCTTCTTTTATTTGTTCTGAAACTAACATCATTGGCAGTAAATGGGTACTTTTTTTAGTACCAATCATCATTCATTTGTGGATATAAAGCATTACTTTTCCCTGCAAAAATAAGCAGCTATCACTTGATTTTTCCAGAATGACCAGGAGTCAAAATGGCAACTGCCAATTTACCACTTCTATCATTGCTGGCTCAGAATGAAGCAGTGTCCAAGATATGCTAGGAAACTGGAACAACCAGGATGAACTGGCAAAAGCAATTCTGCTCCTTCTCACAAACACATTAAAGAGGGAACATTATATTCTGAAATGTATGGAAGTAATAATATCTACAGAACTATAAGTCTTCAAAGACAAAGGTGAATCTCAATGAAATATTGTAAATTTTTAAAAGATACTAACATTGTTAACATTACATAGAAGTTGTGGAGAATATAAGGCAGCTGTTGTTGAAAATTCCTCCCATAATTTATGTAATGGAAATGTGTTATGAATTTATATATGTGATCATTATGCAAAGGCAGGAAAAAAAGCTTACATCAGAAAAATTCATGCTAAAAACACCTGCATTTAGTAAATTTGGTTTTAAAAAGGCGTGCCAGAGATTTACATTAAAAACCATGTATTGTGGGAGAAGTCGCATTCAAAGCTCCTTGTCTAGAGAAAGTTGCAAACAACAATTTAATATAGATTTTCTTAAAAAAATATTATTTACCTTTCTGAAAAAAGAATTAAAGTGTAAGACATCAGAATACTACATTAACCCAGACAAAGAAATGGCCTGGATTTCAGCTGATATTTATCTCCCTAGTACTAGAACAGCACATCTTTTCCTAAAGTATTAGTAGTAAAAATTTTGGTGATTGTCACTGTTATCTGTATTATTATTATTATTATTATTATTATTATTATTATTATTATGTAATTTGATTATATTTTATGGCTACTATTTCATTTTATTAATCATTATGGTTTCATTAAATATTAAGCACAAGTGTAAACAGTAAAGCTATTGGTTTCATTTTGCTGGAGATGGCATTAATGTTAAAGATTGCCATGTTAAAGTAAGTTCCATCTGAAGTATTCTTTGCTTATATATTTATATAACAATTGATCCTTATGCAGTTTGTGCCAAGATACTTGGAGTATTTTTTGCAACCACTTTTAGACACACAGCTTAGGGAAGACCACTTTTTCCTTCATTACCCAAAACCACTTATCAGAAAGTCCTTTTTACCCAATGTAGGTAAAACACTTTACATCAATTTAAATGGTTTGTGTGTCATAACCCAAAGAAAAATCACTTTTACTCAGTTTTGGGTGATTTACCCAGGTTTAGGAGGCGCTGCCATAGAGAGAGCTGCCTGTGCCAAAACAGCCTATGCAGTTCGCTTATTGAAATGCCAGCAACCCCAACAAAATTTGTGGATAACCTCTGGTGGAGCCAGGAAGGGGATGGTGCATCTATCCTGGTTCTTCTTGTTCTCTCAGTGGCTTTCAATACCATTAATCAGGTATGAGGATTCAGAATGGGTGGCACAGCGTTGAGTGGTTCTCTTCCTTTCTCCATAGTCCGTTCTAGTACTGGTGTGAGGAGAAGAGCTCAAGGACGAGGCCCCTTCTCTTGGCAGGGAACAATGCTGTTGCCTCTCCTATTGTAATGATATGTGATTTTCAGACTTGCAAGGTTCTGTTAATTGTAACCTAAGACTGATGTCAGCCTTACTAAGTAGACCAGACAGGAAACATGACCAGATGAGCTAATTCTACTTTACTATAAGGCTATTAACAGAATCTTGCAAGTCTGACAGTACTTCTCTCCCCCTGTTCCTTTTACAGCCCAAGAACCTAGGGAAGGTCTCTTCTGAGCGTCTTGCCCCATTCACATTCCTGCCATGGGCCAAACTAACTTTTATCTAACCATTCCCTTGGCTGCATCTTGTTGCTCTGTCTCCCAAGGTCATTCCCAATACCATTACACCTATTTAACATCTACATGAAGCCCTTGGGCAAAGTCATCCAACCAAATGGGCTCAGATATCATCTGATGATACCCAACTGTTTATCTTGTTCCCAAGCCAACAAAATGATGCTGTCAAAGTTCTGTTACACTAACTGGAGAGTGTTGGGGTCTGGATAGGGAGTGTAATAGAATGTGAGAATGACCTTGGAAGACGGGGAAGAGATGCTTTCTAGGGAACGATCAGATAAAAGGGAGAGGACCCCACAACTGAATAACAGGCAGAGAAAGAAACTTAGGAAGGATCCGCCCTAACTGATCAGGCAGTAAAAAGAGACAGTGGGAGATTTGTACTTTCAGACTTGCAAGATTCTGTTAAAGTAGCCTTGTAATAAAGTAGAATTAGTTCATCTTGTCGGTCTGGTCTACTTGGGAGGCTGACAAGAAGGAACAACCTTTGGTTGAACCCTAGCTTGACCAAGTGGCTGTAGATTCATGGACAAATCAGATCTGAAGATTTGCCAACTTTAGTTCTCTATGGGGTTGCATTTCCCCAGATGGAACTGTTGTGCAGTTTGGGGCTATCTTAGACTCACTGCTCCTTTTTCTACAGATTCAACTTGAAAGGCAATTACACCCAGTCCTGGATTAGGAGACCCTTCTCAGTCACCTATGCCTTAGTCACCTTGCACTTCAATTACTATGATGTGTTCTATATTGGGTTGTCCTTGAGGACCACTCAGAAGCTACAACTGGTCCAGAATGCAGCAGCACAAGTAGTTATGGGTATGCCTCGGTATGTCCATGTAACAACTCTGCTATTTGAGCTGCACTGGTTACCAGTAGGCTCCTAGGAGCAATTCAAGGCACTGGCTATCATCTATGAAGCCCTACATGGCTCATGATCTGGATATTTGCAGGACCGTTTCTCCAGTTGCCTCTGGCCATCTCATAAGGACTGACAGGGTTAGCATGTTTTGGGACCTATCTTTCAAACAATGTCATCTTACAAGATCAGAGGGTATGTCTGCTCTGCTGCCATGCCTGCCTGGCTCTTCCCATAGGCATTGGGTCAAGGCATTCTGCAAATCCATAATTTGAGTTGTTAGTGTTCAATTGTTATGGTCCCCCCCACCCGATGGTCAATTTTTTTAGTATTGTTTTTATTATTTACTTGTTTTAACTTTCTGTAACTACCCAGAGTTGTTGGTGAGTAAGCAGCCTTAGAAACAGAAATAATAAACAAAATTCTAATATCTTGTGACCAAAACAGCTTCCAAGTTTTAAGTAAATCAGAAATATTCATAAATTGGAATGGAATGGAACATTCTCAGTACCTTCATTGGACACAATTCCTGGAAAATGTGATGCTTCAACCACTACAGCTCTGATAGTCCAGTGTAGGCATACCCTCTGAAAACAATCTTAGTGGAGAAGACATAACTAGCACCATTTGTATTAGCTATTTCTGTATGAATTTACACATGACTCAAGAATTTGGGATAATATTCCCAGTCAGATCCAGTGTGGAACCTGGGGGTTCTCCTGGACTCACGACTCCTGTTTGAAGAGCAGGTGCAGCCGTGGCCAGGGAAGCCTTTGCCCAACTTCATGTTGTGCACCAGCTATGCCCCTTCCTGGATCGGGAGGCCTTCCAGTCAGTCACTCACACCCTAGTCATCTCCCACATAGACTATTGTAATGTGCTTTGCACGGGGCTACCCTTGAAGAGTATCTGGAAGCTATGGCTGGTTCAGAATGTGGCCGCGCAAGCAGTTTTGGGAGCATCTTTGCTGCACAAGCTGAATTGGGTGCCAGTTTGCTTCTGTGTCCAATTCAAGGTGTTGGTTATCACCTTTAAAGCCCTTCGTGGCATGGGGCCAGGTTACCTGAGGGACTGCTTCATCCCCATTACATTGACCCGTCCCACCTGATCAGGCAGAGAGGCCATACTATGGACCCTGCCCATGAGATTGTCAATTGGCAGGGTCCAGGAAGAGGGCCTTCTCTGCCATGGCCCCCGCCCTCTGGAATAGGCTACCCCCAGATGTGAGGCAGGCCCCCACTCTCCTGGCCTTCCAAAAGGGAGTTAAGACCTGGCTGTGCCAACTTGCTTGGGGTGGGAGGGGGGATAGTCAATCATGGGGGTGGTTGGCACCTTGATGTGGCCCTGGGAACTTTTATTGAGACAGTCGCTTCACCATCTTGGATTTTATATTTTATATTATTTTATATTTTTATATTTATGTATATTTATATTTTTATAATGAATCTGTTTTAACAATATTTTAACTTTTTATTGACTTAACTTGCTTGTAAACCGCCCAGAGTCATTTATCAAGATGGGCAGTGAAGAAATTTGATAAATAAATAAATAAACTTCCAGAGGATTTAAACCAATATCCATTTTGCTAATGCTGAGGGTTCTCATCTCCTGCTGATTGAAGCGGGAAATGAGAGCCCTGCCTGCTCTTTGCTTGGAGGAACAACATCAGTAAATGAGTAAAACTGAAGGGTGACTGTGCTTGCCATTAAGCTGCTGGTGTTCTCCTGATGTGGTCCAGTGAGCGTTTTAATAAATATACATATTAATAGAAGATTACTCATCTGCTGTACACTTCTTTGTAGGCTGAGTAGAAGATGTTGGAGGGCGCTCTCAAATCAGGATCTTCTTGCCCAATCAATCCACCATGTTTTGAACCACAATTGAATGTTTATGGTGGTCAACTTGGAAGAAATTATTAACTGTATTTTTTCCTCTATATTTTATTCTGCTATATTAAATAAAAACAAAAATTCCACCTAGGGTCTGTGGATTGGGGTGGGCTACAAAAACTGTAAAGTTCATCCATCCTCCTTTTTCCAACTTGCTCAGACAAACTGGAGTCTATGAAGGAAGGGTGATCTCTAGGCTGTAGTATTGGCTAACACCACACTCTAACATTTCCCTTCCCACTCTGAAGTGCACAATCCCACATTGTCTGGAGTACATCTGGTCAGTAGATGATGGTCAACTGAGGTCAGAAGTCACTGGGGTCACTTATAAAACTTTTTCTTTCAAGTCAGTTCCTTAGTCTCATTAGCTCATCTCTTCAAAAAGAATACTGGACTCCAGGCCTCATCAAAACTTGATCCGTTATCTGTTCTCTAGCCTGTTCATGTCTTTGCTGATGGCCCAGTTCGCCATTGTCTCAGGCTGGGAAAGAACTTCAGCCCACTGCAAAGCTAGTTTCCAGTGTGGCATGGTCTTTCAATTGGCTTAAGGCATATCGTTCCCCTCAAATGAAGCTAAAACTCCCACAAAGTCCTGACAGGGAACAATCCCAATAGAACTTCCAAGTAATTATGCATCTCCTCCAGGTTATCTCTCTGTAATCACAGATCAGTAATTTCCTCTTTTGTGGACTATCCCAGGATAAAATAATAAACAAAATAGGTTTGGGTTGCATTAGAACACACATCTCTACCTCAACTGAATTACTTCCATGGAATTAAATAGGAGAGAATCATGAGAACACATAGATAGTTAACCAGTTGTAGTGTTAACATGTGTCACAACTTCATATTCTCTTTTACTCTCTATTAGTGTATCCCTCTATGGGCATTTCCTCCATACTAATATAGCCATAATTCCACTCTTCTGCCTTCATCCCTGAGGAATGTTTAATTCTGCTCTACTACCAAATCTGTACTGAATTATAAGCGGGGATAGTTGAAATATAAACAGCATCCACATATCAAGACCAGAGAGACAATCTAGGCAGTCAAGGTCAGTGGAAACATGGAATCAAGCCCTGGAGCGCTCAACATATTTAGTTATGCATCTATTTTTAGATGGATATCCCACCTTTTGTTCAGGAACTCAAGTCTCCTTCCTCCCATTTTTTCCCACAAAAACCCAGAGAAGTATGTTGGGCTGAAAGGGAACAACTGGCTCAAGTTACCCTGCAAGGAACTATCCTTGAGGGTGGACTAAAACCTGGGTCAATCCAACACTGTCGCCACTACACTATGCTGGCTTTCTTCAGTCTCCAGAAGAGTTAAACCAGAGCAACATCTACTAAGGATGAGATAACCCAGGGGCAAGAGCAACTTCCACTGAGATGGGCGGCTATAGAAATCAAATAAACAAACAAACAAATAAATAGACAGACAGACAGACACAAGGAAAGACTATTAGAAAGTACTGTAGAACAAATGAGTCCAACACTTTTTTTTTCTTTTTTTTTTGGCCTACTGATTCCTTGGGATGACAAGGGATTGGCTAGTAAGCATTTTGAGCAATCACTGACCTCTGAATTATCATCTTAACCAAAATCCTAATCATGTTCCCTGATTAAGGGTCCAGGCTGCAACACAAGGATCTGACATTTGCACATAATATCTTGGGGGAAGATAGATAGAAGAATTCTTAATCCCAGTCCCCAGTAACTACAGCAACTCATTGCCTAGGAGTATCTCTTAAATAAACTCATGATCTAGCAAGCCTAGCTCAGCCCACCAGCCATAGGCTGTATAAATATCCTCACCAAGGCTCTATAAATATTCTATTTTTATTACCTGTCTTCTTGTGTTGGTCTGTTTGTCTGTCAAGCTTCTGCAAGTCACAGTATATAGCTGGTTGGTGGGCTATGTGAGCCTGGCAGCTGACAAAGAAAATCCAAATGACAAGGCAAAAATCAAAGTAGACCCACCGTGTCAGCTGTTCCATATTTCTCTGCAATAACTGGTGGCAACAGCACATCTGTTGGGGTAGTTGGATCCAGGCTTTCTCCACCGCCAATCAGTGACACCACTCCATTGCAATCCACCGAACTGTTCCTTTTGCTGTTGTGTGTGCAGTTTGGAGAGCTATAATTCCCTTGGCTCTGCACGCTCAGCCGTCTCCCGTTCCTTGGAATTAGCAGTGACCCATGTTGGCTTTCACTTTCCCCAACGGTGCTAATGTCATCATCAGCAAAATCTGCCTCTGAACCCATTTCCCTGCCACGTATCCGGAAACTGAAGACACTTCCATGGCTGGTCTTACGTTTCACTGAATTTTCCATTGAGCCAGAAGTAAAACCCAGGAGAGTCTTGAAGGACCCAAAGAAAGTGGAGAAGGCCGGGTGGGGGTGGGGGTGGGGGGGAGAGGAATAGAAAGGAATGAATTTTATAATGCATTTATTGGGTTCTAGGAAGGTGTCAAGTTCCATCAGATAGCAAATATCTTCACATATATTTATGAGAGAGCAATTTTGGGAGAATGATTGCAGACAGATGGGGTGGGATCTCATCCGCTCTGCACAATTTGCCTGCCACTACATTGGCACCTGGAAGTCCACCTGCTTATCCTCCTGGGCTAGATTGCACCTACTTGGCTTCCAGCTGCCAATTCCTATTGTAGATGCATTTTATTAACACAATGATTTCTTTCCCACTGCTGTCCCAAGCCCTTAGAAAATATTCCGAAGCAAAAGGCCTCCCCAACCCAATTCTGCTTTAATCATGCCACTATCAAGATGGATTCAGGAAGGGCAAGCCCTTAATAAACTATATCCTTCATTAGATGAGCTCTCTCAGACCCATGCCATTAGAATAGTCCTAACTTTTCCAAATCAAGAAATGTTAACCAATGAAATGTGCATACCCAGCCATGGCAGTTCCTACAATCAGGGTGATAGCTAGAGTAAGTTAACAACTGGGGAATAATGAAAACTGCGGCAACACACACACACACAAATATGAATGAGTAGATGCACAGATGTCACCAGTATTTTTTTCCACATTTGCAGAAATGTGCTACTTAAAATATTCCCACACAGAGAAACCCAATGACCATAACAGCAGAGTGAACTTTGCCATGATACAATGCAATGATGAGAGTAGAAGAAGAAACAGGATTGAATAGGGGCATTGAAAGAGAAAGAGAAGTTTCCAGTTGTTAACCAGGGAAAAACAGTTTCCATAAAACAATAATCAAATTAATTAATCTTGTCCTGATAATTAAAAAAAATTTGAACAGATTTGGCCTCAGTCTTCCAAAAAGGTGCTAAGCGCTTTGATCCTTGTATGTACTGCAGTACATAGGTGGATGACAAATGCACAAAAGCAAAATGAAAAGACAACTCATCTGCTGAAGGAATACACTGAGAAACATGTTGCTTCATTTCAGTCCAGCCTGGCATTTTTTTTTATTATTTTCCTTGTCAAAACCCATTCAAAACAGACCAACTCATTCAATCATTTCAGCATGAACAATCTTATAATTAGTAAGGCAGTGCACTCAATTAAACAACAAGAATAAAATCTCTCAAAAAATAAAACACAGAAAGAAGCAAAAAAAATTAAAAATCCATTTGAGTGTCACTCATATAGGAGCAGTTTGCAGTTTGTATAGTTGTCTTGAGTCATTTATCACTTCATCATCTATACTTTGCAGGTAACTTGCCAAGTGCTGCTAAGTTCATTAACAATCAAGGATCAGGTGCTGTTTATACATACTGCCTTTGTCATGCATCAACTTTGAGAAGTTTTGAATTTGCCCTTCTAGGAAGATAGGAGGTCCCCATGAAAATACTGCAGTAGAAAAAGGAAGTTGCCATAGCCTTCCACTGTAATATTTTTTGAGGTTACAGCACTTCAGAATCAATCTCCAAAAACTGGTTCAGCGCATGCAGGAATGCGAATGTAGCACCTGTCTGTGACTCCTTAAAACAACTATTTCTTTTCTTCACAGTTGTTGTGCAAACCCAGGAAAGGATGCACCTGTTTTAAGATGTTGTAGGAAAAAGTTCATACACCTTTTGGAGATCAAATCCAAATGTTTCATACCCTTAGCATCCTTAGGTAACTAAATTCATCAGTGCTGAACTTCAGTGTGTTGTACAGAGTTCTGGATTGAAAGGGCAATCATCTGTGGTGGGGGAGAGGGGCAGGGAAGGGGTTGATACAAGCATCAAAGGTCATCTTATATAAAGTCTCCAGGTCCCAGGATTGTTCTCTCTGATTTTTAACAACTGTTCAAGGCATAATGTCTTGTACCAGTAAAAAAATAAAGAAGTAGTAGTAGTTAAATTAAGAGACTCAAAATAATCCCAGATAAGCACTAGAATATCTGTTTCTAAGTATATTAATCTAGATAATGCATCCAATTTTGTGAAAAAGAATATGCTAAGCTCTACACAAAACAGTTAGGACATTCCTTTGATTGACATTTTAGTGCAAAGACTAACCGGCCTTCGTTGGCCATCATCTGATTCAGACTTTAGACCGTCTTGATCTTCTGCCTCATCTTCTGCCCCTGAAGATTTCTTTTTTCTTCTTCGACTCCTTTGTTCTTTGGAGTTCTTCAAGGCCAAAGGTGACATTTCATATGAGCTAAGTGACAACGAATCAATTCCTCGAGCTAAAGCCTGAAGAAAAAAGAACAGCAGAAATATATATACTAGAAGTCTCTATTTGATAACCATGCGGTTAGCTTTAATGTATGCTAGCTACTTGCACCAATGACACCCAAGATTCTGTTGTTTCTCCTCAAACAAAACAAAGCAAAAAATCTCAGTGTTTGTGATTTTTTCCCCAGGGGCATTCATACATCTTTACTCAAAGCAATCCTTGGAAGTGGGATTCGTACTCTATAAAAAAGGAACTCAGTGTAATTTGGAGGTGAAAATGCTCCTAAAATGTGCAGTTAGACAAAGGGTAAGTGTCCTAGATTAAGCCATTTTTTTTCCTACAAGCAGAAATCTTGCAGGGGCATTCCTCTCATTCCCAGCAGCAATTTACTGAGGCCAAAAGGGTCTTCCACCTGCCCCCAAGAGCATCATGCTCAATAGTAAAGCCACACTATCATTCCTATTTGCCTGAGTTTCAATCCTGGAAAAAAATCCCTCTTTCTGAAGCAAGGTATGCAGAGAAGCTCGGGAATAGGACCTTATCAGTGACTGATTTCCAATAGATCAGGGTTTCCAAACCTTTGGGGCTGATAGAGACATTTGAAATTAGGAATGGAACATGTTGTAGGCTCTCTCACAAAATTACTACCACTGGGTCTCCGTGTATTTCAAAGAACCTGTTGTGCCTCATTGTTCGGTTGGAAGCTATGTGTCCCTGATTACTTCCCAGCTGTTGACCAGGGCTGTGTGTCTTGCCTGCTCAAGCCGCACCTATCTGGAAAACCCAGGTAGAAAGCAAGGGGGGCTGACAAGATCCACGTGCCTCAACAGGCTGTGAGTCTAAGTGATTGACCATAAGCGAAACCTGGGAGCTTGTGTGTGTAACACAAGTGGAATCCTGCACTGAGAGGAGATTGAACTAGATGACCCCTCTGTGGTCCCTTCCTGTGGTCCCTTCCAACCTAGAATTCTATGACCAATTCTATGACCATTTACAAAACACTGAAGCTTGCTACCTGTCACCACTCTAGCCTTACCTCTCTCAAAGTGCTCTGTACTCTATTGGCTCACCTTTGTCCTGTTTCTCAGCAAATGGCCATAGTTCCAAAGGATTGGCATGCAACCACCCACCATTTTAATTCCTAAGGAATATTCCTGGGAATAAAGGTTATGCTGGAGGCTAACATTTTGCTCTGCAGTACACCAGCTTACCATTTAAAAAATAATAACAAAAGTATTGTTCTAAGTATGTAAAAAGTTGGGGGAGAGGGGAGATGCTCAGCATGAGGCAAAGGAATCATTGACAGACATGTTGGTGCCCCAGGCACGATGTCGGAATAGACTATTGCTAGCTGGAGCTTCCCAACTTTCCATGAAGAGACGCTGCATGATGCTCCAAGGTACAGGATTGTTTTCCTATTCCTTCCCATCCCCCACCAACCCACCCACCCCAGAAGAGAGAGAAACAGAGAGAGAGAGGGAGTGCAAGACCGAACAAATCTAACCGTCATACATATAAGACTTTAGATTGTATACCTGCTGCATACCCCTCCCCACAATGCATAGCAAAAGGAACATGCTTCTCTTGTTAATTGGACCATCAGCCTTCTAACAGTCTCAGCTTGTGAAAAATTTCCATCCGCCCATTCATTCTCTGGTTTTCAAATCCAAGATCATCCCCATGTTCACCAGTCATGCACCAGCACTCCCAGCATCTAAACATTTGGGCAGTGGCATCTACTGCTGTGAAATTTCTTCCTCTCCTAGGAAAGCAAAAATACCATCCTATATTCTTGTTGCTGATTCAGAATGCATTTATTATTATTATTATTGCAAGCAGAATCTTATCCCACAGAATGACAGAACATGCTGTGACCAAGGATCCAGAGTAATAAACTGTTGGCTTAAAAAAAAAAAAAACTGAATATATAATACACAGAGAAGATGGTCTTTCCTCTTTCACATATCTGGGCAGCTCTTTCAATCACTTCAAGAATAGTCTGCTAAAACCAAGGGGTGTCAGAAACTGATCTGAAGCCAAATTTATCACTTGGGGAAATGATGATGGGAAATGATGATGGTGATGATGATGATAATGGTCTGGAAATGGCAATAAGAAACATTCACTAGTGTTTATGAAAAAAAGAAGACGACAACTAGAAAATAGCACATCATCATAAGGGCCAGAATCTTTCCCTTTAATCTGATTTTCTATCTTCACATTGTTAAAAATAAGGGAATACACTTTTATCTCCTTGCTACTCTGTATGCCATATTTTCATCCCTCTTTCTCCCTCCAGCAAAGAATTTTAACTGCATCAAGGCTGTAAGGTAGGTCAGACTGAGAAATCATGATTTGATTACTCAGTGGATTCTGGGCAAACAAAGGGAGCACCAGATTAGGGGAAGCAAGGCTAATCTGTTACCCTACTCATTACAAAGTCCTCCCTTTGATTCAAATGTTAGTCATAATAAGTAATCTTACAACAAAATGTTACAGCATGGAATGTGGCTCTTTGGGATTCCACCATTCAGCTCAGTTACATTTTACCTTCCTCTTTCTCTTAATAATTAGTTCACATGCTGGAACATTATAACTCCTATAATGTTCTGCACATGTTTTAATTTCAATATGTCTGTAGAACATCAGGTTGGAGATGGATAGCCTAACTATTAGTGTGAAGTGCGTCAGATTTGAAGTTCTCTGGAGCACTTGGCAGTGTGAATGCAGCATCCATCTTCAACTCTAAAAGCACTGTTTCCTCCACAGCTGTAACCCAATCCCAGAAAAGACACATTTGGCTTCAGCGGCCACAGACAGGTGATCTGTGCCTACTTCTGTGTGGCCCAAAGCACCTTTTTGCCTTCTAGTCCAGAATGTGGCACAATCCTATTTACTGTAGAGGGGCTTCCAGATTTTTGCCAGGGTACACATCTGAGTGGCTTAAAGCAAGCCGGACAGTTGGTAATTCTATCATCCAGTCTTTTACTCCATTCTGTATAATGGGGGGGATCGGCTTGGAATCTTGTCCATGGATTGGATAGAGTACATTATGATTTATAAAGTATAAAATAAACTATTGCTGTTATTTATTTTATTTATTTTCATTTATTTATCTGTCAAATTTATATAGCTGCCCATCTCAAAAACAAGTGACTCTGGGCGGCATACAACAAGACTAAAGAACAATTAATATATAAAAAACAGTTGCTATTATAAACTTTAAAAAACTTTTAAAAACACAAGGCTAAGAGAGAACAGCAGATGTTAATAACAAGGGAACCACCTCAGTATCTCATGGGTTCCTTGGGGTCCCCAGGCCCAATGTACAACCAGGCTTTGAGGGACTTCTGGAAAATCAATAGGAATGGAGCCAGCCTCATTTGGGGGGGGAAGATGTTCCATAAAGCGGGTGTCACAGCATTCAGACATGCAGTCTCAATTGATAAAGATCCACCAGAGTTCTAAAATCTACAGTCCAGTGCATTGGTTTTATGAATAGATATACCTTCCAAAAGATTATCTTTCCCACTGATATCTCCCATTTTGGGGCATTTTGCCTTCTCAAAGAACAAAACTGACCAAATTCATATCCACTGCCAAAAACCATGCATTATTAAGGGTCACCCATTTCACAGCTACTAAATGCTTTTTTTGAAAAAAAAATACCTTTGAGACAGTCCTGACTTCTATGACTGCCTGGATAAATCCATGCAATTTTCGTGGCAAAATTGCAGAAGCAGTTTGCCATTGCCTTCTTCTTAGGGCTGAGAGAGAGAGAGAGACTGGCTTTTATGTCTACAGCACAGCTAAAACTCACAGTCGCCCAACTTCTAGTCTAGTACTGTACCTTTCCCAAAATATAACTCTTGCTGTGAGAGGGAGGGATTGGTCCAAAACTACCCAGCCGGCTTCTGGGCTTAAGACAGAACTAGAACTCACAGTCTCCCACCTTCTAGCACAGTCTCTTTAACCCCTACATCAAACTGTCTCTCAAATGCAACTGGGTCACACTAGTCAGCACTATTGTATTGCCTCTCTGCATGCATGTCCTTGGCTTTTGTTCAATGAGTTGTTTTATTTGCACAAGGGAAAGCCAAGTACTGTTTGAACAATTGACCCCTTCTATTATTTCACTTGTTGACCAACAAGGTCCTAATGGCTGTTTGAAGTTGGGAGATCAATAAAGTCAATCTGAAAAAAAACCCTCTGCTAATTAACTGGAACGGATGGCGAAAGCTGCCACAATCGAACAATAAGCTATTAATTTCCCTTTAGTACTAATATACAACAGAATATCATCAAAGATGATACCAAGAACAATACCAACAAACGAATTGTTGTTTCTAACAGGTGCTTCACAAAGCCTCCTGTCTACTAACACACAGTGCTACAGTGGGGATCTTGAAAGTAACAAACACTTATGAATTTTGGACCCAGGCATCCTAGTTGGGATGGAAGAAGCACAGAGAATGGATGGTCCTTGCTGTCATGTGATTAAGTGCATGGCTTGGGGTACCCTGATTGACCTAGCAACCCTTCCTGTGGCGAAATAGATATTGGTAGAGGCAAAGAACTCAACATCATGCACGCAACATGCCCATTTTTTTCTATGCAGCATATAACCAGACCAAGCAGTCTTACTGATGAAAGAAAAAAAAAAAGAAATTTCAGAGAAGTACAAGGGACAACCTCCTACAATACCCTGAGAAACTTGCACTGATACAACTAAAGATGGGGGGTGGGGGACGGGCAAGGTTTTTCGTCCTTCCCCCCCCCTTGCATTAGTAGCTATGGAGGGGAACACTTTGTTGCCACCCCCTCCTTCACTATAAACCAGTTTCTCCCTTCCCAACCAGCCCTCTGGGGTACCAGGAGAGGATGGAAGGGGAAATCCCCCCCCCCAATCCTGGATCTGGCTAAATACAAAAAGAGAAACCAAAACAAAAACTTTGGGACTCAGTAGCTCAGCCAAGCTGAGGTGGGTGATAGAAGGCAACTGGTCGATTCCAGGATTGAAACAAAAATCAACTTTATTAAGCTGAATGAAGTTCTAACTCTAGCGAAATAACTTTCAACCCTTCATCCAGGACTTCAGCCAACTCCTTCACACAAGACACCCAAAACTCTTCCTGCCAAAACCTGACAGAACCCCCTTATCTTCTTTTATTAGCCCTCAGGGGTCTGGGCACATCAGGCTGGCTTTTGATTTAACTACACCTTTATTTCAAAATTACCCTGAAACTGGAGTGCTTCCAGGGCATTACGGTAGGGTAATGGTCTCCATGTTTTAGTGCTAATAACCAAGGAGATGCTTATTCTGATCATGCAGCACAGCACTTTAGCATACAGTAAAGAAAGGTGAGAAGCTTACAGACCTCTTGCTCTTTCTTCAGGGCCTCCATGGCTTCTCGAAATTTCTTCTCCTTTGCCTCCATTTCCGCAATGGTGGCTTGGTTCTGCTCCTCATATGCCATGGCCACCACAGCCAAAATCAAGTTGATTAGATAAAAGGACCCCAAAAATATGACCAGCATGAAAAAAAGCATGTAGATCTTGCCAGCAGATCTCAGAGTCTATATAAATGAGAGAGGCAGAGAAAATGGGAGGGAGAGGGAGGAAGAGATATTCGGAAGAGTTACTCAAACCATGCGTTCTTCATCATAAACTTTTGTGAATCTCAACATTAGTGGAACTCACTGCATCTTCCAGAGATGACCAACAAACAGATATGATCAGGCAGGAAAAGACGCAGTACAATTTCCATATTTATTTATATATATATATATTAATTACTACTAATATCAGCCATTATCCAACCTAAGTAATCTCCAGTCCTGCGGACTTCAGTTCCCAGAATTGCCCATCCAACATGGTCCTTGATGAATCTGGGATCTGAAATCCACATATAGGAGGCACATTGAATAGCCTGGCTAAAAATTCTGGAAGGTATAACCTTACTCTACCTGAAGAGGAACAGTTTGGAAAGAGAAGGTCCACATGAGTCTATTAAAATTCCACTTGAATTCTGTAACTGCAACTACTGAAGGTCTCCTTTACAGAAAACCATTTCTCCACAGCAGAAATCATGTTAACAAGGTGATTGCTGGGATAGAAATTGTCCGTCCGATCATCACCTTCAATTCTAGATGGATTCCAGTCAGATAGGACTGACTCATGCAATTGGTTCTGCTTATAGGCAGTTTCACACAGGTGTACTCCACAGAGAGACCTTTCCCACAGACCTGTGACTCTGTGATGGGAGCCATATTGCAACCTGAATCCAAACATATTGTAACTCAATTCGAGGAACAGAAGAAAGTCAGCTGAGATCTCCTATACAACTTGGTCCCTTCTCAGTTTACTATGTCAACATGGGACAGCCAGTATGGTGTTGAAGAAGGACTGCACAGGTTTGACTGCAATTTCAGCCACTGATGTTTTCATGGTTGTTTTAAACCAGTCTCTTTATGAGCCAGCCTAACCTACTTCCCAGGATTATTATGAGGAAAAATAGAAGGTGTTTTCATGGACTTATATATGAACATTTTTTAAAATTGAATTTATTATAGCCACAGACTCTCGCAGACTCCGGACCGCTTACAGCATAGAAGTTGTTTGCCAGTTTGGCAACAACACAGAAACGGTTTGCCATTGCCTGCCTCTAGGATATTTTTTCAACTTTTGAGCTTAGCCCAATGTTTCTCAACATTGGCAATTGTAAGACGTGTGGACTTCAACTCCCAGAATTCCCCAGCCAGCATGGCCGGCTGGGGAATTCTGGGAGTTGATGTCCACACGTCTTACAATTGCCAATGTTGAGAAACATTGGTTTAGCCTACTGTTTTGGGATTCCTGGCATCTCCCATTCAAGTATTCACTGAGCCTATTGCCTTCTAAACTGAGACAAGATCAACCAAGTGTTGCCATCTGCTGAGACCCTGTAAGAAAGCCAGGATATAACAAAAAATAGGTCAATAAACAAAGAGGCTACCTGTTGGTAGAGACGTTCCCAGCAGTCTTGTGTCATGAGGCGGAACAAGGAGAGGAAGGCCCAGCCAAAAGTATCAAAGCTGGTAAAGCCATGGTCAGGATTTTCTCCAGCCTTCAAACACCTATAGCCTTTTGGACACGAGCTACCGAAAGCAAAGCAGATCTGGGTCAGCAGTGTTAAATATTATTCAATACTCAACCACCCATTCCCCCTAAAAAAAACAAAAAACAAGCCTATTTTTTAAAAAATCAGCTAATATATTCAATCTCTAGTCCACAATATACTACATTTGATCTTAGATTAAAAAGAGTAGTTTATGGAAGAAGGAAATTATGATGTAACCTTAGAGAGAGGGGGGGTAAAATATAAATGCATTTATAACTGCTGTCAAAAAGATCAGAGGCCTTTTCTTGCTATTGCTATTGCTATTGCTATTGCTATTGCTATTGCTATTGCTATTGCTATTGCTATTGCTATTGCTATTTTCTTACTTATTCACTATTCTTCTTTATTTTGTTTCTTTCCCAATATTTGTATTGCTTTTATCTTGTTAAAAAATTCTTCAATAAAAATTATATTTAAAAAAAGGAAAGAATCCTTATGAACTTGGTTAAAGTCTAGAAAATATTGCTTGGAATGCACACAAACCTGACAGGAGAGAATAAACTTAAACAGTTATCACCTTATCTGTTTATTTAAAAAGACTGGCAATGCCAGTGTGTTCCATTAGCATACAATATCTTTCCAAAGAACTATTTACAATAAATCTTAATAAAAAATTACAGTGCTATTGATTAAGGGCAGTTAACATCCATCAGACTGTCCTCAACAACATGGGCACTGTTGGAGGACACTTAAAAGGTCTCTGTCAAATCAACCATAGAGATCAGACATTTCTGATATTAATAGCTAAGGGACCCACAATTCATCTCAATTATCCTTTTAAAGGGGATTAGAGGAATTTCTGAAGAGAAAAATCTCTCACTAGCCATTAGTCAAGGAAGACTTTAGTGGAGCCTCCATGTTGTGGGGCACTTTACCTCAAGTTCAAGGAAAGCTGATGCATCTTAAATTCTTAGAAGCAATGAGATGCAAATACAATCCTGTACTCCCCCAAACTTTGGTTGATATAACAGAATGTATATTACATTCTTGTTTTTCAAAAAATCCTATGAGCCAAACCTTTACAAACAAGCCAAACTGCATGTTAACTAATTGGCAGGCCGGGTTGGTGACAGGGGGGTTGGATTTTGAAACAAAGAAAAAAAATATTCTAAGATTGAAACACAGTCACACACAGGGTCCTCAAATATATTGGCACATAAATGATATAACACCATGGAAAATGTACTTTGATTGTTAAACAAATGGTTAATCATGAGCAGCTATTAAGGCTATTCAGAACTGACCCTATTAAATGGAATCTGAGGAAATCCTACTGAAACAAAATGGTTAACTTGAGATCTAGTTGTTAAATGAAATTGCAAAATACATACATTGTGACAGCCGTCTTCCTACATACATTCTGCTCTACTAGCAAGTGAGATAAACATATATGATGGGCTAAGAAAGGGAAGGACAGTGAAAGACCAGAAGAAAATGGGGCAGACGTTGTAAGCATTTTGGTAGGTTTAATCTCAAACAAGAGGAACCAGCAGACAATTTCAGGGCTTTAATGCTAGTCATAACACACTGAAGTATGATAAATATTGGGCTGCATTTTGGGTTTAACTTGTGTTCGTAAAATGTTTGTGGGCTCAGAGAATTTTGGAGACTCCCTTCTATATCCCTTTCCCCCTCCCTTTCCCCCCCTCCAGTATCTGCATCTTTGAGCTGCTATTTTATTTTCCCACAATGCTTCTGATGTAGCATCACTCAGAGGCATGGTGGGAAATTTAAATGGTGCTTAGGGATCCATCCATCTAGTATAGATAGTACTGGAGAAGTCACTCAGAATGTTAAGAGCCTGATAACTCTTCCAGAGGATTGAGTGTAAAAACTGAATTTGCCCCAAGAATCAACGTGGTTTCATTCAGCAGCTATAAAGCCATGCAACTTAATGATCTTGGGATCTTGACTCTAGCCTGACTCAACCCGTCAGTCAGAATCCTATCTGCAGGAATGCCACTTCCATGTGAAAAGCCTGACACAGGAAGGCAGAGAATACGTAACTACATCAAGAAGTGCAAGGAATAGGCAGAACTATTCGACATAGCCTTGATGTTGGGCCCTAGAACTGATTGTGCTGACCATGTACAGTTTCCTGTATTTCCCTGATATTGGGTTGCAACAACACCCTGTTACAGTCTGACTACTCCATGTCTAGTCCCTAGCTGCACAACCTCCTCAGAAACCTCAATCCTTTCCTGACCTTTGTTTGTGCTACTTGCAATTTGCTTGGTGACTGGTGAGAACTTTGTCACTTTGGGAATTTGGATTGTATTTTCCAGCAGAGACCTTGCCTGATGGAGTTGTGACTTAAAATGCTAACTAATTAACTTCAGCCAAAAGGACCAGGGTATACAACCTTAGTTGTACTATGGCCAAAAAGCCTTCTCAAAGCATGGTCCTGAATCTTTGTGGTTCATTTCACCGGGGGGTGGGGGGGCATATGTTTAAAGTTCTGCTGTCTTTGAAAAACTCTGCCACCTTGCTCCAGACCCCTATCCTTGCTGCTGAGCTTCCTGATCTTGGTTGCTACTACAGTACATTGAGGCATCAGAAGGCCTCTATGTCTCAGACTGAAAGCCTAGTTAGGCCAGCATTATACCTGATGGTCAAACAGATGTCAATGTCCTTTTGTGGGGAGATGGGCAGTAATAGAAATGTGAATAATAAATAAATAAAATAAATAAATAAATAAATAAATGGAAAATTGGGAATTATCATTTCTTCCTGGAGCTACCAATCACTGGATCAGGCCAAGGACTCATCTAGTCCAGCATTCTGTGTCACATAAGTGTGGGTGGGAGGGTGACTGTCCTCTTCCACTGTTACTCTAGTAGCAGGTATTCAATGTATTCAATAAATGCTGCTTGTGATTTAAGGGCCAGTAAACACCAGTCAAGACTGGAAGTAATTAATAGATTGATTCTCCGTGAATCTGTCCGGTTCCTTTTAAAACTATCACCACCTTTGAGGTCAGCAAGTTCTCCTCCATGTGTTTCAGCAGATTACTCAGAATTTTCACATTGTAAAAGCAAACAAAAAAATTAACCTCTGCCTACATTTTCTCTACCATCCATGGCCAGGTCCGAATAGATAATGGTCCAGCAGGAAAAACTGTGTAACCAGATCAATCCTTCTCTTCCAGTCTAAACCCATTCTGGTTCTACCACCAGTCAGAAAAACAAATACCAAATGTTTGTTACTAGCTTTGCCCATGACTCCTGACACTGCCAAGGTCTGCCGTCCAGCCCACTCTTGAGTTCAGTCACTACAATCCTAGAAAAAGAATGGCTGCAACTGGGGGGAAAAAGAAACTTGCTCTTTTATATCACATACCATATCACATACCATATGTGGTAAAAAATTTCAGCAAATAGGAAATAATTTGCATGCAAAACTTTTTTTTTTTTAGAAAATATACTGCTACTTTTGCATAGTGTCTAACAGGTGTCTGATTTTTTTTTTTAATGCATTTAGGGATTTTCTAAAGAAAAGCCCTGGCAACAACAGCAGAAATAGTTCTCCAAAGAAGCTTTAAAATAGCATTGAAATTCATGGGAGAACTTTCTAAGGCCTCATTCTCTTTCTAAATTACTTGTATTTATAGATGAGGAAAAACAATGCACTTGGAAACCAGTGAAGAAAAATGCATCTTCCTATACAGCATAAAAATTACTTTGGTCTAAATCTATAAATGAAAATTAGGGTTCAAGAGAGGATAAAGGAAATTAAGGTTTCTATAGTAACTATCACTAGGATGCAGTTGTCGAAGGTGTTCTGGTACATCTTCCACTTGTTGGACTGCCTTGATTTCTCTCCTTGGTATGTGCCAAAACAGCTCTGGTGTAAGTACAGTAGGACTGGAATACTAGGAGAAAGTCTAAAGTCAGGGTCCTACAACATATGAGGCTTCCAAATTCAGCGCCCCTCAATTTTTCTTCCTTCTCCTAGAGGCTCCTTGTAGAAACAAAGATGCCAGCCTCGACTGCAATACATCCAATTTCTTTTGAAAACAATGCTAAAAGAGAAAGAAAAGGCACAAATTCTGCTATCTGGTAAGGCGGAGAACAGAGATAGAAGGTACTGGGGAGGGAAAGAGCTGTAGGTGGGTAAATTGAGAGTGGGGGGGAAATTGCAGGTGGGGGGAAGGAAGAGCACAGCTTCCATGAGAACAGAGGGCACATTTTTCCATTGTCCCCTTGACCCTGATAATGCCAGAGCCAGTTAGCTGTGTACTTGAAATGTGTTTTATTGGTACCCAATAGGGATGTGAAGATGCTTCAAAATGGTTGTGGTTATCATACCAGTTAGCACTTCCTTAAAGAAGCTGCATCTCTTCCTGAGCTCACACAGTAACTGCACAAAAATATATGCTTGAGTAACACGCCCATACCTGCTCTGAAGCACCTTGTAGCATCCCATCGGCACCACCTTAATTCAAACACTACACAGTGGAGGAGCTTTCTACACACCTGGAGATGTCTTTAGGTCAGCCTTCAATGCAACTGTGGCATTTAGATTTCCTTAGTTAAACGTCATGGAAGTATTTTTCAAAGGCCTTTAAAAACATATGCTCTGTTCCTTGGAAGGGACTAATTATCTATCATTTTCATTCTTGTATTTCTCATGTCTTCATTTCAATTTTTCCTTATGTTCTCTTTCCTTTTTTAGCTTTTTTTAAAAATCTAACACCAGGTCAAGCACATTAGCAAGGAGGAGGAGGAGGAGGGTGGCCTTGGGACCGGGTTAACTAAGGGACCGTCTTCTCCCCATAATTTCTACCCATCCAATTTGGTCCAGCAGGTTGGGCGTGTTGTGGGTCCCTTCAGCCACGGAATGTCGGCTGGGAGGGACCAGGAGACGGGCCTTCTCTGCTGTAGTCACTGCCCTTTGGAACATTCTTCCTTCAGAGATTAGGATGATCCCAATCCTGCTGGCCTCTCATAAGGCTTTAAAGACCTGGCTATGTGCCTGGGCCTGGGGCCCCAAATGTGTTAAGGGCCCTGTTTCCTAGCTATACTGATAATTATTATGATAATTTTCTTGGCCACCATATGTATTTTTGTATCATTTTGTAATTGTTTAATGGTTTTAGAATTGTTTGCCACCCAGAGTTACTTGGTTGAGGTGGGCAGCTATAGAAGTTAAATAAATAATTAAATAAATAATGCATGGGGAAAGAACTAGGAATAAGACTTTGAAAAAATACCAGTGACTTAGCCTGATCTTTTCTGCAGGTAGTGTTATCATGGTTGGAAGATTCACCATCTTTTCCTCTTGCATTATTGTTGACCCTCTGAAGTATGACTGCCATCTAGAGCTGAACTAACAATTATGAGCTGCTCCACTGAGTTTAAGCAGTCAAAAATACAATGATTAGCAAATTAGTCCTGCTGAACTTAGAATCTTTACAGTACTTTCAAATAAACATACATAGAAGTATGCTGTACTTTCCCAAAGAAATCAATGTGGAAAGTCCCATTGAACTTAGTGAATTTTACTTTCAAGTAAACATACATCAAGCTGTGTCATACTGAAATTCATGCAATGTATTATGAATACATTTAAATTAGATTTCAGTGCAACTAAATTCAGCTAATTTACTCAGGATCCATTCAGCTAGTTTAGTCTGGATCCAACCTAGGATTTCTGGGAGCTAGAGGAGGGGAGAAGCATGACCTAGTAACTATGTAATCAGAGTTTCAAAGACTTGTTATGAAATACCCAGGGAGTTTGTTTTATTATTTCTAAAACTTCATTCCAAGCAACAGTGCCAACATAGAAGCTATCAGGGGCATCTTTAAAGGACTGGGGGGAAGTGAGATCACACAGATCATGATGTCATTGTCCAAATGATGCAAATTATATAATTCATACATGATGTAATTGTGGTTTCTGCCAAACATTAGGAAAGCTATGAAGAACTGTCAGAGTAGCTGTAAGAGCAGCAGTTTAGTTATTATTCTTCCTTGAAACATTATCAAGTCATACTCACCCAGCATCCGTGCTGTTGCCACACAGTAATGGATCCGTTGTGCCCTCTTTAATGAAGTAGTTGTCTGTAATAGAAGTGCAGCAATCAATAAATGTTTTTAATTAGCAAAAGGTGCAAGCTGAAAAAATCTGGCCCCCTTTATTAGTGTAAATGGAGAATTGTTCAAGATTGTCTGCATGTACAATACCGTGGCACACTAAGAGATGTATCTATGCTAGAATCCTGCCCTCCCCCAGAGGTTCCTGTTTTTTACATATCTGAGAAAATGGACCCCAGCATCTAGTTGATATTATCTGAGTACTTAGATGGGAGACCATCAGGAAGTTCTAGACTATTAAGATGCATCAGGGATGCATTCTTGTAGCATCAGGAGTGAAGGACAACTTGGAGTGTATTTATATATAAAGTACCTTAACATTTATACATACAGTAATAGGCAAAAACAGGTCTGGGTATACTGGCTGAGGATTATGAGAGTTCCCTCTCACCTTCCCACGCATTTGTGGGAACGTGAGAGGGAAACAAAATGCTGGACTAAAAGAGGCCTTGGCCTGATCCACCCAGACTATTCTTGTAGTCTTACCAACCCATGAGAGAACTCTGTGGCCTGACCTTGGAATCAGGCAGGATGAGATTAATGCTACCTGCCTTTCCTTTCCTCTTAGCTGCCACCACCATCATATGAGTTCAGACCACTATAGGGAGAGGTTCAGGAGGCCTTTGCATTGTGGATTCTTCCCCGCATGCAGCAGGAAGTTCTGCTAAACTCAGCCATCTCTGCTTAGAATAACTAAAGAATGTCCAAAGCATTTATTATGTCCAGAGACGATGCATTGTTTTTGCCATCAATAAATAGCCACTTTTCTTTCAAGCATCCTCCCTTTCCATTTTTTCTTTCCTCATGTTGGGTGTGATGGTGTTGAGTAGAACTTAGCTATCTCTGGATGTGACGAGGCGCTTATAAAGCAAAACAGCATGACTGTGGCAGGAAGGAATGTGCAACAAGCCATCTCATGCCTCTACAGGATAGATAAAAGATAAAAAAGCAATGCCAGCTATCCTTTCATGCTCCCCCCGCTCAGCAAGCCTGGAGGAAATTCAAGGGGAAATCACTATAGGTGACAGAAAGAGAAGGGTGTTGGAGGCACTCTTTACAGGCTGATTAAGGGGTGATCTGAAATATGCAGCTATAAAAGGAATGCTAATTTTTAAATAATACAAGAAAATGCTTATAGGGCATAACTGCAATATCTGTGACAGGATTACAGAATTTGCAATCGCTTTTTAAGAACTTCCAGAGCATCTGAGAATGGCTGTAAATGGTGCACACTTTAATTCCCGTTGTGTCATTTCCTCCAGTTTCCATAGTACTTTCTGTACTATGACTGCTATGTCATATTCTCCTCTGAAAATAGAAAGGTAATACAGTAGAAAGGTGCTTTTTCTGCCCGAGATCCTGTTTAGGAGCTCACAAACACTGTAAAAAAAAATGGCATCGAACCTGCAGATCGATGTCTAGGAGCACCACTACAAGAATCTACCACTTCATTCTCCCCATGCATAAGCCAGATTTAGGACTGTGCATGATGCAGAATGGTGTTAGCTGCTGGGCTGTCCTCACAGGGACCGGCCTGGATTCTCTGAATCACTCCCCAAGCAACAGCTCTTTGCATGTGGTAAAGCAGAGTCTCAGGGAGTGGACTATGGTGAGCTGTGTGCTATTATGTGTTAGATCTTTACAGGCATAGATTTGATTTTTCATAAATGCCCTAAAACGTAGTCCTGAGCAACCCCCCCCCCCAAAAAAAACATGTCTTCTCAGGAGTCTTGTACATTTTGTTTTAATCAGCTGTCAAAAGTCAAAAGAGGATTAAACCAAGTCTGGTTCTTATATTGAATTCTATAGCATACTCTGCTTCAAAGTCAAACTTTCACAAGGCATCATAAATTCTGTCTGAGTTTCTAGGCATGAAGCTAGAACATGGAAACCATTCTACAAAGCCATTTTGCATTCTGCACCAGCAATTACAGACTAAGCTAACTGCCCTCCTTTAAAGTAATTCCTAAAATCCCATTCCAAAGGGCAAAAGAAAAGCACTGAATCTACAGGAACTGAAACCAAGGTGTGAAAAAATGAGAGCCTGTGAACACTGAAAAATATTACCAGCATGGCATGCTATTTTAGCAAGATAGTTGGGAAGATATCCTTTGACATCCTTCCACATTTCAAAAATTTTCTGAAAACCACCAACTTTTTCATGGCTATTATCCAGAATAGGCTTCCCACAGATAAATAAACATTCACTCCCTTGGGCAGGTAAGTCAGCCTTGTCTCTTGCAGAGGTACTAACTCTGGGGTGGCAAATAACTGGGTTTGAAAGTCAGCTTTTCAAAACTACAAAGGAGCTTAGTTACAATATTCTTTGTTTTCATGGAATTGTTATGTAGTGCCTCAGGTTTTTGTCTTGTCTTGAATTATTTTTGGATTCTTATGTAAGAGTTACTAGGAGTCAGGCAGCATATAAAATTAATAAATTATTATTATTGATTGGTTGTTTGTTTTCTTAAATATTGTTGGATTGTTTGCTGCCCAGAGTTATGCATTTAACTTGGCTAGCTATATACATTTTATAAATAAATAAATAACCTGCCTAGTGCAATGAAGAAGGAAGCCAGAGAACAACAGAGATGAGGAGATGCCAGAAATGTAGCTACTTTTATCTACTTTTTCTGTAACACGTACAAATTCTCTAGGTCCCCTGGCCCTCATCCTTAAATTGATCCCATTGGTCTGTAAAATGAGTAGTATAATAATACTGCCCAACCTTGCAGAATTGTTGTAAGGATCGTGGGGGCATGAGACATGTCAGGAAGAGTGAGATTATAAATTCATGAGCAGGGTCTGCTTTATTTTTAATCCATCTCTGCTGGTAAATGAAGATTAATCACCCCTTCGTTCAACTGAAAAAATAGGCATGGAAGTTTATGCCACTAAACACATGAATAAGTAGGATGCTAAAGTTTGACATCTTGGTTTACAGCAAGGCAGTAGATGTCAACAGACACAGTGTGGCTGGCAGTTTCCAAGGCAGGGATCTTCAGGCAAAGTAGAGCTGATGGGCACTGTTTTATGTTATCTTCACCTAACTATCTTTACAGACTTGTCTAGAAGAACACAACTCCTAGAGTTCTCTAAAAGCAGGGGAAAAAATGTGATTATCTGGCATTGCAACAATCCAGGCAACCACTAGACAACAGCCTCAAAAATTTTCTATACTTCTTTGCTGCCATCTAATGGTTGCCCACATTTTTCCACTCTGTATTTGATTGTTCTACCTAAGAGCCTGCTTCCCCGCCTCCCTTTTGCAATGTGTCACAGCCAAATTGTAGGCATGCAAATACTGTGGGAGTCTCTAACAAGTGACACAGAGTACTTTTCTATGTGATAGACCTCACTGAGATGGTGTTCCCTTTCCTAAAGTGTCCTTTTACCTAATAATGAGTTTTAAAAAATAAATTAAATGGCCTCAATGACATCTGAAATGCCTTTTGAAGCAGAATGTTTTGGAGGAAAACAACAAAACAACTAATAATACAGCCCATGTCAAAGCAACCAATAAAGCAATAATTCCCTCTATTCTCCCCCCCCCAATATCTGTATCAATGTAAAAAGTATTGATATGTAGGTAGGTAACACTTAATCTGTGAGACATGTACCATCAGTAGCATGTAAGAATAGTCTAGATATGATAGAGAGGCTGTTATTAAAATATTAACCAAATCTTTACAACTAGAAAAAAGTTGCTGCAACTCCTTTAAGAATATAGTAAATATATGTCTTAAACAGCCATATCTTTTTTTCAGGATCATACAGAAGCCTGAAGAACCACCAGTTTTATAATGAAAGCAGACTCTGCACTTCTGTGAGGTCTGAAACACATTTTCCAAATTATTCCCAAAACATTCCCAGTCTTACTAACGGATTGAGCAAGTGTTACCCCTTTACCCCAAAAAATCTGGAGCTGGGGGAATGCATTTTTCAGACTTGACCAGTCATTGAGCTCCTTAATTTTTCTCAAAAGAGAAGACTGCACTGTACATTTGCTTATTGCTATTTACCTCTTTAAAAATCTAGGCTGACTCATAACTCTTAAATGGAACTTTATTACTAAGTGTACCCTTAGTATCTCCATCAAGACATTTTTCTCTGCCAAATCCTAAGCTTCTTTCCTAGAAACTATCTTCTTTTCTAGAAACACACATTAAAAAATCATATATGGGAGAATTTTTCTTCTGATCAGCAACCATTATTACACATTTGCCACAAACGTACATAATTCATCAGTTTCATGATGAACTGAAGTTGTGTACTGTTTGATTTTAGTACAATGTCTTAGAATCCTTATGTTTGCAATAGTTAGATGATCATCAAAATCCTCATGTGATCATTTATAATGCTCTAAAAAAAAATTTCTCTGCTCCAATGACTGTGAACTTCAGCCTCCATCACTCAAAACGAATGGCTGTTGACCATGCTGAAAGAGGCAACAGAAGCTGTAGCCAAATATATCTGCTGAGGACCAAATTGGGGAAGGTAGCTTTAGACTCCTCAGCAAGCATAATATCAGGATAAACTTTCTAACGTAACAGTTTGCTTGGTAGGTGGCATACTCTTCTTCCGCAAAAATCTTTAGGCCAATGCTGAATACCTGTTGACCAAGGATTCTGGGCTTGCTTTTTACACCTTAGGCGTCCCTTCCACCCCTAAACAAAATAAACCTTTCACTGCCTTCATCGTTTCCTCTAGCAGGAATTACCTTCCTGCTATGAAAGTCATTGCCCTTCCTATTCAAAAACACACTCCAGGCAGTTTTGCATAGTTTTGGACAGTACGGGGATATTCCAGCGTTTTTTCTCTCTCTGTGTTCTCTTTCAGACAACTACTTGTATCTCCTTGCATTTTGTACTCTGATTACCACCACATCTCTCTCTCTGCTACTTATCTCACCTCACTTTCCCCATTCTGGGTGTTACTGTAGCTTCTCATCTACCACCTTCCTATATTCCTGACATATAATTCCATGTTGATGAGGCCTTTCTCCATCCCTTGGCATCACTATATTTTAGCCAAGTGGCAGCTGGGTGTTCTTGAATATTGTTCTTATAACAAGGCCTTCCCCTGCTCGATGCCTCAGTTTTGACAAAACAAAAGGATGCTCCGTTTCCTGCCTTGGCCATGCTGCTGAGGTATTCTGGGAGTACACTCAACACATCAAGAGAACCCCAAGATGAAAAAACTGAGGCAACTATCTTGCATTTGATTTGATTTACCATATACACTCACATGCAGAGAGGTGCATGTGTAAATATGGACTCAGGAACCTGGTTCACACAGTACTCTAAAACATGTTCTTAATCATGCTTTGCCCGAATAAGCCACCATTTGCTAGTTTTCCAAGTCCTCTAAGTCTTGTAGTTTATACACCACAGTGGCTGGGTTTGCAGAACACTCCTAAGCCAAACCCTGATGAGCTATTATAGCTTAGTGCAACAGATGAGGCCAGACACTAAAACATTCTCTTCCATGTGTTGTGCAATTAAATTGAACAGAGTAGTTATTTTTAAAAGAGCACTTGGTGAACTCTGGAAAATACAGCTTCAGGCTTGAAATATAGTAACCTTCTTTATATATTTATTGAGATGGTTTGTTCATCTGGGATTTTATATTTTATATTTATATTTTTATGATGCACTTGGTATTTTAATTGAATTGTAAACTGCCCAGAGTTGCTTGGCGTGATGGGCAGTGAAGAAATGTGATAAATAACTAAATAAATAAATATTTTTTCATGTTTTCTGTTCTGTTCTTTTTGTTTTCTTTTTTCTATCTCCTTTTTTCTTTGTCTCTTCTTTTCCTTTCTTTTTTTCTTTTCACGTTCACTGTTTTTTTCTTTGAATATATTTATTATGTATGTAAAATCTTTTAATAAAAACTATTTTAAAAAATAGTAACCTTTTTAGACCTAATTCTGAATCTAATTTTCTTAAAAATTAAATTTTATTTAAACATGCAGTGATCAGCAAACGTAAAAACAATAAAATGAAATAAAATTCCAAAAACTTTGTACCATAATGAACTTTTACAACATCAGATAAATATATCCAGACAAAGCCCCCAAAAAGAAGAAAAAAGAAAGGAAAAAAGAAAAGCAGAATAGGATGAAACTGCTCAAAGTAAATTTTTTGATTTTAACAAAATTTTAAACTTCTGTGTCTATTATTTCTATCCTGTTCAAAATTACTAACAGATTAGTAATTTAATCTCATAGAAGACAATCTATTAGGGGTTACTTTGCTGAAGTAACTAAAAAAATTGATTCACATGTGAATCAAACAATATTTATTTTATTATTTTATTTATTTATTAAATTTAGTTAAATATAGTTAACTATCGGATTCTTCACAACTTTTTGCTGCTGTATTAATTTTTCAGTCATTGCTATTGGCCACCCATTTAAATACTGTGCAAATTTTCAAAGGGGTGCTTCAAATTTCAGTAAATCACTTGCTGAGAAGGGCGGCTATAGAAATCGAATAAATAAATACACAAATGAATAAATAAATAAATAAAGCATTCTTTTGAAGCATATTTCTAAAAGCTAAGCAAGCCACCATGTTGCTTCCTTTCCTCTCCTTTGTAAAATATTCAACAAGCACTGCACTGGATGTGGGTTCTCTGGCATGGTTCTCCAAACATTGTTACAGGCTGTCAATAAACAGGCAAGTAGCATATCCTTGAAGCACTGGTCAAATGTTTCAGCCAGCGATCTGGAGGAGGTGAGCAGTGTGTCTTAAACAGGTGAAGGGAAGGGAAGACATTTCACCTCTGCTACCTCTCACCTTTTTTTCCACTCTCTCCAGGAGCTTTGGCAAGTGCTGCAAGAACCAAGTTCTTTGCTTTCTCAAGCACAGTTCACCCATGCTTTGGCTTTGGCCATACTAATTTTAAATTATTTATTTGTTTATTTTGGCACAGCCCAGTCTAGAGAACATAGCTCTCTACCTTCACCAGGATGCCCTTATCAAAGCCCAAAGATATGTGGTGTAGGTACACCTCTTTGCTTTGACAAACAGAATCAAGTCACCTCTATAGCATGAATCAGATCTAGATCACCTTGCCCAAGTTTAGGAACATGTTCTTTATTTTCCAGTGTTTGGTTCTGGTAAATCAAGCAATAACAACATTTATTATCTTGCATTATTTTATAAATCCTGGGGCGGGGGGAGGACAATATACCCATGCTAGCATTAATTATTAAAGACTGTTATGTAATTTTTTCCAATTTCCTCAAAAGCTTTCAGCCAAAATCAGGAAAGAAATAGGCACTCCCACCAGAGACCATAAAAAGCACAGTACCAATTGGTTTGCAACTGTTCCAATCCAATCTAGAAAGATTAATATAATAGAATTTAAAGGGCAGGAGGCAATACCATTCATGAATTATTTTGATAGTTCTTTCTAACATGCTAAAATAGATTTAAAAGAAAATGTATACCATTAAAAGTTCCAGGCTGAATTATCATGTTCAAATCCCAAATCTTCCAATTTTTAAAGGCTTTTCAGCTTTTTGTATTTGACTCTCATTCTAATTTAATAACATGGGGAGGGTGAAACAGTAGCTCCTTCCTCCAAGCCCTTCCCCCGAGCATCAAACACCTCAATGGCTTGCCCACCTGTCTTAATCTCTCGAAGGAGAGCTGAAAAGTAGATAGTTATATTTTTATTGTTTATTGTTTATTGTTTATTTATATTTATATTTATTGTTTTTATAATTGTATTGAATTTTAACTTTGTTTTATTGTAAACCGCCCAGAGTCCCTCCTTTGGGGGAGATGGGCGGTGATAATAAATAAATAAATAAATAAATAAATAAAGAAAGTCTCCGGTTTTTTTCCAACAGAAGAAGAAATTTTCTAACCATTTGTCATATTATCCCCTTAATAATAAATAAATAAATAAATAAATAAATAAATAAAGTCTCCGGTTTTTTTCCAACAGAAGAAGAAATTTTCTAACCATTTGTCATATTATTCCCTTAATAATGATACCAGTACCACAGAGGTCCACAGATACTGAAAAACCCTTCCTTAAGACAGTTCCCCTTGGGATTTAATGGAAGTATGAAAAGCCAGCCAGGGAGATGAAGCCCACTGCCAAGATGATGACTGCACAGTGGCAGATCATAGCCTCTTATGGACTGCTTTAAGGACAGTCTTCTTCATACCTTAAGTGCAAGAATGTGATACACCACTCAGGGGATTTTCATCAACAGTCTTCTCCTTTCCAAAACATTCTCTATCACCACTTTGAATAAGACTTGGCGGGGAAAATGCAGGAGAATTTTTCTGCCTGGACCAAGCCCTAAAACTTGTAATTCCTTGAGCAAATGCAACTATTGAGATTCCAGTTGAAATGCTGCTTCCTAATGAACAATGACAGGCTTTTACTTAATCTAGTCCCACTTTGATTGAATTCAGCATCCTAATCCTCACTTTATCTGCATTTGCCACATCAATCTTCCAACCATTGAAATGCCAATCTTATTATGTAGAGTGATCAATAACTCTCAAACAATGTTAAGTCATTCATCTCAGCATAATACTTACAAAATGATGGATTTCCAAGTGCTGCCATTCATATTTGGCTTTTTTAAAATGCGTAACAGCACCACATACAGAACAGGACTTCTGCAACCCATCTAAGGATGTAGCATCATCCAATTCTTGGTCCCACCCATCCATTACAGATCCATGTGCTGAGACTAGTTACCTTTTAAGTCACTGCACAGTTGGAAAATGCTCAACAAAACACATGCCTCCTGACACTGCAAGAAAGATGCAGCTATTGAATTTTGTCGTGCTGTGTGACTAATCAAAGAACAATTTATTCACAAGGTGGCATACATCAGGAAGAGTCTCCTCATTTTGTGCCCCCAACCTGTGAAGTAGGTTGGTTGTGGGCCAAGATGACCCAGTATACTCTATGGTCAAGGATGAACCCAGGTCTCCAGGGACCTTATCTACTGCTAAAGACAGGGGTGTCTGCATGAGAGGTTTAAAAAAAACAGTAAAGATTTATTCATTTATTTCTTTATTCAATTTATATAGCCACCCATTTCATGTGATTGTGGCAGTGTTCTCACTCCATCTTTGCAGCTGCCATTTGACTTTTTTTACCCTCTCCCCCAATGCCCTTGGCTAAGGATATTGCTTGGCTGAGAATCCCTCCATGGTTTAAATTCATGCCTGCCTTCACTTGGATCTCGAGGTGACATCCAGTGCTTTGAAGTCCAGAGATTGGGAGAAATGAACAGGGAGCATAATCAGGGGAGCCACAGAAGTGAACAGTCATGAGATAGGTGGTTGGCCATATGCAGCATTAAAAATGCTCATTTTATCATTTTTACTTGGGGCAAACAGAACATTCTTTCCCATGACACAAGAGTACTTATTTCTTAGAAATCCATGGTCATCTCAAGAGGCTCTTTTATAAGAACATTTCAGTCCAAGGTTGACAATTATCTTGTTGCACCACTGCCCACACTGATACCTCATTTCCTTAGCCTGTGGTACCAAATTTCCACAATGTTTCCTGTAGTAATTTGATTTCTTCACTTTCCCCCAAGAGGCCTGTCCAAGCATGCTTTTTTTGTGGGAGCACTAGATATTTTTGTTAGTTTTCTTGTCCTAATAAAACTGGGACTAATCCAAAGGTATGAGAACCAGTTTGGTGTCGTGGTTAAGGCATCAGGCTAGAAACTGGGAGGCCATGAGTTCTAGTCCTGCCTTAGGCACAAAGCCAGCTGGGTTATCTTGGGCCAGTCACTTTCTCTTGGCCCTAGGAAGGAGGCAATGGCAAACCGCTTCTGAAAAACCTTGCCAAGAGAACTGCACAGACTTGTCCAGGCAGCCTCCCAGGCAGAATCGGACATGACTGAACTGATTAAAAAAAAATCCAAAGGTATTCTGGGATTGCATGATTTACTAGTGGTCAGGAAGGGTCTAAATGAGCTAGGGAGTAACTTGTTTTTCAGGAAGAATGGTAAAACCAATTGTTCCTGAAGGAGCAGATATGCAAACTTTGAAATGCTTATTTTCTTTTAATTTCAAGTATATCTGCTCCTATCCTTTCTAAATTAAATCATTCCTGAGTGAGCTATAACACAGAAGCAGACACATAAATCATGGAAAAAAGAAATAAAGTCCAGGCAGATCACAGCTGCAAAAGTACATTTGCACCTTGGATTCCTAAAAGATGTCCTCTTGGGTTTCTGAATCACATCTGCCTTGCAATTTCTCAAAAGTTTTTCTCTCCTGTTAAAAGAAATGTTTTTTTCCCCATATTCTTATTTCTATTGTTTTTCAGAATATTTCAGAAAGTGATCTAACCCCAGCCAAGGCAACTGACTATATTTTCCTCTATTATTTTTGGCACAAGCCCTGCAGAACCCAGATTACATCATGGTACAAAATGACCCGATTTCAAGATCTGCCTTGCAATTGCCCACTTCTGTACACCTATGAAAAGAACAAAAGCCCTACCCTCTTTTGCACCAGACTGCCTTAATTTTTCTTCTCCAGAACATAGTATGATGCAGAGGACCTGGCTGCAAGTACCTACACGAGTTTGATCCTTTCTTGGGAACTCCACCTCCTAAAACGAAGTTCCAAGGTAACTGCATGTAGCTATTTCCCCAGGGAGAAGGGTTTTATCCAGGCCAAGTAGTGAAGCGATTTAAGATAGTTAAGCTGCTGCTACCTGCTGTTGAAAGGGTAGATTTACCTGGAATCTGGATGGGGCAAGACTTTGAATCAAATGGGGCCAGTTTCCCCCTTTAACCTAGGTGACTGTTCCAGGTATTTTGCACTATGTAGTGCTAGTGTAAAACCACCACCAGAATAATAACAAATAAAAGATTTCTATTTTAATAAGTACAACAAAGTGATTACTGAAAAATAAAACATCTGAACTGATTTATAGAAGGTGTAGATCTTCATACAAGTGCTAGGAATTACTAATAAGCAAAACTGACAAGCAAAACATTACTGGGGGGGGGGGGAAAGTGAGCAATTGTACAACTATTCAACTGAGCAAAGCAACACTGAAAATAAATGAATCATCCCTGGAGTTCTGCCTCTATTTTTCTTGCCTTGTTCTAGTTCTCCCAGGTCTTTGGAACAGAAGGCCAGAATTCTAGGCCCAATCAAGAAACTTGCTTCCACATTTCTTGCTACTCTCAAGATCTATAGTTGATAAGTGGCTGTGGATAAAGAAACTTCTATTTGTCTCTTCAAACTGAATCCTGGCCAGAGGACAGGAAAGTGGCTGTACCAAACAACTGAATTACTACAGATAACCATCTAACCTGTAAGATTTTAAATCTACCATAGCAACAGAAGCAGATGGAATAGTAATCAATACCCATCCCTTTCCAAACTGTGGCCTACTCATTTTCTGTAACCACTTCCTTTGGTCTTTTATATATTCTTTGATCTGGAAGTACCCACGAGGACTGTACCATCTCCGTTTTCAGATGTGGTAACCAAGCAGTTCGAAAACATGCAAATGTGAGTAGATTAATTGGTACCGCTTCGGCGGGAAGGTAACGGCGTTCCGTGAGTCATGCTGGCCACATGACCCGGAAGTGTCCTATGGACAACGCCGGCTCCAAGGCTTAGAAACGGAGATGAGCACCGCCCCCTAGAGTCGGACTCGACTGGACTTTACGTCAAGGGAAACCTTTACCTTTACCTAACCTTTCTTCAGAAATCCCTCCAAGCAAAAAGCACCCTGTTTCAAGTATTGTTCTCTTCAGAGAAGTTCAATTTGACCTCCTTCCTCTGAGGCCTGAAAGCCTTAGACCCAGCATGAAAATCTACCTGAGACAACGCTTATGCAACCATCTAAATCATCTCATGGAAGTCCAGCCATGTGGGGGCCCTGTGGTGCCTGAAGAGATGCCAGTTTTAAGATCGGGAACATTAATACACACACACCAGCATTTGGGATCTAGCCACGAGGTTCATATTTTCATAGAGCAGTTTGTCCATGGCAAGCTGAACCTTGGTGGAATCAGAAGTCACATTGTTTTTATCCATCTTTGGGCCTCTTTGAGTTGTTTGGCTAAAAACATTGAGCTGAACAGGGTGGAATGCTGATGACTGGAGACTGAACCAAGCTTTGGAGGGGTTTGGTCCCAGCACCAGGAAATAGGACGAAGTCTCTTTTGTACTTTCTATGGAAGTGACAATTGATTCTCAGAATTGTTTCCTGTGTTCCTTCCTTAAGTTTACCTCTCCTGGTACTCGGCTCAAAAGTTCCAAAAGATTTCGGACTGATTTGATGTATAATTCTACACCTTCCAGCACACAAACTAACCTGTTTGAATCAATCACCCATAGAAGTGTTATTTTCCCCTTCAGTAGATATGTTCAAACCAAGGTTTAGCATCTGCTAGGGGTGTTTTAATTTGGATTCATACACTGAACAAGGATTGGAATTTATGGCTTAAATCACCACTTCCAGTTCTTGATTCTAGGAAGATTCTTCTGATAACTACAGCGACCATTACTTCTCTTTCAGTGATCCTAATAACATCACTGTCTGATTGCTACTAACAGGCCACCTACCTTCACATAACACCCTTAGTCACATCTGGCAAACACCTAGCAAATACCTTCACAATGCATGCTAAGCTTGATTAATATTAGTTTTGGCTGGGGGGGGTTTGTGATTTACTTTGTTTTGTGACACAAACCGTCTGGTTTGGTATATAGTGCAAACCCAGAAGATGGGTTCAGTCAATAATCAGGTAACTGTTCTATGAATACAGCCATAGTAGTCTTTTCTCTAGCTCCCAACGAATGGCTGATCAGCTAAGTTGCACAAAAAATGAGCAGGATTCATTTTTTTGGTTGAAATGGACTCGATCCATTTCAGCCAACGTAGGTAAGTAAACTTGAACTTGACAAAGAGCAGCAAAGAAATGAAGTTACCTGGATCGCTGAGAAATTCATCCAAGGTTTGCCAGGCCTTCTGATCTGAAGCAAAGGTGCCGTTGGTGGAGTTGAATTCTATGTAGTCTCGGACACACTTGTGCCTGAGGTTTCCCATAAACAGCTGGAGTCCTATGAGGGCAAAAACACTCAAGCAAAAAACGGTCAGGATCATCACATCTGCAAGTTTCTTAACTGACTGGATAAGGGCTCCAACGATGGTCTTCAAACCTAAGGAGACAACAGTTAAGTGTTTAAGAGGCTGGCCCATGAAAGCAGCCAGCATATAAGCTGTGTACAGGAATTAAAACTCAAGCAACTGTAAGATACCCATCCCAAATATTTCCTGGTTCCAAATGTATGGTATAGATAGTATGGCTGTGCAATGTTTCAGATTCAAAGGCTTTCAATGCTTCAAAGCACATGGGATAAGCAGGTAGCACCTGTCTGCAATTCCTTAAAGCAGCTGCATTTTTTCCTGAGACTGCACAAGGGCAAAAGAAAGAATTCCCAATGAATGTCACCCTAATAAAATTCTGGGAGGTTTTCCAAGTGCCTGGCTTAGGCAAAACATGTTGGAATTATGGGAATAGTAAATAGTACTGACATTTCTCAGGCAGAAAATCTCTCGGGTAGGTGAGGAATATCATATGCTTATGACTGACTTGCACTGCTTATTTGTTCTTCAAAGGGGCATCTCCTAACTGGCTCTGCTTGTTAAAAGTAGTTTCTGCACATCTGCAGAAACCACTTCCATTAAAGCGAAGGAACTAACTGAGAGAGGCCAGCCCTACTTTGATGCTTTTCAGAACCTCTTGGCTCTACAAGGGACTTTGCTACACCAAGGTAGAGTATCATGCCTTGTTAGGTGAAGCTCTTTGTTAAGGCAAGTCCACTACAATTTGCACAGGCCTAGTGAGTATTTATATCTATCAATCAACTTTGTCTTGTATTCCTGACATATTTCAAAGAAGATAAATGGTAAGAAAATGGCATTTTGGAATTTCTTTCCTATTCTTGTTTTCCCATAAGGAATGAAATTTTAGAAATATTAAGATTTGCAATTCTGGATTTGTAGCATTTCAGAATTCAGTATTTGAGATAAAATCTGGAAAAAAATAGTTAACCTTTGAAGATCCATGAGATAATGCTTCTGTACACTGCTTGTTAGGAAAAGATCCACAGTGCACTGGATCTGGGCTGATAAAATTTTGGCTATGTGATGGAGAACGGCAATGGATTCTCAAAACCAGAGTGGATTTGTCTAGCTATGTTTTTCATATTTCATCGCCATACACAAATCTTATATTCCTTAAAGCAGGGTTCAAACTGGCAGTTCTGGGGGGGGTGTTATTTTATTGTGGAGCATATAGTGGGATCAATGACAGAAATATGAAGCTACTTCACTGGTGTTGCTTGTACAGTATTAGCAATCCAAAGTTGCTTGTACAGTATTAGCAATCCAGAGTATTAGCCATTCCTGGCTCTGTAAGTTCCTTTTCAGCTAGTAATACTGTAAATCAGCCTTTCAGAACTTGGTCCTCAACAAACATTGACCCATGGTGATCTGGGAATGATAGACATCTGGAGAGCACTAGCTTATGAAAAACTACTGTGGATTGAAAGCTAGATTTTTCTGCATTTAAGGTATAAGCCTTGCATGTGAGTTCTCCCCTTTTTCCCCAAGTAGAATACTTTGTGTATTTTAGGCTGCTGATTTCTCAGAAAACCAGATAGGCTTAACATACTTAAAAGTAAAGGAAAAAATTCAATCTCCCAAAATACACATATAAAAAAGTGGGAAAATCCATGAAAACCTGTCACTACAATGTTTAGTCACTACAATGCCCACAATCACTAAAAGAAAAAGAAAAAAAGCTAAATGTGTCTTCCTAATTACTGAAAAAACTGAGCCCTGCCTTAAGGGATTTTTTTTTTGCGGAAGATCATAGCATTAAGGTCACTGTAAAAAGCTGCCAGATCAGTTTTCTAATGAATTTTAATTGAACAGCATGAGAACAGAGCTGCTAGAGCACTCATTAAGCGAGAATTTTTTTGGATACAATTTCTAAAGTTCTAATGTCCAGACTGGGGCTTCCCCTGTTGCAGTTGGTTAAACATGGGCTGGATTTTGTTCCCCAGCCTTTGTAGTCCCTTCCTATATCTCTATGCAACCTTTTGGGCATGTAGACTCAAGATTGCCAAGTCCAGCAAGTGAAAAGACCAACCTGTATGTGAACCTGTCCCCAAAGACAGTGAACTTGGTGAGACAGGGCAAAAGAAGAAATATCCTCCTTTTACCCATGTGCTCAAAATAAAAATAAAGAGGCAGATTATATTTATGATAATCGGGTAGATATGTATAAAATTGGTGCCATTCTTTTATTTATTTTGAACGTTGCCAAGACGGAAGTAGAGGAAGATAACTTGGCATGTCTCTGCCTGCTTTCTGGCCCGTCTTTGTTTTGTTTGTTTAAAATTCAGTCCAAGTACTACTGATCTAAATTTCCTATAGGCTAGAAAGCCTTAGGACCTCAGGGAGCCTAAGCTGCACCCAGCTCATCCTTTGTTTAACTTTCACTGCACCACTTGTCCAGGTTCTAATTATCAGAGCTTCTAATGTCTGAAAATTCCAGTCTTGGAGGATAGTGAAAGTAGCAGGATAGAAGGATTGCCCCTTTCAAGATGCTGGATTGCCCCTTTCAAGATCACAGTCCTGTATCTAAGCCCGGAATAGAGAATCTGAAAAATCATGTGTGCTAAGATAGCTCTAATGAAACTGATGCGAGCAGAAACAGAAGTGCACCAGTATGCAGTTTGTTGCCAGCCTGCTAAACTACTGAACTACAGATTACTAGACTGAGCTTTGTCTCAGCTGAACCCCAAAACTTTACAAATCAGGAACAGAATTTCTTAATGCAAATCATATAAAAGTTTGATAGTTACATTTTGTGTCTCTACCCCTACCCTGCCATTTTGCTTAGCCTTCCACCACTAGCCTATATTCTCTGCAGAACTAACGTTGTAGAGAATAGGGAAGAAGAGACCCAGGTTCAGATCTCATGAGGTGGCCTTTGATCAACCTAATCTACCTACAATAAGGTTGTTGTAAGCTGAAACTTGGAGAAAAATGCAGCTGACCTTTGCTCATTGGAGTTTATAAATATTTTATTTCCTTCCTTCCTTTCTTGGAAGGGCTGGCTAGATATGAGTGTCAGAAAAAACAAAGGCTGGTAAACTTAAAACTGTGACCCATTCATTTTTTTTAAAAGGAACTTACTAGATGCATTTTGTCAGCTCTTACATTACTTTTATCAGTGGAGTCATAAGCCAAATCTGTTACTAGCATTTGCAAACAGTCATTGCTACCCTGAATACAGCGAGTAAAGCAGCTTTTAAGCATTTAAGGATTAAAAGAACCATCCCATCATTACAAAAGCGACCTTAAAAAAATCAGTGTAGAGGCTTAGTAAGTAGATATTTTTTCTAAAACCCCACAAGAACTACCCCAAACTGTTAGATTTTTGAAAGATATAGTGCAATATTGCTAATTTTTAAGTTATGGTGGTTTTTATAGCTAGACAATCCCCACATGTTTTTCCTTCATGCTTAATCTTCTCAAGCATCAGAATATTTTGATATTCGTTCCACGCTCCCATATACAGTATAGACAGACAAATGCAATCCTTGTATGGTGTTCAGCTAAGGCTCCATAGGTCTGAACTGGCTTCCGAGGCCAAACTGGCTGCAAAAGGGAGAGGAACTGTCCAAGTCACAACACATGGAGGCATATGTTTTGTTCCCATAGGGAGCACATTTTGCAGAAAGCAGTGGTACAAAGCAAATTTTAGAGGCAGTTTCCTAAAGACTGCACTGATGGCAATAAACTAACATCACTTATTATTTTATCCCCCCCCCAAAAAAAAATTCTCCACAAAAAAATCACTTGTGGATGAAATATGGATAATAATTTATTGTTGTAAGCCGCCCAGAGTCACTCGCTGAGATGGGCGGCTATAGAAATCAAATAAACAAACAAATAAATAAATAAAATAATGTTTGATTATAGTGCATTTGTGTTCCATGTCTTATAATAATACAGGATCATCTTGTGTATCAAAACAGTCTGTCTCTCTTATATACCCACTTTTTAAAATAGCAGGAAATGCAAATTTCTCATTAAAAAGAAGTCATCTTGTCCCTCTTAAGAAACCACTATGGGCAGAATCCACCAGAATTAAGCTCTTTTAGATCCCACTGTTTTCAACTGAAAAGTAAATTCTGTACTTGGATCTCAAAATGAGTGTTGTTTAAAAGTACTGAACCTTAGCTTGATCATGCATGGCATCTACCAAACTATTTCATTAGCCCTACCTGTATGGAGAAACCTAGACTTGTGAAGATTTCCCTATCATAGACACTACAGGTAGTCCTCGTTTAGTGACTGCTTCAGACAGCAATCGTTTGCAGTTATGACAGTGATGAAAAAGTAACTTCGCAACCAACATCTCACGACCGTCGAAGCGTCTCTGTCAGTCACGTGTTCACCATTACAGTCAGTTAGCATGCGTTGTCCTGTGCCCGACCCGTTTTTTTCTCCCCCCACTTGTAGAGCAGAAAGATTGCATAAACTATCTCTTTCTGAGCTGCTTTTCTCCACAGCCCAGAGCTTCCCTAAAAAGTATTAACCCCAAGTTAACAAGCTCAGCTCTGTGACCTAAATTAGTTGATTAGAAAGTTGCAGCTGCTGCCTGAAATTGATAAGACCCTAATCAGTTTCACATTAAAACATGCTTTCGTTTGCATCCTAAGTGGCTCACAGCAAGCACACTGGGCAAACAGCTGGTGCTAGCACATTCCTATGTGTATTCCTCACTGTATCCCTGCTTACTCTCTTGTAATCCCTTCCTCTCCAATGAATGTAAATACAAACATCAATTATCTTCTTCCTAATTATTCCATCTCCAGGGTGAGTATTCCAAAGGATGGGGGAGTGGGGAAAGAGGGCTATAAGATTTGCCCTTTTCCCCAGCTTCTGTCCTAACAGCCAGGAACCACGCTGAGACAAGGAACAGGTCTCTAGTGTTTTATTGCTTGTACATAACAGGAATCCTAACAAACTGAAGAAGCGTGAGAAAAACCCAGACATATAAACCCCAAGGCTAAGGCGGGCCCGATCTGTGTCTCTTGGAATGGCTACCTAATTCCTCAGTGCTACGCATGCGCTTTACAGCCTGGATGGGAGCCCCCTGCTCACCATCCTTACTCATGACATCTTCCTTGTGAGTCAAGTTCCAGAAACCTTCCCCACTGCTTTGCTCACCCGGCTGTGTGGGGTTGTATCCTTCTGACACTGTAAAGCAAAGGAAAGCTGAAGTAAAACCATAAGCACAGTCGCAGTGCAATGATTTTTCACTTAGTGACCACTTTGCTTAACAACTGAGTTGCCAGTCCCAACTGCGGTCACTAAATGAGGACTACCTGTATTTGGAGAAATTTCAGATTTTCTTTTCAATGCATTGGGATGCTGTTAAAAGAACGAGAGTAGGGCCAGCAAAGCCAAAAATAAAACAAACCTGGTCATCCTGATCACATCCTACCCAACTGCTAGGGGATGTTGCTTGTGTCTTGGGTGAAGAAGAATAGGAGATAATAGGGCTCAATGTGTGTTATACCTCCAAGTAGTTAACATACTTTGAAAGTCAACTGCCAATATATATTTGAATGTGGTGGTGGGGGACTTCAAGGCCCAATTCAAAGTGTTGGTTTTAATCTATGAAGCCCTATACAGCCTAGCTCTGGGATATCTCAGGGACCTTCTCTTCCAGATGGATCCTGCTTAACCTGTGCAGTCATCAGGATAGGGGTTGCCTATAGTCCCAACCCCTTGAGAAGTAAGGATGACATGGTCCCAAGGCAGACCTTTTATGTGTGGACCTGAAGCTCTGGAAGAACCTGCCCTCAGACAAGCACATGGACCCCTTGCTCTTGTCTTGCAAGGTAATAAATGCAATTTTGTTCAGGTAGGTTTTTGGAGGTTAGTGGTGATGCTGGTTGTTATTTGGCCAGGATCTGATTTTATTATTTGTGTTTATGTATGCATTTTAAGTATGGCTTTATTGATTTAATGGCACTGTATTGTTTATGCTGTAAACAGCCCAGAGTCTTAGGACAGGGCAGGATATTAAAGAAGGCATAAACAAACACACATACAAACAAAGCAGAGTTGATCTTTCTCATTGATGGGAGAGACATTTTTGGCCAATGGAGTTGTTCTCCTTTTGAACGTACGCAGCATTTCTGACATGTTCTTTAGAACCTATGCAGTGTTACAGATTTTTAAAATTACTTTTTAATCAATCTGAAATAAAATGCCACACCCGTTTTCATTGCGCCCTTGCTGGTAGCAAACTGGGAGTCCCTTTCTGTGAATTTTCAAGAAACTGTGATGTTCAAAGTGAAGCTGTCTTTCTGCCTTGCTCAATGACAGAATGAGGACAGTGCTTTGAATGACTTTCTGATCTTGTTGTATAACCAGAATCTAACTGACCATTTAGGACTGTGATGATCTCTCTTTTACAACAAGATCCCTGGCTGGCTACCAGTTGAGGATAGTCCTGGGGTAGAAATGGCATTTGAGCAGATGGATTCTCATAGAGAGCAGAGAAGTTGGAATATAAGAAAGATAACAAGAAAACTGTCTCTATGGAATATTTTAAACCCTCACAAATATTAACAGGCAGATATTTGGCACAGTTTGAACTATCCAAATGTTGTATAAAACTGTATTCCAAAAGGGCTTCAAACAACAACTCAACCATAAACAATCACTGAAACTAAAGAACTTTTCAGATGCATTAGGGTCTGCAGTCTAAGGAGAGAGGGAGTGCAGATTTAATATATTACCACCTATGTCAAGATATCATATCCAAATTTTATTAAATCAAGTATTATTCTCAACCATCATGGATGTGATAGCTGGGAATTATGTACTTCTGGAGAGCATGAAGTTGAGGAAGACTGCCTTACACTGAGAAAAGTAACACAAATTGATTAAGAATACCTTGCTGATGTCAGATATATAAATGATTCATAATCTGCTGATAACTAAAGCTAAGCTTCACAAGAGAATGTATTTGTAAGAAGGGGCTGTTGTTTAGCAACTGGACCACGCTTTGCACATAGAAGGTTAAATGTTCTGTATACTTTCCAATAAAAGGTTCAGCAAGGAGCATCCCAAGATATTTTGTTGCCTGATGGCATCTTCCAAATCCATGTATAGAAGCATTTTGGACTAGCAGCTGATTTTACATCAGTGCATGTGAAGAGACAAGAGTCCTTCTGCACACCTGTGCATTGCAGACTAGTTTCGGGGGTGCAGGGCAGGTTGTGAGGCACATATAGCATGAACTTGTAATAGAAGGGAATAGCCAGAGGGATTAGGAAGTATGTCCAGGAACCTGTCACTCAGTATTCGGCATCTGAGGCAATTGCCTCACTCAGCCAAAAGGGAACATCGGCCCTAGGAATTGGCAGCAAGGGATGGGAAAGACATACAGTGGAGACCCTGGAAGGAATTGCTGATCAGAGTAGACAATTGTGGTCTAAATATGCCAAGGGTTTCATTGAATAGGAGGCAGTTTCACACTTCCTAAGAGCTAGATGGGAACATTGATAACATGGAAGGAAAGGACCCAGGCTGGCCAGTATGTGTGCGTGTGTAACAAGGCAGGTGGAAACTACAGTTCAGGCCTGCACAGCAGGTAATTTTCAAAGTTCACCAGCCTTGGATTCTGCTTTGCTCAGTTCTTGACATTTCGCATGTTCAGAGCCAAACCAGTCATGAGGATGCTTGCATGAATGTAATTCATGTGCCCAAGAAGCAGTAGGGGAAGTACTCCTGAGTACCATCAGGAATATGTGATAGTATGAAAGGGATTTTTTTTTTCTGTTGCCATCTAGGCAAAATATAACTTACCTGAATCTGGTTTGGGCATCAATATTTGGAGGGAGACTTGTTTATCAATTTGTAGGACTCTCTGCTTGACGCAGGGAAGCAAGAGTAATGGGAATATCTTAAAGGGTTGCCATATCACACCACATTGCAAATATTTCAGCCCTTTTTAAAAATCATTACGATGATTTTATGTTTAGGACTGGCAGGCACTGTTTTGGGAATGACTGATATCTAATTATCCATGGGAAATGGGTCACCATTCATGCATTATAAAGGTGGCAATCTAGTCTCTAGGGAAGACTTCCAATAAAGTAAGTGCCAACATCTTTCTAGACATCCTTGTTCTTTCATATTCTTGCAAGGCTAATCTTGGGAGTCATATGCCAGTGATGGGCAAGGCTGAAATGAGAATGGGCAGAACAAATACCCAAACCCGGAGTGGCCACCACTCACTCTCTGTCACCCTTTGTTCTTGCCCAAGTAAAAGGATGCCAAGGAATGAACAGAAGGGGCATTTTGATTTTGGTCAAGGGCTACATGTGATTGTCCTCCATAGTTCAAGTAGCTGGTTTCTTTCTTTTATGGTTGTACCATTAACTCTCCATGACTATCTCTCCTTCCCTCACTCTTTCTCTCACTTCCTGCCCCTTTCTTTCACCCTCCCTTTCTCATTCTCTCCCTATCTCTCATTCTCTCTCCATCCCTCTCTCTCTCTTATTCCTTCTTCCCTTCCTCTTTCATTCTCTATCTCCCCCTCATTCTCATTCTCTCTCTATGTACTGTATAGAGAAACAGGAATATCCATTGCAAAGAGAACTGCTACATATTCAACAAAGAAACATCCACTAATTATTTAATCAATCTTTCTTTGGACCCCAAGTGAACAGCAGAAACAAGAGGTTTTACCAAATTTTGGCAGACTGCAATCTGTGGTGCATGAGTTGAGTACAACTTGGTGGAATCTGAAGTTGCACAGCCCTACTGTCTACACAGATGCTAACAGAAGAGTTCTATTCCATCAAGAACTTTAGTCCAATCCCACTAGTCAAGAACAGTAAATAAGTAGAATTCCTGCAATTAAAACTCAAAGTAAGCAAGGAGAGACCTTTAGAATGATCAGTTTTACTGACCAATAAAAGGTTGTCACTTTCCTCATTTGAGTTGTGTCTCATTTAAACAATAAACAATTTCTACAGCTGTTACCGATAGCAGAATCAAACACACTGGAATACCATTAGAAGCGAATCCCACAGGACACAGTCCTTCCAGTTCTCCTGCCCAAGCCCCATTGAAAGAAATGCAGTTTGTGTGGCCATGCACTGTTTCTGTTTGTTTCAGTGTTTACCAACTGCAAGATAGCTATCAGTTAGTTTGTGCCCCAATCAGGTATCCCACTGCAAATAAGAAGCCATTAAAAAAAGCATTAAAATAGCAAGCAACACCAAACTTTGGAAATCCAGGAGCATCCCTGAGTACTACCCTGGTTCTCCTATGAGAACTAACTGCATTATTCATGTTATTGGTCTTTGAAGCATCCATGCAGATGTTGGCAATCCACAACAAGGGACATAAAATATTTTCCTTCCTGTATCTTGGACAGATAGATTTGTCATTAGCACCTCATCTGGTTTCTTCTTTCATACGAACCTTTTTTTCCCCTTTTCCTTTTCTAAAAAGTGCCCTTCTGAGTCAGATGAGCATGTACATGGCAAAGATAACATTCCAAAAAGCATGCAGCTATTCTTGGGTACCAGAGGAATGCTTTGGTGCTGGTTCATTCAATCTTGGCAAAAGGATATAACTGTCTATTTTTTTCTTTTCATTCCACAATCCAGCCTCCTACATTTGGCCTTCCTCAGCCTGGTGTCCTCCAGATATGTTGGATTAAACTCCCAGAATTCCAAGCCAGATGGGAATGTTGGTAGCCCAACCCATTTGGAGGATGAACATTTGCTCCAGAAGCTTATATTAGATGAGGATTTGTTGGTCTTATAAAACACGCACATTTGGCTCTTCCTCAAAAGTCCTGAGAGACCTATTGTTAGACAGACTCTACTTTGGTAGCTAGGGAATTGTTACACTTCTCTTTCAAAACTCTTGGAGTTTACCTCTGCCTTGACATTCCATAAATGTTTGTTTGTTTGTTAGATTTATATCCCACCAGGAACCCCCAAATGAGCTTTGAATTCTCTTTGGGTGAACCACCATTCCTAATAATGAATTATACACCTGTGTATCATAGACAAGTGACTAAACTGTAAAAAAAAAAAAAAAAGTTGCTACCAGCTATCAGCCAAAGTGGTATTTGGGGCAGGAAGGATTTCAAGCAGATTAGAATGGCTTTCACACACAATCCTGCAATAGTAAATACTGCAAAGAGTCGGTTATTATTCCTCCAAAGAGCCAAATCAGCCTAGTGGGATATTCACTGGTCCTTAATGGTAAATATTCAGCTTCCACATCTGCCATGGACTATCTCATGTTCCTATTGGTGGAAACAAATACCAGTGACTGCCTTACCTGTGGCTGAGAAAGCAATAAAAATTGCCCAGCATTTTGTACAGCAAAAAGGTTGACATAAAATCAATAGGCAGTAACAGTGACAAAATAGCTAATAAACATTTCAAAGGGGAAAGTATTGGCACAAAATGCTTGAATGATCCCATCCTCTACGATCACATTCTTGAAAGTGCTGGAAACAGCTTCTTTCTGGCTGGATGCACCAGAAAGCACCTTAACTTGGTTGCTGAATTAACTCGTTTTCTGGTTCGCACAAGCCACTGAACCATAAATTAACCAAATGGCTTGGATAGGTACAATGCACTAAGCCACAGAAGAATAAGCCAAAGTTAAAATTAAGCCAACTCAGGATGTTGCTTGAATGCAATGGTTAGGTCTTCAAATGATCTGGCTGAGCATACTGTGAGAATTTTAATGTGTGTGTCCCTGGGTGGGTGGGTGCGCGCGCATGTGCGTGCTGGCTCTCCCACTGTTTTGATGAACACATATTCTGGTCTCATCAGCTCGCCCAGTCAACTCCATACCCAGCAGCATATATTCTCACTAAATCGCATCTTTTATATCCCCCCAGCTGCCTTGAAGGAGTCTGGTTGGATTTTACTCCCCCGCCCCTCATTTTTTCCTTGATATGGAAAAATTATTCTTTTATTTAATTAGATTTAGGTGCCAAGTGACTTCAGAACAAGTCTAATACTAAAATCCATGGTGGCACAATCAGGTCAGTGTCACTGTGGACAGGCTGAGGGGACTACAGCTACTTCCTACCTATTTTTGCCCCTTTTCTACCATTTCAACTGTGGGCAAAAGGATCAGAGAAACAGAAATAACTATAAAGAAAGACTGTATAAAGAACTGTCACTTTTGCTGGGCCTCTGTAGAAATTAGTCACAGTCTTTGGAATAGTTAATTCTGCAAGAAGGGGTTTGTATAACATGGGCCGAATTTTGGTCTGGGGGAGTTAATTTAACTCTGGGGATAAATCTAATCCTTTGTGGGCTATCTGACTAGGTCAACTGATCCCTTTTTGATGTTCCCAAAATATACTAACCCTCCATTGACCCAGTTAACTGTGATGTGGGAATAGGATATTATGACCAACAGGGATTAACTGAGCTTTGTGCCAAAATAACAGCAACCAACAAATTCTCCTTTTAGATAAAAAAATATTGATTTTCAAAGCTCTCATTAACCATAACACCCACCTAACTAATTCTAGATATAGGGAAGAAAAATAAAATAGTTTTTTATCAAAATTAATGATGTACCTTAGAGATATCTCTGGAATAAAAGGTAAGGGGTTGAATATACCACCCACACCACTAACAGACCTTCATATTCAATTAACAGTGACAGATACACTATTTATATCATTAAATTTATCATTGTATATAAAAATTTAGTTAGAATTCTGTCCTATTTTATCCCATGGAGATAATCCAGTTGATGTAGAGATATGCATTCTAATACAACCCAAACCTATTTTATTATTTTATCCTGGGATATTCCACAAAAGAGGGGGATTACAGAAGGAAAACTTGAGGGATGCATAATTACTTGGAAGTTCTGTCAGGATTGTGAAGTGTTTATTCTCCTTCAGGATTTTGTGGGTGTTTCAGCTTCATTTGAAGGGAACCATCTGCCTTAAGCCAGTTGAAAGCCCATGTCGCACCCAGAGCATAGCTTTGCAGTGGGTTGCCATGCTTTCCCAGCCTGAGACGTACAGGCAACAGCAAACTGGGCTGTCAGCAAAGACATGGTCACAAACAGGCTAGAGAACAGATAATAGATCAAGCAGGCCAGTCACTCTGTCTCATCCCCATCCATCTGACAGGGTGGTGGTTGTGGGGAAATCTGGAAGGGGTATATACATTGCCTTGAGCTCCTATAGGAAAGGTGGGATATAACTCTAAGAAATAAATAAATATTTTGTATAGGAGGAATTAACAGGTACATAATTCCAATAGAAAGATTCATGGGGGAGAGATATCCTTGAAGATGCTTAATTTAAATTTTTCCCTATTTCACAATACATTTTTGTAACTATAGTTTGGCAGTAGAACTTCTGCCAGTGCTGTGGAGTTGTCAAGTTTTTGTTAGCCAACAGGAAGATTCTGATTTTGCAACACACAGATCCAATGTGTATACAGGTCTTGCCACTAGCCCACCACTGAGTTAGAAGACAGCTTAGCAGCCAAAGATATAAAATGTTGTGGAATAGAATTGGAAATTATGCAAACACTTCACGTGGAAATGCCATGACTAGTCAGTGCTAACAACCTTACAGACTCCAGGTTAGAGAGCACAGCCTTCTTTCACAAATCCAAAATGAAGAGAACTGTCAAGGCCAGCCCAAAAACTGTTGAGTCGGTGTATTCCAAACTCCAGTTCTTTATTGCTTTCACCATATAGACAGAATCTTGCCAGACTAAAGCTACTCTAACCTAAAGGTAAATAACCTGGGAGACTCTAGGGCTGAGCTACCTTGAACCTCTCAACTTTCTCAGCAATAGTATCTGGACTGTGAATCCTCTGATCTGCCTGGAATGCACTCCCTCCTTTCTGGGAATCAGCGGCAGCACCAAAATCCACCACAAGAACTTCACACACTGGATTCCCCATCCAGTTAATGGAAATCTAACAGTGCTTTGGTTGAGGAACATCCCTAAAATGTCACCTCAAATGAAATGTGAAGTGAAAGTCCAGGGTTTCAACCTCTGAGGATATATTTGGGGAAAGCCAACAAGCTACATTATGATTAGCAACACTGAAATACAGTACATCTGGTATGTGTGAGTAGGTCAGCCCCCATGTTTCACAAAGCCCTAAGTCACTGTTAGATTTCCCTTGAGAGTGAATTCCCACATGAATTTGGTGATCTCTCCTCAAAGTAAAAAATCTGAGCTGCTAAGATAGACTGTCATACAGCAAACAGCCGGAGGGCACAGTCCTTGGAAAGAGTTCACCCAGTTTAAAAAAATCTACAAACAGATTCTGATCTCATCGAGGAAATGAGCACTGCGTGATAAGCTCACTGGTACTAGAAAAGTGTGGTAGCATTTATCCTACTTTGACTGCTCTTGAAAAAGACTAAGCAGGGCTGGACCCATTTAGTACTTTGATGAAAGACCAGCAGGAAATCCCAGGGCTGTAGCCTAGATTGGGAATTTGAAAAAAACATCCCAGAAGGCAACAGCAAATCACTATTATTGTTGCTAAGAAGTCTACATGGCCAGGTCATGTAGTTGCCAGGACCTGATCATCACTTGAAGTCTTTACCTTTCTATATATAAACAGGTAGGTACACAGTCTGTTGTACAGTCTGACAGCTGAACTACCTTCTTCTGCTACATGTTTAGGCTAAGACGTTTGAGGAAAGCCAAAAGTATTTCATTGTCTACAACTTGCAGTTAGCTTTTGTACACTTCTGTTCAGGATCAGAGTGGATAAGAAGGAAATCCAGATCCATTAAAATCAATTGCATTTTCCTCCCATGGATTTTCAAGAGTAGCCATACACCAAGAGTAGCCATTTGCCTTCCGGAAAATAAAGTTGTAGTAACCATGGTATTCATCCCTTAAATGTTCCACAGGTGCCCAATAACAAGTGTCATTGCTTTAGTTTCAGTGGAGAATGCTGCAGTGTGAATATTTGCCACCTAACGGGGTGAATTTTTCCCCCAGCTCCTAAATGGATGTTGATTCTGCCACCCCTTGTCTCTCAGTCCTCTCTCTTTCTAAAATAAAATAATAAAAAATTAAATAAGCAGTCTCTTTAGACTATTTTTGACCTATAATTGCCAACATCTGTTCAGGATAATCATCTACACAGAATCTGTCATGCACGGGGTTGGTTGTTTTGCCATTTTCTCTACCTTGCCATGCAGGTCAAAGATGTTAAACACTAAGGCTGAAGGAGACCTGTCCATAGATACGCCACAGGCATATTTATTTCTCCCCATCGATCCACTTTTAGAGAACACTCCACTGCCAATTTAAAGGGGGGAAGGGGGAAAGGGGGAGAGAGAAAGATGAAAGCATCCATAACTAAGTGTCATAAGAAGGGACAAGGAAAAGAGGGATTGCCTTCATTTTTTACTAAAATAAGGCAATGTGAGAGGATGTCAAAGGGCAGGAGCTAGCACCATTGAAAATTAAAAGAAGTTTCATAAGAAGACCACACTATTGTTATATTTGTCTCAATGGGACTTCTGAGGAAAAAAGCACTAGTGGATTGTGCCCAGGTTCTGATTGGCATCTAAGTTGCCAGGCTGAATGGTATTGAGGAAGGATTCATCCAGCCCTCCAACTATGTTGGACTTCAATTCCCATCTTCTCAAGTGATGATGAAAGTTGCAGTCCCACACATCTGGAAGTCATCAAAGTGGGGAAACAAGACTAGATTCGTCTCTCAAACTATTTAGAGTTGTTGTTTTTTCAGCTATAAATAGCATTTAGCCTGCAAGTTAATTTTACTGAATGATCTTACTTTTTTCAGTGGGGGTGTCCTATTTTTACAGTTTATCTCCAAATCATTCTCATGGAGAAGTTTTTTTTAAAACAAATTGCCTAGTTTAGTGTTTTTATTCTATTTTTCTAACAACTGCAAGGTTTGAAATACTGGACTGACTCTTAAACGGTATTAAAATGGGGATGGGGGAACTTTGCAAGTGGCATTTTGTATTTTTGGGAGCCAGTTTGGGCTAGTGGTTAAGATGCTGGACTAGGAGCATGAAGATCTGAGTTTAAGTCATGCCTCAGAGACGGAAGTCAACTGAGTGACTTTGGACCAGTCACTCCTAGTGTGATGAAGTGGGGAAGGTACTGGACTAGGAGGAGACCCAGGTTCTAATTTCTCCTCACTCACAGAACTCCCTGGGGGACTCTGGACCTGACCCTTCCTGTCAGCCCAAAAGCCAGTGTAGTGCAATGGGGAAGATACTAGACTAGAAGCTGGGAGATTCTGAGTTCTAGTCCTGCCTTAGTCAATGAAAGCCATCTGGGTGGTGTTGGGTCAGTCCTTCTCTCTCAGCCCTAAGAAGAAGGCAACGGCAAACCACTTCTGAAAATGTTGCCTAGAAAACTGCATGGACTTGTCTAGAGCCACCATGAGTCAAGACTGACCTGAAGGCACACACAAAAAAAGTGTTTCCACTCAGAAATTTTAGATCCATGAAGAATGCTTGATGCTCATGACAAAAAAAGTCTGGGGAGTGGATGAATGCCATATGAAAAAGCATTCTATTGACAGGTTCCCATTCCCTTCACTCATCCATTCCCAAATCAAGTGTTGATCAATGTTAAAGCCATGTTCTACCAACAGCCATTTTGCTATGGGGAATGGCAGATAAGCTTTAGTGAGTGCAGCCCAAGTGTTTAACCCCATTTTGTTTTTTTCACCTGAAATGACTGAGATTGTTTTCAGCGCCCGAAGAACTCTGAATGTTCGTAAGGCTGAGACATTGCCCAGGTCCACAAAGTCAGTTATGTATCTGTAAACAAGGAAAGTTTCAGACAAGAAGAAGACCATGACAAGAATGTCAGCAAAATAATGATAGCAAAAGAAAGAAAAGAAGAGAAAGAAGGGATGGGGAGGACAGGGAAAAAAAATAGTCACTTGAGGCTGAGAGCAGATATGTAATGATCAGGGCTTCTTACCTGGTATGTATGAAACAGTTTTTTTAAAGCTCTCAGTATCCTAACATTCCAAAGTGTGGAAATTTTTACCTAGTCTGGTCAACTTTCTTACAAACCTGTTGAATTAAACCAGAGTTATTTGGAAACACTCAGCAAGGCACACACAGCTAGGGACTGTCTTAAAATGGGTTTGGCTCATTTAGAATTGGATAAAGGGCTCTTCTACCTTGGCAAATGTTGCCAGCACTGATTTCCTGCATGTCTGCTGCTAAAATTTCTCTGCATTATGGGCATTTCTGGTCTATGTTTTGGGTCCTTGGCTAGCTCATGCAAAGCACTCTGTCTATTAAAAAAGGTAAAGGTTTCCCTTGACGTAAAGTCCAGTCGAATCCGACTCTAGGGGGCGGTGCTCATCTCCGTTTCTAAGCCTTGGAGCCGGCGTTGTCATAGACACTTCCGGGTCATGTGGCCAGCATGACGACTCGGAACGCCGTTACCTTCCCGCCGAAGCGGTACCTATTGATCTACTCACATTTGCATGTTTTCGAACTGCTAGGTGAGCAGGAGCTGGGACGAGCAACGGGAGCTCACCCCGCCGTGCGGTTTCGAACCGCCGACCTTCCGATCGACAGCTCAGCGGTTTAACCCGCAGCGCCACCGCGTCCCATCTACTCTGTCTATTACCTATTTAAAATAGATTCATTTATTGCATTCCTATATTCCATTTCCTTCCATGATGAAGCTCAAGGCAATTGCACAGGATTTTCAGAGTGGTCTCCTATTCAAAGGCATAGTTCAACAGGTCACCGTGAAATACTCCCAAAATTTTCTTGCAGATACACATGAGGAAGATCAGTAGTGCTAGGTGATTTCTCTTTCTTACCTAACATTATTGATCTTCCTGTTGAAGAACATTAGATATGCAGAAAACCCCAGGGTAACACAAGTGAAAACTACTCATGTGTGCAAAGACACAAAAACCATCACTCAAGTCTTGGCCTTGCAATAGAAATGAGGCAAAGTGACTGGATAGGATTTGTAGGTCAACCAAATCTTACTGTAAATGGGAACCTTCCTTCACAACAAAAAGGAATAAATTTTTCCCAGCTCTCATTCTCAATCTGCCTGAGATCACAGATTGGTGAATAATTATACACTGCTTCAGAATTCTCCTATAATACAGATAATATGTCTAGGGTCATATGATGTTAAAGAGACTCTAAACATCTACAAACTAGTCATAATTTGATAAACCCATAATTCACATATTTTAAATATTAAGCAATTGAAGAGGTAGGGGGCAAACAAGTCAAAATATTATATGAGTTTAGAAACTTATAGCTCCTAGGAAGTGGGAAAACATTCATGATTTTTTTTTATACTGTAATGCACTTTCCAACATTATAATATAACTGAATTTCCTCCAAATTATTTATTATTTTTTGAAGATACCTAGGAAAGAATCCAACATTTTTGAAGTTAAAAAGGAATACAGGAAGCCAGTTTATACCAAGTCAGACCTTTACCCCAATATTGTTGGCATTCTTGGGCCTCTCTAGGCTATCACGGCAAAACATTATAGAATATATTAACCATAACACAAAAGTTCAGATTAGTAGGTTTACTGCAGTAAAACTATGAAGCCGTTATGAAAAAATTCCAACAACTTTTGTGTACCAAATTCATGATCTAATTATAACAATCAATGCTCAAATTTCTTGCAACTCTCTCTTCCACCCGTTCTGCATATAGGGCTAGAAGGGAATTTCTTTGGAGCAAGAGATACAATTTCCATCTGTTTCTTCTTTTTCTTTCTTCCCTGGGGAGGTCAGGTGTTAAATCAGAACCTTCTTCACATGAAGCAGATGTTCTGTCAATTAGTAGGTTATTTAAACTTAGCCCTCTAGTTTTACAATCAATTAAACACACACACACACACACCCTGAAAAGAAACCTTCCCACCAGTTGTAAAAAGAACTATTACAAATGTGTTTTCTTTAAAAAATATTGTTTAAAATTATACATATTGTTCTAAATGTGAATCCTAACAACCCAACCGAAAATATGATTCTTAAGGCACCATCTGACAACTGAAAATATCAATAATAATAATAATAATAATAATAATAGAATTAAAACAAGCTGAACACATTTAAAAATGTGGGTACCTTTCTTTTTATACACTATCCCCATGTTATTACAGAGACCTAACTCAATGGAGAGAATATGGAACACCTTTTCAAAACCTCTTCCACCTTTCCCCCTTACATATTAAAGCTGCACAAAGGAATAAAAGATCAAAATATGTTAAAATAATGTCAAAGCTAGAAGGCCTGTCTTATCACTAATTACTGCAGTCAAGAACAGACGTGTACTTATCTTCTATTTCAGTATTAGAGCTTTTTGTAGAAATGTCACAGGCATTTTGTAGCCTTTGGGCAACGCTGTTTATGATTTTCACCTCTAATATTTGCCAACAGGGCTCACTTCAAATGTCTTATGCAGTGGGAATCAGTCCATGGCATTTAAAGACACAAGACCTTTAAGGGGCTGCAAGAAACTCCCAACCTTTGCCATGGAATCATATTGACTACCTCTTTAGAACTGAAAGATTGAACCAGATCAGCCCAATTCTACCTCTTCATTTCTTCCTTGCACTCTAACCGTAATCTGTTAGCTTTAAGCTTTAAGCACAGTTTAGCATAGATGCCCCAAGCCCTTTTTAGAGCTATGGGTGCTTTTACAAAATGGCTGCCATTCCCATACAAAGCACTGATTTCCCAGAATGCTAAATGCTTCCTTGCAACAAGACACTTCCAGCTATAGTTCTTTTTCTGGGTTGTCAGCCGACTGAGTGAAAGGCATGAAAGCCAGCTGGGTGACCTTGGGCCAGTCCCTCTCTCTCAGCCCAACTTGGTGCAATGTAGACTAGCCTCCTTGTGGTGCACCCTGGGCAACGTGACTTGTCACGGCTAAATAGTCTACACGTCTGGCTGCTGGACCTCACAAGGATTTCCCAGCAAGAAAAAAAAGCAGCATGAACACCGAACTGCTATGCCATACGATAAAAAAAAAAAAAAACCATGCTTGCAAACAAACCCCTGAGCTGCAACTTGCCACCATTTGTACTTTGGAAATAGAGGTAGTGCTGGAAATAGAGGTAGTGCTGGAGATTGGTGTTTGGTTTTTCAGCATGGTGGCTAGCCATGTTTCAGAATATTTTAAACATGGGAAACCAGATGCATAAAATCTCTAAAGGCCATGTTAAAATAAGTTTTAAAAAATGTTTTAAGTCCTCTCCTTCACTGCAACAAATCCTACATTCTTGTCATTATAAGCTGCTTTGAGATGTATATAAATGAAAAATGGTATACAAATAGCATCAACAAAGTTCCCATGGGAAAATTTAAATCTGGATTTGGAGAAGGCACATTGCAGCCTGAGTTAGCCCAGTTTCTCATGCACCAAAGCAAGGGCATAACTGCACTTGTATCTTGATATCCTTCACCGTTTCCTTCAATTCATCCTCTGAAAAGGTGTGAAGTTCTGGTGCCTGCTACTCATCTGAAGTCCAGTTCTAGTCATACCATTTCATCTTGAGCCTACCTCCAGTTTTTGCCAGGCTCAAGGATTTTACCTGAGCTGTGTATTAGACAGCATGACAGCCAAACGCTCAGTGATCCAGAGTGAACGGTTGTTCAGCCTGGGTGGCCCCATGTTTTCAAACAGAGTATTGATTTATGAAAACCTGAAGGTTCTCTTGCACACCTGAGACATTTAAGAGACACAAGCAGTTTTTAGTTCACAAGGTTCATTTCAAGGATGAGCTCAGAGTTGGAAAGCTCCATTTCTAATGAGGAGACAAGCTACATACAGGCTAATGAAGCTAGGAGGAGCCAGTCTGATTGTTTGTCTTTTGGCCAATACCGCACCCCCTTCTGATTATGCTAAAATTGCCTATTTGACAGCAAAGGAAGTTCTTTGGAGAGAGAAAAAAATACCATAAGGATAGCCTATTTTATCTACTGCTGCAGGAGCTTTGCAAGTCACTGGTTTGCAAAATGGTTTTACTTGTCTTTGTGTAATCATGGCCATGTCCCCATAAAGTTGTCTTCACTTGTTTTGATGATGTTGCCTTTGTTTCATCCCCAGCCTGAGGGTGAGAAGATTAAGTCATCCGTGCCAATATTAAAACAGTATTTTCCTCGTTCTTTCAACCCCATCAAGATGGGTGAAATCTGTTAGGCTTTGTTATTTATTACCTTGGAGGAAAGTAAAGGGACTGGGAATGACTGGAACAAAGGCAATAAAGGCAGGAGAGGATCATCAATGGGGACAGCATGTTTCATGCTGCTGTAATTTTTTGCTGACTCAAGGATGGATGGTGCACACTGAAACAACACCGGGAAAAGCCTTGTATCAGATTAAATTAGAGCTGGGCAGATAAATTCTCTTGCATTTGTTTCCTTCCAGTTCTTGTTTAATTTGCTGAAACATAATTTGCCTTACAAAGGATCTGAGTATTTTGATACAATGCTCATGAGGATTGCAGTGTTTTTGCATGTATTTAGTTAGGCAATGAAGAGTGTGTATGAATGCCCTGTCTTTTATTATATGATTTCCTTGTTGATCTGCAGCTTCCTTGGCTTTAAACAGTTTTGTCATGTAAACAGGGAGTCCTGTCCTTGAGAAACAACTGGAGAACTTCTCCTTCTCCTGAAGAAATTCAGAGGAATTTTTCATCTAATTTATCTGCCTCCAAAGATGAGTGAATTTATGCCTAACAGAGAGCTTGACCTGGATATGTGAGCAATGCCCAAAACAGGAGCCCTGTGTTTTGCGCTTCTTTTCTCTCAGTAACATCTAATCATACCAGCTACATTCCAAAATGTTATCACTGCAAACAGCAGCTCGGGAAAGGAAGGGAATTTGGAGCAAGATGACATTGGATCATATGTTCTGGATCGTTACATGACACAAGACAGAGAAAGAGAGAATAAAAGTAGGAGGGGTGAAAACACTCCATTTTAGTGGCAATCCCAAAAGAAGAGCTTTACTGCCACTATATCAGTCGGGCACCTGAAGCCAAGAATATGCAAATACAGTTGAAAAGATTATTCCCATAGCATCATCTTCAGGGTTAAACGTCTCCTACTTGGTGCTGTTGTCCTTCCATAAATGGTCTATTAATAGGAATGCCACATTAGCCCCATTAATGCATTCACCCAAATGTGGTTACAACTGTGCTCTCAAAGTATTAGGGGCTCCCTTAAAGCTTCCACAATCATCATCATCATCACCATCATCATGATTAAATATGATCAATAGCCAGTTTTCTAGAGATGACAAAGATATTACACACAGTAAAATAATAAAATATATTCACAAATAATAAAGAAAAGTTGTAATAAAAACATAAACACCACACACAGAATAATGTGGGCTCATAACATTAAAACAAACAACGCCAACAATAAAAATGCCTGGGAGATGAGGAATGTTTAAGCTTGGTAGATATCAGTATGATACCAGACAGGTTTCTGGGGAAGACTTTCCAAAAGCAAGGCCCATAATTAAGAATACCTCTCCCAAGCAGTGGTACCCAAACAAGGCCTTCATAATGACATTATTATTATTATTATTATTATTCCACTTTTCATGGCAACAATGTTCCCAACGCAGCTCACAAGCAATATAAACAATTATAAATAAAAATACAAGAAATAGTATTGCAAAACAGACAAACCAACTTCTAGGATCATTCTTGTACATAATTGGTAATAATATCTTGCTTGTTATCTTGCATGGCACTAGTGGTTAAGGTGCTGGCCTAGAAACCAGACGTCTGTGAGTTCTAGTCCCGCCTTAGGTATGAAAGCCATCTGAGTAAACTTAGGCCAGTCACTCTCCCTCAGCCCAACCCACCTCACAGGGTTGTTGTTGTGGGGAAAAGAGGAGGAGGAAGGAGTATTAGGTATGTTCGCCGCCTTGAGTTATTTATAAAAATAATAAAGGCAGGATAGTAAGTAAGTAAGTAAATAAATAAATAAATAAAGTGGCTGCAAGGGTTGTGCAAAGTTTTGGGTTGCATTTGGAACAAGTGCTTTGGAACTTGAGGGAATATGAACACAACATATCTCTGTGACTCGTTAAAGCAGCCCCATAATTCTCCCACATATTCCAAATCAAATCCTAAGCACTGCACAACCCTGGTGGCTAACTTAGGGCATCCATAGTTTCCCAGTGTTAGGAAGATAAATCTCTGATTGTAGTAGGTTTTTTAAAACCATGGGAACTAAAAATTTAAATTTTATTGGCAGCCCTTCATTTGGCCTGATTAACCAGTGGGTTTCAGTTCTAGTGGTTAACCTAATGAACTGTGGTCATTGCTTCCGGATGGCACCAATATTTAATTTAACAAAACAAACAAACAAAAAAGAGCTGGCTACTGTCCCGTTAAACTAATCAACCATTTAATGGCATAAACTATGAAGTCCCAAAGGAATAATATTGAACTCTTCCCAAATCAGTGTCTTCAGGTACTTGCGGGGCTGTAAATGAGGGCAGGGCAACAGAAAAAGTTGAGTACCTGTTCTACTTTTATAATCCCTAGGCTAGCTTTCCCCAGCTTAATGACTACCAGAGCTATGGGCACTACAGCACACAGATCACTGGCCATGCTGAATAGGAATTATGGGATCTGTAGTCTAAGGACATGTCCAGGGCACCAGCTTGAGGAAAGATAGTTAGATAGATATAACTCAGTCTTTCCTTCCTGAATCCTACCCAATATCAATAGCTGCCATTAATAGAGCACTACTGTAGTCAGATGGGGGCGGGGGGCGGGGGGCGGGGGGTGGGTGGGAACCAGCAACCAATGCCATTTTCAACAGCAACCCTATGCTTTTAGTAGCATAATGCAGTTGTTGGCTGCTTTCTGCTCTTTTATTTCCCTTGTAATAGATTTGTGCTTCACAGTGCTGTTTTAGTTGGAGTTTAATTGCTGTGATTAAAATCAAAATTAATCAAATTTTATTAAAGTATCCTCTGTGTGTGTATCAGCATGCTGCGTATATATCCTAGTTGGTGGGATGCAGGGAACAATATTTTGGCTTGCAAGGTAATTTCTAGATTAGAGATCCTAGCTAACATAAAATAGTATGTTTGGCATAAAACTGGGGGTTAGTTGAGCATATTTGCCCAACAGTGCCAAAACTGACTGTCAGCGTCTTTATTATCTGCAGGGAATCCTGTAATGTGGCATAAGGAACAACTAAGGCCAGTAACCTAACCTACACCTTTTCTATCTTTCTAAGAAGTGTTATGTCAAAGCCTCAGCTGATCAAAGACATGATGGGCAACAGAGATCAGTATCTATGGGCCAATCTAGTGACAATCATGGCATATTTCTTTTTTAAAGATATATATCCCATCTTTTGTACAGTTGCTCCTGTTTTTCCCCACAGCAACAACTCTGTTAGATAGGTTGGGCTGAGAGAGAGGGACTGGTCCAAAGACACCCAGAGAACTTCCTTAGCTGAGGGAGGACTTGAACCTGGGTCTCTCTACTTCTAGTCCAACATCTTAACTGCTACAGCATACTGGGTCATATGGAAGATTGTGACTTGAGTTGTAAGAAGAGTAAGTGGTAAACAGTATGAATTAGCAAATGAAATGAAAGAAAAGTACATATATAGTTCGTCTGTAAAACTGAGAGAAATGGAAAGGATGAAATAAAAGAAGGTAATAGAAATGTGAATAATAAATAAATAAAGGATGAAATAAATCTGAATAAAAATGGTCTGAGCATGTGGAATAGAGCTGATAGATACATGCAGGATTTGGATGGATGGATGGATGGATGGATAGATACATGCAGGAAGTATAGGTTTAATTCTGAATGAAAGGGCAAACTGTGTGTTAGAAAGTTTAAATTTGTGTTACCTAGATTGCTGTAAGTGCCTATGAAAGAAGGAATCCACTGGCTGGTAATATTCACATATTATATTGCAGTGAATGACGATAATGGAAGAAGCAGAGATGAGTTTTTGGAAAAACCTCACAATATCCTGACTGAATGCAAGGGAAAAATTAAATCGGTGAAAGGGTAGAAACAAAACAAGACAGTACAGAAAAAGTGTTTTTAATGGGTCTTTCTAGAACCCCAGCAATGACTGAAAATGGTACTCTTTGATGAGTATCTGCTTAGAAATAGTTTGAATACATGGCTTACATGTTAAATCTATTCATACATGCACATGGTGAAGGAATGAATATAAATATGAAAGCATTAATTTTTTGGTGGTTTATGGTGCAAGATTGAGAGATTTGTGAAAGAATACAAAAGTAATAAGAGGTTTGAATGCATGGTCATTGCTTCCATCTTGACTTTTTTGAACCAACCTTTGTGAATCCCCCCCAGAGAATCTGTATGTGCTTAAACAGGAACAGGAAATCTAAAGGAATCCTTAAAGAAGAGATTCTAAATTAAGCTATGGTGCTTCTATCCAGGTAACTGGATATCCATATCAAAGGCTTCAAATGACCTGGGAAACTTAATATTCTAGGCATTCTTAATATCTGGAATTCTTTTGAAAGAGGGGTCATTTATTAAAATAGGAATAAGCGGGGATTTTTAAAGCAACGTTTTAAAATTGAGTTGGTCTCTTTCTTTTGGGGTTTTGCTTTTGCACACATGAAGTCTCCCTAGAGCAGTCAGTAATAAAGATGAGTTCAAGATGTACGAGCCAATTTTGTCTTATTGAAGGTAGTTGAAGTCAAAGCTTATGTTCCTCTTGCTTATGCGCTTGCTAGAACTGCAGCTAAATAGTATTTAAAAGTGAATTGACAAGTTTTTAAATCCAAGCAGCATTGCCTGGTTGTCGTGGCAATGCCCTTTTCCATACCATTTTACTTTTATTTTTACTTTAAAAAAATAGAGTTTTTTTTCCTTTCCCAGACCCCACAACATGGCTTTGATTTTCTTCTATTGCTTTTCTGCCTTTTTTGAAAATCTCAGTGCTCACTGGCCACCACCTCCTCCTTCATGAGATTTTTTAGGTTTGTACTGCTCAGGATGCTCCTATTTCAGTTCTGATTAATTGGCCAAAGCTGCAGCTGGTCCAGGAACTTAAGTCTTTTGTTTCATTTCAGTGGGATGGGAGGGGATGTAGGACTTAAAGCTGATTAAGAATTATGCTTTGAAGAGAAGATAGAAGTTTCTGCATTGCAAGCTAGCAAACAAATAGGGAAGTAGGTAGCCATCCTTCCAAAGGAGCAGGAGGGAAGATGGCAAGTCAGACTGTTGTCAGCAGCCACAAATCGGTGGAAAATTGCTACAGAATACCACTGCAAGATATCCAGATTTACAATGAAGGTTATTCCCATGGGAACTACCCTGACGTTATGCGCAGCCAGTTTGTACAACAGGCCTGGTTACAGTCTTTGTGGAGGTTTAGCTGTTGACATCAGAGCTCATGCAGAATGAGCACCACTTACAATCAGCCTGCTGTGGTCTCCAAAGCATTGTATAAAGACCAACAGAGAGAGGATCAGAGGAGGAACATTTCTATGGTGGCTTTCAGGTTTGCACAATGCAAGAACCATCAGCTAAGCAGAATTGGCACACTATGCTATGTCACAAAAGACAAACTGTGGTGAAAACCAAGTCTAGCATGTTGTACTTAGGTAGCCACTAGGTGTTTAAACATTCTTGTTAAGCATGTACGAAAACAACAATGTGTACATTATTCCCCTGATCATGTGGTATATATAGCTTGTGCCAGGATGCCAAGAAAATGTATAAGAAATAACTAGTATCCCTCATTATATTTCAGACTTTCCTGGCTTTCCTTGTCTCCTTTAGCCTAAGCCAGCATTCCCAACCTGATGCTGCTAAATAATTAGGCTACAATTCCCATCACCCACTCAGCCAGCCAGCACTGTGACTGAGGTGATGCAAGCTGTAGCTCAGTGAATCAGTAAGGTGTCAAGTTGGGAAAGACTGGCCTAAGTATGATGAAAGGGTAAATGTCAGAGGATCCTTTTATGTTAAAAGGATTCCACCAATGAGACATGGGCACCTACATGCATTTGTGCCTGCCATGTCCACAGGCATCTTTGAGTTTTGCCCATAGCGTCAGGTTGAAGTATGGAAGCAAATGAAAATGCAAAAGCAATTAATGAGGGATGTTGAGATCAAGTCTCAGGAGGCAGATGGACAGACAGCAGACAGGGAAGAGGCAGCAGAATGGAACAGACAAAAGAGCTGGGAGGATCAAAAAGTATATCGGAAACGAGCCGGGGAAGAACAAGAAACATGGCAGGCTGCCTTGCACCACCTGAGATCAAAGGACTCATCCAATTAAAACCTTTGGTTGTTCCAGCACAGAATTAGCTAGGTTTGCATCACTCCACAGATCAAATAAACGTGAGATTTGTAGCTTGTGGTTCAGCCATTATCTTAGCATATGATGTAAATCAGCTGTCATAAGATTTGTCTGACTATTACATATTATGTGAATATGGCAACTGTACTTTATTCTTCTGGATTAGAGTTATAAGGTTATGGTGGAAATTCAGCCAATGTCTTCACAATGTCTTCTCCCAAACTCCCATGCTAGGTTAACTTGGCAAAATGTTCAACTCAGGGTCCCAGCAGGTGGCAATATCTAGCTGACTTTGTCTGGGCTCAGAAGCTAAGCAGACCCAGGTCTGGTTAGACTGTAGATGAGACACCATCAGGAAATTCCTGAGCTGTTGGCTAGACTGGAATGACAAACCACTTCCAGCTTAATCGACAAGGTTCTATTTTGTCTCTTATACTATATTAAATTATTGGAGGAAATCATTTGAAGCTTTGAAGTAAAAATGCCACCAGTGTGCTGATGACATCCAGCTCTACTGCATCCTACCTCTAAAGAAGCTATCAAGAACCTTAAATTGCCTAATCTCAGTAATGAGCTGGATGAGCAAGAACAAGATGAAATTAAATGCAGAAAAGATGGAGGTACTGTTGGTAAAGAAAGGCTGGACTCTATGATTGAGATAAGGCTTGTTCTGGCTGAGGATCTACCCCTCCAGAAAAAGCAGGTTCTTAATTTGGGAGTGCTCCCTGACATCAGCTGTCACTGGATTTGCAGGTTGTTGCTATAGTGGAAAGCATGCTCCCCCAACTACTGTAGTGCAACAAGTATGACCTTTTTTGAACTGGTTAAATTTTGTGACAATTATCCATTATTTGGTTACAGCCTGTCTCATACCGCAATACATTTTGCCTGGGGCTACCCTTGAAAATTGTTCATGAACTGCAATTGGTGCAAAATGTGGCAATTTGGCTGCTGTCCACTTCAAGGTACTGGGATCATATGGTGTTTGTACTGAAAGTTCTGCATGGCTACTAATTGCCTGCTGGGCGCAAAGTGCTGGTGTTGACTTTTTAGAGTTTTAGCTTAGTATCTAAACAGCCTAGGGCAGGACCACCTTTCCTTCTGTGAGCCTGTCTGGTGGCTTAGATGAGCAGGAGAGGTCCTTTTGAAGTTGCCCCAGCTGTCAGAAGCATAACTATCAGGTACCAGTGGTTCTCTGGTATGGCTCCCAGGCTAGATAATACGTTCCCTAAAGAGGTGCATTTGATTCCAACTCTCTCAGTATTTAGGAAGATGATAAAAATGTATTTCTTTTGCCAAGCTTTTGGGTGTTAATTATTTAAGCAACTTATTTTAACTTTATTTGGATCAATTTTGCTTTGTTTTATATTTTGTATTTTCTTATTGCTGTAAGCTGCACTGAGTACTGGAATAAACAGAAAGGCAGGGTATAAATTCAGTAATAAATAATAAATAACTTCAGACAAGAATGAAGCCACAGAACAGACAGAAGTATCACAATGACACTTGCCTGGTGAAGTCCTCATGCACATAATTATGTACATGCTTCCTGACATAAGACACAAGTACATAAGTCAGAATGGTTTCCTCATTTCTCCTCCAGAGGTTGTTGTCCCAGTCTGGGTTATTTTAAATTGGGGTTTGCCCGTCTTACAGCTTCATCAGTCATTAGGCTTGAGTTCAGTTGATGAGAAAAACATCAGGTCTCAGGGAGATGTATAGTTCACATTGAATGAGGAAAGCAGTATATTTGCTTGGATTCCCATTCTATTTGTCAGGAAAGGAGGCAGGCACATAGCATTGGAGAGCTGCAGTTGCTACAGCAACAGCTATAGGGTCTTGGGCCAGGACTAGTATAGAGACCACTTGTTGTGGTGGATTTTGTCCCACCTGCTGGGTTAGCTGGTCCACTACCTGGGCTCACCAATCCATCTGGGTTGCCACTTGGTTCTGCTACTGAAGGAAGACTCTTTGATTGATGGTTAGCAGGGTTGCTTGTGGGTGTGTAGCCATTATTTAATTTGACTTGGCAGAAGGTTCTCAGTCATAAGTCAGCTAGATTTGCCTCTATTTCAGACAGGAATGAAATCATATATACACAGAATACTTGCAGACTGCAGTACGCAGAGGTAAAACCATTCATATAGGTCTATATTCTAAGTTTAAATGTTTCCTTCTACCATTTTGAATCAATGGATCTTTAATTATTCTCTTTATGACCTTGGTGAGTACCTGATTTTTGTTGAGATAATAGTTGTCTCTATCTTGGAAATGATTGGTTTCTGCCTTATCAGTTTAATTTGTTACATTCTGTCTCATCCAACATGGCCAATAGAATGAGATTTGGGGAGTAATTCAAAACTTCTGCATCAGTTTGCAGACCCTGGTTCTACACTGACTAACAATGGGTTTCCAGTGTTTCCATGAAGAAGCTTTACTGCTCCTACCTGAAGATGCTATGGATCAAATCTAAGACTGTCTGCATACAAAGTAGGTTTTCTATGTATTGTCCACTAGTGAGATCCTTGAGTATCTTGCTTTAAAAAGGATTAAGAGAAACTGGAACTGGTTCAGAGAAGAACAATGATCAAGAGAATCTAGGAGGGAAAGCTAGACACCAAGTTCTGTGATGAGAAATTGAAGTATCTAAGAATGTTGAGCCTGGTGAAGGGAAGACTGAAGAAAGATATGGCAACATTCTTTAAATACCTGTCACAACAAAATATCTGTCACAAACAAGATAACGAAGATCTGTTTCTCAATTGTTCCAAAATGCAGGTGTCATGTTCACTGATTCAATGTAGTTTATACATTGTAACGTTTCACATGCCATGGCGCTGACACATGTTTCTGTTTGGGAGGGAGCTGCTGTGAGACCTTGTACCAAGCTCTGTATGTGAAATCAGTACAATGGAATGTGTTTGGGTTATTTTCTCTGCTCAAGGACTTTTCCCACAGACCATCAGAAACCATTAGGAGCACCTGGGATTGTGGACTTGAGAAGATTCTATGGGGGGCGGGGGGGGGGGATTTCATTTGCACCGAGGGTTTTTAGTTTGAATTTGACGGGCTTTCATCATTCTCATCTTTCTCTGTGATCCTGCATACTATTCTTTAGTAAATCAGATATCTTTGAATTCCTACTTATGAGTCTGATGGTGTTTTAGAATAGGCAACCATTACAGCAGGATATAAAATCATGATTTAAGATATAGGAAGGTAGATTCCAGCTGAACATTTGGGGGGAGGGGGGAGCAAAACTGAACAGTAAGTGCACTTTAACAGAAGACTCAATTACTCAGAGAAGTGGTGGTCTCCCCCCCCACTGGATGTTTTCAAACGGCCATTTGACCGGAATGCTTAAAGTTGACTAGGAGATTAGACTTGATGGCCTCCAAGGCCCCTTCCAACACTAAGATTTTAGGAGTCTTACAACAGTACATGTAGCTGAATGAAGTGATTCTGCTCATATTTATTAATGTATGATTGTGGGATCCAAGTCTATTTTGTCATTACTTTGAAGGCTGATGAAAACTGAATTTACACACAACTTATATGTCTCTCACACACAACCAGACTCTAAAATGAGAAAAACACATACACAAATTGGAGCCAGAGAGAGGGGCAGTTGGAGGCGAGAAGGAAAGAGAGAGGGGAAGTATTGACCATGCAGGAGAAAAACTGTAACTGAGAAGGACAGCTATATTAAGTAGGGGATACTTACTCCTTCCCCAGATATACTATAAAAGCCCCCAGCACAAATTAAGCATTATAAATCAACTCAACAGAGTATGCCAACAGACCTAGGAGGAGCAAGGGGTACACAACAGCCTTTCTAAAATACAGAGTTTTGTCTTCTAAGAGAAAGGAGAGACTGGGAACCTCGAAAAGAATAGCTGGGATGTTGCCACTACTATTGTCCCTAGCATTTGCCATTTTAGGCTGGTCCCCTTACTCTGCCTAATAGTAGGTCTGGTCCTCTTCTAGAGGCAATTGTGTTGGGAGCTGAATCTTTAAAAAAAAAAAAAAAAAGCTACTTCTATAGCAATTCTGGCTAACCAATTTTAATATGGATTTCCCAAAATGAGAAAATGTAGGGGACAAATGAGGAGAGTAATCCTGCATAGATTTGTTGCTTCAGTCAAACCCAAGATCCTTTATTACTACCACAGAAGACCTGACAAAGTCATAGCTGGCTGGCTTTTGCACTTCAGCCACAGTCCACCTCAATGAGGTGCCTTGCCTTGCAGAGGGGAGTAACTTTGACATGACAGGGCAAAGTGCATCATAAAGGCAAGACTTTGATGAAGACTTTGATGAAGCATTGAAGGAGGAGTATGGGTGATCTGGCTGAATTAGCTGTTTTGCTTTGATGCACATCCAGATCTTTTAATCACAACAAGTTCCACAGGGGAACAATTCTATTTCGCCCCAGATTTGGGCCCAGTGAAATTTCTGACCTTTTCTCCATTCCTGCACATTTGTTAAATATTTGTTTAAATGTTTAAATATTTTTTTAAATATTAAAGAAGTTATTTTCCTAATATGAATTTTAATCACTTTCATTGGAAAGATCATGTCTATAGACCTAAGTGCAAAGGTCTGGTTGATTCTCATAGACTTGCAATGGATTTGGTATCATGGTTTTCAGATACCACCACTCCCACTCAAAGTATGATTGAATTCACATATGGGTCTAAGCTGTGATTTTTTTAACCATGCTTTATTGAATAAACTACAATTGGCTTGCTTCACATTACAAATAAACCAAGCAAGCCACATGATGACTTAGTTGGATTTGTGAACCCAAGCCAATTCCTCATATACAGTAGGAATAAACTCCTTCCTGTTCAATTTCTTGGGTCTGGAGACAGGAGGGATAAAGTTTTACACCAATTTAGCAATGATAGCTTTTCCAATATAATGCTGAGAACTGTAGACTGTCAGAGTCTCTATGCCACAAATTTATAGGGGAATCTCAACGGAGGCAAAACCCTCTCCTTTTGAAACTACAGCTCCCAAGGGATCCCTACAGAGAAGGAATCACTTTTACATTTGTTTTATAATGGACACAGAAGCTAAGCAGGTTGCAAATTGCTAAGAAATCTATTTAAAGAATCTAGTCTGGACTTCAGCAAAGGAACCGTTTGAAATCTGACACTATATCAAAGCGTTAGAGAAAAGATGCCAATAGCAAAGTCAGCCTTTAACATGAGCCAAAGCAGTTATATGCACTATTCACTGTGGCTGATATTACTGTTACTAATAAAACTGTCTGCTTCTCTGGGATATGTTTCAGTAAATTGTGAATTTCCTTTGCAGCAAGTTATCCAGTTTAGTTAGTTAAATAGGTTGCCAGCAAAATCTACAGCACCATCTCCAAGCATTTCAGATGAGTTGGGATGACCAATTCCATAATGGTCATGCTGGCTAGGGATTATGGGAATAGTTCTTCCAGCCCATCTAGAGGGCAGCAGAATGGTAATGGCTGACCTAAAGAAGTTCATTCAGTTCCTTGCTCCAAAGCTATCAAAACACAAAAATAATTTTCTAGGAAGGCAGGGGTGAGCAATACATACTGTAGTACCATAAAACTTCAATAAAGCTCTGTCCAGGGAGATGGGAAAAAAATACAGTAAAGTTACTTACGCCATGACAATAACAGAAAAATCCAGCCAATTCCATGGGTCTCGAAGGAAGGTGAATTCAGTCATACAAAATCCTCTGGCCAATATTTTTATCAAGGACTCAAATGTGTAAATAGCAGTAAAAATATGCCTATAAAGAGTTAAGAATCCAAGAAAAAAGTGAGAGTATTAGCAACTGACAGGACAGGAAAATGCCATAAATGTCCATTTATCCCTCAGTATCTAGTAATCTGCCTGAACCTATCGGCCACTTCATCAAAACAATGCCACACTTTCAACTCCTGACACTGCCCTAAAACAGACCATGTTTGAAACTGTTTATACATGCAAACCACTATATGTTCAGGGGTATTGCAGGCTGAAAATTGAGATACATCGTCCAAAAGGCTCAAGGAATGTATTTGGGACATGTTGCCATCAGAAGGACTAAGTCACATGCATGCTGCTTTCACTGATATGTATCCTCTATACATACACATGCACATACACACAGAGAATATGTTCGTGAAAATGCTGCTGCTACCATATTCCTCCCCCAGCTACCATCTCTCTTTATCTTAAGTTTTACCCTAGGGCCTGCCAACTACTACAATTTTCAATATCCTTTGCCATTGGCCATGCTGGCCAAGGCTGCCAGGAGTTGTAGTTCAGCAATGCCTATAGGGCCTCGTGCTTCAAAATGATTTTAATTTAATTGCAGCTGAGACAGCCCAATTTCTTTCAATGGACTGAATGGTCATTCCATTATAAACCAGCTGGAAGTGCTGATAACCTTCTTGTGAAGTTATTTTTTTGTTGTAATTTTTTGCTCCTGGCAAAGCCAGTGTGGCTATTTTAATTGAGATTTGGCTTGCTATTTCACTGGTGCTGCTATCTTCCTCTTCCATGGCTAAAGATCGTCTAGTCACTTAACTGAAACAGGAGTAGATTGGCTACAACTGAAACTCAGCAGCTACTGATTTGCCACTAGGTCATTTGCAGCACACTAACCCACTTTTCAGTATAGGCATCTTGACAATGTGAAAGTCAACCCTGGGCTAAACTACAATGATTCATACTATCACTTTAGAACAGTCTTCCCCAATATTGTGCCTTCTGGTTATTTTGGACTGCAGCTCCCATTTACCCTGGCAAGTGTGGTTCAGGTATCATGGAAGCTGCAGTCCATTCATCATAGATACCAGGCTGAAATAGGTTGTCATAGCTGGGGAGTGGAACTGGGAATGTGATTTTGCAGGACAGCAATTGAAATCTCAGGAATTTTCTCCTCCCTACCACCAGTGTTCATTCTGGCTGAACCAACAGCATGTAACTATCAGTCATAGTTATTCAAGCATCTGATTTTCTCTACTGTGCATTCTTTTGGCCTGCATCATTTTCAAGTACTGTATCCGCCAAAGGTTTTTTTAAAAATAACAAGAAATGGCTGACATCTATCAATTGTATCCTGAATTCACAGAACCACACAACTGGAAGGGTCATTAGTCCTTTTAGTCCAATCTTCTAAATCAGCTTTCTCCAAACTGGTATCTTCCAGCTACACCTGAATTGCAAGTCCCAGAATTACCCATCTGCATAAGCAAACAGGACATAGAATTCTGAGAGTTGCAATCCAACAACATATTTGGAGGCCACATTGGGGAAGGTTGCACTACCGGTAGTGTTTTCTCTCTTTCTCTCTCTCTCTATATATATATATATGCATGTGAGAAACATAACAACCCACAAATGGCACAAGGTGGTCTTTTAAAACAAATCTCAAAATCTCAAACACATGCAACAGTAACTATAGTTAGTGTTTCAAAAAAGAAGAGAAATATGCCCCCAGTTTTAGAGGGTTTTCACTGCGCCTGGAAGTTGGGGCTGCCCGCTTCGTAAGATCCTGCCTCAAAGGGCATTTTGTCCTCTTTCCTTCTGGCGCCCATCGTCAGGAGCAGATGGCTGTGTTTATCATCCATCAGTCAAAAACAAAAAGTGTGCTCTGGTTGGCGCAATGAGCCACACTAATTGTTTAATGCACTGCACTTAGATTAAGCTTTTGCATCTGGTATCCATTTCTGTAAGAACTTCTAGAAGTGCAATCTTGTTGTACTGAATCTTCATACAAGGTTGCAGAAGTATTTATATATAAAACTCCAGTTTGTTTATTTCTATCACTCCAGCATTACTTTGAATGAAGAGATGGCCTATGTGGACCCTCATCCCAATTTTGCAAAAGAAACATGTCTAACTTCTGCCAAGAGTGCTCTGTCTCTATCCCTAGCAGTGGCTAGTATGCACTTTCCAGATTCAAAGATCAGAGTATTATTAGCCTTGGGATTACAGGCGCCTCTGAAAAAAGTTCACCTCTCCAAAGGCAATATGATTTATCTGAATTAACTGTGTTCTGACAATGCACTTGATATACACTCCGACAAAACACAGTTTAATCATATATTTTAATAGATACTAATTCAATCCATTTTAATGCTTTAGTTTTCAATAAATTTTGAATTTGTGATGCAGCACTTGCTCACAACCACACGTCACCCTAGAGAACATAAACAAGGTGATCACAGGAACATTGCCAGTCCTCACCTGCCCACTCCCCAACTCCAAGTAAATTATATGTAGCAGGATTCTAATATTATGCAAATACAAATAGAGAAAAAAATGGAGAAAAAGTTCTGAAAAGATACTTACTCAACATTTTTATTCCAAGGAGGGAGTTCGGACCATGCCATGAACACACAGTTGGTTAAAATAGTGCACATAATAAACATACTGAATAATGTGAAAGTATGAGTCAAGGAAATAACTTCAAATGGGTTTTGAATTTTAAAAATATATTTAAAAATGAGCCTTTCACACTTTCATTGTTGTGGTGTTGTAATGTTTTTCCTGTTTCAGTTTCTATTCATCCTCTCCATAAAATGCAACCCTTGTATTTGCTACAGACATATGTACAGTATGAGTACAGACACACAAAGACATATAATTTTGGTTGAAGCTTACAACAAATCACACAGACAGGACAATAATTCTGAAAGCAGTGGTCAAATATTGCAAATATTAGGCTCATCTAGTTAGTCAATGAATATTCTTGAATATGTTTCAATATATACAAGCTTTTCTCAAATGAAATCATTTCTTTTGGGATAAAAACATCTCTGCTATTTATGTCATTAAGACCCCTGCTGCCTCTGGTGAATTCAAATGTTGCTGAACTACTGCTCTAAGAATCCTTCAGATGTGGCCATTATGACTGTAATTGGTTCAGCAATATCTGGAAGGTCTCAAGCTTACCACTCAACTGTACGCCCTGGGGATATGCCACAGGTTCATACTGACAGACACACCTTTCTGCCTTCGCATGCTGTTACAGTAAAGCCACATTCAAGTGAAACTTGACTCCTGGTGATTAAATGGGCAAATCCAGGTAGTTTTCTTGGCAACAATACAAGAATAACTTTGCCACTGTCTTTTCCGGGGGTTTTTTTAAATTCCCAGGACTAGCCTTCAATTTTCTTGTGATCTATCATCTACCATCTAAGTACTAACCAGGCCTACTCCAACCTAGTTTTTTTTCCAACTATTTTAACTAGAGCCAGCTCTACTGTTGGACAGGGTGAGGTAGCCGTCATTAATAGCTAATTCAGGGTTCCATGAAAGGGCAGCAAATGAATTTGTTGCTCCAATTTATTTGAATTGGAGTCGCATTTTTATTGCCACAAGTTGCTTGTGGAATTTACTGCCTGGGGTGTTGAAAATCACCAAAGGGTGGCTGGTGGGGGACATTTGGAAACCTTATTCCTGCTCTAATTTAAATAGCAAAATCTCTGTGAAAGCATTTGTTTTAAACCTTGACATTATCCTAAATGCTCAAAACCACTAGTTTTGCTAAGAACCAAAGATTACTCTGTAAAAAAAAATCTAATTTAACATGAAAATGAGCTAGAATAGACTTATCAGTAGATACATCAATATGTATAAAAAGTCTGATATAAACCTGGATTAAATAATAAAATACACTTTCTTCTCCATAGGAACTGTAAGTTTGCTTTTTATTACAGCCTAAAATAATAATGTATAGGTGAAGCTGCACCCATATGTATATTTTCAGTAAAAACTGATGCTTCATACTCCCAAAAAGTGCCTAGAAAAAAAAGGGTGGGGGGGAGAGAAGGAAAGCCCATGGAGATGGGCTGCAAAATAGCCAACTTTAGCTTCTCTTAAAATACATTTTAAAATGGTCCATGTTGAATGGGAACACAGGTGTGGTGGTGCCAATTCAGCATAAAAAAGAAAATAAAAATGATTCATAAAGAGGAGGAGGTAGGATGGAAAGAGAGGACCAAGCAAACAGAAGTTTGCTTAAGGAGAATAGGGTTCTCTTGCACAAATGCTTGTAAGTGGCACCCTAATTAGTAACACCATTGGTATACACCTGGCTCCAGATAAGGAAAAGTGACCACTCCCTGCTCCAAGGAACTTACAACCTAAATTTAGAAAAAAATTTAGAAAGTTGATAGAGGAAATAGGAAGCTAGATAGCAAGGGATGAAAGTAAGAATGTACTCTGTGTGTGTGCGCGCACACGTGCGCCTTCTTCCCCAATCTGGTGCCCATCAGCAATTTTGGGACTGTAATTTCTAGAATTCTCAATTCCTTTATAAGCATTATAATTCAATAAAAATGGTGGGTGGGTACAGCCCTGTACATTGTTTGGAAGTGCTCCAGCTTCCCTTTTCCTCCAAAAGACACAAATAATCTGAATTGTTGGATATCACCTTACTGGTCTAGAAAAGATGGGGACCAACCTCACCATTTTGTCCTCTAGTAAAGAGGCATGTTGTAACCGGCCATACATTGTCTAATGTTCCCAAAATTGCAAATGTGGGGACCCCTGTCAGAGGCAATGATATAACTTGGTATTCACCAAGAATTGTTGACAAAGCCAAAGCTGTCCTGTGTTCTACTTAATTATTCCCCATTTGGCTTAATTAATCAGTGGCCACATCCATCTGCCCACACCAATTGCCTTCTTTTTATGCCTCCTGACACACTAAAATTAAGACAGAAAATGGCATTCCAACCTTGGGTCAGAAAACACTATCTACAATACAGTTAGATCAGTGGCACAAAGTGAACTTTTAAACAGGGGTATCCCTTTCCACTGTATGGGGAAGAAATAGGAGAAATTGGATATTTTCTTTCCTGCCCCATATCTATTCTCAAAAACTCACTGGGTTGCTAACTAGCCTGCTAATTCCCACATGAAAACTTAGAAACTAATAATTGGACTCAGGAGTAAAAAAAGTAATCAAAAACATGTTCCACTCCTGGGATCTATCTCTCCCGATGAATAGTTGTAGAGAATTGCAGATGGCCAGCATCACTTTCTGCCATGATGACTTGGTGAACATTTATTTTTATAATCTAGATAAGCAGCTAGAAGCTTGGGGTCCCTATTCAACTCCTGGGGGATCTCTCTCTTCCCCTCTCACTCTTCCCAACCACACTCCCAAAGAAGATCCTTTCCTTACATGCCTTTCTCATGACTGAGAACACAGGATGTTGGAAGGAAGTTACTCATGTGGGTGAAAAGGGAAGGAGTTAGTATCCTTGTGAATTCCTTTGTGGACAGGGAAGGATTAACAAGCACATTGCTAGGAGCTGGTTGGCAGAATCAGTGTCACCTGCCCTTTATCTCTTGTTTACTCAAAATATGAAGTACAGTTAAGAAACGCATTCTGATTAGGGATACACAGAATATTTCTTTAAAACAAAACATTAAATTCCAGCTTTGCCTATTGCACAAAGAGCATATTGAATTACAAAGGTGTCAGCCTAATGGAGTTGCAGTGCTTTTCACCCAGTCTATTGTCCAGGACAGCAGGAAACCCCTGAATCCAAGAACTTTAGCTTCTCTTAAAATGAATTTTAAAGTGGTCCATGTTGAATGGGAACACAGGTGTGGTGGTGCCAATTCAGCATAAAAAAGAAAATAAAAATGATTCATACAGGAGATGGAGGTAGGGTGGAAAGAGAGGACCAAGCAAACAGAAGTTTGCTTAAGGAGAATAGGGTTCTCTTGCACAAATGCTTGTAAGTGGCACCCTAATTAGTAACACCATTGGTATACACCTGGCTCCAGATAAGGAAAAGTGACCACTCCCTGCCCCAAGGAACACTTGCCTACACTAAAATGAGAAAATGGAAAATCCTGTTCCTGTCCACATGTTTATGGCACCTTCCTCCCTCCCTTCCCTACTCATTAAGGGTGACTCTCAGCCACCAAAAGATTAGTCATTCCTGCCTTATCAGCTAAGCAACAGCTCAATATTCAAGAAGAAAAGCCTACACATGTCTCAACTGGACTCTTTATCTTGTAGATTTGGAAGGGCTTCAAAAGTAACTGAGTCCAATCTAATGCTAATGAAGGAAAGCTGCTTATGACCTTCCTGACAAGTTGTTATCTTCTAACAAAAGAGTACCCTACCTTCCAAGGCCATTTTTATCAACATCATGCCACTCCTACCAGCAGGAAGCTCTTCCTACTGTTTAGGTGGAATCTGGCAATTCAAGCTCCTTGGTTCAAGTCCTACCATCCAGACCAATAGAAAAGACATTACTCCATCAGCTATCTGACAGCCCTTAAATCTTTCATGACAGCTGTCATAAAATTAAATCACTTCTCCATGTAAAACATAAGCTGTATGTAAAGAATTTAAAGCTGAACTTGGGGAAGGTATTAGAGAACATGGGAGAAAAGGAGGAGCAAGCTGTTAAGGGGGGACTTGTAGAAAGGATTACACAGTCCAGAGACAGAGGGAAGCCTGAGAAAGATACTTAAAATAACCCAGCCTCAATTTTTTTTGTGTAACATGGAACAGAGAGGAACTTGGAAATGCTTTCAAGACCCTCTTAGTCTACCTTATGACAGTAAACAGCATTCCTGGGATCCCTGCCATGCCTGTTTTTTGACTTGTCCTACTCAAAGTCTGACACCCTACCACACAGTGCCTGCATTTCCCCACCACTACCAATTCTAAGCAGAATTTTCACACTGCTCTGTTGCACTCACCAAGTGTCATCACCTTCCCCTTCTTGAGCCAGCCAGTGCTCCTTCCAATTACCCAATGGATGGGGGCTAAAACGATACTCAGTACTCCACCCCTTCTTATTCTTCACTTGCCAGGGTGACTATTCAGGGGCAGAAAAAAGAAAGAAGAACCCTGATTGGCGGCTGCTGTCCAGGTCAGCAGCAAAGCTGCCCTTTGGTGTAACTATGAAGATGAGACACAACAGCCCGTTTCCACCTGGAGAGATGGGTAAATGTCTCCTGGGAAGCAGGAGAGACACAAATGGGGAACCACCCATCCTGCAGCTCCAAAGGAGGTGCTACTAAACTGCCTTTGTAACATTTACTTTGGAGCTGAAGTCCCTCAGAATTTCTGCACTAAGTGGACAAGACAGGAATGAGCAGTTCCCAGGCTCACTACATCCCAACTACCTCCCATGGTCTTGAAGAGAGCAAGCTATCCGTTGACTTGGAAAGGTGGGAGGAAAAAGCCTAGAATTTAAATCCTGGAGCACAGCCATATATAGAGACTTTGACTGTTGAGAACTAGTCGGCAGATATTTTGTTGCATGTGGCTTCCTTCTTCTCTACAGTAAAGTAATTAATCTACTGTAATCACATAGGGTCTGCAGGGGGAGACAAAGAACAAATGACAGCATGTGCACCATGATATCACTGTGCAAACAATATTGCTTACACATTTACATTGGAAATTGTGACACAATGGCATAATGGTGTCACTCGCATTATGACGTTGTAACATACATGTCATTTTGACTTCATCATGACTTGCAACAGACACCCGTGCTGAGTCCTGTTCACGAGCCTTTTGTCAAGAAGCCAGTTCTTGAATAAGGATTGGTGTCTGAGGAGCTAAAATTTCCCACCATTCCTGGAGGAAGGCCTGACATTGCCCTTTTGTGGCTGTCTGTCCTGAATTCATGTAATTCCCTGGTAATTAACTGCAAGTAGCCTTTATGTACCTGGTAATCCTATCCAGGTAAAATGGCATAGATCTTGTCCAATATATGCCCAGGTGAATGCTCAAATGAAATAGAGCAGTGTTTCTTAAGTGTTTTTCTCTCAGGATCCCTTCCCATTTTTAAAAATTATGGAGGAACCCAAAAGAGCTTTTGTTTGTACAGGTGATATTTATTGATATTTACTATATTAAAAATTAAAACTGATGCATTTGCTGCCACTATTGCTTCTCACAATTGTTTGATGGGATTTTAATATTGTATTATTCTTCAACATAGGCTGGCAAATAATTTTGATTTTGCAGACCCCTGAGAACATCTTGGGGAGCCCCAGGTGTCCTAGGACCACACTTTAAGAAACACTGAAATAGAGAAAACACTGAGAGCACAGAAATCTTTCACTAGGCCAGTTTTACAGCTCGTTTAAAATATTATGGGTACCAAGGTTTGTTTTCATATACTGTACTTTCAGATCCAGTCTTCCCACCCCTCCCCCCTGCCCCACCACTCAGGAGAACTTGGAAATACTTCTCCTCTAAGGAAATCTAGTTGTAGGAGGCATGAATATACACAGAAGCATTTGCAATCACCAAAGAGCTGTTCAAGTATTGCATGCGATTATGTGCCAAGTTGAGTCAAGTTTTTACTTTTGTTTTTTCATAAAGCAACTTTATAGATTTTATGATAGTGAATATATGTTGAACTACTTGAGAACTGCTTGGTGATATTAAAAAAAAGCCAGAAAAATTGCTGAATAGAGTCATATTATTGTCCTCATCAGTCATGAACCACTGTGAATTGTGTACTGCCATAAATGTGCATATAAGTAAATCTGCTTTGTCTTGATAAGATTAATAAGGCTAATAATAAAAGAAAGTAGAACTAAGCTCTCCTCATGATTAACAAAATAAATTATCCTTCATGGTTTTAAAAGATGAGAAATCACGCAACCTTGCTTGAGTTTTAATTTAAATTGTTTGCTCCTTTCAGGTAACTTAGTAGAGATTTTGATTTGTTACTGTTTCAACTAGGGCACCTGACACATGGTCTGCTCACAACTCGATTCAATGTTTCTTACAATATGAGGCAGACTTATCAAATGCAGATTTATCCTGCATGAGCTCTGTCTTTAGGTAAGGTATCAAGGGGAGCAGAAGCATAAGACATGCTTTGCTGAGTCATGGGTGACATGCATTTTAATAAATCTGTTTCAAGCAATTTGTACACACTTTGTTGGACGAGGCCATCAAATCTATGCTTTTGCCTACAGCTCTGTGCATAGATGTTGCAGGCTGTAACATAGTAGAGACTTAAGCTTTCTTTGCCTATATATATGACCCTGACATTATTCATATTTTCAAGCCAGACAGAAGAACCATATCTGATTTTTTATATAAATCCACCCACACATTTCAGTTCCTCCAGGATGTAGGGAGTGAAATCCCGTCCTTGAAACCCAGAGGGAAGAATGACATTTGCCTGGCTTTACATTCTTAAAGACTCATTGTATTGACAGCATCCACAGAGCAAAAAGCAACAGCCCCTGAGAACAGTGAGGAAATGTCACAAGGTGTACTTGTCTTGTAGCCAATGAATATAGTTGGGAGCAAGAAATCTGACCCTCAGCTCAGCTATGCAAAGCACCATCCAAAAAGTCTCTGCTTCTTTGCTTACAGTGCAATTGTTATCCTAGGCTGATATTGGGGTAGCTAAATATTCTGGACTCCCTTTGCATCTAATTCTGTTAGACTGAATTTTATGCTGGAATAGATACTGCAGGGGGAAATGGCTAACATTAACATGTAGTAATTCTTGTGCATAATGTCATGTATGTTGCATTTTTAGTGTATAAATTAAAGCTCAACTTCTTCGATAACAACATGAAATCATTAGCCTTGCCTTCTTCTGGGATTTTTTTTTTCAACTTCTCAGTCTATCCTACAGCCCTTGGATTTCCTGGTGGCTCCCACCCAAGTACTAATCAGATTCAACCCTGTTTAACTTTGAGGATCTGCTAAGGTCAGCTATTGGCTGTCATGAAAGCTGGGCAATTCTTGTTCATACGAACACACAAAAGAGAAACATATCCCGTTGGATGTCTAATTATGGAGTGAGGCCTGAAAAGCCCTTCCTTCCGAAACTGATAAGGGATAAGGTATCTTAACATCCCTTTGTCTAATCCTTAGCTACAGGGACAACTTCTCCAACCCTTCTCTCAAAGAAGAACTGCAAGTCTCAACTCATCTCTGCTCTGAAAAGTTGGAACTTTCTGCAGAAGTGGGAAAGGGGAACCATTCTTTATACAAGGATTTAGACCTACCCTTAAGAAACTGCTATGTTGAAGCTGGAGAAAGCCGCTTTAGTGGAGAAGTGAAATTATCTTTTCATTCTTTATCAATCTCAGCTTCCCGATTCAAAAAGTGTGAAAGGTGAAAGGTCCCCTGTGCAAGCACTGAGTCCTGTCTGACCCTCTGGAGGGACGCCGCTTTCGTGACATTTTCTTGGCAGACTATCGCGGGGTGGTTTGCCATTGCCTTCCCCAGTCGTCTCCTTCCCCAGCAAGCTGGGTGCTCATTTGACTGACCTCAGAAGGATGGAAGGCTGAGTCGACCTGAGCCGGCTACCCAAGAGAGAACCCGGCTTCCGCTGGGATCGAACTCAGGTTGTGGAGAGAGTTTCGGCTGCAATGCTGCCGCCTACTGCTCTGCGCCACATGAGGCTCAATTCAAAAAGTAGTCAGGATTAAATGTTGCCATTGTCACTATGCCCTTTGTGCGCATGCACACACACACACAGTTGTAAAGCTATTATGCAACCCCCAAATGAACACAAAATGTTGAGCGCCCTCACTATTTCCATTCTGCCTATTCCCCACCAGATAGCCCTTGTAATTGCAATTAATAACCAAAAGATTTTTAAAAGGCAAATTTTAAAGTCTCTCCCCTCACTTTTTTTTTAATTGTACACAACTACAATGATCTTTTGTTTCAGGTATTTGCTCAAATTTGGGGGAAGATATGCTTAGCTACTCCCATCACAAAATAGGAGAGGGGACAAGGTATTTAAGGAAGAAGGTTGTCTTTATTTTTTTTCCCTCTATTTCTTTTTGGGGGTTGGACTGGTTTGAAAAAAAAAGTCTCAATAAAGGAAGAGAAAGGAGAAGAGAGAATGGGGGAGGGATGGGAAAGATAAGGCATAGGTAGTTTCTATTTTACTATAGGGAGAAAATTACCATTATTTCATAATCCTTAAAATGGAACCCAAACTGCCAACTCTGGTTTGCAAATTGTGAGTGGGATGTTTGCAGCATCCCAAAATTTATGCATACGCACTCAGCCTGGGCAGCAGTCACTAAGGCTCTTCTAGTTCTGATATATCATCTGTCCAATTGGTCAGAGGCAAGAAGACCAAAGTCAGCCATTAAAGGAACCTGCTAACCAAGCAGCTTCAAGGCCATTCATGGCCACTCACAGGGAGGGGGATGAAGATGAATACGGAGCCTGGCTCTGCTTCTGCAGATCCTCAATAAAATCTCAATATTGTACATGAAGAAGTGCTAGAGAGGAGTAGGGGTAGTAAAATCTTCAGCTAAACATCAGTCTGAACAAGGCAGCTTGCACATGCACTATTGATTAGGGGAATGAATAGGAATAAGCTTCCACTTAGGAATGACCCAAGAAGCTTCCCCACCAGTGGTGGCCAAAGGTCTTCTAAATGAGTGGCTTCAGCAAACTCTGCAGACAATCCTGTAGTGCATCCCCAAGTCATCTATCTGGGGCATGGCAGAAAACCTTGGATTATTGATGGTTTATAGAACTGAGAGATTTTGCTTCATTTTTGCTGTTACATACCTCCCTTCCCCCAAAATAGGTCTTGTATAAAGAATGGTTCCCCTTTCCCACTTCTGCAGAACGTTCCAACTTTTCAGAGCAGAGATGAGTTGAGACTTGCATCCTGATTTTGGTATGGCTGGAAGCACTGGGCAAAAAGAAAAGAACTTTCTCCCACAGTGCTAAGCTAACCTAACATGCTAGGCTAAAATGTGGTTCAGTGCATGGTGTTCAAACTGGGATCTGCTTTATGAAAAGCAGGGCTTCTCCTATTATACTACAGCATATCCTTCAAATATCTGCAGGACACACAAATTGCTCCCCACTAATAACTTACACCCCCAGAGCTATAGCATAAAGCCTGGATAGATATTTTTTCTGCTCAACAAGCCCAGGATATCAAAAAAAGGGAGCGGCAAAAATGTATTACACAATATAGCAACAGAGTTTCATTAACCCTCATAATACAATATTGCTACAGAGTTTCATCAATGGATGATTGTAATCCAGGACTTGCTTTCTCTTTGTGTCTCTGTATCAGGAAAAGCTGTATCTCCTGCAGTTATGAATGTCAATCTGTTTTTAAAAGTATAGGTCAGTTTTTTAAGAAACAAAAATGAAATACAGCTGCTCATCCAATTAGTATATTCACCCAGGGCAAATAAATAGGTAAGGTTTAAAGAGGCTTGTGTGCATGTTTCAAAAATTATTCATGCTTCAAAAATTAAAAATTAACTAACATATACACATAAATGCAGTACATAATGAGATAGTCGGCATAGATTACACCTTCCCCACAAATTTAAGCATTGTCTTAAATTGAAAGCACAACTCCATCAATTTTTTAACCCTTTAAAAGTCTGAAGAGTTAATAAAAATAAAAATACTTGCAGGAGCTTAATGATAGGACTTATTTTTTCTGAAACAAACTTCCATGGCTACCACCCTGAGTGAATAATATTTGATGGTCAAAAGTGGTTCCTTCCCATGATAAGCAAAGGAGAATGAATTATGCAAATAAAAAGCAATCTGCAAAGCAGCATTATGCAAAATAAGGGGTTCAATTTGCATCATCTATGCAAGTTAAAAAAAAATCAGCTTTTTGGTTTATAGAACTAAGAGATTTTGCTTCCCTTTCACTATGTTACATACCTCCCTTCCCCCCAGATAGGTCTTTAATGTCTAACAGTCAGCAACTTTGAATACATTCAGATAAACAAGAGCAGAAGGAAGCAGAAGGAAGCAATATGGTGCCTTCCAGATGTTTTGGATTACAATTTCTATAATCTCCGATCTGTGACTGAGGCTGTGAAAGTTAAAAAAAATACCTTGGAGCTATATTTCAAAACATTTGGGAGACTCCCTCAGGCCCAGCTCTAAATGAATAAAAGCAACCCAACTAAATGAAGTTCATACAACCTGTGTCACTGTTTAATGAGTATAGTTTGGGCAGGAAAAAACATCTGAAAGGATATGAATGTACCAGAATTTTAATTGCTATTCTTCTGATTCGATGAAAAGGGCTAAGAATATACAAGGCAGGAGTGGCACTAAATCGAAAGATGGTCTTCCCTTTGTTCAGTACTATAAATGTCTGGAAAACAAAGGACAGGATAAAAAAATATTTAAGGTCTGGATTAAAATCCCACGTTACAGTAACCATTAGTTATTTCTAAGGCTATGAATGCTTCAAAAATTACTCAGAGGAAGTGCTTCAGATCTCACCAAGTCACAGCACCTCTGTGCTGTTCATTAAAGCAGTCAGACTGTTTTTAGGCTTCTGCCTGAGTTGGGGGAAAAACAGTATTGCTGCTTTAAGAAAGCCACTCATTAAAGTTATTGCAACTCTTAAAGTAGCCACAACTTTTTCTTGGACACCATGGAGTTAAACACATCCAGTTGGATATGATGAGTTTAAATTATTGTACATCATGCTATAGGTAAAAACAAACCAGACATTTCCCAGTCAATACACAGCTCATAGTCTTTTTTCTTTTGAGAAAGGGATGATGTCTAGATACCAGGATGAACATTTATACACAAAAGTACGAGGGAACATTTTATGAATAAAACACCAGAGCAGGGCATACCTCCATTTGTTCAGACTGTGCCACATAGAGGATTGTTGCATATATAAAAATAACAGATGCTGCAAGGCTCAGCAACCTTTTTCAAATACTTTTCATCACTGCAACCTGGCAGCTCCCTTCAGATATTTATTGTCACTTCCAAAGCAAGAAGACAGATTTCCTAGAGCATACCCTTCAAACATCTTTTAAAGAATCAAGATCACATCCCTCTGAAACTCCAGTTTAGCTTTGCAGATGTCAATGTTTTGACATACAAGTGAAGTTGCAAACTTTTTGTTTGTTTGTTTGTTAAGGCCTCCTGTGCCTTTAAAAGATGAGTAGAAAGCAAAGACCCAACAAGTTCATACATCACTAAATCTGTATGACTGGGGAAAACACATGATCTACTGAAATGTAATCAAATCTATCTAGTAAAAGTGATCTTCCAAACAGAAACTTTTCTGTACTTCTCTCTGTAATTCCATAAAGCTTACAGTATTGCTTATCCTACCAAAAATGCTTCTTGTATAGAAACTTTGTTTTTATAGATTTATTGCTAGTTAGCAATGAGAATTGATCAACTTCTAGGAATCTGTCCAGCTTTTTTCAACTATTCTTGCTACTGCTATCCCATAACATATATTACAAATTTAACTTGAGTTTAATTCCTAGGAACTTACATGGACACATCCAGATACTTTTCTTGGCAACAATATGGAAGTGGTCTGCTACTGCCTTTTTCTAATATTCTTTAAACTTCCCATCTAGCCAATAGCCTTGTTATTACCTGGGGTATTAACCAGGCCCAACCCCACTTTGTTTTTTGAGGTTAACCAGATGCAAAATTTATTAAATAAAACTTTGCATCAGTCTCCTCCCATGAAGCATTTCCAATTACATTGGGACTGAAAAGTCCAGAGAAACTGTGGAAAGCTGAGGTTCATCCATAGAATAAAGGGGAAAAATTAATAAGGGCAGTCCTTAGGTCATTGAAGTATCTGATATTGATTGACTGAGCTTATGCAAAGGTTCAGTGGGTCAAAGAACTAGATCATTTGTAATACAACATCTTGGAGGGACAGGGAGACTGTCTATTTCAGTGGAACTGAAACATCACACAGTAAGCCTTTGGACACAGAAAGCTAAAGGACAAATTAAACATAAGTAAAAAGATCACAAGTACAAAAAATGGGTCTGCTGTAAAATCCATATCAAGTGGTGGGATGCAAAACAATTTACAGTACTTAAAGGGAGGAATTAACCTCTTCTCCACCTGTACTTTTTTTTTCTTTTTTTACAAGTACTGGTAATGTTTCCTTGCGAGCAAAATAAATGATGCCACTATGGTTTCATGACCAAAAGCACTAGGGGTAAGATCACCAATTCCTATTGTCCTTTCAAATTCCCCCATTCACACATTTTATATGGATTTGCCAGATCACTGGCTTGGGGTCATGATTATTGGTCAATGTTTCCTGCAAATATGAGCATGTAGTATTAAAAATGGCTTTGAAAGTGCAGGGAAGGAGAGGAGTTGCTCTCCACAATAAGCATGCATAATAAATCAGGCACTTTGAGATTATATCTCACCTTTGTTTTTCATGTATTCAGTATCCCCCCATTTCTATTAGAAATAGTACAAACATTCACACACAACATTAATAATAATAATAATAATAATAATAATAATAATAATAATAATAATAATTCTCCTGTTTGGACCCCAACCATCTTACACATCAGGAGTTTGACCCTGCTAGTTCTCACATCCTTAATCCAGGAAGGAATCATTTCCTCTGAAAAACAGCCTTCTGCCTCATTCCCTTCCATTATTCTTAATCATAAGTGCAGAGGTGACAGATTTGACCTTATGATCATGGTAGAAGGGATCAATGTCCTCCAAGGGTTCTCCAATGAGCTCTGATGGAGGAGACCCATAGATATCGGGCAGCTTCTTGCAAGCCTGTAAGTCAAACTGGGGGCGCAGCTTTTCTTCTTCACCCAACTGGTCCCTACATTCCTGTTTGGTGTCCTTCGTAATCTTTGCCGCAATCCGCTTTTCAATCTCAGACAAGGATTCGGGTGTGAACCGGTGGAAGCTGTTAGAACCCAGTGGTAACAAGAAGCCAGCCATCTTTTCATCCTGATTCTTCTTTGTACTGGCCGTTACTCCTAATTGTAAAAAAATAATAAACAAAAACCCTGAAAAAGAAAGAAAAGGTAAATATAGGTAAGTACCACTCATTATGAGTGACAACTCGTGCTGTGCCAAACATTTATTTTGCTTCCTTTTAAACCCTCCTTCAAAGTTAATGGAAAATAGATGGTATTTGGGGTTTTTTTAAGGAAAAATACAGTAACATTATCATGGACTCCAGCACTTACTTTAATTGCAAGGTGGCCAAGCGAAGTGTGTGAATGCCCCATTTTTCATTTCACAGCCATTTCTCCAATGGTCTGCAGTTTCCTGACTTCCCATGATTCAGTTCAGCCTAGGGAGCTCTTCCCATAGGCTTTCTTAGAACACAAATTTGAGTAGCCAAGATGACCATAGAGTGATTCAGATCTGTGCATGGATTCAGATATGATTCAGAGTGATTCAAATATGTATACCAGAATAAAAAATAATAACACCAGTGACACTCCCCCCTCCCCAACTTAGCAATAATAAAAGAATCTCAAAAACACAATCAAAAGCCATTCAACTTGAGAATAGAAAATGCAGTATTCTGGAGAAGAAACCTTTCAGGAAATTGGGAAACAGCAATTTATATCCTATCTTCCAATTCACACCCCACCTTTACTCTAGAATTTTCAGTCAGCATAGACACTGTTGTTCCCTTGTCCAGTTTTTTTTCCCATAATCACTCTGTGACATCGGTTGGGCTGAGAAATAATGATTGAACCTGGATCTCCTTGATCCAGTACACCTTAATTACTATACTACACTATACTTTAACCATCTTAGCCACTATGGCATACATTGTAACTTAATATAAATTTAAGTGTTTTAATTGAACCACTTCAGAAGCAACAGATTTGCCTGTTACAGTATTTGTCTACATGGAAATTTTGTCTACTGCATCTGAAGTCTGCTAAAATGGGGATCCATTAAATTGAAGTTTTACTGTATGTAGTACAGCAAACTGAATCCAAATCAAGCACTTCAAACAATTCTGGCCTCTCTATGAATTATGCAGGGAAATATACCTCCCCCCGCCAACATAACAGATGGACTGATAGAAGTGTTTTGGTACCCTATAAAAATCATTAGCAACATTTTTTTCTATTCAAACTAGCACCATCTCTGACACTGAAGCTTCCCAATCAGTTTAATCTAACTCCCTTACTTCATGCTGACTTTACCCTATAAAAACTGTACATGGGGTATCCCTGAGGCTCCTCTCCTTGCGTGTTAGCTGCCAGATGGTGCTTCTAAAGCCATTTTGTCACAAGGCCCATCATCCTGCTGTGCAGCTATCAGTTCAAGATAATTCACAGTCATTATTTCCCACAACACCCAGAGGTTTGTTAGCAAATAAAGCTTTCCCAGTCCCAGCATGATAAAGATAACATTTATTGACTCAGCCGAAGGAGTCTTTTACAATGCGAACTCTTCTTGTTCCAACTTTGTTTTATGAGGGTCTCATTATGTGATTATTGATTGGAGGCACATCAAAGGGAAAATAACTTTCCACAGTCTTTCTTTGCCCCTCCCCTTTCTATACAATAGATCACAGAGTGGCCTGGATCCAAACTGTCATTCTTTTATTCAAGTTCTGTCTTTATTTCTCTCTACAAGCCTTCCCCAACATGCTCACTGGGAATTCTGGGAGGTGTCGTTCCAGCACACCTGAAGGGCACCAGATTGGAGAAGGCTGCGCTCCACAGTTTACACTTTTCTTCATGAGATACACAAAAAAGGTAAGTTTCCCAAACAAAACTCAAACCAAATCAAACTAAAAAATGGTGGCTCCAATTCCTGTTTAAGGTTTGGACAAATAATGTCCTTTGCTTGCTTTGCATGGATTGAAATATATATTATGAGGCATGGAGAATCTGTGATGCCTGCAAGTATAGCTGAACTATGACTTCCAACTGGAGTTGTGGTTGAACAATATCTGAAGGCACACTGATATGCATGACAGCTTACCATCCAATATTTCAAGAGCATTTACAGCAAAGATGGAATTTAGTTCCAAAGCAGGGTTGCAAGGCCCAGATGCCACATACCATCCCCCACATTCGTTTGGTGACTTCTGAGTATTCCTAGAATGAACAGGCCCAATATTTGTTTACCTTTTTCTTTCTCAGGATTCTGGGTTTCTAAGGGGCAAAATGTATACCTTAAAAGGGTAAGCCTAAATCCCCCAATACTGGCCCATACTTGGGTCAAAGAAGTGTGTTAAGACTCTGTAAGGCTTAAGACATCTATTTTGCAAGGGGGCAAATGATGAAATGTATGTTGTGATATTATTATGCAAATAGAATGGCTTAGGTATTCATGTCTAACATTTAGGTGCAAGTACAAAAGGAAATAGTTTTCTCTATGATATAACAACAAATGCTTCATCTTTTCTCATCATCATGGTGACTAAGAGATACCTATGGTGTGCATAACATAGAGGATGAAAGGATATATAAAACCCTATCTTCAACATTTATCCATGCACAAGCTTCATTTCAGAATTTTCCACATTCAGTGTAGCAGTCTCAGTAGGGATTTTCATTGCTTGAAAATTCCTGAGAACACCCAAGTTGCCATGGTGGGATATTCTTTAAAACCTCTCTTCAGCCCTATATACTGACTGTGCAAAGGCAGAGGTGGAGTGGGTATGTATGTGGATGGCAGTAGATCTAACTCACACCATTTTCTACTCAATATTCACACAAATGCAGGAAGAGCTCTAGAGATAATAGCATATTGTGCCTAAATTTCTTTACATTGTTTTACTGTTCTTTTTCAATTTGATAGGGAAAAAAATTGTTTTTGAAATTCTCATGGTTGAAGTGCATTTCACTTAATTAAGAGTGATACAGGCAGGTGTGTCAGTATCTTATCTTTTATTGCACAATCTTCTCTTGTGGTCTGCAGCCTCCCATGCTTCTCATGCTTCAGTTCCCTCCTAATGGAATTCCTCCCACATAATGTTTTCTAGATCAGACAATATGGACAGCCAAAGAAGAGAAAAAATAACAGAGGAACATGAAACAAAAAAATAACAATAAAGCACAGCATCCTTTACCACCTCATAGTAATAAAATAAGCTCAGAAACAAAAGGAAATCTACTGTGTTTCTAAATCATTCAGAAAAGTAGTGAGAAGGAAGTTGAAAAAAAGAAGCTTCTTTCACAGGGAAATATAGGACCCTAAGAGAAGCCCTGCTGGATCAAGCCAACAGCTAACCAGGTGCCTAGCTTATAATCAGGAAATGGAGACAACTGGTGTTTGAAGGCACTGTCTCCAATCTGGAGGTTAGCATGGAATCTTCTAGACTAGAACTACCTTCCATGCATTTATTCAATCCCCTTTTAAAGCCATCCAATTTAGCAGAAAATTTGCAAGAAATTGGAGGACAAAATTTTATCACAGTAATGTATTAACAAAATAGTACTGCAATATGGGGATCATCTTGCCTTTTTCAACATTATAATAGAAGTGCAAACTTTAGGGGCACGACAGCAAGCCAAGCCATGTAACATGGGAATGGCTGACATGAAATTCCACTGCCTGTGCACATACACACACACACTAAAACTCCGTGCACAGGCAATCCTGCAAAGATAAAGTAAAAACCTAAGAAATAACTGCATATAACCTGAAAACTCAAGTTAGTAAGTTTGACAGCTCCCTTAAGACATTATTAGAAACTTATGTTCTTTTTATATATTGAAAACAGATATAATGTACCTTTCAACTCTTTACAGAGAGGCTAATGATAAAACATTAAAAACAAAACAATTCATCTCCCTCCATAAAGTACAATTTAAAAATAGCTATCAGAGCAAAGAGGGGAAGAAAGAAAGCAACAAGATCTTTTGCTGGCATGTTAAACACACGTGCGCACATACACACACACAAATACAGTGCAGAATAGGTAACTAACCAAATTTTATCTCATTTGTATCAAGTTCTGTTTTGTTTTTATTGCATCATGTTTATCTATTAGTTTTTGAAAACCAGTCTATGTGTTTTTTAAAATCAACCAAATTCTGGGAGGAAGAATATTGATTTTACCTAACACCTAACAAAACTGAAGGATTGAAGAAGTCACATGATCCAGATGTGACTATTCTACAACTGGGTTGCATATGCTCAAAGCTCCTTGGTTGTAAGTTCTGTGCCATCTAATAAAATGGGGGAGGGACCCAAAGGTCATCCAAAATACTCCTAAAATACTGTGGTACTGTTTTGTAATTTGGTGCTCTTCAGACCTCTCCCATTTCCTAGCTAATGTCTTAAGGAGTGAAAAAGATGATATGGAAACCAGCTGTCTTTCTGAAACTTGAGTCCCAAACTATTCAGGATTTATGGTCAACACCATAACCCTGAAGTAAGAAAGGAATTTAGACTGAATTGACATGAAGATTTGTTTTTTGTTTTTTCCATACTAGAAAAATTCAGTTTATTGCACACTGTATTTTGGACTTGTTTTAACATGGAAGGACATTAAATATTATCTCCAACTTATAGGTTCAGCAGTAGGACATTATATGGTATATTTATTTATTTATTTATTTATTTATTATTCAGATTTAATTACTGCCCATCTCCCCCAAGAGAGGGACTCTGGGCAGTTTACAATAAAATCAGAACAGTTAATCTTTACTAATTTGAACTTGGGAGTGCACAATGAGTGGTAACTGAACCTGAGTTAAAATGTGACTCTGCAAGAGTACCAGAAAAGCCTTGTTTGTTTGTTTGTTTGCTAACTACACACTCTAGCCCAGCATTCTGTCCCTAGGAAATCTACAAGTTGGACCCAGATATGTACATTCCCACAGAGTTGGCTCTCAAGAGAGTAGTGGGGGAAAAAAAAGAACCATTATGATTAGTAGTTAAAATCCCTAAAAGGTAACTTTAACTTATTGACTCTGCTCTCTCCTAATCCTGATTGGTCTCTAGGCACATCTTACTTAACAATGGAAGCATTTCCTCTATGTGAGTAGCAACTGGAAGAGGCAATTTGGATCAGGATCACACAACATCCATGCACCCTCCCACCTTCCATTGTCCCATCTGGGAATAGAGACCCATACCTGCTACTCATTGTTTGCCAAGCTATTCACCCAGTTGCTAATTGTGCAAATCGCACCTTGCCTACTATGGCCCAGAGTATCTTGTTTTCCCCAAATCCCAGCCCTGCCAACCCTTCAAAGAACATAACCTCACATCCCCAATGCATATCTGCTCTAAATTAACAGCTCAGGCCATTCACCGAGGAGCAGAACATGCACAAACAAATATCTCCGCAAGCTTACAGCAATAATCACAAACCACTGTGAGCCTATCTGTCTGCTTCCACTGAGCTGTTGGTTAGGTGGAGGAAAGCACTCTCTGGGATTCAAAAAAAAAAAAAAAAAAAACCAGCAAGAGCAGCAAGACACAGACAGCTCAGGTAACCAGTACCCTTTGGTTTTGGATAGACAGCCTTTCCCAGAAATTGCACATACCTACTCTCTTCCCCCCCTCCCTCCCACCCATGAAAACTCTTCTTTAGAGAGCCAACAATACATTTTGCAACATCAACTTCCGTGACATTTATTAACAATTCTCCTCTCAGGTCTATTTGCATGGCTAATATCCCCAACGGCAAAGCCTTCGTGCCTAGCAGTCCTGGAAGCAGGCAGCCCACGGGGCGACCACCAGTAAGAAACCACCAGCCCTTGTTTCGACAGCCCGGCTCCCCTTCCCGAGCAACTGGGCTCCGCGGACGTTTTCCCCAACCGGCGTGCGCTTCCTCCGCCCCTGCCATTAAGGCACCACATGACCGCCTGGCCTGGCCGGCAGTCCTTGGCAATGCAGCTGGGCCGGTCTTTCTGCCCTAGCCTGACAAAGAAAGGCCACGCAGGGGAATGTCTTCCGCTGCTGGCAAAGCCTCTGCCACTGGGTCAGTACATTTTGAAGAACTCCCTCCTTGCTCCAGGTCCACTTTTAATTTTCCCAGACAGCTCAAGGCTGAAAAACGGGGAGGCTGAGTTCTCTAGATATCTGCTTGGCTCAGGAGCAATAATCCAGCCTCACAGATTTCAGTGTAGAGTTCCAGGGTCTTGTGCCCAGAAATTCCTAGGGCCAACGTTGGTCATCTCTGTGGAGTTCCCTTTCTCAGGTCTTCTTAGGGCTCCAGGGACACCTTTTCTCAGTTGTTGGAATAACCAGACTGAGCTGGGGAACTCCAGGGGATGCTTCTTCCCTTTCAGTTCCACTTCCCAATTCACATGGTTCTGAGGATGCCTCTACTAGGACCCTCATGGCCACCTGGTCAAAAAGGGGTGTTTGCTTCCCTTTGCGCCCCCCCCCACCCCATCCAAAGAGGTAGAGGACAAAAGTATCCAATGACATTGTGGAACATTTTCTTAAACAATAATGTTGAACTTCTGAGCCAGTAAACCACCCACTCCATTTTCACCCACATTCCCGTTTCTAACAGGTCTCATGGTTTGTTCCCCCTCAAAAAAAACTGCATCTGCTCTCACCTAAATAAAATTCCTTCCCTTCACCCTCCTCCTCAGCTGAACTCTTCCCATTCTACTTCAGATTCTTCTCCTTCTCTCTCCTCAAGTATTTCTTCCCCATCTTTTTCTTCGGTCTCTATCTCCCCTCTCCTCAAATTTGCTTTTCCCACCAAAATATTTTTCTTCCCCTTGTTGCTATCCAAGCTGGGCCTCCTGATTGGTGGAGGACTACTTGCCAATCAGAGCTCAACAGTCCTGATCAGCAATCTTTCCTGAGGGCATAGTGTCATTTAGGCCCCGCCCATTGGCTTAGCCTCTCTTCTCCACCCGCCAAAACCTCCCCCTTTCCCCCTTGTTGCTACCCAGCTGGGCCTCCTGATTGGTGGAAGACTACACGCCAATCAGAGCTCAACAGTCCTGATCAGCAATCTTTCCTGAGGGCTTAGTGTCATTTAGGCCCCACCCATTGGCTTGGCGTGTCTCTCTCTCTCTTCCCGCCAAAATCTCTCCCTTCCCCCTGTTGCTATCCAAGCTGTTGATCTTGAAAATTTGATCTCCCCTCCAGCATCTCATTTCAGGCTCAGTCGCTCTCCAACTTTGGGAAATTCATAACTATAATTGTGTAAAATAAAATATGTAAAAGCATGTTCAGATAGATAACGTCAGAACCTACAATAACCCAGTCCGTACACTAAGCCCGTCATGGCAGCCATTTTCTGAGTAGGCAAGGCCCTCCATTTTACAAGAATGTCTGTGGCAGAGTCTCAAACCCCAAAAGCTGCCTGCTTCAGTATTCCAAAAAAGCTGTCTCTTCTGATTTTCCACATACAATACAGGCATCCAGTGGAAAGCACGTGTCACACATCACCACACAAATGACATGGATTGGGCCATTTGCACAATGACGTCATCATGTTCATGACATCACTCGCCCCCTCGCTCCACCTTCCAGGCATCCATGCTACCATAGTCAGCTTGGCAAATGAGAAAACTTTCCTGCCTAAAGAGATGCTAAAAATAAAACCCTCATCTGCACAAAAAAACAGCATTTAATTCAACAGCTGATTCACTTAAGATGCGTAATTCTAAATCAGAACACTACATAATACTACTATGCCCAAACACCTAAACTATACTTTCGCTTAATATGACAGCCTGGTTCATGCTATTTGCTAATTCCTAAAGCCAGGTTTAGAAAACACAGTTTCTACATTTCCGTATTGTATGGCTTAACTTGGGGAAAGGGCTAAAGATGGTGAGGTGGGAGCCAGTGGTGATCAGACCAGAAAGATCCTTTCTGATAAATGATCACAATTTAGTTTTCAGTGTAAGCTCTCCCTTGTCTTATTGCATTAGACTGAGACTGTCTTTTAAACCATACTGGTATTTTTTTTAAAAAAACGACATCAGAAATTTTATTTATTTTCAAAGTAGATGAGGTTTCATTTTTAAATCAATTTTTATTCAACAGAATATTATATATAAAATGGCATCTCATGGAAAACTTGCAGAAGGATTAGAATAAAGACAGTTCAAAGGATAGGCAGATGATAAAGGGTTTGGTTACAATTTATCTGTGAAAAGACTGAAATTACAGGTAGTCCTCGACCTACGACCATTCATTCAGCAACCATTTGAAGTTACAACAGTGCTGAACAAATGGTGGTTATGACCGGTCCTCAGAGTTCCAGCCGTCCCAGCACACCCACGGTCCCATGGTCTCAATCCAGGCACTTGGCAACCGGTTCTCACTTACAACCGCTTGCAGCGCCCTGCAATCACGTGATCGCCATTTGCAACTTTCCCTGCCAGTTTCCCCATGAAGTCAATGGGGAAGCCGGCGGGGAAGGTCACAAGTTACTGGGGTAAGTCTACCCCACACACGCATCCTCCCCCAGCCCCTCTGTGCTCACACCACGCTGGCCACCCACACACCCCTGTGCATCTTCCCCACTGATTTTGGTTGTGGGAAGCCAGCAGGAAGTTGTCTCGCCTAATGACCATGGGATTCAGTTAATGATGGCAACCAGGACTGCAGGGATTGTCATCACTAAGAGATGCAGTTGCACTTTACAACTGCATCACTTAGCGATGGAACCTCCGGTCCCAATTGCTGTCGTAACTCAAGGACTACCTGTAAAATTGCCGTCGTAACTCGAGGACTACCAAAATCCTGAGAGGGGGCCTCATTACTCAGCAAGGCAAATGCAAACATTTACAGCATGGTTTCTAAACTTTATATCAAAAGATACTGCAAATCAGTTGGAGAACAAAGAAGGGGGAAGTCAGAAATCAAATATTTATCTATATAATTTTTAAGGATGTTTTTATCTTCTTTTTTTCCTTTCCTTTCTTTGTTTTTTTATTTTTAATATTTATAAACAATAACTTCGTGGAGACTTTATTACTAAGCTGAAAAATTCATTTTTTTTCCTTTTTAATATTATGAAAACAATGTACTTTGCTTGGTATTTTTATTAATGTTACTGTATATTGAGCATCAATTGAAAAATCGTAGTTACTCTCTGTCCTTCCATAGACAATATTTTCTAAAAACATATCTGTTTTAATTTTTTTTAAAAAATCCTGAGAGGAGGGATGATGGGGGAAAAGGCTGCTGTGCAGTACAGTATGGAGAGGATAATGGAAATTGTAGTCCTTTACCATCCACAACAGAAATGGTCATTAGCTTCCTAGCTTTTCTAATAGATCCAATAATTCTGAGATCATATAATTCTGAGACTTCAGATGCCAATCTGAATTTTTGAAAAGAGGTGGTTTTCCTCAAGCTGTGCAAACCATTTCTCATTGCTGAATCAAAATTTAGTCTGTCAGATTAGCTGCATATACTTCGGTCAGCCATTTTCTGCTTAACTCCCAGCATTTAATTGTGCCTGGTTCACATATCTCACAAGGTAATTGTTTATTTTACTCTATTTTGCTGAATAAACCATAATAAATTCTGTTCATATTTTCAAGCTGAATAATAACCTCCTTCAAATCTGTAACTTTCAGGTGCTTATTTTCTTTCAATCTTTTTCAGTGTCCAGCTCTAGGAGCCGTACATTCCCATGGCAAAGGCCACTGCTTTAACTATTCTGATTTTTATTCGAAAGGCAAGAACGGGCGGAAGATATTGTTTCAAGAAGCACTTAGAGTTGTAAAACATCAGCAGCAGAAAGTACATTGATTCCTACTCTAACAGAGGACAGGTCCATGAAATAATACCTGCTTTGACTGATACGATCCTGAGTCCAAAACCCAGCATCTCCAAGTAGAGGAGGAAGGGGACAAAAGAAGGAGAAGGAGGAGAAGGAGAAGGAGAAAGGGAAGAAGGAGAAGGACGAGGAAGAGAAGGAGAAAGGGAAGGAGGAGAAGGAGAAAAGGAAGGAGGAGAAGGAGAAAGGGAAGGAGGAGAAGGAGGAGAAGGAGAAGATAGAGAAGGAGGAGGAGGAGGAGGAGGAGGAGGAGAAGATAGATAAGGAGAAGGAGAAGGAGAAGGAGAAGGAGAAGGAGAAGGAGAAGGAGAAGGAGAAGGAGAAAGGGAAGGAGATGGAGAAGGAGAAAGGGAAGAAGGAGAAGGAGGAGGAGGAGGAGAAGGAGGAGGAGGAGAAAGGGAAGAAGGAGGAGAAGGAGAAAGAGAAGGAGAAAGGGAAGGAGATGGAGGAGGAGGAGGAGGAGAAAGGGAAGGAGGAGAAGGAGGAGAAGAAGGAGAAAGGGAAGGAGAAGGAAAAAGGGGAGGAGGAGGAGGGGCAGATAAAGAAGAGGAGAAGGAGGAAAGTTTCATCCTGTAATCCTCTCAGTATCTCAGTATTCACTCAGTAATTGACCCAGTAAGATCATAAAAGGGCTTAAGCCAGTAGGAATTTGTAGCTTGACAAATGAAGACAGATGAGGGAAAAGGACAAACTGAAAACTAATGAGATTTTAGGAAAGACAGAGACTTGCATGAGCAGATCAAAAGCTTAAAAGGGGAACAATCAAGAGCACTTACCATGAGTGGGAAATTGCTTTTTTTTTGAGACTGTACCTGACATGCAGATGAGATGAACTATACTGAGTCTCATTCTATAAAGGTGTGTGGGAGCCCATAACAAATACTCCAGGGACTCAAGAAGCAAAAAGTTATGGCAAGAAACACAAAAATGCTGATTCTGGCATTAGAAATCCAATGTAAATCACAATGTTAAACTGTGGAAGCAGGCACAATGCCTTCCATCCTCAACCAAGGTTCATTCCAGTTGGGCATGATGAGACTTTAGTCCACCATTTTTAAAGGGGCTCAAGGAAGACTGAATTAATCAGAAACATCAAAATAAAATATACTTGGAATGCAGTGAACACAGGAAGCTGGTATTTATAAAAGAATGTGGAGGACATGAAATAGATGGTAGGAAACCAACAGTTGGATTAAAAATGTCTTTGCCCATAATGAAGCTGAACTGGACTAAGAAATTTGACCTTTCACACGAACTCATTTTTGGCATTTTGGCACTTTGAATGCACACAGGGAGGGATGGCTAGTGAGTTCTGCATCTCCCCTGTGCACACTTCATATCATTGTCATTGCCATGACACAATTGCATCTGTACCATTATAAGTCACTCACCCTACGATTGGATGTCTTGCAAAAAGAAGAGGTTTAATTGTGGGAAGAGATTCAAACAGGCATAGATATATGCCACGGAACATGTATAAGTTTCCTATACAGTTCCACCTTTGCTGTATTTGTGGAACAAAAGTCCAATCCCAGTCTTAAGTTTGATTGGTATTGTTATTATGTTTTTATGGAAGCTTGTATCAGGAATGTTTTAATTGGTTTTTATATTCTATGTAAGTCACCGAGTCTTTTGATTGTGGTAGGATAGGTAAAGGTAAAGGTTTCCCTTGACATTAAGTCCAGTCGTGTCCGACTCTAGGGGGTGGTGCTCATCTCCGTTTCAAAGGTGAAGAGCCGGCGTTTGTCCGTAGACACTTCCTTCGTGGTCATGTGGCCGGCATGACTACACGGAACGCCGTTACCTGCCCGCCGAAGCGGTACCTATTAATCTACTCACATTTGCATGTTTTCGAACTGCTAGGTTGGCAGGAGCTGGGACTAGCAACGGGAGCTCACCCCGTTACGCAGATTTGAACTGCCGACCTTCCGATCGGCAAGCTCAGCAGCTCAGCGGTTTAACCCGCAGCGGACAGAAATGTGTAAAATAAATAGATCCCAAAGCACCTGAAGTTACCTACAAAGTTCTCCAACATGAATGTCCTCGAAACATATAGCTTTAAACTCCCAGAATTATCAGGAATAGCCCCACTGGGTGAGGATTATTGGATGCTGGTCCACACCTCTGAAGGGCAACCAAGTTGAAGAAGACTCGGTTACAGGCCCCTGGGAAACTGGTCTTTCTTTTCTTCTCTTCTGGGTTCACATCCTCTCAGACTGGCAACTGGAGAGGGGATGAAATTCTATCTCAGAAAGTAAATCCTAGCTGGTCAAACATAACGGTTTGTGAAACATCAGCATTGTTTTTATCACACACGATGGCTTTTCTTCCTCCTACAAAAGATGTCTATCCTCAAGGCTCTCCTTTCTCCGCTCTCCTTCAGTGGCCTGGCTGCCACTCATCTCCCACAGCCCCAAAAATGAAACAAAAGACCACAAAAGCAATCAGATCCTTCTTTAATGAACACCAGCATCAGATGAAGAGCTGACAGCTATCCTGGAGTGAATCTTGAACACTGATATTGGAAGATTGGAAAGATCTGACCAATTCTGATGAAAATACCTGCTTTTCAATAAACCTGCAGGTTACAACCATAGGCAAAGATGTCAGGGGATCAAAAGGAGAGCCAGCCACCTTTTTTTTTTGCCAGGAAAGGAAAAGGGTAGGGAAATATGGAAAGATGAGGTAAAGAAATACAGTAAAGGTTGGCCAAGGCAAGAATAAAAGAAACTTTCATGCCACTAATAACTTTTCTGATCTTGTTTATTAACCACACTGTGCCTCTTGGACCCTCTTGACATCTTTCCTAGTTAGACATATACATTCTAATTCAGCCACCATTAATACAGTTTTAGTTCTGAATAATCTCTAAATCTTCTGGAGAGATCTGATCCTCTTGCTTCACCCTTTCAACTGTCTTTTTATCAATCCCCTCAGTTTTGGGTGCACTGTTGTGCTATAGTCAAATGTGGTAGAGGTGGCTTTTGGAGGGGGGGCAGTCATCCATTTATGTGAATTTGCAGCTAAAAGGAATCTTGAATGGCAGGTAAGCAAAATCCTCTTTTTATCTAGCAGTCTGGACAGCTTCTACTTATCTGGGTAGGCAACCTTGGCTAACTGGAACATTAATCTGTATTGTATGTTTTACTATGTTTTATCAACAACTGAATCGAGAGACATTGGTTTGAAGGAGATCTAGGAATGTAGAGGAGAGAACGTATGGCTGTTATATTTTCCTAAGCACAACAATGTGTCACTAAGTGGTTGCACTCATGCTCTGCAAAGTATACCCAGAACTGGCATTTCCCATGTATTGCAGACCAATTTTGATCATAAGCTGCAATATATGAACCACAGAACATCTGTTCCAGCATTTTCCCATCTGATCTCTGCAGGGTCTTTTTATCTTGCCCTGAATCCATTAACACAAAGGCAGACGCATAATTTATGAAAAGCAATGGCATTTTGATCTCTGGCTATCAATACGTCTGTGGCCTCTAGGCCAAGTGTTATTATCAAGACATCCACCTGGCTACAACAAGCATTAGAGATGAGACAGCCAGCTCAGCACTCATCAAGTGTTCCTCTAGGTCCCAAGCAACATCCTTGGATATTTTGATACAAAATTTCCAGAAGTATCAAAAATTATACCAAAGAAAGGGGACTTAGTAGATTATGCAAGCTATTGTACAGAACCCTTAATTTTACATCCTACAAAATAAGGCTTAGGATCATCCAACACAGATTAGAGCCGTACCTGGAAAGGGAGATGTCAGATGTTCAACCTGGCTTTAGAAAAGGCTGAGGAACCCAAGACATTATTGCTGATGCACACTGGATAATGAGAAAGCCAAAAAATGCCAAAAAGAAGTCAATATCTGCTTCATTGCTTATAGAAAGGCCTTTGATTGTGTTGATCAAGTTTAGCTGTGGAATGTCCTTAGAAAAATGGGAATTCCAGAACATCTCATTGTCCTGCAAAACCTATACACAGGTCAGGAAGCCACAGTCCAGACAGAACATGGCAAAACAAGCGTGGCTCAAGGTTAGCAAATTATCATATTTTGGACACATTATGCGAAGACCAAGCTCTCTAGAGAAGTCTATAATGCTAGAAAGGGTGGAAGAAAAGAGAAGATGAGGACAACCAACAGCGAGGTGGATGAACTCAATTACAGCAGCAGTAGGTGCACCATTGTAAGACCTGAAAGAGCTGGTTGGGGACCGATCTTCCTGAAGAAAACCTACCTGTGTGGTTTCTAAGGGTTGACACTGACTTGATGACCCATGATCGATCGATCAGTCAAAATCATAGACTAACCCTTCCATCACTTGTCTTGTTAGGGGGGTCACAGAGAGGGGTACCATCCAATAGCAAGGTTGCAAGGATAACATTCCAGAATGGCAGTAACAGTAACTGTTCTTGGAGGTACTGAACAGAGTCCAAGCTCCATGATGAACTCCACATCTCAGATTTGAAGAGCGGTGTGTGGATTAATAAAGCAGCTGGGGAATCACAAGCTCGCCATTTCTTAAAAAGCCCAAAATATAAGATGGATTTCTATAAAGAAAAGAATCCATGCATTTATGGTTTCTCATAGTAGGGACCAAAATTTCACTGGTCTATCTATTAGCACTTCCAAGTATGGCTCCCATACTACCTTGGGCTCGGTTGCTGAGCTCAGAGAAAGAAAAAAAACAAAACCGCACAAAATATTACACTTTTAAAACTGTTGCATAAATCATCTTAATAGATGCTGTACATTCTGTTGCCCCTTCTCCCAGCACTTATCCCATGCAGCCTTGCCCACCGTGTGGAATAATAATCATTTTCTTGATCATGCACGTGAGACGCTGCATCCAACAACACTTTTTCCTGGTTCATCCAACTTTTTTAGTATTATGGAAGTCACATTCAGTTATTTCACAAGCCTTGGACTGCTTAGTTGGGGGTCTCAGGCAGTTTCCCCAGTTTTCATGCTACAGAAGAGTTACTAAATACATAGGAATGTGGCATAGGGCCTGGCTCTCTCAGGAATCTCCTATCTCCAATAGTTTCTGAATGTCCAGTAAGTTAGGCTGGGTGGTCGCACTCCAGGCCCCTCCGTCAAACAATATCATCCATCACGGCCTAGGAAGAATACTTTCTCTGTTGTAGCACCTGCCCTCGAGAATAACCCCCCTCCAAAGATCTGTACAGGCTGGCCCATCCTGACGATGTTTCAAAAGTCTTTAAAAACTTGGCTGTTCGCAGATGTTGTCTTATGGGGAGGGAAGTTGAGATAGATAGACACACACACACACACACACACACTGTATATATAAAAATCTTTTTTATATAAGGGGAAGGAGCAATTGCATTACTGATTTGTGTATGTGCTAATGGATTTATAGAAAAAATGTGATCTTGGTTTGATATAGAGTAAGGGATTGATTATGGACATTGCTGTATATTCTTGCTGTTGAAAGTCAGAAGTCACCTCTGTATGTAATCTTTAAAATTCTTTTTTCTTGTGTTTCACACTTTTTTTAAAAAAAATTCTTTTTCTAGTTTTTTGCTTTTCTGTAGTTTTTATCTTTGTTTATCTTAAGTTTCAAACTTAATAAAATTCTTATAAAAAAAACTTGGCTGTTCTTCAGGGTAGGGTGACTGTGAGCCCCTTTTGGATTTATTTATTTATTTGCTCAATGTGTATGGTTTTAATTATGGATATACAGTACATATCTGTTTTTCTATTTTATTGTTTCTTGCTTTTCTAAAGTGCAAGCTGTCGAGAGTCATTTGGAGTTGGGCAGCCTCTAAACTGTACAAATAATTAAATAAACAAATATTTGCCAACTATCTTTTGGCCTCAGGACAATAAATAAATAAATAAATAAATAAATAAAACATTAAAGCTAGAACTATTTTAAAACCTATTTAGACTCTTGATAGGGATCAGGTAGGAGCCAAGAAGCATCAAGATGACTTTGGAGATTAGCAGATGTAGATAAGGACCAACCAGATGTCAAGAGAGGTGTCCACAGCCCCCAGGGGACCATCAGATACCATGTTTGGGACTATAAAATCAGACTATTGCTTCCTTTAGACCAGGATTGTTTTCTCCAAGTTCCTGGATTCTTCTGCACATTTTTTATCTCTGTCGTATAGATAACAACAGTTTGGATGGACCCGTAGTCTGAATCATCTAAAGGGCACTTGCTACATTTCTACCAAAAGATCTTTTTGTCTGGGAATGAGAGAGGCTGAAAATCCCACACATGAATCATGCACATAAGCAATGCAACCAAACTCTAGGTTGGAAGCAGGCCTTTGTTTAAAAATGTGCATGCGTATAATTTAAATCAAACAGAATGGCAGCTTAGTATCTTCCCCCCCCCCCAGAGGGAAAAGTAGAAACTCTATGAAGCAGCAGATGCCAAATGTCTCTTAAGCAATGTGTGTGTGTGTGTGTGTGTGTGTGTGTGTGCACGCTCTGATTCCACAGCTGAAGCAAAATGCTGTTGCCCAGGTAGCATTTCCACTTGTTTAGCAGCCAAGAGATGAATGCAAGTCTCACAGAATGCACCTCCCTCTCTTCCAGGGATTACAAGCAGTGATGTTTTAAAGCATGACATAGGAGGGGAGAGAACAGCAGGAAGGAGACATGTTCCTCCAGATCTAGAGACTCGAGCCATGGTGACAACTCATTAACCCAGTCTGTGTTATATTTACTAGTCGCCTTTCATGTCCAAGGGATTGAGTATAAAAGCTTGTGAAACAATGTTTCAAGTCTCATCTCTGGGGCAAACACACAGCATTCTTGACCCAAAAAGCCACAGTCATTTTTTTTTTCTTATTAGTGCTTTTCCTTACAATTACACTTTTTTTGGTGCCTTCAAGTCAGTGTCGACGCCTGGCAACTGCCTGGACAAGTCCCTGCAGTCTTCTTGGCAAGGTTTTTCGGAAGTGGTTTGCCATTGCCTCCTTCCCAGGCCTGAGAAAGAGTGGCTGGCCCAAGGTCACCCAGCTGGCTTTGTGCCCAGTGTGGGACTAGAACTCACGGCCTCCTGGTTTCTAGCTCAGTGCCTTAACCACTATACCAGACTGGCTCTCTGGGTTTGCCATTGCCTCCTTCCCAGGCCTGAGAAAGAGTGACTGGCCCAAGGTCACCCAGCTGGCTTCGTGCCCAGTGTGCTCTCTGGGTTAAAAATTACCATTTTGGAATACAGAATCAACAGATACCCGTATTCCATAACCCTTGCACTAGGAAAATACTGGCAAGACTGCATGACACCACTAGCTGGTGCTCCATTGGTCAGCAGGGGCATGGTTTGGCTACTGCAGCCAATCCCAGAGGTATGTTCTATGCTGCAAAGCTTCGGCCCTGAGTCCTGTGATAGAGCATCTTCCTTTTTCAGGCATTCTTTCTCTCTAGTCTTTGTTTCTTGGAAGACTAAATATGCAAAACAGGCCAGTTAAGTAAGTATTCAGAGCCACATGCAAGTGAGATGGGCAGCTATATACATTCAATAAATGAATGAATGAATGAATGAACGAAATTCCCACAACATGTCTGACTTAATGGAATTGGTTTAGTGCATAACTGGTTCAAGTTGAATTTAACTAGAGCTACCAGATCTGAGGCACAAAAATTAGGATGACCACTAGATGGAGGAAAGAGATTTTAACTTTACGCTGCCATCTAGCACCAACTGGATTTTTGCAGTCCAGATCTGGTAGCCCTCTTTTAACTCAATATACCAGTGTTTCTCAACCCTGGCCACTGTAAGATATGTGGACTTCAACTCCCAGAATTCCCCAGCTAGCATGCTGGCTAGAGAATTGTGGTAGTTGAAGTCCACCCATCTTAAAGTCGCCAAGATTGACAAACACGGCTTTATGCGATTGAGTCTGTTCAGAACTAATTTAAATCCCCTGTCCTAACAGTCAGGAATCACGCTGAGACGAGGAGTAGGTCTCTAGTGTTTATTGCTGCTACATAAGACAGAATCCTAACAAACTGAAGAAGCGTGGGAAAAACCCAGACAGATAAACCCCAAAAGTCGAGGCGGGTCTGATCTGTGTCTCTTTGAATGGCTGCTTAATTCCTCAGTACTACGCATGTGTTTTCCCCCCTGGATAGAGGCCCCCTCCTGCTCGCCATCAGTACTCATGACACCCCCTGCTGGTTGTTTATTGGTATCCCCACACACAAATCCCTCCCCACAGCAACCCTGTCAAGCATGTTGTGGGAACTGGGTCACTAACTGGGGTATGCAGTTTCATGACCACCCCCCAAATCCGGAATACGAGGATGACCCTGACCTACTTTGTGCAAAGTATACTCAGGTAACACATGCAAACTTCTTTTCAGGCAATTTTATCATCGTTATTATCATTGTTATTATTATAATTGCCCCTACCTAGATAGGCCACTGAAAGAAATCGGATGCACATCTACTTGGGTTGAGAGAATTTTCTCCTCTTGCATTTTCAAGTCAATTAACCTAATGCGTGCTCCATGGACCAACAGAGAGATTGGAATGCAGCTATCAACTGTGCATATCTCTAAATTCAGGGATGTAATTTTCAGCTCTGAAATGCGCATACTAAAATCTGCACCACAGGTGAAATTGTGTACCAAACTTAATGGGAATATTTGGGCTCTAAAAAAACCCCAAGAGGTGGAACAGAATTATGATTAAAACACACGCATGGACTGGAAATCGTCTAATTGGTCCACTCCTAATAGCCCACTTGAAACTATGCACACATACACAGTATGCAGGGCGGGAGGGAGAGAGGTAGAAACATATATGGACCATTTTAGGGTTGTTTTTATCCACAGTTACCTTATGTATGAGCTTGAACTCTCAGGACGGTAGGTGAAACAGTACAAAGGCTATGGCAAACCCCCTCTGAACGGCTACCAAGACAACTCCCTGGACATTGCCAGGAGCTTAGCTGGATTCAAGTGGGAAAACAATAACCCTTTGTTAAAGCATAATTTTATCTTGATTTGACCCTGTTTGCCCAGTACTCTTAAATGAGTCAAGGAGTGGATTAACTCTTCTGCAACACAGTAAACCACACACAAATGAGAGCCAGGGTGGTGTAGTGGGGAAGGTGTTGGACAAGGAGCAGAGGGATTTAGCTTCAGGAGTCCCCCCCCCCCCGCACACACACGGAAGCTCACTGTTTGACTTTGGGCTAGTCACTCTCTTTCAGCTCAGCCTACTTCACAGGGCTGTTGTTGTGGGGAAAACTGGGGAGAAAGAGAGCTATAGAGCAGTGTTGAGTGCCTAGACCAGGGTTTCTCAACCAGGGTTCCGTGGCACCCTTGGGTTCCGTGAGAGGTCACTAGGGGTTCCCTGGGAGATCATGATTTATTTAAAAAACTAATTCAAATTCAGGCAACTTCATATTCAAGAAGTTTCATTCTTTATTTCTAGTTTAAGGACACTGCTAATGCATATATACAGGCCTACTCATGAATCGAATATAATAATTGTGTTAATTCTGGCCTATGTTTGAGCCTGAATGTGCAGGGGTTCCCCAAGGCCTGAAAAATATTTCAAGGGTTCCTCTGGGGTCAAAAGGTTGAGAAAGGCTGGCCTAGAGCAGTGTTTCTCAACCTCGCTGGCTGGGGAATCCTGGGAGTTGAAGTCCACAGTTCTTAAAGTAGCCAAGGCTGAGAAACACTGTTCTAAAGCCTGTAGAAATTTCACTGTCCCACAGCCCTCCAACATACAGGATGGGTGTAGGTCTGCATGATGCTTTGCCCTAAACATGCATCCTTTCCCACAGTTAGACTTGCCATATTTCTGAGAGCACGTGAAGAGGGCTTCACTTTGAAATTGGCACTGGCAGTCCACAGGGCATAAACTTGCACAAAATGAACCAAGAATGTCCACTGCCCAAGGGCCGTTATTTTCCTGGTCCAACTGGCAGAAATGATTTCTTGCAGTGAATCAAGACCAACGCAAAAATGGCATTCTGCTCTGCACGGACAAAGAATTTAGCTTCAAAAAAATGGATGCCATCTCTTATTTGCCTTGCTCCGTTCTCCTTCATCCAGGGGTGTTTGCAGGATAGAGTCAAAAAGGTCAAGATGGCAGCTGTGACGATGCAATCAAAGCTCTGCCTGTTTTTATATGTGTCACATGCAAAGCCCATAAAAAAACAGGCAGAGGTTCGATCGCACTGCCATGGGCACCATCTCAACTTTTTTGACCATACCCTGCAGATAGCCCTGTCTTTATCCAATTCTGATTGTCCAGCTGTCTTCTAATTCCCTTCCTAACAAGCCCCATTCTGGCCTGATACTGTTCTAAGATTTCGTTATAGAAAGTCTCTTTCTTCCAGGAGCTCAAGGTAGCATACATTACATCCTTTTTCCATTTTTTCCCACCACCACCACCAAGACTGTGAGGTGCGTTGGGCTGAAGGACAGGGACTAGCTGAGAGAAGAAGCTTCCATGGCTGAAGCAGGACTTGAACCCAGATCTCCCCTGAATCTGGATCTCCCACTCCTTGTCCCACGCTTTAACTGTTCTATCCCACTGAGTGAGAAGAACCAGCTTCATCTCTGTCTCCTGACTCAGATCATGGAGGAAGCCATATTTCTTAAAGCAGAAGTTTATCACGCTGGCTGTAAGGGCAGGGGAGGGGAAACAGGGCAACTTACTAGGTTTCCAAATTTGCAAAAATAAGCTTGAAAGTGTGTTCTAAATGCAAGCAAACTCTCAGAGAAAGACTTAGCAAACCAGAGGCAGGATAAGACTGAGGTCCCAGAAGTCTGCAACTCCAGAATTCCCAGCCAGGACTGCTGGGCATTACGGGAGCTGCAATCCGAAAGCATCTTAGAAGTGTCACTTTTGGCAAGTCTGGATTAGGAACTGCATTATGATTAAAGATTGATACCCAGTGGCAAAACTCAACAACTGGATTCAGATGAGGTGCTAGACTCAGCTAAAACACTTGGTGGTGATTCAGTGCGATGTGGGTTTCCATTCACGGCACTAACCAGGTCAGCTTCCTCTTAAGCCGTAAGATTATTCCTTTCTCCTGTGTTTTGGGGATTCAGCGACCACACTTTGTTAACTCAGGTTTGAGTTAAGCAAGTTGTGGGAAGCCAGTCCTTGGCTCACCTTCAGCCGATCACTCCCTAACCTCGCCTCTCCCAGACAGCTGCAGAAGCCTGCGGAGAAAGGGCAGTGAGCCATGACTGCCGCCCTGCATTTATTTATTTTTTAAAATATGTTATTGAAACAGTGCAAGGTACATCCATAAAATGGACATTGGCAGAAGGGTGCTCGCAGGTTTCCTTGGCCAAGCAACCGAGCTGCTTTTACACCATCCTTCCCTGCCTGCAGGGCAGAGAAGTTCCACTTCTAAGTGCTTCTTGGCAGAGTTTGGCCAGGTTTTAGCTTCTTCCAAAATCCACATTGACAAAAAGTCGATACAAGGAGTCCATACAAGGAGTTGGCTTGGCTCTTGGGCTGCTTGGGTGAAGGAAGTGCGCCTCCCCTCAATAGGTAGGCTTCCATCTTTCCAGCTCTGCCCTCCTGTGTTCTTTCTGTTTCTCCTCTTTCTCATAATTCTCCCCCCTTCCCCAGCCCCCTCCTAGCTATTTCCTCCCGATGAAAGCATCAGCTAATGGCGGGCCTCCTCTAATGCCACGTTTTAAAAGAAGAGTGGGATGATTGCTAATAGCTTGATGGCAACAGCATATTGTTATTATTGACAGCTAGGAGTGCCCCACTGAACTCAGACCAGGGCACCTGGCGTGGATGGTGCTGAAATGTATCTCCACTCAACACTTTGGGACGTCAGTTTGGCTCCTTGAATTGTTGGGGGTGTGGGGATAATTAGAAATTATGAACTCCCCAGCAACTAAGCAGCACCTGCAGGGAGAAACTATGGGACAGTGGCAAACGTTCTCAAGAACAATGGGAGAATCAGCTCTTTCGGAGTTTGAAAATGCTCAGCTCCCTGGCCTACCTGAGATCTACACCATATTCAGTCGTTATGTTTGGAGCAACTGATCCAAATTCACTCCTAAGTCAAGTTCCTGTATCGGTTCAAATTACAACCACATGGCATCACCATAGCACTTAAACCAACTAAAACTCTTCAAACATATTAAGCAACCCAAAAGACCCAATAGCCCAAGATGAAAAAACAGGAGCTATTTACAACATACAGTGCAAAGACCTGTAACAGCCACTATGTAGGACAGACAGGCAGAAGACTCGCAGAGCGCATCCATGAACACCAGCTAGCAGGCAGAAGACACGATGAGAACTCCTTAATCTCACAACACATGGACAGACTCAACCATAGTTTCAACTGGGAAACGGTGAGCATCCTAAACCAAGCCAAATCCAAAAACGCCAGAGAATTCCTGGAAGCCTGGCACCCAGACCAAGCAGCCATCAACAGACACATAGAGGTAAACAACATTTACATACCATTCAAAAGAGACAATAGAAAAGCCAAAAGACCAGTACACTCCCTTGCCAGCAACCAACACCCAGATATGCAAAAATCAACACTAGGATTAACACCAGACGAACCACCAAACAGCACAATACACCCTAGTCAAGGAACTATTAACTCAGGCAATCAACCAAGCAGCAAACAATAGCCCAGTCAAAGAACTCCCAAGGAGAGAACAGCACACCCACCAACACAAGCAGGGCAAGCCACAGCAAGGCCCACTCCCTCTTTGCACTGAAGATGTTGCCCAGTCTGGCAATGAAACGCCTGCAAGAAAACAACACGGCTCAGAGACCACCAGGGACTCCTCGGTTCAAACTGCCGTGAATCCAGGGCCATTCATGGAAAGTTCATTCTCATGCTAAGTGATTAGAATTCAGCGGGCAGCTATGTGTATAGAGACAGACGTGTTAACCTGGAACAGGCTGAGTGTATCCCTGCATCAAAGAGAGTTTCTCTTCCTTCCCAATGTGGTGAGTTCTGGAATGATCGAAGGCTTCAGGGAGGGTGGGGTATCACATGTGATGCTCAGCCCTCAAGGTGTGGTACACCATCTTGCACCAATCCAGCCACTTGTGAACCATGGGGTTCTGGCTTAGCATAATGTGCAAATTCAGCCAAATGTTGTTTCATAGGCAGTTGTAACCTAGTCAGCAAGCTGCATGCAAGAGGTGGTGGAGTGGCTGAGAAGGCAACAGACGGGAGAGCAGACATAAGCAGTCCAAAGGTAGAAGGTGAGTCTGCTGGCAGCAACTCAGTGGAGGTGGCAAGAAATCTGGGAAGAAGCGTTGCAAATCATTTAAGAGACTCCACCTTAATGAACTTGCTATCAGTGAGGGTGGAAAATTCCTCTTACAGTTTCTAAGAGTCTACCCCAGATGAGCATTAACGATCCCTTCCTGAAATCTGTGCTGTTCTTGCTTCCTTCCTCTTCCCCAGCTGCATGGGACTCCACACCACGATTAATTTCCATCAGTGTCACTTAACCAAATGTGTAGACACAGTCGCGGTGCAGTCGTTATTGTGGAAAGTTGATGAGATCCTACCGTCTCCAAGCAACTCACCTTCAGGAGGTGCATGGTCAGGAATGCCAAAAATGGTGTGGGCACCCAGATATCCCTACCCTCTCTTCCCCAACTGCTACCTGCCAAGTATCTTAAGACTGCAAATCCCAGGATTCCCAGCCAGTATGGCCAACGGGAGTTGTGGCAGTTGCAATCCCAGCATATCCTGAGGGTGCCACCTTGGCGAAGATGTCCTTTCCATCTCAGAAACAGAATGCATCTGTCTCATTTTAACTGTGGCCATTTTACGAAGTGAAATTTGGTATGTGTGTTTCCCACCGAGAGCTGCAAGTTACTGTATGCACTGGATAGTAAACTATTCCCAATTAAAGAGATGCATCAGTCCTGCCCCTTTGAAGAATCAAGTGGCATGGTTACTAAAAGTGGGATGCCAAGGAGGGGCATGTAAGCTTATGTGCCCACAGGTAGTCCTTGTTTAGGAACCACAATTGGGACTGGCAACTTGGTCACTGAGCAAAGCAGTCAGTAAGCGAAACCACCACTGTGCTTACCACCTTCCTTCAGCTTTCCTTTGCTTTACAGACCTGTGAAGGTTGTAAATGCGAGGAGTGGTCGCAAAGTTACTTTTTCATCACCATCATAACTGCAAACAGTCGCTAAATGAGGCAGTCACTAAACGAGGACTACTGTACATGCTTTCACCATCAGATCAAAATGCATACATACACCCCTCTTAACCACAAGTTGTGGCCTTGTCCATGGGAAACCATATGAACTGTTCTTCACACATGGTTCAAGAACTTGCATCCATGCACAGGTACACAAATGTGCATTTATTTGGAGGAGATTGATTATAGTATAAGAACCTTGATCTTTTTTTTCTCTCTCTCTCTCTCTCCTTCTCTCCCCTCACTCCCCTGAGTTGCCATTGCTAAATTCAGACCCGCTGCTTCCGCACAAACTTCTCTCCTCTCTCGCTTCTACCAGCTGATCTATTGCCATGGGGGCTTAGAAGCACCAGAAAGATGGTGCATCTAAAGTAAATGATGGTTGCAATCCAATACAAGTACCCAGCTGACCTTGGCTAACCTCTAAAACAGGCTGGCTGGGGAATTCTGGGAGTTGAAGTCCACACATCTTAAAGTTGTTAAGGCTGAGAAACCCTGCTCTAACAACTAATGAGGATGGGAAACTGCTAGGAAATCCCAGGATTATAGACTAGACTAGTAAGTAAAAAAAAAAAAGTGTTCTTGAAGAAGGCACGTTACTGCTGAGAAAACTAGGTGGACATGGCCACAAAGTCAACAGGAGCTGAACTTGACTTGAAGAAGATTTTTACCTCTCAACCCCACTGAGTTCAGAGCAACTTCTGAGCAACATCTATAGGGCTGTACTGCAAGGCTACAGAACTGTGTTGCCAATTAAGATAGTATGTTTTGGTGAGGGACTTTTCCAGCATATGGATGCTCAAATGCAGTATAAACAAACAAGCCTACACTTGCCATTTCTTCTACATATTCAGAGAATATTGAAAAAAAGGGAATTCACCAATGTGACAAATTCAATATGTTCCAAAGCTTCCAATAGAAAAGGGAGGGAGGGAGGGAGGATTAGCCACTAGAGATCAAGGAAGAAGAGAAGAGTGGATGGGACTCGGCCCTAGCAGGCCACTTGATCAATTATTTGATCAGATCCTATCCCTACGAAACATGACCAGAAGGTTTACCAGATGCCTCTCCCGCTGCCAGACCTCTTACTGAATAGGCAAACAGCGGCAGCCCAGATCTCCTAGGTCAGACCCAGACTTCCCGGGCAGCTTCTTCTGACATGCTTAATGCCACAGGAAAGGCATTCCTGCAATACTGCAATCTGAAATAGAAGAGCCAAGATCGAACTTTCCAAGGATGAAGGTCACTATTTTCAGGCCCCACTTGAGGCTTGCCTCTTCCACTGCCCCTTTCTGAAGCTTCCGTGTTTGACTATGCTTCTCCCTCTGGATTTTCTGCAAGAGATGATAAAGACAGAGGATGGCGCAGGCCTTTCTTTTTAGCTTCTTTTTTCCCACCAGGCAGTTTGGCAGATTGATCCAGGTGGAGAGGGCAGCAGTGATGGTGGTAAGGTAGAACAGAAGAGAGACCACTGATAGCCCCTCACTCAAGCCCTCCATCCAGTTGCAGATCCTCTGACTCTTTTTTCTGTTTGTTTAATCTTGCCCCTGGAGACCCTACAAATTGGAAGCTGAAATGGTAAAACACGCCCCTAATTTACCTGTAGGGGGGAAAAGGGAGTCTATCAAAGGATCTGAGTCAGAATTAGAGTGAAAAAAGGAGGTCCTATGGTGTCCAGACAAATCCTTTTATCTCAGCAGATGGCAGCACCTAACTGACTTTGGCTGTTCAGGCTAAGCAATATCAAGCTTAGTTCTTGGGATAGGAGACCACCAGGAAATTCTACAGCTATAGGTTGGACCGGAAAGTCAAAACAACATTCTAGAAGAAGACAATGGCAAACCATTTCATGTTGCTACCAAGAAAATACACAGATAAATCCATGTGGATACTAGGAATGGAAACTGACTTGGAAAAAACACCACCTATATCTTTGGATTTTCTATGCTTAGCTTCCCCAATCTGGCCTTCTCCAGATGGGTTGGGAAACAGTATCTATTGTCCTCTGCAGATTTCCCTGCCTGTTTTTGCAGCTTTCACAGGACTGGCATTTGTTGTGCATACCTACAGATGGGAGCAAGAAGACAAATAATAGTTTCATGGTTTCCTATGAGGTTTCTTAAGCTCTAAATCATACTACCACCAGATGCCACCAGCCATTCAAGCATCAGAATTATGCATGGCTCTTCCGTACCAGAGTGCTGTTGAAAATAGAAAAGCAAGGGAGAGGAGGTGGCCTAGGCTTTGTCAGCCACAGTGGGTGAGAAGGACAGGAGCAAGGTGGCTGATGTAGATATAGCATGGGTTTGCATTTAGTGGCAAGCTACAATCTGTTTATTGTGAGCCACCAGCATGTGGCCCCTCCTTCCCGCTCCTCAAAATGCTTCTTGGAGACAACCAAGTCACCAAAGATCACAACAAGCTATACGATGGTGCTCAAAAGCTTTAGCCTGTTACGCTTGATAGCTTTCAACATCTCTCCCTCCCCTTTTACCTTCTCAAAGACTGTTGTGAGAGACCATGACTGACCCAAAGGCCACCCTAGGATCTCCCTAACAATTTGAGCCTGCATGAATCTTCTGTGATATACTAACCTAGCTGAAGGCCATGCTAATCTGCAGTCCCAGAGCATCTGGAACACTAGTTCTTCAACCATTTGACCAATTACCACTTTTCCCAGCCTCAAATACAGATAGTCCTTGACTTACGACCATTCGTTTAATGATGGTCCAAAGTTACGGCGGCTTGGAATGGGTGCTTTACGGCCTGTAAAACACTTATGAGTGTTGCAAAATGTTGCACCCCCCCACAGTCACATGATTGCATTTCAGGGGCTTGGCAGCCAGCTTACATTTACAACCAGTTGCAGCATCCTGCAGTCATGCAATCACATTTTGTGACATTTTTTGCCATTTTCTGGCAAAAAAAAAACCCTTTGGGGGAAGCTGGATTCACTTAACGACCACTGTAAAAATGGTCGTAAAATCGAATCACATGGTCACTCGACTTATGACCACAATGACTTATGATGGAAATTCCGGCCCCAGTTGTGGCCGTAAGTCAAGGACTGCCTGTAATGTCATTACCCTCACAAAAAATCAGACTCTGTTGTTTACACAAGTATCTTGGCAGCAGCAGTCCCATGCTGGATGCTCTGCTCACAAACAAGCAATTACAAATTGCTCCATTACCCCCAGGATATGCCCCAATTACCCCCTGAGGGGTAATTAATTCCAGTTTAAGAGCTACTGATCTGGAAGGTGCCATATTGGAGAAGACGGACCAACCCTTGTGCCCTGATGGCTTTCCAATGCGGTGAAGCATCCAGTACCTTAGTTTGTATTTTTTAGTTTGTATTTTTAATTTGTTAAGGGGTGGGGTTTTTTGGTAAGATTAAAGATTGTTTTGTTAAAAGTAAAGATATTAAATTTTAAAAAAAACTTTTAAAAAAGCATCCAGTAGCTTGACAGAGATTCATTTGCATTATTTTCTTCTTCTTGCGAGGTAGGCCTGTATTATCCCTATTGTACAGAAAGATCAACCGAGGCCAAGGGATAAAGCCACCTATGGGATATGTGGTGGAGGAGAGATTTAACATATGCACTGTGAAAAGAGGAGCACTGCTTTTTTGACCACAGGCAAGAGGAGAAACAAACTGAAGATGGAGGAGTCTGTTTGCAATCCACGGGGACCCCACTCTTTCCCTCGAAGTACAAACACAGAATTAGAGAGAATTTTGAAGAAACCCTTCGTCCCTGAATGGGAGTTGTGGTCCAACACATCTCAAGGCCGTGGGTCTGAGGAAAGTTTAACCTCTGATTTTTCTTGCTTTGAGCTTGGAAGGGAATGAGAATTTTAAAAAGTCCAGAGTGGCCACATGTAAAAACGGCACCGCTACGGTAGAAGTTGGGTCAATGTTGCTGCTGCAAAGAATAAAAATCAGTGTGCGGTAGGAGATGATGGAGCTTGGATAAAGCCTGGAATTGTGTTGGGGATCTTCCAGTCCTGCTAACTATGTAGTGTGGCCCCGGCTTAGTCACAGGACTGAAGCTGGGGTGTAGGAAGTCTTCTCCTTAGCTTGCAAAGAGGCTTCCAGTCATGGGGGGGGGGGCAATCATTTTTAAACCAGGGGCACGTCAACAAGCATGTCAACCCCATGCTTGTTGGCATGCTCAATGACAACTGGCATGTGTCAACAACATTGATGTGACACAACGTTGATGGGTCAACGGTCTTGCTCCAGCAAGTGGGGCAAGCTGATGGTGTCAGGATCAGAAATTCATTTCAGTGGCATGCCAATAAACTCAATAAGGCAAATATAATCAATCCATGGGTTATTTCATAATCCCCACAGATACACACCCTTTTGGCAATGTTCCAAAGTACGAGTTGAGGACAACTTTTGAACCAACTCTGGAGGTGTCCTTGAGGCTTGGTGATGAGGCACGTGCTATGCTGTCGGTGTGAGGGCCCACCAAAAATGACACTGGGTCTGGAGGAAGGGGCGTCAAACACCCTCCCCGCAATGACTGCAGTAGATCCCACTCTAGATCTGCTGTTGATCAGCAGCTACAAGTCAGTCAAAGCTCAGCCTCCCATTCTCTTGGCATGATCCTTAGTCCTCTCTGCAGATTGCCAGAAACCACAATCTGAGTGATGGCAGAGCCACAGACTTGTCCAGTGCCGAGACAATCTTCACGTCCCCACCTGCTGCTTCAACAAATCAATCTGAGGAGGGACGGTGGTGCCCATGATTGAGAGCCAAAGCAGTCCTGTGTTTTTGTGGCGAGAATGTAAACAAGTCCATCTCCCTTTTTTCTCTTTTGCCATTTGCATAGGCAGGCTTTGCAGTGACTTTCATTTTGTGTATTTCTTCAGCAGCATCTTAGCTGATTTCGGGGGGGGGGGTATTTTCACTGAAGGAAGTGAACATTTTGGACAAAGGTGCCCACAGGGGTGAGGGTCAAAAAAGTCAAGAGGGCAGCCACAACTGTGCAGTTGTGATGCATGTAAAAAAAGAGGGACTGTAATGATTGCCTATTCAAAATCACCATCAGACTCACACAGGGCTTTCATGGATATCTGATTTAATAATGAATAGTATGCAGGATCACAAGCAAAGCTGAGAATAGCAAAAGCGCGGGATGTCTCCCAATAAATCCCCAAGCAACTCCCAATCCCTCCCCTCAAAGTCAGTACAATTCCATGCCCCAGGTGCCCCTAACGGTTCCTGCTGGTCTGCGGGAAACGTCTTTGACAGGGCGCAATAACCCAACACGCATTCCTCATTCTTCACTCCTCGCATCGCAGCCTGGTACAAGGAACAGGAGCAGCCCCCTCCCGTACAGCGACTCGTGTCAGCCCCATGGCATGGGAACCCGTTACAATGTTTTCCAGGAACATTGGAACGGTAACCATGACAGGGGCTTCAATTGCCCTCTTGACTTTTTGGACCCCCACCTCTGTGGATACCCCTGATTTCAGTGATGCTGCATAAAAAGGAAGGGTTCTGTCTCTTTAGTCATGTCTCCAAAAGATGGGGGGGGGAGTTAAAATCCAGTTTGTATGACATTCCAACACAAATACCGGTTTCTTCCTAAGAATATATCCAGGATCCTATCAGTTGTCTCCCCATTTCAAATGGCCTTTTGTCCACAAGATAGAGCAGAGACAAAGAGAGGGGGAGAGAAAGGAACAGGAAAATCACACACAGCCTTATCTTGAGACCTCCTCGCATTTTGTGACTTCTTGCCTGATGAAATACCTGGAAGGATATTTGAATCTGAAAGTATTGTTTATTATGGATGACTTTTCTTTCATGGTGATGATGGTCCAACATGGTGATAGTGGTTGTACATCTTAAGAAGCCTACTTGGAAGAAGGTTATTCTGTCTGTATTTGGACCCACCAATGACCACATGGAAACCTCAGATGGAATAAAACAGCCTTCCTAGACTTGGCGCCTTCCAGCTGTGTTGAACTACGTTCCCCATAATTCCAGCCAGGCTACTACAGAAACACACAGGGCTGACTTCCAACAAGGGACATGGGATGCACCAAGGACATTGGGGAAGGCGGCACCAGACAGACTGTACTGGCAAATATGGCACTCTTCTCCTCTGATGGCTTACTGCCTATCTCTCGCTTGCCAGCTCCTCAAGGTCTGCCATGCAGCAGAACGCCATCAGGCCTCACATGAACCAAGCCACACATGCATATAATGTATATCATGCCCACAGGAGCACAAGGGACAGGCCTTCTCCAAAGAGAAGGCTACATGGAGAGGGACGAACCGGCTCAAGCAAGACAGCAACAGGTCATGTCACTGGCACCAGGGTGACAGCTGGAGAACTGTAGATATTCTGATCTATTCTGATTTATTCTCCTACCTGAGGGTAGAGCAAGAACCAACAGGTGGAAGCTTTACAGAAAATGATCCAAACTCAAAATAAGGAGGAATTTCTTGACCATGTAAGTTAGTAAACCATGGGACTGCCTGCTCCCTGGAGTCACGGGGGCTCCATCACAGGAAGTATTCAAGTTATTTGGGGTGTAAGGGGTTCCTGCTCTGAGCTGGAAGTTGGACTAGAAGACCTCCAAAGGTCCCTTCCATCCCTAAAATTGTGTGAGGCATTCAGACCCCCAGGCCACCAACATCTCCCACTTTAAACAACTGGCTTCTCCAGTTGGCCTAACATTAGAGCCAGTTATTTCGCTGGCCCCCACAACGCTACATCTGCTCCCCTCCTCGACTGGAATGATTGCAAAGAAGAGACAATCAACCAGCCTTCTCTCTCTAGCAAGCAGGGGCACAGGGAGAAATCTGCTTGCAGAACTGCCAACCTAAAATCATTGGCCCTTTCTCTCCTTTCTGGCTGAAAATTACAATTCCCAAGACTCAAGCAGCATTCTCCCTGGTGGGTGATGTTGCCAGCTCTCCGTCGAGTGGAACATTGAATTCCTGACATTCAAGTATCCACAATATTGTGCCAATCTTAAATTAACGCATCTTGCTCCTCGCTGCCAGAGAAACCCATTTGCTCTCGGCAGTTTCCTAAACCCACTAGCCATCACTGGATGTCCAAAAAGCACTCTTCCTTCCTTCTAACTGGACACCACAAATAGAAATCAATTGGACATCGATCTGGAAGAGAGATTTCTATATTTGGCAGGTGGTTTAGTAACCGAAGCAGAGGAAGATGATCAATAGCGCTGCATTACTTTTTCAGAAAAGCAAATGATGGAACATAATCTGCGGTGCTGTCCTTTACACACACACACACACACACACACACACCATTGTGTCCAATGCAGTTTAAAGGGAGAGAAAGATTGGAAAAATGCTTTAGAAATGGCCATGTTATCTGGGGTCCCTCCACTGGACGTTTTAATTCGTACTAGGCAAAAGTGGCATTTCACACATTTCAAAGTTAAGATTAAACAGAGCGGTTTTGCGCATATAGTTGAACAAGACAATTGGTGAATGGAGCATGTTTGAAAAGCCAGACTGGCATTCAGGGAGTTGAAATCTGTTGGGTCTCTTCTGGACATGTTTCTGGCAAACTCAGGTTTGTTTATTAGAGAAGGCATTAAATACCCCATAGCTGTCCATTACAAAAGCTCAAGAATGATGGTGAAGCCACAGGTTTTATTTGATTTTTCAGCATCCGGATAAAAAAGAAGAGAGTTAATGAGTCCAATCTAGCCGTGTGAATTCTTTTTTTTTTTTGAAGAAATTTATTAAGTTTGAAACAAAGATTAAAACTACAAAAAAGCAAAAAAAAAAAAAAACAGAAAAAGAAAAAGAAAAAACTGAAAAAGTGTGGAACACAAGAAAAAAGAATTTTGAAGATTGCTTAGGGAAGTGACATCCGACTTTCAACAGCAAGCGTATACAGCAATTTCCATAATCAATTCCTTACTCTATAGCAAACCAAAATCACATTATTTCTATAAATATGACCCATATGAATTCAAGGGTCACAGTTGCAGCAAGTCTCTGGGAACACTGGCACATAATGATAAGCCAAGAATCCTGGCTTAATATTCCACAATATGAACAAGCTGAGTGCTGCTATATACTTTGTGGGACATCTGGGCCCTGGGTTATGCTCGTGTGCTAAACTAGCTTTGAATCCAAGTTTGTGGCTAATGTACAAGTCCTGGCTTCTTTCAAGGCATTTAATCCCTGCTTTGGATGTCATTCAAAACTCACCTGGTCTCTTATCCACAAGGTGGACTTCCCTTATGATAAAAGACAACCCATACAATCCAGGATAGTAAACCAACTTCAGCTAAACCTCAGCTTCTCTAGACGCATTTAAATTTAATTCTTGGTCCAGATGTCATTTGAAAGCCAGAATGTGGCCTGTTAGTTTAGTCTTCCGAAAACTGCCCCCTTGGATTTGTGCTTCTGTCACCCTGAGAGCATTTTAGCCAGGCCCAGAATATATCCAGGGAAGCTGTCTCAGCTGAAAACAGAACAAAACAAAACAAACAACAACAAAAAAGATGTTGTAGGAATGTTGGATCTTATGCAACTTCCCTTTATGATTTCTAAGCCAAAAGAGGCATGCAAATGCCAGAGGCTTATATGAACTGAACACTCCTAAGACCTCTTTTCCCCCCCACCGCTTCTCATTTTTTCTGCCTGATTTATTCCTTTGATTTCTGATGTGTTTTATTATCAGATCAATTACCGTGAGGAAAACCAACAGATAAAGGCCCAAACACTTTATCTGGAGTGACAGGGAATCTTACACTCTTGCTTGGGAAAACCTTGGAGTTTGCTTGCCCTTGTAAATATGTTTCTGGGCCTGGGGGGTGGGGGTACAGCAGCCTTTCCTGCCAAAAAGAAAAAAGAAAAATGCATCTGTTAACGCTGAAATCTTCCTGGCTACCCACCCAACCCAGTTCGGAAAAGCCACATTGGAAGGGTTTCCCTGGGGTGTCTTCTTTTGGGATTTAACCGAAGGATGGGAAACTAGAAAAGATGCCAACTGTTGTGGAAAGGGTTGAACAATGGAACAGATGTTCACACACACCTCCTGGCCACTAGCTAAATGTTCACACACACCTCTCGTCCCTAGATAAATGGATCAACATCCCACAACCCACAGCAATTTCCCTGATCTCCTCTCCTCCTTTGAAAAGACCTTTCAAAACCCAATTCTCTTTCAAACAATTGAACAAGAGTTGGAAGGAAAAAGATATATGCCAAATGATTTCTTGTGCAGCATTTCTGGAAAAACACTTCACCAGTCTCCTAGGCTCCGAGGGAAAATGTTCCCATAAAGTTAAAGATGACAGCTACACACAAGGATTGCACGCAGGAAAATTCCAATCATTTTGGATGAGGAGGGGGACAAGGTAAATCAATACAGCAATATTTACTCTCTTGCGGTTCATACAGTACGTTACAGAGGCCAGGGCAAATGCCAGCAAGAAGCTTTTTCTTGCTATTACCCTCACCAGTGCCTAATCATAGCACACGTATGCCCTGCTGCTCTTGTCTCAGTCATGTTCCCACGACAATGCATGCATCCCATACTTAGCCCAGCACTGAGAAAGGCTTAAGTCCTCCTTGGCCCTATCAGTACTGTAGCAGCCTTCTTCTGACACCTGAGAGGAGATGCCACAGAGGCATCTTGGTCTAGTTTTCTGCCAACTCAAGGATGGGTAGAGAAGGCCTTATCTCAGTACGAGGGAAAAGTCCTGTGTGAGAAGAATTTATAGTAAGTCAGGTGTTGTTAAGGGAAACAAACTGGGGGAAGCTTCTCTATCAGCCTCAAAGGAGGCCTTGTCTTTGATGCTTTCTCTGGCTTGATGAAGGATTGACCTGGTGGAGACTTTCGTCTTAATCCGGGCAGACATTTGGAGATCTATTCCTGTTGAACCAAGTCAAGAGAGGCTGAATGTCACCAGCAATGTCCTCATTTGAATGCAGCTTCTTCATTCTGCACACCATGCAATGTTCCATGGCATGCAGAAGGATTATCTATCCTTTCTCCACCTCTTCAAATACAGTTTGGTGAATGAGAATTCGCTTCAAAAGTTTCCTTCAAAGGAAAACTCTGGTGAAAGCCTCATGGGTGGGTGGATGTGGTATTTTTGGCACGTACTTAGTGCCAGAGTGGCCAAGGGATATGTGAGAATGGCCTGTCTTTCATCGTTACAATCCTCCTTCTGGCAGTCTGCGGCCTCCTTCATTTTCAATGCTTTAAATAAATCCCAAGAACTCATCATAAGAAAACCCTTTCAGATTGGGGAGTATGGGAGACTCGGAGGCTTCAGATTAAGAGAAAAATGCATCTCAGATAACAAGTCCATCTTTCTCCGTCCTCTCCATCTGTCAAACCACGTAGAGAAATCTGAAAGAAGTCCTCAAGCATCCTGAGGACAAGGCAGAAAAACAGAGGCTTCTTTCTCAAGGGGCAGGGAGGGGGTGTCCAGAAAAGGCGAAGTCGATTTCAGCGGTAACGGCAGAGCTGATTCCTTCCATACTGCTGTCAACAGCAGGAAACAAGAAATAAAGACATCCAAAAGTCTGAAAAACTTGATAAAAATTTTCCCATCCACCCATTCACCCCTGTGCCTCAAACAGCTTAGGACCATTCTCCTTAAAAGCATAGGCATCTGTTAGAAGCCACAATGACACCATATGCAACTGGCATCATCTGTTTCATTTGCTTGATGGCATCATGAAGCTTATGAGGTTATTTCCCTCCACCCTTGGATGCCCATCCCTACAAGCTTCTTAGGCTTCAGAGAATATGCCTTATGCTATATCCCCAAGTTGTCTGGCCCATTTTTTAAACTATGGGTTGAGTACCAAAAGTGGAAAGATGCTGGGGGTGGGTGGGATTTCCTAGCAAAAATAATAACTTCTAGTCATTTTCTTTGAGAGCACTTAAGCAATGCTTTGCTTAGGTGCCAAGACAGCTTTGCAAAAAGACCACTTATGATTTTAAAAGGCATTTATGATGTTCTCCTTCTCCTTCTCCAAGTAAGTTCAGAAGAGTGCAAGCTGAGTGACTGAGCCAAGCTCACTCAGAAACTAAAAGATAATTTTTAGGTTTTAATGGTCTGATTCAGTAACTGCAAAGCCACCTCGCCCCTTATCCTACTTCTTATCCACATGAATTATTTTATGCAATCTGGAGAAGGGTGCCGAACAATCACACAGTAAGGGGAAAAAAGGGGTTGAGGACTCTGCATGGAAGGAAGAGCATAACGGCAGACTGCAGGAAGGAGCAATAAATAACAAACAACAACAACAACAAGCTAAATGGGCAACAAAGCTCCAACTCCTGATTGCCTGTGACAGCTGCCTGCCCAGCCCTGCTCGCCTGCCCCGAATCGGGTTCTGTCTGCAGATTTAGTCAACAATCCACCCAAACAGCTGAAGCAAACCGTTTGTCTTCCCTTGTAAAACTGGTAACATCATCCTCTCAGGGCAGTTTTCAACTGATTTTTGTTTAATGCTCAGGAAAGAGGGAGGGAGGGAGGGAGGGAGGGAGGAATGCAAACTTCATTTATTTTAAAAGTCAAGAAAATATGCTTGGAAATCAAGTGTCAGCTCTATGAAATGTGCTAACCAAAAATGAAATATTCCAGAGTTGGACAAATGGGGCAAATGTCAGAAAACCTTGTCTACGGGAAGCCTTTTGTAGGAAACCTCCAGGTCCCAAAGTCAACGTCTGATACACACATACACACACCTGCTCCACTCCCCTCCCTGGAAAGGGCCTGAAATTTAACTTCCTGGGCCCTCCCCTGGCAGCCCTCAGCCCTGTCAAAAGAATTAATCATGCCCCACAGCCCCCAAAAGCTTTCCACCCCTGCTGCACATGCTCCCCCTTCCAATTCAAGAGCCACAGCACGTTCATTTAAGCCCTCTGCTGCAAACATAAGGACTAGGACCTTAAAGGCAACCCCTGACGTGCCCTGGAGGCCGTTCAGGGTTTGAACAACGAATTCTTTGCGCTCAGTTCAAAGCCACCTTCTTTCCTCTCTCCAAGTTTATAAGGCAATAACTGATGTATAGCATCTTTTGCCAGCATGGCTCAGTATTGGATGTGTTCCCCACTCCCTGCTCCCCGGCTTTTAATCGGAGGAGAAGAGATGGAAAAAAAGACAGGGAGGCTGTAAACACAGTATGTCACGCCAACTTCCTTAACTTAGGGCTTGCCCAGTGAGATGGAAATCTCTGCCAAAAAATGTTCCAGGGGGGGAGTTGTCACAGTCAACTGCCCAATGCTGAAATGCAGTTAAAGATAACATTAAAAAAAAATTCTTCCTGATCCTGATAAACATGTCTGATCCTCCGCAGGAACAGCTGCAGCTGAGATAAAGCTTCTAAGCTCAGCAATTCACAGCAAACCAAGGGCAATCAGATTTATTTTTTATTTCTTGCCTCAAGCCTCAGCAGAAATGACTAAAGCATCCCATGGATAGAGTATTTTAGTAGCTAAGAGAACTCATCCCTGGTTTAAATTTCAGCACAAACACAGACCTGCCGTGGGGAGGGGGTCAGAAGTATGGTGTCCCTCACAGGGTTGTTGTACGTAAGGAACACATAGGTAACAGTCTGTAGAATATTTGCAAGGGCTCATGAAGCATCTGATTTATGCTTGCCATCTTGCAAAGTAGAGCCAGCCTGATCACAAAAGAAGCACGTACATGCCGGCGTTTTCAAACAAAAAGCTCCCAACAAAAACACCCCCTTGCAGATGATCTGATGGGCCAGGACAGAGGCCCTGGGGCTGACCAAGGGGGCGTGGCTTAGTGGACAATCAGGGGTTAATGGGCAGGGCTAATGCAGCCCAGCCTAGTGATCTACTCGAGCAGAAAGTAGATAATAAAAAATAAAGGAAGTGCATTTCTCCATGAAAAGATCACGGAAGAGAAGGAGAGACCTCTGTGCCTCCTATAACCACAGTGGACAGCTGGTCTTTAAAGATCTAATTAGAAGGGAGAAGAAAGGCTTAAATAATTTCATTGTTCAGTGCTGTATTCAAAGCAGACCACGTTGCCTCTTTTATTTCAGGCGGTGCAAAGCACTGAAGGATACTTCACTTCAACAAAAACCCATGAAAAACTCTCCTTCAAAACTGCTTTGGGCAGTAAGCCAAGGTGCCACCACCCAGCTTCACTCTGAGGGTTTCCAGCAGGGTTAGACAAGGCTTCTGTGCATGCATTGTGCATTATGCATTGCATATGCGTACGAGACTCTTCTGGCTAGTGTCAAAAAGTGCAACACTGGTGACCTTTTCATAGTAAAGGGCATTGATCACATGCAGATCTATTCTATGGAGTTCAACCCCCATTCATTTAGGAACGTGATCCTAAGACCATCTAGCCCAGTGTTTCCCAACTTCAGCAACTTTAAGTTGTGTGGATTTCAACTCCCAGAATTCCCCAGCCAGCCATGCTGGTGTGGACTGCCATTCTGAAAGCAAAACAACTGAGTAATCCAGCTGCATCTCAAACTAAAGTGCTGGAGAATTTCAGCTGGGATCTGACAAAGACTGAACATGCAACATCTTCACTGGTTGGGTAAAGTCTGAGTTCACAAGATCCTTCCTTCCTTCCTTCCTTCCTTCCTTCCTTCCTTCCTTCCTTCCTTCCTTCCTTCCTTCCCTCTCCCTCTCCCTCTCCCTCTCCCTCTCCCTCTCCCTCTCTCCCTCCCTCTCCTTCCTTCCTTCCTTCCTTATCCTTGCTTCCTTCTCTCTCCCTTTCCTTCTTTCTTCCTCCATCCTCCCTCCCTCCCTCCCTCCTTCCTTCCTTCCTTCCTTCCTTCCTTCCTTCCTTCCTTCCTTCCTTCCTTCCTTCCTTCCTTCCTTCCTTCCTTCCTTCCTTCCTGTTCAGAGTTGGGAAATTCAAAACCCATCCACAATTGCTAACATTCCCTCTCTACTAAACCAAGCTGACAATCTTAGGGCACTTGTATAATCCACCAAGACAGAAGGAGACCCTTTTGTGTTAGGATGAATCCAGAGATCAGCAGAAGGCAACCAGCAAAACTCCTTTTACTGAGGCAAAAGGGGTCTGATGAAGACCACCTCTGCAAAACAGAGGGAGCAAAACATGAGACCAGTGTTTCCTCTCAAGAGAAGGAAGGGAAAAAACAATAGGGAATTAAAAGCCAATTGACAAAACTGCTCACCACTGTCTAGCACAAGGCTCAGCCTCTAACTCATAGAACCTAAAGTTGGAGGGAAACAGGAGGAAGGGCTGGGAAAGGGAGTCCAGGTTCACCTGCTGCAAACCAAGAATGCTATTTCTCCAGCCTGGCACACCAGCTTCTCTTTATCTTTATCTTCATCCTGGAAATATTTTCAGGCAAGATTTACTATTTAGTTTTCAATATGGGAAATATAAATCCATCAAATCAATAGTTTAACACTTAGACAGAAACTCTAGCCATCAACAGAAGCCGCAGGACCTTAGATCTGATATAGAGCTATGGATATGGTGGATATAGTGTGCAGATTTAAGGGTGTAAATCAGTGTTTCTCAATGTTGGCAACTTTCAGATGTGTGGACTTCAACTCCCAGAATTTCCCAGCCAGCATGTTAAGCAAGTCACATGGTTTCCCCTTGATTTTGCTTGCCAGAAGCTGGCCAGGAAGGTTGAAAATGGCAATCATGTGACCACAGGGCTCTGTGACAGTCATAAGTGCGAGGACCGGTTGTAACTTGTTTTTTTCAGCACCATCATAAGTCCGAACCATACTAAACAAATGGTTGTTAAGCGAGGACTACCTGTACCCTGGTAGAGAGCACAATCATCTGTCACTTCTATCTGATCAGGACCCTGTCATCTTTCTAGGTTGCCCAATTTAGTGTTATCATTTATTCTATCCATCCTACCTACCGCTGAAGTTTAGTAAAAATTTGGGTGATTGCCACCGTTATCTGTATTATTGTTACTACAGTAATTTATTTTATGTAATTTTATTGTATTTTATATCTTCTTTTTAGTTTTATTAATAATTAGAGGTGTATGTATTTTTATAGTAGTGTTCTCTGGCCTAAAGGCCATACAAAAGGTTTTGATTTGATCCAGGTTTGGAGTTCAGTGCATTGTGCGAATCTAACCACTACCTCTAAGTGTGTGCTAGAAAAACAACCACTCCCAAGGTGACCTTGATGCCACATCGAGTTCCACATGAAGATCATAAAAAAAAGATGGTCTTGAAGACAACTTCTGCACATAAATCCACAAACAGCATCCCATTGACTAGAAGGCATATGATTGTTTATAAGACTGAGTCAGAGAGGTTTTATTTTTGTAGTAATTGGAGATTGTACCAAATAGCATTTGTTGGGGGCGGGGGGAGGGAGCTGGGACTCTGCTCTTTCGCTGCTTAAGTGATATCTCTCAATAGTATTCCTCTGGCAAGCTGAGCAGATTGAAGGAAAATAAGATTTTACCATGAGCTCTGTTGAAAGAACATCTCTGTAGAATTCATTCTCTCCCTTAGAATGAATTCATCCTCACTTAGAGTGTCATTGTATGAGCTGCTATTTAACTCTGAGTATTGTGCCTAACTTTGATTCTTTCCGCTTTCTTCCCCATCGTCTTCTCCTTTTCTGTGACATCTTTCGATCCTCTTTCAGAAGGCCATAATCAGTATACTCTTCGGGGAGAGCGGGGACGTTGTGTGGCAGGTGGCTGAAAAATCAGGATAAACACACTTCCGATAAATAAATGGCCTTTCAGTCCATTTCAAAAAATCCAGATGTTGAAAATAACCTTCCTCTTCATAAATTACTTGTGCTATTTAAGAGTTGGTTCCTCTGAAAGGTAAAAATTTGGGTGATTGCCACTGCTGAAAGGGCAGTACAAACGGATACGCCTTCTTCAGCATGCCTGGCAGTCTGCCAAAAATGCGTGTGGCTTTATTTATTTATTTATTAAATTTACATACCGCCCATCTCACTATAAAAGTGACTCTGGGCGGTTTACAAATAAAATTATTCCTTCCTCTTTTTTATTCATGTATTTATTTTATTTTATTTTATTTAGAATTTTTGAATACAATGAAAGTATAAAAGAAAATCAAAGGAAGAATAAGGAAAGGAGGAAAGGAAGAAGCAAAAAGAAAAGAAAAGAAAGAAAAAGAAAAAGAAAAAGAAAAGAAAAAGAAAAAGAAAAAGAAAAAATAGAACTGGACTGGACTGGACTGGACTGGACTGGACTGGATGACTTCTGCCCTTCTTTCTATCCGGTAGTTGCCATCTTACTCTTTCCCCTCCCTCTTTAACCCTTTGTAATCCCCAAATCCATAAATCATCAATTCAGCCTTTTCTTCTTTCAACAAAAAGTCCATAAAAGGTTTTGCAACTGCAGCAAGATTATTGTATGCACAGTGGAAGAACAATGACATTCCCACAGTGGAGGAATGTGAAAATGTCAGAATTGCCAGAAATGGCAAAATTGATCTGTTTGATCTCGGACAAAACAATAAGTACTTTTATAATAAAAGACTAGAAACCTTTTATGGTCTTTTTGCTGAGAGCAGAAAAAATGAACTGATGATTTATGGATTTGACAATTAAGAAAGATGCGGACTAAATGAGCGGGTGAAGGGATTTGTGACATATATAATTTTTTATATACGCATACTTCTTTTTTTCTTTTGGTTTGTCTTTTATTATATGAAGATAAATAAATAATAATAATAATAATGGAAGTCCATGCAAGTTTTCCAGTCTTTCAAAACAGTCTTTATCCTTCTTTCCCTGACCTGGCATTATTCCTTTCTCTCCAGAAGAAGCTGTTTGGACTTTGCATATTTTTCCCCTGCAGGCAGATTTCGGGGAGCTGCATCACATAACAGCTTCCAACGACCTGAGCATTGCTCTTAAATCCAAATGCTGTCGGCCAGTGAGCCGTGTCGGCATTTTCTAATGACAAATAACACACCTGAAGAGATTCATCTGATTTATACCTACTTTCAGAGTCCCTTAATAGTTGTTACTAGAACGTATTAGGTGAAAGCAAAAGAGAATTGTTGCCTTTCACCAAGGGTGGCTTCCAGAGTTCGTGCAACAAAAACGAAAGAATATACTGGATTTCACTTTCAGTGGGGATTATGCTGAGCACCAGTGGTGACAATTGAGCCAGCCACTGCCAAATGCAGCTACTTACCACAATAGTGCTTCAATTTCCCAAACAATGTATGGCCAGCAAAACAGTTATACAGTAGATTCTCATTGCTCACCGTAGCTATATTCTGTGAAATCATCACAAATACGGAGTTAGCAAATCCTGAGTCATTGTTCCTAGGGAAATATGGGGTTAGGTTCCTGCGGGCCTCTGGTCCCAATATTTTCGTCAACCAATCAATACATCACTTTGTTTTATGTGAGTTTCTGTGTAAAGATACCTTATTTAATGTATATATATTTCCTAAGAATAAAGAAGGTCCTGGAAAAAAATTAAAGATTAAGCATTTAAAGTTTTATTTTTTTAAAAAAAAAACCTTACTTTCGGTGGCCACTTTAACCAGCAAGATCCCTGGGAGAAAGCGAAGTGCAGAGCACCAACTCAAAATTTTCGCTGCTCTGCACGTGTCCGCGAATAACCAGGAACGCGTCACGAGTATTGATTTTGGGGTTACAAATAAATTTTAGCGAATAGGCGAATTCACAAATGCGGAACCTGCGAATAATGAGGACTGCCTGTTTCTACCACAATAATTCCTGCCATGGCTGTAACAGTCATAAATGCTAACCAAGCTCTGCTGAATCTCCACATATTTCAGGCAGCCTAGTGTGCATGTTCAGCATCCAGGAGAATAAAAATCCTCATGGAATCACTCAGAGAATGAGCTACTTATTTACTTTAGTGTTTGTTAGATTTATATCCTGACTTTTTTTTTCCCTGGAACCCAGGAGAGATAACATGACAATTTCCATTTTATCCCACAACACCCCTGTGAAGTATGACAGGCTGAAAGTGAGTGCAACCTTTCACACTTCTGACAGGATTTTACATTTTATTTAGCTTGTTATGTTTATATCATACTTTTCCTCCAGGGAACTCAAGGACAACTGGCCCCTTCCCCTTTGCGGTATAACTACAGGCAGTCCTCATTTAGTGACTGCCTCATTTAGTGACCATTCACAGTTATGACAGTAACAAAAAAGTAACTTTGTAACTAATCCTCACATTTATGACCTTTACAGGTCTGTAAAGCAAGGAAAAGCTTGAAGGAAGAATGTAAGCACAGTCACACTTTCACTTAGCGATCACTTTGCTTAACAACCAAGTTGCCAGTCCCAATTGTGGTTGCTAAACGAGGACTGCCTGTATATTTTTACTTCAGTCTTTTGAAATTGATTAGACTAGGATGTTCATTCACTAAGCTAAAACATAGTTTAACAAGCCAAAATGGTCTGGTCCACAAATGTAAGCCACAGTTCATGGTTTGCAAACCAGGATTGCTAGGTTCACATATCACATGAAGCGAAAACTGCATACGGACTCCATGTGAACCCAGCCATGGGCCATCACCAGATCACCCAGTGACCTCATGCTGAAGCATGGGGGAGTAATTAAAGTGTTGGACTAAGAGCAGGGAGGCACAGATTCATGTCCACTCTCTCGGAGTGCTATATACCCTGCCTTCAGCTTCTGGAGGAGAGATGGGATATAAATCTAACAAAGACATAAAAGAGATCTCTAAGCCAGCATCTTGTAAAGCTAGCACAACACCGAACTATCCCAGAGCTTCAATTCCTCGCCTTGTGAGATAATGTAGCCATCAAGGTTGCCACGGCAGCTGATCGGTCTTCAAATGGTGATGGAGTCCCAATGCTGTAGCACGAATTGGACCCCTTCAGGCCAGGGCCCTACTTTTTTATGCTTCTCCCCCTGTTCTTCTAAAGTGACTATCAGCAGAGAAAGCCCAAAGCAGTTTTCCCATTTTTCTGTTTGCCAGCAACACTTTCACCCGAAGGAGTGATCCAACGTGGTTGTTTGTTTATTTGTTTGTTTGTTTGTTTGCAGTGTGCTTCCCATCCAGTAACCAAGGACTTCAGGACAGGGTTGCCCCAAAGCCGTGTGAAGGGGAAACCTCTTGTCCTGGCCCTCTGTTCCTCTTAAATCTCAGCACAGTGCCACCCACTCCAGACATCGGGGAGAACCAAGCAGATGTTCCCCGAGTGATAAATGTAATTCCTGCAAGCGAGCCAAAGCCCATATGCTACACGGGAAGGTGGCTCAGCAAGTGAAAAATCTCCCTAACTACCCAAACTTTTACTCATACGCAAGCCCACACCCACCCATGAAAGGAAGCCAGTGCTATCAACATAGCAGTGTTGGGGTATACATACGAAGACCGTTTGGAGATTCATTTCAGAGACTTCTGCACTGAATTCAAGAAGTTTTCCAAATTGAATCAGAAGTCTGAATCCAGCCTGTCCTTTCTGTTCAGAAGTCCAACCCGGCTGTTTTTCCCAATTGGTTCAGCTCCGTCTTCCAAACTGAACTGAAAATTTGACTCAGATGTTGCATCACCATTTACACAGACATGCTGGACACTCTCACACACACCCTTTTTGCTTTTTTGAGAAATCAGTATTTTTTTACACTTTCTTGGCTAACATGGTGATGAAGATAAAACAGGGTGAAGTGCAGGAGAACAAAATTCTGGCCAGTTGAAACAGATTAAGAGGAAACTTTTTTTAAAAAAAGGTAACTTAGTTTATGAAGCAAACTCCTAGAACAGAGGATATCATCCCCCACCCCCTGCCCCAGGAGGCACAAGACAGCTCAGCAACAGGATTCTGGAAGGCAGCTGCAAAAAAATGGAAAGGATGCTGCTGAGAAATTCCAGCATTGCTGACAACCGATGGTTGGGATTTCTCCACACTTCAAAAATTAGTTCAGATACGTAAACTGTCCCTGGGGAACCAAGCACATGTGGATGAGTGTCAGGTGTGGGGCAGGCCATAATTTTCTTTAAGCAGCTGACTGGGTGGAGACTCAAGTGAGTCTTGAGAAATGGCCCTGGAAGGCTGTGCTTGGAGAAGGTTGGGGAAATGGCATTTGCTAAAGCCAAGCTGTACGAGCTGGACCTCCCCGGAGCTTCCCCGAAAGTTAGTAAGTTTGTTATATCGATTTATATAATGGCTTTTCAATGTTACTAAAGGTGAATGTTAATAAATAAGGCCCCCAGAGGTATTCTTAGGGAATAAAAAGATTGTGTGACGACAGCCAACTGCTGTGTTCAGAAGTGATTCCACCACCAACCCCCCCACACACCCCAGTTGCCAAGGAAAATGGCAAAGATGGGCAAGGGGGTTACAGATCATCCCAGAAGGTTAGAATGGTGGCGGTCAGCAAGGTCACCACACTGTGTTCTGGTCAGTTGTGGATTTTGTCACAGACCATGCCCATCACAGCAGCCATTTTGTGAGAGAGCCTACAACAAAGGCCCAGATATGCCCCCAAAGATGTGAATGAGTCAATCTCCTGCTTGTGGGGTTTCTGAAACATTCTTTTTGAGGTCTGTGGGATATGAGATAATCTTAAAATTATGAGATAATCTGGGCAGCAAAATTCCAATGCTCCCTAGATGGCAGCTAAGAGATACAGGAAACTCTTTGGCTGCCATCTAGTGGTCACTGAGAGTTTTTCAACCCAGATCTGGTTGCTTGGCTTTACGGTTCCCAGGTTATATTTTCATGTTGAGAGATATAGGCCTGGTGGACGTAAGCTGCCTTCTTTTGTTTGGTTTCATTTTAGTTGCTTTGTAACCCTAGACCGTGGCTCCCTGCTTAACATGACATCTGAATCTAGTTGATTGTGGTTGAGTCAATAAACCAGGATTAAACTACATTTAAATGATACACAAGTCCAGCCAATAAGTTTCTAGCTAGCTCCAGTCCCTTCATTTCCTTCCCTCCTCAATTTTTGCTTCTTAACCCCTGCCTTCTGCAAGTGTCAGCCATTACCCTGCATCACAAAAGTCTGCTGTAACCATGTTGTTCTTCCAGGGTTTTATCCACATTTGTAGGTTTTTTTCTGCCTAAGGAAGGTAGTGTGTATCTTTGTATGTGTTTATGGGTGCCCCTTTCCCCCATCCTGCTGACCAGGAGCATCCACAGGAGGAGTCAAAAATATCAAGATGGCTCCCGCAAGTACACAATCAAAGTCCCACCCATTTTTAACATCTATTCTACATGCAATACATTTAAATGAGGGGCAGGATTTTGATCACACAGTCACAGCTGCCCCTGTGGATGCCCCTGAATTTAAACCAGTTATTCTTTTAATTCCATTTCCATATTACTTTTGTTTGTCAGTCAAAACTCAGCAGAAAGAAACGTGTTCTTACAAGCCACTAATTCTGGACCATCCCTGGACAGGGAACTAAGATATATTCTCAGCCTCAGCACATCGGCCCATTTTTTCCCCCCTCTCCTTATTAGTAACTTCAGTTACTCTGAAGGGATCGAAATAGGATACATCCAATAACAGCCAGAAATACAGTATTACCTGATTTCTATTCTGTTTAGAAACTGTCACTCAACAAGATAAGAGCAGAGAAACACAATGGCCTCTGAATCAGTCTCTGGTTTTGTTTTAAAACGCACCACATACAACATGGCCAGTGGCAGAGCTGGGGAAAAACCAGGGCTTATGCTATTTCAAAGAGACATTTCAATGGAAATATTTCTGGTAGTTATCTAGCACCCCCTTTCCCACACCCACAGTGCCGCGGAGGCTTCAGGGTCCACCATGAAAATTAATGTGTCTCACCTGTCAATCTAACACCAGCTGGTTTTCTCCTGAAAATTTCTCTGGGGAATGCCAGTGAAAATACAGAGTGGAAAGCTATACTCAGCTTGGGATCTATCAATTGGTGTAAGCTGCAAGGCTTATGGAAGAGACAGAAAACAAGCAATCCAGTTCTGGTCTGGAGTACTTTCACACCTGGATGGGCTTCACACCTGCTATGTCACGATGTGGTTTGCTTAGTGTGGGCCTAATGTGTTGTGTGAAATCCAGCTGTTGCAGTTTGTAACCCTTGGTTCACGATGCTTTGGCAGAGCCGACCTCAACCTTGGAGCCCTCCAGACGTTTTGACCCAGAATTCTTAGCAGTGGCCATGCTGGTTAAGGAATTCTGGGAGCTGAACTCTACACATTTGGAAGATGCCCCAGTGAAAGACGCCTGTCACAGCATGCAGTGTGAATTCAGCCAGTTATGGTTTCTAACAAATGCATGTTTTAAGGATATGTGTTAATCCAGCCATTTCATGACTGCAAACCCAGGTTCGTTAACACACAGAAGCTTCATCCAGCCACCCAGTAGGTAGCCAGGATCAAAACCTGACCAAGACATGAAGCTAACGTGGTTTTGGCTCAGTTGCTACCTCTCAGCCTAGCCTATCTAACCAGAATGCTGTGAAGGTAGTATGGGATGTGCCTCCTGAATTCGCTGGGAGAGCAAGTAGAAGAGAAAAGATATGTCACATAAGCATGATATAGTCTTGCAGTAGCATTTTCCTCCCCATGAACTACTCCAGAGAATAGTGCAAAATATCAAATTAAAGTACTGTATTATGGTTCTGAAATTTTAGAAAAGCTCAGCTCCAAATCTGGGCTGTAGATATTCAGTTGGCCACTAGATGTCAGCATGCAAAAAAAACTCACATTCCTTCCTGCCATCTAGTGGTCACTTGGATATCTACAGCCAAGATCTGGTGGACCTACCTCTATGGTCCCAAGTTCTTGCTGCAACAGTTCCCTTCAAAATGAAGCCAGGTAGAAGCTGAAAATAAAATCTACAGCATGGTTCACCAAAGCCCAGACAAAAACTTCCCCACCAAAGCCTACGGACACAACTTACTTGCTCGAGTCAGCTAAAAACCTTGTGACTGCAGGCACATAACACCATCCTCATTTTTAGCCCAGACCAGCTGTTCTATGAATCCAGCCTCTCATTCAAAGGAGGCTTACAAGCCACCTAGTTTCTTTTTTAAAAAATGCAGGAGATTGGGAACGCTTGCATCTCATCTAATGCTTTGCATTTTATTTTTCCTCCCCTCCTCAGACTTCTTTCCCTTCCAAGGAACTCAGGATGGAATGCATGGTTGTTCCCCGCACCCCCCCCACCCCCACCCCCACCCGCTCTCTGTCTGCTCACTGAATCTTCCCAATGGCCCTGCCAGGGAGATCAGGTGGGGCTCAGCTTAGGTTCAGTTGCACCCAGCAAGTTCTGACTGAGTCTGAATGCAGACTTGAACCAGTTCTCTCTGGTTGATGAGGGACAGCTTCACACTCTCCCCAACTTGGCCTTGAAGTCGGACTGCTCAGAAACAAGCCTTAGCAAGGCACCAAAATAACAACTCAAAGAACTTTCTGACGGAATACCAAAACATGACTTAGACACCTCTATTTACTCCTCCTATTTTTTAAAAGGGTTCTTTTCCACCCCTTTGAACCCTGAATTCATACATGACCCTGAATTCTACTCCTAAATCAATCCTTGATGACTTTACCCTTTTCTCACTCTTTGCTTGGAAATAAACCCATATATTCCTTCATTTTTTTAATTCCATGCAGTGTGTTAAAACGTACATTCCAAAAAAAACCCCACCTATTAATACAATTTCAGGAAATATTACTTATCTGGGGTAAAAACAAAAACAAAAATTAAAACTTGGTTTAATTCAGACAAAAATGTGTTCATGAGTGAATCAAAAGATGCCAAAAAGTCAAAGGTTCTGCAACCAGTACAATAAATGTTGCCTTCATTCCCTTTTCTTCACAATCATTGTTCATACAGGAATCTTCTTTACTTTACTCAGTGCCTAAGTGGATTCCTAACACACAAACACATTAAACATATATACGTATAAAATTTTTAGTTCACACCGTGCTGCCAAACCTTGCTTTAAAAGCACAGAGCCAGATCTGGAGAAAGCTAGGTAGCGTAAATATGAGAAAATTAAAAATACTAACAAGAATAATGAAGACATGAAATATTCAGAGGCTTCCTCAATATATGTTACATTACATTAAATTATAAAAACATACATAACCTGCAGCTGAAACCTGATTTCTGGGTAATGCAAACTTTATACTTAGCATGTGCACAGATCTTGGGACGTGACCCATTCACCACATCTACATCCCAAACTGAACTTAAGCGATGTAAAGTTGTCAGGCAGAAACATGGTTAAAGATGTTAACTGAGAGGAAACCATTTTCTCATGCAAATTGTTAGCCATAAAGAACAATAATTTGCATGAGAAAATCAAAGAAAGGGTTAAAGTCTTTGCATGATAAAATATAATAATAAATTCACAAGACAACAAAAACAAGGCGAGTCCAGCCCAGTTCCTGAATTACAGTTTGGCCAGACACGGCATCGCATTATTCAGTTTACAAGCAGCCCATCTGCCATCCTCCAGATGAGTGGGATAGCAACTCCCATAATTCCCAGCCAGCATCACCTTTGTTGACATCTGCTCTACTCGGAGGGCCCCAGACAGATAATGCCTTTGGCCTAACCATTGGATCAGCTGAGCAGCAGATTCTGGAGGGTGCCTTCTATCTGTACGTCCCATGTCTCCTTCCCTTACTGGTTCAGTGTTCTGCAGGTAGCCTCTTTTCCAATATCCCCATCATCCTGAAGCTGGTGTTGAGAATGAAGGGGTGTCTAGACCATTTTTTAAAAAAAATACCCTAGGCTAAAGTCTTGTGTTCACTGGCTCCAAGACTCTTTCAGAGACTGACTCATAGTCTGCGATGTTGGGAGACTTGAAGGACACCACCTCAAGAACATGGAGGGAAACATGAGTGTGCAGCTTGTCCAGATTCTGGGTAGTTTAGCCAATTATGCCAGTTTCAAGAAATCATGAGCAAATATGATATAGCTGCTACATCATACACATAGATATGAGGAACTATATTGCTCAGAGTTGGTTCAAACAACCTTCGTATCAGCCACATCTTCAATGTCAACAGACAACTTGCATTTGCTGCTGGGCCATCCCAGAGATGCAGTCCCACCCATGAAAATTTGCCATTCCTCACCCCTTAAAATGCGCTCTTTCCCCAGAAGTCAATTCATACGTCCAGTAACAAGTTGGGAAGAATCAACTTGTATCTATGTGCCACACAGGAAAAGAAAGGGGATGGGATGCTCTCCATAGCCCTTACAGATAGAAAGCCTGTACTGAAAATGTATAAGCAAATGCAGAGGATAGCCCATAGTTGGGGCTGTTTGCCAGCCAGCATTAAACAATCATGAGGTCACTTTAATGTCTTCGTCACTTCAATATCCTCAGCTTTGCAAAGTACATAAAAAGCTATTAGCCTAGAAGGGTTGTTACTAATTTGCCTGGTTAAGAATTCCCATTAGCCGGTGAGAGCAGCAAAACCAGGAAGAGCCCCAGCCATCAACACTAACGCTGTGGAGATCTGGGTTCAATTCCCACCTCAGCCATGGAATTCCCAGGGCATTCCTGAGCCAAACACCAATTTTCCTTATCCCCTCAACAAGGAATAAAAACGGGTGAAGATATTGGGTTTATGCTCTCTTGAGCATCTTGGAAGAAGGATAGGATATGCTAAATCTAATAAATAAACAATGAGATTGATGCTTTGTTCCTTTTACTGTTGTTGGCCTCCTCTGAAAAGGTGCGAGATACTTATGCCAATAAGTACTCACTTCCCATGCACATTTTATTTATTTATTTATCCATTTATATTTCAAATTTCTATCACTGCCCATCTCTCCCGAAAAGGGGACTCTGGGCGGTTTACAGTCAGAATTAAAACACACAAATTACAATATAAATAACTCTATAAAAATAAAATAAATATAAAATATAAAATCCAAGCAGCACAGATCTTGTTTGTTGGGGAGAGATCTATAATAGTATAGATTTAATATAAATGTATATATTAAATATATACATTTAATAAATGTATATTGTTCCTTTTTCTAGTTTATATCCCATCTGTCCTCATTTTATCCTCCCAACCATCTTGTGAAGTACATTGTTGTTGTTGTTTATTCGTCCAGTCACTTCCGACTCTTCGTGACTTCACGGACCAGCCCACGCCAGAGCTTCCTGTCGGTCGTCAACACCCCCAGCTCCCCCAGGGGCGAGTCCGTCACCTCTAGAATGTCATCCATCCACCTTGCCCTTGGTCGGCCCCTCTTCCTTTTGCCCTCCACTCTCCCTAGCATCAGCATCTTCTCCAGGGTGTCCTGTCTTCTCATTATGTGGCCAAAGTATTTCAGTTTTGCCTTTAGTGAAGTACATTAATCGTGCATAATTGGCCCAGTGAAGTTTATGGCCTGCATGGGAATTTAATCTCATGTTCCTGTCTGGACAGCTAATCATTACATTGTATGCGAGGGGGTAGGGGACTGGACATGATGAAGGCAGAGTCATATTGCCACAATGCCAGCTCCGCCCCTTTTGTGTAGGCATGTTGAAAACACTTAGATGTACAAAAATGGTGGAGTTTGTATCATGACAACTTAACGCTGCTTTTGTCAATGTGATAAACACCATTGATCCTGAGGATGTCTTTGATTCCTGTTCAATCTTTATGGCTCAGAGCAGCATAGTAAAGGATGCAGACATGAGCAGAGAAGCTCAGCCAATGGCTTGCACAGTACTTCTCATCTTTATTCTCCCCAGATTCTTCCCTGGGTTCCCCCAAGTGTTTGGTACACCCAAGATAAAAGACATTATGTTTGCTACTCATTTGCTAAATATTAAAAACAAAAATGGGGAAAGTGGAAAGAAGAAAAAACGTATTTCCCTTATAAAAATGCACATGTAATTATCTCTTGAATTCAGCACCACGCAAGTCAATATTATTCTTCGTATTAACTCTGACCTGCCAGGTTGAACAAATTCACATTCTTCATGCTGAAATCTTTTCATGTGCAGTTCTAAAAATATCACAACTCCTACCTAGGCCAGTACTCCAGTGTGCTTTGTAATGGAAACTGGTTGTCTAAATAAACAGGGCAGGATGTGTACAGGATTAGAAAAGGAGGAAGAGGAAGAACAAGAAAAACGACCACCATCTTCCATAGCAGGGAGGCTAAAAGTATGGCCCAGGATCCAGAGTGGCTCAGCCCAAAATAAATGGTGCATTTGGGGGGCATTTGGAGGGATGCTGGGCAGCTGACTTTCCAAATGCATGCTTTTAATCCTACAGATGATTAAGAGGCCCATTTAAACTCTTGAAACTCCTTCCCCAAACAGGCCCTGGCCCTACCCAATTTGCAATGCGGCTTTGAAAATGCCACATAAACCCAACTGGGCCTTCCAGGGACACCCATGGTCCATCAGCACCAAGGACTTTCCTTTCCTCTTTTGCTAAGCAAAGGATCTCCCTGATTTCTCCCCATCACAACTCAGAGCTGCTGTGTTTCAACTTCCCCAGAAATTAAGCTACTTCTTCATTCCACAACACCAACCCAGGAGCCTGTGCACTTTCGCTCTACCATCCTGGTCCTCTGCACCCAACTGACCTTTGAGCTATTTCCATCCTTCCTCCATCTTCACCCAGGCCCAAACACGGATCAGCTCTTACGTGTTCTGAAACATTCGCTTCTTTCTCCCCGCCTCCCCGCCCGTACTTTCTCTTCCATTCAGGCCAGTTTAGGACGGGGACGGGCACAGGCAAAGGTCTGCTCTGTGGCGTCCGAAGAGACAGCTGGCGAGCGGGTTTCAGCACCAAGGACAGAGCTCGGGGTTTTAAAAATAAAAAAATAGGAAGCGCCAGCAACACACTCTGCCCGTATCATTCTTGAAATATCGTTGAAACTGGACATGTGCCTGTTGAAGACATTTGTGGGTCTGTTTATTTTTAGTGTTGACAAATCCTCTTTGGATCCTGCAGTGTTTATTCCGCTAGATGCCCTGTCTTTCGGGAGTTACTCATCAATCTTGCAGGGAGCCAAACTGGAGCCTTCAGCTTTTTTAAAACTCGACTCAAAAAAAAAGGGGGGGGGGGCTTGGGGGAAGGAAGGGTTAAAGAAGGCATAAGAAGCTCACGCCAAAATTTCCTAGATTTCTTCCCTAAGACACTTCTGCTCAAACCATTTGGGGGACGGGAGCCTCTAAACCTGTTGCTCAGGTTTTAACAAAAGGTCAGTTGCCCTGCCGCTCAGTTTCCATCTTCGACAAAATAAAACAAAATCGGAACTCCTATTGATTTCCACCGCCCTGTTTCAAGGCGCTCCGATAGCATTCTGGGGCGGAAGGGAAAGGCTCCTCTATTTATTCATTCACGTTCACCCCAAAACGGTGATTCCCCCAAATGGGCCGTGATCATAACGAAGATTATTGTGGGAGCCAGGTAACCCTAACCAGCCTGAATCTCAGGAAGGCGCAATACTCCGTCTGGTCGATTCCAAGCAACGCCTTTAGACAACGGAAAGGAGCAATAATATGAATTAAGCGTGCGGTTTGCGGAGGCGGCTCAGCATCCTATTTTTCAAGGGTCGTCGGTTAAACTCATATTAAAAATCTCCCCTTCCCTCCCCTCTTCCGTGGCAAATGGCTTCTTCTCTGGAATCCACTCGACCGACGGGCGAGAGATTAAAATTCCGCCGTCTTATTGGCAACCGGTAAATTTTCCGTTGGGTCTGGAGACCGAGCGGAGAAGGATCCCTTCGGATCCACCGCTTCTCTTTTTCTTCAGGCTACTCGGACTTGAACGCCGCTCTCAAATCAGATCAGGAGGCTACTTTCCGTCCCGGCAACTTAGAAAATCCAGCCGCGCGTTTCCCGCAAAAGAGCAGAAAAGGAGGCATTAACTTGCCAGCCTCCGGAGCAAACTTTTGAATCGGCCGGGAGATGATCCGGGGAGCGCTGTGGCGAGGCCCCCTTCTGGGGTCTCCCCCGCTCCCCAAAGACGCGCCCTCACCCCAATCCAGGGAAGGTCTCCCTTCCCCGCACTTACCGCTTTTCTCCCCCTCCTAAGCCAGGCGGACTTCCAGGGGGTGGGCGACTATCGCCAGCCCGGGCCAAGAGTTCCAAAGCGCGCTAAGCAGCCCCTCCGCTCTCCGCCGCAACTCTGGCCCTCGGCATGCTGGAAGGCGGGCCGCCCCTCCCTGGGGGGATGCCGAGAGACCAAGCGGCCGGCCGCCGAACTGCCTGCCTGCCTGCCTGCTCGCTGGCTGGCTCGGTCCAAGCCAGGGAAGAGAGAGGCGGAGAGCTCCGCACGCGCCGCCTCCTCCGCGCCGCGCTCTTTCTGCGCCCTGCCCGCCCGCCGCCCCCTTCGCCGGGCGCCCCGAGCGCTCCGGCGGCGCTGCAGCTGGGAGGCAGCGGCCCCTGGCGGCCTCTCGCCAGTGAAGCCCGCCAGGCCTGCTCCTGTGCCCACCCGCCCGCCGGCCCGCCGGCCCGCCTGGCAGGGAGCGGCAGGAGCGCCAAGCGCGGGGCGAAAACTTCGGAGGCCGCAGGAGAAGCGCCGCGGAGGGGGCCGCGCGCGCCCTCCGGACCTCCGGACCCCCACCCCCCCTCGCGAAGAACTTACTCCCGAGCAAAGCGGGGCGGCAGGATCAAGCCCGGTCCCGACGGCGCGCCGGCCGGGAGAGCCCCGAACTCGGCCGCTCCAGCCGGGAGTCGCCGCGCGGAGGAGCGGATTGGCGGCGCGGCAGCCGAAGCTTGGTCGCCTGCGGTTAATAACGGAAGCCTTTTCCTCGGCAGGAATCGGCGAGGCGGACGACGGAGGATCATTCCTCAGTTGCTCCCAACACTGAATTGCGATCCGCCTTCCGGTAATTTAGATGCAGCGGTTGGGTGGCCTGCTGAGTAGGAAGGTCAACCGGTCATAACCTTCAGTTACTTGAATAGGACTCTCTTCAACCCCACCCCACCCCAGAAAAACACTCCAAGTTCCTTTCCTCCTTCTTCACAAAACTGTTATCCAAGTTCCTTGAATCTCTCTGTGGCCTTTCTCTGGGCCTGGTCCCGTTTCTCTCAATCGTTGTCAAGGTCACCAGAACTGGAGCCCACAGGTCTTATCAAAGCAGAATAAAGTGGAAGGATTTCGTCGTTTTTATTTGTGTCTCCACTCCTTGCAACCCACCTGCTTGCTCCACTATGGCCCAGTTCATAAATTGACTGGTAAATCTTGCCTGGGTTTGAGGAAGGTAAGCAGACTCAGGCCTGATGAACACTTGGGTGGGAAGGAGAATCCCCAGGAAATGTCATCTCTAGGTTAAACTCCAGAAACATCCTGGAACAAAGCAACCACCCACAACTTAACAGACCTTGCCTGATCTTGAAAAGGGGACCACCAGGAAATTCCCTGTCTAAACTTCCCAGAGGAAGGTGACGGTGAACAATTCCGCTACTTCTGCTAAGAAAACTAGGTCTGTCCATATGCTCACCAGAAGTTAAACTAGGCCAAAAGCTTTAAGACTGAAGGGCTGGTGATACACCAGTTCCCATGCTCAATTTAAGAACAAAGTGAATTACATAAATTCTTAGATCTAATCCCTCATGGAAAAAATCTATGTGGTTGCTAAAAATCAACAACAGCTTGGTAGTATGTAATCAATCGATCAGTCGTCAGTCAGTCAATCAGACGCAATCCCCAGCTGAGTTCGGTTTATGCAAGAAGCAGCCAAAGTGACTTTTATCAAAGTTTCCTCCAAGAAGACACAGCCTTCAAAACTACCAGCTTGTTTTTCATAGGGAAATTAGACTTGATCCAGACAGAAGAGTTTTTTTTTTGTTTTACAGCTCTCCATCAAATGTCTGGGCAGAAAACTTGAACTTATGGTTTCTCCAGGGAAAAAAGGAAGATGTGTCTCTCCCACTTCAGGCTTTTTCGTGGGCAGGAAGTTTCCTCCTTCCCAGGGCCAAGATATCAGTACTGAAAAACCCTAAGAGGAGAAGGGCCAGCTGGCAACGTTCCCTTGAGAAGGTAGGAGAGGTAGCAAGGGAGCCCATGAGGAAAGATTGTGCAATGCAAGATGGGATATTGACATATATCCCTTGCCTGATTGATTACATGCCATCAAGTCAGTGTCGACTCTTAGCAACCGCATAGATTTTCTCACTGACAATCTGTCCCCAACCTGGCCCTTCAGATCTTACAACGGTGCCCCCATCGCCACTGTAACTGAGTCCATCCACCTTCTGCTGGTCGCCCTCTTTTTCTCTTTCCTTCCACCTTTTCCCAGCATTAGAGCCTTCTCCACACTGGGTCTTCACACAATGTGTCCAAAATATGATAATCTGAGCCTGGTCATTTGTGCTTTGAGTGAGAACTCTGGATTGATTTGTTCAGTGATCCATTCGTTGCTTTCTTGCCTATCTATGGCATTTTCAGGAGTCTTCTCCAATACCCAACTTCAAAAGCATCAATATTCTTTCTCTCCTGCTTCTTCAAAGTCTATACCTTTGCCTACCCCTTCACCAAAGCTCCAGGCTCTACCCATAAAAATTGCACTGGTGTTCCCTCTCACTGCAATTCAGGAAGAGCCAACTGGAGCCAACTGATCACAACAGAAAGCAAATACCAGGGCTCCAGGGCTGCAACTAGAGGGGGGGGGGCAACTGGGGCATGTGCCCCAGGTGCCACACGGGGGGGGCAAAATGAGCGCTGGGGGGGCGCCAAAATGGGTGTGGAATCCATGTTTGCCCTGGGTGACACAGACCCTAGTTGTGGCCCTGCATGGCTCACCAATAAATCTAGATATTCTATAGAACCAATGAACTCTGGACTTTTCTGGAGCTCTTTGTAGCATTGTTGGCAATATTATGATGGGAAACATTTCAGGTGCCACTGCTAATTTGTTTTCTACTAGTTGTTTACTTATTTGTTCACAAATCGTTAGATGTATATCCACCTTTCGTTCAGGAGCTCAAGATGGCATATGTACTGCTCTTTCCTCTTCCTTTTCCCCACACAACAATCCTGTGGAGTAGATTGGGCTGAGAGAGAGGCACTAACCCAAAGACATCCAGGGAGCTTTTTTGGCTGAGGGGGGACTTGAACCTGGATCTCCTCAGTGTCAGCCCAAGATCTTCACTACTGCACCATCCTGGTTCTAGTTTGGCGGTGGCTGCTCTCCTCCTTCTCCTTCTCCTTCTCCTCCTCATCTATCTTCTCCTTCTCCTTCAACAAAAGTTGAACCCTGCAATTTTATCAGGTGCAAGCCTGAGAGGGACAGAGATGAAAAGTAGAAAATGTGGAGTTTACTTTCACAGGGTGCTGATCAGAAGCATGCCCCCTGATGAAAGAAGGTTTGTTCTGAAACATACGGGGCCGAAATAAATCATGGGATAATAATAAATCATTTGTGGCACTTTGGGAACAGTTCTCGCCTTCTTCTTTCTCTTGCCACTTCAAATGCACCTTGTGCTGAAAAACGTGGAATCAAAGAAGGAAACAAGGATGAAGCCAAGCAAGGTGACCTCCTTTCCCGTTAGCGCGATGTGGTTTGCTTTCTGTTGCGATAAGACTGATGGGGAGACTACAGCCTTCTTTCATGGCATCTCCAGGGAGATATGATACGGTTATTTAAGCCTTATTCTGTTAATTAAAACCCAAGAACAATCCCTCCTCAAGGGACAATAATGAGCCATTTGTATCACAGGCGCTAATAAGGGAGAGATCGCCCACATTTCACATTTGGGGCTGGAAGAGAGCCATCACGCAGCTTCCACAGTTGACCTGAAGCCAGAAACCAAGTGGGGGAGACATTTACAATGCAACTAGAGGACTTGAGAATAAGGCTGGCTACAGTCAGGCAAATCAAGGAAAGACAAATGAAGAAACCCAAGTTGGACGACTTTTCCAGAATCAGCTGCAAACAGCCTTCCGTCAACTCTTGGGATTCTCTGCTGTCCAGAAGGTGGCATTCATCTGCTCCTGCCAAAAGGCATGCAGAAAAAGAGGGCCCTTGGCTTGGAGAGTTCAAGAGGGCTAAACTGAGCCCCTTGGTTGATTGGCTTTGGTTAGAACGTGCTGCCCTTGTGTTTGGTTAAAAGAAGGCCCAGTTTTCTCTTAATGGGCTTTCTAATGAATTTCTAACAAAGGCTTCCTTCATCCGTAGAATGGATTAGATTAGGCTGTTCTCACAGCAAAGCAATGAAGGCTGCCAATCACAGCAAATCAGATGGCCAATATGCATAGATGCCAAGGCTGGTTGAAAACTTGGCAATTCAGATGGTCTTCAGTCTCTTGATTCCCATCTGCAAGATCACGTGTGCTTGCTTTACTGAAATGTTTTTTGAATTTGGCAACTTTAAGATGGGTGGACTTCAACTCCCAGAATTCCCCTCCCCCACCAGCATGCTGGCTGAGGAATTCTGGGAGTTGAAGTCCACCCATCTTAAAGTTGCCAAGGTTGAGGAACACTGCTTTACTGCCTTTTTGGGCATAGCCCTGCACAGCAGATCTTAGTTTTGGGATCCTGACATCCTCTGCAAGTGCTGGGGTTGAGTTCAAGAGGCAAAATGATCTTCCAGCAGTTCTGTGGTTTGACATAGGTCATAAAACATGTCCCAAAACCACCCCCACCCCAACACACACTTTTCAATAACTTTCTTGCTATTTGCGGAATTGCAGACTAGAAGAGCTTTTGCCCCAACCTGGTATTCTCCAGATGTGTTGGAGTGCAATTGCACATCTGGAAATCAGATTTCCCAGAGCTGCTTGCTGCCCAACTTATGAGGAGAGCAAAAGGTTGGCAACGCAAAATTGTTGCATCAGCTTAACAGTTAAGGCAACACCCCCCTCTGCTGGCCAAAGAGAATATTGCTCCTCTTGGCAGCTACAGTAGTGGTCTTAATGGGTGGTATATAATCAGTCCATGCAAGAATTAATCCAAGTGTAACACATGATGCTTCAAGGGCCAAACATTGCAACCCATGTGGCTGATTTAATTATCTCTTCTGTGTTCTGGTTCTTATTTCTTTTAATCCCCCTTTTCCTTCTTTATCTGTACCTGGCCTTTTTTTCTAAGTTCTATTTTTTTTAATCCCCTCGTAAATTCCTGTTTTAATATTATTCTTTTGTTCCATAATACAAATGGATGTGATCTATTTGTCTGCTTCTTATAGGCCACCATTCTTCCTAATCACTTGGGGCTGTGTACATTGTTTTTCTCCAACCCAACCTGTTCTTCTCAACACCCCTGTGAGGTAGGCAAGCTTGAGGTGTGGGTCTCATGACTGATGAAGGATTTGACAGCCCAGTGTTCTGGTAAGATCACAATGGGGGCAATCCAGATCAGATGAGGAGAGATCATTATAGGATCAAACACAGGTTTGGGAGAAGAGGAAGAGAATGGGCAAGGCATAGCCAGTTTCCCAACACTGACCCCAAACCCAGATAAACAGCTGCAAGCAAGCAATTGCCTAGCCTTCCTTATAATAGGCAGTAGCAGGAGTGTCTGCAAAGGTCAAAAAGGTCAAGATGGTGGCCGTGACTGTGTGACCTGTAGGCCTTTGATCATCATGCAGTTGCAGCTTTTTGACTCAGCCCAGGTTTGCCTTGCTGTTTTCTAAGCCACTTGAAGAGGGTGTGTGTGTGTGGCACATCTGGAGAACCTCTCATGGTCTTTCATGCAACAAGAAGGTTGGGATGGCTTAACCCATCCCAAAATATCCATTTATTAGAAGCCAGTTTGGTGAGCTTTTTTGCCATCCACCCCACTCAATACCACACACACTCTTGACGCTTCCTACCATCTTTGTTTACCATGGTCTTTTTTCAGAGCAGGGGGGCGAATGTCCAGAAGATGCAAAGGGGTTGCAACTCCCATCACCACTGTTTTATTCTTCCCAACTCAACTGAATGTTGGAAAGCCATTTTTCCAAGGAGGATGGGACACGGGGTCCACCAGCAGGGTAACTCTCCAAAAAGTGAACAGGAGGGGGAAGTCAACCGAAGAAAGATTGGTCATCAATATTTATAAAAAATAAATATTGATTGAGTTTGCAAGTGGGTGGATCCAGCCAGGGATTGTGGAGAAAAACTTCCAGAAAAAAATCCCTCCCTGCGGCCACATAGGAGAAGGACTTGGCCAGCCCCTCGGAATGCTGCTCACTGCTCCTTTCAGAGCCCGCCTCCTTCCTAATCATGTGACCCAGAGCAAAGATATGCACCCTGCCCCATGCTATCCAATGCACATATGCATACAAGCTGTAAGAACTGACACCTTTAATCCCAATATTGATCCAACTCATGCACAATTGGAATACACAGAATTCAGGTTTATTGAGAACCAGTGTACAGAACAGAAGAAAGCTGCAATTAAAAGATTCCTGCCTAAACTCATTCATTAAAACTTTCCAGCACCCCACTTCCCCTCCTATTTCTCATCTGTCCTCTAGTGGTCAGCCATACCAGCCGCAGATGTCTCTGGCAGGACGACCTTGGCTCCCCCCCTTCCAGCCCAAACAACAAAAAAGATTCACACTCCTTACAATTTCAACCCCCATCCGTTTCTTGACACACGTTGACTCATCATGGCAGACGAACACGATCAGACGATTCAGCAATCATGTGATTGTGGAGTCTGGCACAAGCGCACACTGATGCAACAGAAGGGGTGAGCGTGCACACAGCGACAGAACACATTATTTCATTCCACAGAAGAAAAATGCAGACATCTTCTGTATATTCATTGCTAGTAAAGTCTTCCTGTGCCTTATTTCCTAAGCATACTTGGGATGTTTCTCAAAGCTTTACACAACTCTGTGACTCATTTTCTGAATAAATCTGGCCCACAGGGGGGTGTAAATGCATCGGTACAGCCAAGTGGCCTCACAGGTGAATTATTTTTAATTATTGTGTATTCAAGTATTCTGTACTTCTCAGCATCATCCCAATTATCACCATGGGTAGCTATTCAGAAAAAAATATTTCTTTCCCTGTTCTCCTCCACCATATTTTCTGTCGCTGGTTCATCAATTCAAGCTGTGTCACACTGACCACTTCTTCCCCTTGTGCATTTTGGGATGGAGTTTTCATCCTAGCTATTGAAGATAAAGTCAACTGGCTATATATCAAGAAAACAGTGAGGTCTCTGGCTGTAATCCGTCTAACAGTTGTGGCCAAATCACAACAGTGCAAATGGACAGTGGAAAAGTGCTTGGGAGGAATAAGCTGAGATCTTGTCCCTAGTTCTGAGAATGGAACAAGTTTCATTCCAAAACCATCACAATCCAAGACACTGTAGACCAAGCAGACCTTAGAAAGCCTGTGGAGATACATGCTCTTTCTACTTCAATGCCAATTATTTTCTAACCACCTAAATATTTATTTTACTTGAAGATTTCTTAGCATGCTCGCTGAGTGTTGGAATATAGGAACTGAAAGTGGGCCTTTTCTCAGCCAGGAATATCCACAGGGGGTTGAAAAAAGTCAAGATGACATCCTTGACCATGTGACCCAGTACCCATCCTTCCCCCCCCCCCCGTGTGTTACAATGCACATAAAAAGAGGGGACCTCACTCAGACAGTTGCAGCTGCTGTCTTGATTTTTTTGACACCCACAACACACATTCATAGATCCCTATGTTCTTAGGTAGGCAAGTTGTTGAGCAGTTTAGCATACTGAAATGTAGCATAACCTGCAGTCCCATTGTAAGGCCATGCAGGATTGCTGAAGCTGCATCTGAATGAATTTGTTGCTTAGTAACAAAATTGTGTGGTTTGATTATATTGTGTGGAAAGAAAATATCCCTTCTCCTTACCCTTCTTGGATCTCAGTCCTGCTTGTTCCAATGTCTTATCAGAGAGGTTTACACTAGAAAGCCTTGAGTTCTGCTTCACAACAATCTCATTTCCTTGAAACTTTTTATAAATATTGATGACCAATTTTAAGTTGCTGCAATGAAGAATAGAACATCACTTTGTCTTATCTTCAGATGACCTTCCTAAGCTGAAGTAGGGAGGTTTGTCATAAGTCCAACATGACAAAACCCTTCATCAGAGCTGCCTATTTGTGCCAATTGTCAGCTATTACTCTGGAGGTGGAGAGACCACCTAGACCGACCCAGGGACTAATTTGCTTCCAGGAACTCATGGTGGAATATGGTGGGCTGTCAAAGAATATGGTCCAGAAACATCAGCAGGATATGATTAGCTGGAGCTATAGGTTAGGACTGCACTGCCCTTTGACTTTTTCACCTCCACAATGATTCAAGGTTGAACTCCAAGGGCTGGGTTTGGGCCTCATAAACCCATTGGCTTTATTATTTCATTATTTAAACTGCACTATATAGAAAGAAGAAGAAAGCTATTTTAGGAGTCATTTACCAAGCATAGCATATAGATAAATCCATACCAGCTACCTTGCATTTTTGAATTTCTGCTGGTAAGCCTGCTCGAATTCTTGGAAATTGTGTTTTAATGGAAAAGACCACATCAAACCCTTCTCTTGCATTGTGAAGAATTGTTTTTCTTGAAAACAAGTAGCAGACTGCACAAAGCCCTTCCAAACATGTGCAAATTATTGCTATCACACTTTGAAATTCATGAGGAACATTCTTTAGCTAGAATTAGACATTCCATAGATATGGCATAGGACCACCATCTGTTGACGGAGGCCCCCATTTGCTTTCAACTATCACTTCCAGAATTCCCAATCAAGCTATGTACTTGCTCAAAGGCATCTGTTCTGTGCATACATGCAGCGTACTATAGTGTAAATCTTGGATAGGAAAAAAACTATAATTCCCAAGCTAGTTAGGGGAATTTGAAACAATAGGGTGACTTTTTCAGTAGTAGAAAGCAGAATGTCTTTACTGTGGGAAAATAGTGAGGAAATTATGCAGAATGTTCTCTAACTGATGTTGCGACCAGGAGAACAAGCAAGTGAGAGATGCACACCCAGACACATACATAAACATTTCACATAGTGGGCTACAGCACTAACAAGCACCTTCTAATATGGTATGCAGTTATTCTGAAAAACCCTTTACTTCATGTTTCTCTTGATATTTTCCTAGATTAAGTTCAACAATTTCAGTGACAGATGGATTCGTAAGATCTGCATTGTTAATGAGGGAGATCCACATACTGATCAGCGAAACAGAAATAGGTTCTTAAGGTTCAGAAAAACAAAAGTCATGTTAAAAGGAAGACAAACTGGATTTGAAATCTCAGAAGTCCAGTTCACAATTTCTGAACCAATGCTGAATGGGAAAGGTCACCATCAGGCTTCAGAGAGGAGAGCTCAAAGGCTTTCCATGTCATCAGTCCATGTCATCAGTGTTCTTTTTCTTTACCCATCCATTTCCCAACTGATCATGAGTGATATAAAATAAAATAAACAGTGGAGTCCTTGGTGCTCTCTGAGCTTGGATGTTTGTTTGCAGACGTTTTATTACCCATCTAGGTAACAACATTACCTACAGTAGGTAATTTAATAATTACCTGATGATGTTACCTAGTTGGGTCATGAAATGTCTGCAAGCAGACAACCAAGCTCAGAGAGCACCAAGGACTCCACAGCTCAACCCTGAGCTACAGAGATTCTCTTCTATTGAAAATAAACAGTACATCCTTCTCTTGCAACACTCAAGCTTATTTTTAGCCAATGAAACTGACTGGATAGGACAGACCACCAAAGTACTTCTTCGCACAACGAGTAGTTAATTTTACAGATTTCGCTATAGGTTTTGTGGTGGTAAGAAGAATGAATTTTTAAAAAATCAGTTTAGAACAACAGTGAATCTAAAACTGACAGATCCAAAAGATCTATATACTGTATTTGTATAATTTTCCATCTGCTTTTTACTCTTTCTGACTGATGGGTTCTGTAAAAATAAATCCTGCCTCACCAAGCTTGTAGTTGTTTTTTTTAAGTGTCAAGACTGTATGACATGGCCTTGTTGACTTTGTACACTTGGATTTTAGAAGCCAGTCAGTTTGACCAAGTTTCTTATCCAAGTCTATTGAGTAAACTTAGCAGTCACAGGATAAGAAGACCTGTTCCTTTATGCATTGCTACCAGGTTAAGAAACTAGAAGCAAACAGTAGGGGGGGAAATGAACACTTTTCTCAAAAAGTGTAATCCCTCCAGGATCTGTGTTGAGACCAGTGTTTTTTTAACTTGCCCATAAATCAACCTGACATAGAGATAATAAGCAATGAGGTAACCAAGTCTGCAGACGGCACCAAACCATTCAGGGTGGTGAAAATCTACAGTGATTGTGAAGAGCAATTGGATGAATGGTCAACCAAATGGCAAATAAAGTTCCAGTTGATTGAAGTGAGGCCCATTGAGACCAGAAGCCCTAATTCCAACTATGCCCTGGTGAAATCTGAGCTGTCTGCAACTTACCAGTGAAAAAAATTGGGATTAGAGTAGATAATTCAATGGAGATGTTTAGGTAGTGTGGAGCAGCTATGAGAAAGGTAAATTCTATGCTAGGGATCTTTAGGAAAGGGACTGAAAATACAAATGTGAACACTGTAATGTGTTATAGAAATCTGTGGTACATCTGCATTTGGAGTACAGTTCTGGTTCTGGTGAAAGAGGACATAGTAGAGGTTAAAAAAGTGCAGAAGAGGGCAACCAAGATCATCAAAGGGCTAGAACATTTTCCCTATCAGAAAAGGCTAGAATGACTGGGATCCTTTGTTTAGAAAAAAGGCATCTAGGGATGGGTGGGATGTGATGGGCATATCAAATCATGTATGGAAAAAGTAGGTAGGGAGAAGTTTTGCTCCTTCTGTCAAAACACAAGGACCAGGGGCCATCCGATGAATCTGAACGGAAGAGATTTACAGCAGACAGAAAAATTAAAAAACATTTAATCTGGAATTCCTTATCTCAGGATATGATGATGGCCATCAACTCTGATGGCTTTAAAAGGGGATTGGATTAAATTCTTGGAGGACTGGCCTGTCAAGGCCTATTGGTTTTGAGGACTTCATACCTCCAAATACCAGTTGCTGGGGAGCACCACTGGGAGAGGAGTAGATCTCTATCTCCTGCTTCTGAGCATCTCAGAAACACCTGGCTGGCCATATGGGAAACAAAACATGGATTAAGATAAGCCTTGCTCTGATCACACAGGGTTCTTACGTTCTTATGATGAAATCTACCAGGGCTGGAGATACACGATGGGCTTCAGAGTTGAATAATACCTCTTTTAGGAAAGATACTACATCTGCTGCTTCAAAGAGGTTATAGTGAGTCCATTAATAAAGAAGAATTTGGGCCCTTCTGTTCTAGACAATTTTCCCCAGTATCAAATGCACCATTGTTGAGCAAGAGCACAGACCTGGTGCCTTGTCAGCTTTAGGCTACCTTGAAGAACATTGTTTATTTGAAAGAATTCCCATTGGCTTTGAGGCAGAAATTATCATCTCCATCCTGCAAGATGAAGTAAGGCAAGAAGTGATCTTGCTAATTATCTAGATAAAAGATAAAATTGTCCTTCGATTGAACTCAGCCCCTAGTTATGACAAGGATACTTTCATGTTGTTTTGTTGGCCACAGTACAGAAGTAGTTGGTCCTTCCCTTCTTTTTCTTCTTATACTAGCCAACAACCCTAGAATTTCCTAGTAGTCTCCCATCCAAATATTAATCAGGGCCAACCTCTGCTTAGCTTTTTTTTTTTTTAGATCAGGCAAGGTCATCTGAGCAGTACCGCCTTGGAGAGCCATTCCCCAGTACAAGATAAAATCTGCTTAGCTATCAAAGTTAGCTAAAATAATATTAAAATATTGAGTTAAAAATAATATAAGCTATTTACTGGTACAAAGTGTGTCTGGAGAGTTAGTTTTGGCTAAGCAATACAGATCTGGATTGTTAGTTGGTATATTTATTGTTTCATAGCAATGACAGTAACATGGCTACAATACTTGATATACTTACCATGGTGATTCTAGATACCTTTGTCATATTAGGTTGAATAATATTTCATTTCCAGCAGAAGTGTCCTATCAGTAAAACCATGCAGCCTCTATATTGGTCATCAAAGGAGAACACTAAACATTAAAATGTCCCTGGGGAAGTTAGTTATCCTTGATTTGCATTTCCTGTTCTGTAAAGTGCTGTGTACATTTTATTATCAATATAACGTAAAATAACAATGACTGGAGGAGCAGTAATAATGAAAGCATTTTATGTATCATTCCAAATCAGCAATTAGACTGCAGCTTTGCGTAACCATGGTGCCTGTAAATGAGTGGCAAGTCGGCTTGTCCTTTGCTGACTCTGCTCAAAATTATTCCATTTGAGTTCAAGGGAGTGGCTGTAAGGATGGTCCTTTAGACCCATCCTGAGATAAAAGCCTTCCAGGGCAGCAGAGTTGCTGACCCCACTCTTCTTCCTGGAGATTTCTCTTCCATAAGTGTGTCTTTTCCCAAATGGATGCAAGGGAAGGACGCTGAGATGTTTTCTTGCAGCAGAAAGGTCTGATGTGGACAACCTGGATATTTTTTCATTGCAGACAAAAAGCCCAGGAAATATTCAAAACAGGGAGCTCTATCCATAGAACTCAGGTGTCTGAAGGTGGTTTTGGTGGCACCGTGGCTTATGCCTTTCTGTATCAAAACCATTCCTCGATTAGGAGTCCCAGAGAGTAATAACTATGATCAGAACCTAAAACATTTGAGAAAATTCTATGCTTGCCAGCCTGGTCCACGCTGTACTGAACAAAAGCAGCTGAATTTTAGTCCAATGGAGGCTAGCAAATTATAATCTCAGCTTGACCACCAGATTCCTGATAGATCAACTACAATTACCCTTCTAATTGATCTATCAGGACCTGTTAACCTTCCTGTGATGTCTAGTGGGTAAGGCAATGGGCTAGAAACCAGGAGGCTGTGAGTTCTAGTCCCACCTTAGGCATGAAAGCTGGCTGGGTGAGCTTGGGCCAGTCCCTCTCTCTCAGCCCAAGAACCAATCAGGCGTGGTAGGAGTGTTCTAGTCCCGCCTTGGGCATGAAAGCCATCTGGGTAATCTTGGGCCAGTCCCTCTCTCTCAGCCCAAGAGCCAATCAGGCATGGTAGGAGAGTTCTAGTCCTGCCTTAGGCATGATAGCTGGCTGGGTGACCTTGGGCCAGTCCCTCTCTTTCAGCCCAATCTATAGATTGGATTTCTTGCCTCGGAAACAGTTGACCATCTTTAGGTTTGCCACTTTTAGAAGACTCCGCCATTTCCTGCTCAAAAACCCCCTTGTCGTTGTCATCATCATCACCATCCTGGTCTCCTGTAACACTGTGGTAAGAAGGAGGGATAGATTCTAAGGATGGTGTTTGAGACTCATCCGGATTTCTGATGTAATTTTCATTCATCAAATGTGCAATGAGACCTTCCTTTTCCGGAGCATCTTCATCAAGGATATCACCATCACAGTTTTTGTGACGGTGTAAGAACGAGGCCTGCTTCATGGAACGTTGGAGCAAATGACTCCGAAAGGCTCTCTGGATGACCATAGCAGAAGCCTCCTCATACTTATGCAGGAGTGTGGTGGTGATTGGTTTGTATGAAGCTTTGGACTGGTTAGCAGCCATGAACTTTTCCTCCATCTGTTGCTTGAGTATGTCCATCTCTCTGGAGTCCCCCAGCACCCTTTTTGTGAAAGCAAAGAGAATGTCCAAGCAGTGGATCCTGTCCTCACTGACCATGGGAAGATCCATTGCTATCAGCGCAAGTTTGTTTGGCTTAGGGATGCGCAAGGGGTCCACCAAGGCATGTGCAAAGTCAGACAGCTCAGAATAAGAAATAAATTGGGTTGCTTGGGGGTCAAACTTCTCCCATACTTCATAAAATATTTCGAAGTCATCATCCCCTAAAGGTTCAGTGCTCTCTTCCGTGGCAACATTGAAGTTCTCCAGAATAATAGCTATGTACATGTTCACAACAATGAGGAAAGAGATGATGATGTAAGTCACAAAGAAGATGATCCCCACTAGAGGGTTTCCACAATCTCCTCTGGAGGAAGTTGCAGCAACATTGAGGTCTGGATTACAAAATGGAGGCCCAGTGTTTAACATCGGGCTGAGGAGCCCATCCCAGCCAGCAGAAGTAGTGATTTGGAAGAGGCAGAGCATGCTGTTTCCAAAAGTCTCAAAGTTAAACATGTCATCTACCCCAGCTTCCCTTACAACATAGGCAAAGTTGGCCATGCCAAAGATGGCATAAATGAACATCACCAGGAAAAGCAGGAGGCCAATGTTGAACAACGCAGGGAGGGACATCATCAGGGCAAAAAGGAGAGTCCGGATTCCTCTGGCAGATCGAATGAGCCGAAGGATCCGTCCAATCCGTACCAAACGGATGACTCGGAAGAGGGTCGGCGAGATATAAACCACAATCCCAGAAAGCACATTACCTGAAAGGGAGAAAAAGGGATCAAATTCTTCCTCAGTGGGTGTTGACATAGGCTAACACTTCTATACATAAAGAGAGGGAGAGGGAGGGAGGGAGGGAGGGAAGAAGGAAGGAAGGAAGGAAGGAAGGAAGGAAGGAAGGAAGGAAGGAAGGAAGGAAGGAAGGAAGGAAGGAAGGAAGGAAGGAAGGAGGTAAATATCTTCATGGTGTTTCCATGGAAATGTTGGTGGTGGCATCAATAACAACTGGATGCTTTAGAAGTACAACTTTTAAAACAAAAGCAGTTTCCCTTAAAAGCCATGTGATGTCTAATTAATCTGTGCTGCTAAAACTGCGCACTTTTAAAGCCCCACTTCTGCAAGATACTCATCCCTAAACATCTCAGAGGACACAACTCTTGTCAGGTTATGCCACACAGGTGCTCTGAATGGCATCTTGCATTCCCCCAATAAAGAAGGATCACGATTCTCTACCTTCTTGCCTGCTGCCTTCCCTCCAGTGCCTTTGGCCATAACATCTTGCCCACCTTCGGAGCCCCAGTCCGCTTAAAAGAATGTCTCCTTCGAGTCCTTCAGTTCTCCCAGGCTCTGTGTTAGGCTGTCTGGAGCCCCTTGGGCAGCATGTCTTTACAGAACACTTTTCCCGATTTGCGTTCTGTTCTCTATTTTTTACTTGCTCCCTATTTAGCTTGTCTTTTTTTCTTATTCATAATGTATTTTATTCTGTTTGTATCGCTGTGAGCCACGCAGAGTTGTTCTGGAATTAGGCAGAACCTAAATCAAATAAATTAAGTCTAGCTTGATTCTAGTCACTTCATGCATAGGCCATGTAGGTTCCTTGGAACAATACAGAGTTTGTTTGTTTGTTTGTTTGTTTATTTATTTATTTATTTATTTATTTATTTATTTATTTTTCAAATTTTGCTACTGCCCATCTCCCCCGAAAGAGGGACTCTGGGTGGTTTACAATAAAATTAAGACTACAATAATAAACAATTAAGATCTTATAAAAACAATTTACAGATATAAAATACAATATAAATAAGTATAAAATCCAAGAGGTTAAAAATTCTGATCAGGTGGGAGGGGCTCTAAGGCCCATAGAGCACATGGTTTGCTACTGCTTTCCTCCAGAATTATTTTTTTACTGCTAGTCTAGCCCACAACCCCAAGAGGTCTCTTGTGCAACTAGTAACCAGACCAAACTATCTTAGCTTCTGATTCTAGACAAGGTCGCTCAGGTTCTACCACCTGTTGAGACCTTCAATCTGCTTCCTTTGGACAGGTTTTTCGGACATCTCTGGAGAGGTCTTTGCTGGGTTTGGACCACAGCACCAAGCGCTGCTGTCTCCTGCCCCTTTGGAGAGAACTGGACATCAAAATGCCCTTGTAGTCATATGGCAATGGCGTCCCACCATTTGCAGCTCTGTTGGGCAAAACATAGAGCTGCCAGGGAGCTCAGAACAATCCAGTTCCTGACGCCGTTGATTTCAGCAGGCAGAATTTAACAGGGGGCTTCAAAAGTTTTTAACGCTAAATTCTAGCTGGCATGCCAAAAAAACAGCAAGGTCACCTACCCACAATTGACATGATCACAACCACCAGATCAAAAATATTCCATCCATTGATAAAGTAGTAGTGTCTGAGAGCCACCAGCTTCATGGCACACTCAGTTGTGAACAGTGTGATAAAGAGAATGTTAATCTTGTTCAGAACATAGGTCTTCTCGGAGGATTGATCATCTGCCTCCACCATCATGGTAACCATATTAAGGCAAATGAGAGTCATGATGGCAATATCAAACACTTGGTGAGTCACAATATCGAAAAGGAATCCTTGGCATTTATTCTAGAGGCAAGGGGAAGAAGAGAAGCAAAGGTTGTTCAGGGTTAATGTAACATTAGTTGTGTCAGCTAGAAATAGGGCAGTGCACACTGGAAATATATTTGGAAAAAAGTGCATTGGACTTTGCACAGACCCAAGTAGCACCTTTCTACGTTTCATTAAAACAGTCTTTCATTTTTCAGACTTCCATGCCAGAATGAAAAATAGTTGCAGCTGCTTTAATGAACCTGCTCTTTAAAATTAATGCAACTCTTAAAGCAGTTGAAACTTATTTCTTTTTTGGCTCATGCTGAAATTGCTTTAACGATAGCAGAGGCCTGCTGAGCTTGCACAGCACCAAAAACACTTTTTTCCAAACTATTTTCAAAGCAAGCGCAGCCTTACCCATTATTTTCCAAAATTAATCCCAACAATTTATGTTATAATCTAATGCAATCAGGAAATAAACTCTTGTGCTTCAATGATTTAAGGTTATTTTCTGATCTGTGTAGCCAAGAACTGTTGTCCATGATGCCAACTTCTACATTACACGGCAAGTTATGGGGGATAAGAAAAAGATACTCCCCTTTCTTATGGCAGAAGTATTCTCTCTCTGACTGTAGCCCTGAAAAAATCATCTCCTGAATTGCTTCTTGTCGATAAACTTTGATTATCCTGTCTATACTGAAATTTCTGCCCCTTCAAATGGGTAAGGCCAGGCCACAGTGCAAGGAAGGAGGGTCCCTGCTCCAAATTCACTGGGCAAACCAAATAAAAGTTAGTGTTCACCACTTAAGAATAATTCAATATTTTCCCTTCATTCTTTATTATACAAACGTACCAGAATCAGCCATACCCCAGAAATTATAGAATACCTTTGAGGGAAGTGGAAGAAGAGAAAGACTAGAGATTAGGTAGGATGGGGTTAAAGAGACTTCCGGAATGTCCATGGAAGAGTGGTTGGTCAGGATGGGGAACATTTGCCGATGAAGTTCGCAGGGAGCAAACATTACTCAACGAGACCTAAGTAACTAACCCTTAGCTCTCAACCCTAAGAACAAATGTTACATCTTAACCAGTTAAGACTGATCCTTATCAGTCCATTAAATATGACTAAGAAGTAAATTGATTGGAAGTTGGTAGCCCTATTCATTTTCACAAGGTTTTTTACCGTAATCTGTTGGAGAACATTCTTACCAAAGGCCTTGGAATAGGCTTTTGAGGTTTCTTTGATCCCAATTTCTTCATAGCGTTATAGTATTTTTTTTGTTCTTCTGTCATGAAGATGTCTTGCCCGCCAAAGTGCAAGGAGAAAACACAACGAATATTACCGACAGTGCACGTTGTGTTGTTTCAAAGCCAACAGCCCACAGCCCTATCTTTGAATCATCGTTTGTGTTTCCTTTCGTCTGAACTCATGCTGAATTATTACACACAAATCAGAGAGACTTTGCTGACCCTATCAAAATCCTTAAGTTGTCCTAAAGCTAAATTGTTCTCAGCTCCAGACAGAATGAAGAATTAAAAACAGGAAAATGTTTTCATCCTAATAGTGTTTGCCTCCTAATATACACGTCCCATTTCCAGTTTTACTGCCCTATAATAGAGACGGCATTTTCCCACCTTTTCCAAAATAGGAAATAAAATGGACAAGACCTTCTCCTCTGACAGCTGCAGAAAACTGAGCATTTCAATACCGGAGAGGAATAATCTGCAAGTGTGTAAAAACTAAGGTCCTTTCTGCTAACAGGAGAAGCGAAGGGGAATACCGATTGAGTTCTTGGTCCCTTCCACCTGCAGAAGGTCATTCAAGCCGTGGTGGTACCCCGCTGCTCTTGGGGTTCTTTAAGGCTTCCCATTCGGCGAGCACAAAGCAAGACAAGAAATGTGGATACTTATCTTTTTCTTTTGCTGATTAAAATTGTCAATAATGACACCCACAAAAAGATTCAGAGTGAAGAAAGAGCCGAAGATGATAAAAATCACAAAATAAATATACATGTATTTGCTGTACTCCCATTTTGGCTGAAGTTCAACCTGTGAAAATGAAGAACAGATGCGGCTTTCAGAGGTGCGGGGTGGGGAAACACGGCTAGTCAAAAGCTGTGTTTGCAGGAGGAGATCCCTTGGCATAGTTCCATATGAGTTCAATACAGATATTAATATTTTCCCCCCACGGGTTGCAATTACGCAAGAGATGAAGGTGAGTGCTGTTTTTCATTATCTTGGAGCAACTGTTGTGAGAAATGTGCAAGTGATAAGCAGATACTTCAACAGTTCAAACCAGCTGATCTCTACTCCCTTACTATTGCTCCAGACGTCGTGAATCTACTTAGATCCCCTTCTTCCTCCAGTAGAAGACTAACTTACATTAAATCCAGGATGCTTCACTTTGACAAGAGAGATGTGCCTTGTATTTTCCATTAGGCTGGACAACCACAACTGCTTCTTCTCTCAGTAGCGTCTCTTTCAACTCACAAGTTTTATTTAAAAATTCAAGCTCCCGAAATTACAGCGAGATAGTCATTCATTACTGAAGAACAATCCGCAAGTGGGTGATTACGGTGCAATTACTCAATTACTGCAAGAATGGCTAGCAATATCAGACTAAATTCTTAAAAAATCAGCAAGCCCTACGTAGGAACTTGAGTTCTACCTTAGCTTGCTGAGGCCTTCAGCTTTTCCATTAAAGTTCTCTGAATTGGATCTCTTCTTGAAACAACCTGAACATTGTATACACATCTGTGTCATATCAGGTAGGCTGAAAAGTTGGAAGAGTTGGGAAAGCAACCCAAAATAAAGCAACATCGAATCACTTCCATATCACACCAAGTAAAAGACAGTGATGTGTCCATTTAAGTTACCACGAACCGAGTTCAACTCAAAGGTGACGTTACTTTACCTACATGTAGTAATTTGGCTTTAGGAAAGCTTGGCTTGGCTTGGATTCCCACATCACTCTCAACTTGGTTAGTAAGACAGAAATTGAGGAGGGAGGTTTACTGGGATCCAGTTGACCACTTTGGAAGAAACCAAGAAACCTCTCCCTTCTTCCAGCTGTCCTTTCAACTGCAATTCTGGTTCTGGGGGCTTCTGTATTTCTGTCTCTTACAAATTCTGGCACATAGGAAGAACTTCACTGCCAAACACAATCCAGTACAAACTGTCATACACCAGTTTACCCCAATCCCAGCTGAATCTCAAAAAATTGGGGGGCAGGAGAGCTAGTTTTAGACATCTCCTGGAAGACTTGCATTCTGTCTCCCGTGACATTCGCATATCCCCACACATTCTCCCAAACGAGAAATAAGACGCATAGGCCAGGCGTCTTTCACAGTCAAAGCCCAAATGGTCAAGGGGGGCAATGCAAGATAGGGGTGTCCCTGCAGCAGAATTATCCACCACTTGGAGCTGAGGAATTCCAGCTCCTGACGAGTACACTGCCAGTAACATCACCAAACCACGAACCCATTTAATAACTCCTCATTTGATAAAATATCCAGGAAATTCTGATCTTTCTTACGTTCATTGTGGCTATCTGATCAGAATGATTTACTTTCCCTGAACATAGCTAAATTCTGCTATACGGTCTGCAAATTAGGCAGACCTCGACTGCCCAGTGACGATTCTATCAATCTGTAAATATATTATCATGTTTTGTTCATTTCATTTAATGTATTTTTAATGTATTTCAACGCATTTCAATGTATTTTTTTTTAATTTATAATTCTGGTCTGTGACCGTAATAATAAAGAAAAAACATCACCAAGCTGTTGTGGATTGTCCATATGGCAAGATTTGTATTGGGATGAAGTTGAGGGAAAACACCATTTTCAGACTAGCTGGGTTCCCATAACTATGTACCACAAACTCCCACACCCCATTTTAGTCAACTTTAGCATATGTACATATTGTGTGAACTCAGCTTTAGAAAGCAGCGGGATATCACCATCCTCCACAGAGCCAAGGAACAGCCTCACGTTTCATCTGACATTAAGTGTGGCTGTGAACAGATGCCCTTACGTTACTTTCCAACTGGGCAGAGGGGGAAAGTGTTGGTTAAGATTAGCACAAGAAGAAGGGAAAGAAATGCATTTCTCTTACTCCTGTTGAGTCAACTGCTGCGTACATTATGTCCATCCAACCTTTAAAAGTTGCCTAGAAGAAAACAAGATAAACATGGTCAAATAATGGCTATAGAGAAGCTGCTGGACAATGGGGAAAGAAGCCAGCTGAAGACTGTGCATCAGTTTCCATTCAGAACATCTTGGAGATAATCACACATGTTGCTTCTGAATTACAAAAGAAAAGATAAGGATGCCTACAAGTTAAGTTTGACTCCTAGTGATCTGCATCCATAGTTTACTTGGTAAGCTTACCCAACTGGTTTACCATTGCCTTCTAGGATTTATCTTCTTTAAGTTTCCCCATCTAGCCTGCATCCTTAGGATTCCCAGTAGTCTCCCATCCAAGTACTAGCCCAGGCTAAGCCTGCTTAGCTTCTGAGACCAGCCAATAGCCTAGAGGATGCTGTCCTCTGCTTAGACCAATGTCTAACTCCCAGAATTCCCCAGCCAGCATGATGGGGAATGGGGAATGCTGGCATGCTGGCTGGGGAATTCTGGGAGTTGACGTCCACACATCTGAAAGTGGCCAGGGTTGAGAAACACTGGCTTAGACAATGGCAAATCCCAAGCAGGACTTGGCTACCTTGGGTCCATTTTTCTCAACTACAGCACTACTTTGATTAATTTGATATTAAAATCATATGCTTGAAACATAATATTTTTGTTTAGAGGTTTGATGAGCAATCACATTAGGTAGCTTTAAAAGAGGCATGAAAGCCAGTTAACTGATTAATTAATGTAGGGGTCAGCAGATTGTTTGTCAAGCCAAATAGAGTCATCAAAGTGACATAAGAAGAGGTCACCAGGATGAAATGGCAACATGGGAGTTAATAAGATGTAAATCTTTTAGCGATGGTCAGTCAAGACGTTGACCACATAAAAGAGCATAACAGAAATATTTGTAAGCACCATTCATTTGATGAATATGGCATTTCTTTTGAAATAAAAACCATCTACCCCAGGGGTATGAAAGCTGGAACACATAGCTCTTAATCACTTGAACAAACATGAAGAAACATGCATATGATTTTGGCCAAGATTACATATTGAAATTTTATTGTCATCAAACATCTTTGAAGCCTCTTAATTAGAGGATCATATACTTGCTTTTTCTCTTTTTTAAGGATTCGGAAGGTGGAGGATAGGTGACAGCTGGTTCCAGACACACAAAGGCTAGTAATATATTTCTAATTATATGCCACTATGATATAGTATGTGTACTTGTGTTATAATATAAAACATAGAGGCTGTTTTTTGCAGGATCCAAGACTGATACTTTCGTCACAAAGTATATTAGTGCCTGGAGAAAAACCCTGGTGGGGTCTTTGTGCCATTGGCTGATCAGCTCATCTTCCTCCTGTAAATCTTGCAGCATCAATGAAAAGCAGAATACAAATTAAATAAGCATGTAACTAAATTATGGCTGAGACAGCAGGTAGTCCTCACTTAATGACCACAATGGGGACAGGAATTTCGGTTGCTAGGCAAAGTGGTCATTAATCAAATCTGACCTGATTTTATGACCTTTTTGTGGTGGTCATTAATTGAATCACTGTGGGTGTTAAGCAAGCCATGTGGTCATTAAGCAAATCACATAGTTTCCCATTGAATTTGCTTGCCAGAAGCCAGCCGGGAAGGTCGAAAATGGTGATCATGTGACTGTGGAACATTGGTCATAAATTGAACCAGTTGCCAAGCGCTCAAATCATGATCACGTGATCATGGGGATGCTGTGACAGTCATAAGTATGAGGACTGGTCATAAGTCGTTTTTTTCAGCACCATCATAAGTCTGAACCATCACTAAATGAATGGTTGTTAAGTAAGGGCTACCTGTATAAGGGGTGGGGTGCGGTGGTTGTGTGTGTGTGTGTGAAAGAGAAGGAAAGAGAGATCACCCAGAATTCTCAAACCTACCACTTGAAGAAGAGCCAGATAGCCTGAGCCAACGTTATCAAAATTCACTTTAACGGTGGTCCAATACAATAGTTGGGTGCTGTTTTCACGCTCGCAATCTGACTTCTGAGAAATAAGTTTTTCATTGATGGAGCTATTTGCTTCAGTCTTGTTAATGCATTTTCCAAATTTTCCGGCAAACAGGCTGACTCCCACAATGCTGAAGATGAGCCAAAAAATCAGGCAGACAAGCAGCACGTTCATAATGGAAGGGATGGCCCCCAGCAAGGCATTGACCACCACCTGTGATGGAAAAGGAAGGGAGGAACAGACGGAGCAAGCCCCAGCAGAATTCTAGTTACTAGGAATGTAAAACAGTTGGCTCTTTTAAATTCGTGCATCTGTTGGTTGCGATGGCTTTAAACCAAAACCCTCTATCTATTACCAAGATTTTTTAAAAAATAAATGTTGCTCAATGCCATCTTAAAAAAAAAAATCCTATCCAAGTTGTTTTTCTTAAAAGATGTCACCTTCTGATCGAAACAGTCCCCAAACCTGCTTTCACTGATCACACAAGCCTCTACCGTGATTAGCTTGTCCCTTTGTGTGGGGAGGGCTAAACGCAACAGCAGCTGAACTTGCTAAGAAGGGTCCTCATCCAGATCTAGATATTCTGGCCTTGGGCTGTTGATGTGGGGTCAGCCAACTGTCACCATAGCACTACCCGATCTGGGCAGCAAAATCCCTGATGGCCACAAGATAAACAGCAAGAGGTGCAGCAACGCAAAACTTTTCACTGCCTTTGGTGAAATCCAGCATTCTGTAGCCCAAACTTAGTAGTCCTAATTTACTTAATGGAGCGAACTCCAGTCCCATCTGTCTCTCAGGAAGGAGAGGTGACCCAGTCAAGGTCCATTTTCCAATTCAAACTTGCAATCCTGATCGTTATTATTTACTCTCAAAAAACCGTTCATCCTTGCTCATTCCCTTCACCCAGCGTTTCTCAACCCTGGCAACTTTACAATCTGTGGACTTCAGCTCCCAGAATTCCCCAGCCAGCATGGTGGGAAATCCGCCCATTGATCTAGCATTGTTTCAGGTTACTATTTCACTTGTGGACGTGCCTCATGGGTCTCAGTGCTGCTCCCTAGTGACAAAAGTAAAGCTGTAAAAAGTTCACAATGGTAGAGGTGGTGTGCTTTTACTTGCTGGATGTTCCTGAGCTGATAGAAATCACCCTTTAGCACCCCCAGGCTGGTAGATTTGGCAGCCTCTGCGCTTGAGATGAATGGGATCCTGCTTAGGAGACCCCTGGGGAAATCAGTTCTCAGGGCTAGCTTTTGTGTGTTGTGCTACAGCAGTAAGCGAGGGGTGGGTTTCACCTCTCCTGCCTGGGAGCAGCTCAGAGACAGCTGGCCACTGCGAGATACAGGACTACGATGGGCCTTGGCCTGATCCAGGATGCTATTCTTATGTTCTTAAGATGATATATGGGGCATCAGAAGAAAGGGTAAATATAATTCTTCTCTACAGAGGACTAAACCAGTGTTTTTCCAACTTGCCGCTTTAAGACGGTGGACTTCAACTTCCAGAATTCCCTAGCCAGCCATGATGGCTAGGGAATTCTGGGAGTTGAAGTCCACCCATCTTAAAGGTACCAAGTTTGAAAACACTGGGCTAAACTATGAGTTGGAGAGGATCTGCCGGCATTACAGGACTGCCTCAAACTGTAAAAGAGGGTTACACAAACTTCAGAATAGTTATTTCAGCAACATCAGTTAGTTTCAGCACTTTGACAGAAAGGGTACATTAACTTCTCTGTACTCTGTTTAAACAGCATAGAGTGAGGAGCACCTTGAAATAGCCTCATTGTCTGGACTACTTTAAAATAATTACTTTAAGGGTTGCTGCCTTGAGTTTCTATGTGCTACGTCATTTACTGTGGCAGAGTGCATGGTCTCCGCAACACCCCTGTTTCTCTGCTCTGTTCAGGCTAAATTGCTTGAGCTCAATTATTATATACACGAACATAATCTCTTAGCCATGGAACTAGGGCAGACTTTGAGGTCAAAGACTCCAAATTAAGTGTAAAATAGATTTAAGGTAACATGATGAGCTTTAAAACTTCTCTGTGGTTGGTTTGATTGTGGTTTTTCTTAAAAAAAAAACAAATTGTGCAATGAACAAACAGTGATGAAACAAGAGATTATCTTTTGCACAGATGGTACAGTTGCCTGGAAAGTTGTTTAATGCAAGAGAAAAATATACAGGTAGTCCTCACTTAAAGACCCGTCATTCAACAATAGTTCATAGTTATGACAGTGCTGAACAAGGGGACTTACAACCAATCCTCGATGTTGCAGCTGTCGCAGCGTCCCCATGGTCACATGATCACAATTCAAGCGGTTGGCAACCAGCACACAATTACGATGGTCACAGCATCCCACAGTCACACAATCACCATTTGCGACCTTCACTGCCGGCTTCTGACAAGCAAAGTCAACAGGGAAGCCAGCAGGAAGTTGCAAGTCGCAATCACATGATGTCACACTTAATGACCGTGTGGGATTCAGTTAATGACTGCAACGGGAACTGCCAGAACTGCCATCATAAGTTGTCACAGTCACATGATTTTTCAATTTACAACCTTGCCGCTTAGCGACGAAGTTGCCAGTCTGAGTTGCGGTTGGTAAGTGAGGACTACCTGTAGTGTATTCCAACACATTGTATCCACAGTAGGAAAAAAATATCCTGTGGCCATGAAATGTGATTTCAGCACCTTTCTGCGTACAATTATGGATTTAGTATGTGTATTCAACGTCACTGCTTATCCCTATTTGTAAGTAAGCTATTTCAGATGAGGAGGATTAGCTTCCAACTCAGCAAAGTATATTCAGAATGCAAGGTGCACCTGGAACCAGCATTATCACCCTTGTTAATGCCATGGTGGTTTGTTAGGGATGAGATGACTGTAGCGGTGCTCCACAGAGGCTATGTTGGGACCTATCAGAGGAGTATCCTCTTAGTTATTTGGAATCAAGCTATTAAACGCTTAAGTAATCAAAAATAGCTCCTTGGAACTTATGCCAAAAGCAACAGCAAACCAGAGGAGATAAAGGAAAACAGCAGTAAAGTTCCGTGGCTGATGTCTATGGAGATAATCTGATGCTGTTTTAATCCACGGGCTCACTCAGGCTGCTAACCGTCTTCTGACAAATACGATTTTCAAAGCAATTGGAAGAAAATGGTCTGAATGCTGAAGATTTCCTTCCCGCACTCTCCATATTCCAGTTTTGAAAGGTTTTCACTTTAAAAATACTGATACTTTCTAGGAAGCCCTACAAGGTATACCAGACTAAGAAACCAATGTCATGTACTTTTATTGCAACAGAACCTTGCAAGTCTGAATGTGCTTCTCCCTCCCCCACTTTACCTTCGTGTGAAGTAGGGAGGGGCTTGTCTGAGACATTTCCTCAAGTTACTTTCTTGGCCTGGGCTCAGGCCCCTCTTATCCGACCACTGCCTTGGTAGTACCTCTTCCTCCTGTCCTTCAAGGCCATTCCCAATTCTCTCTACATATTGTTATGGAGATTGCTGGTGAAGAAGAGGGGGGCCCTCTCCAGGGGGAAAAGTACATGCGCAGTACTGAATCTCTTCGGTTTCCAATCAAGAAGACCAGAAAAGAACTACCTTAGGTTTCTGGTTAGGCTGACCATATTTCCTTGAGACAAAAACGGGACGTTGGGATGGCAAAACGGGCTGGATCGGCAGGCAGGAACTTCTCTGGTTTTCTCGGGCTGGGAATCTTCGGATTCCTCCATTTGCAAGAGGCAAGGCTGGGCTGGAGAGTCTGGTGAACGGTTGTCCCCGACAAGCGGTTCCTCCTCTGGCCGTGCTTTTACGTTCTTTTCTTCCCACCGTTTCAAGGCAGGAGCCGATCGGCTCGCCCTTTGATCACCGCCTATCAGCTGATCCTGTTTTTTCCTTTTTAGGTTTCCCACCGGGTTGAGCTCTGCGGCTTTTTTCCCGCCGTTTCTGCTGAGCTCCCCCTCCTTCCACTCAAAGTCAGACTGCCTTCTGACAGGTTCGTGGGAACTTTCAAATTTTTAAGTAAGGTTTTTAAGAAAACGGGACAAAATGGACATTTATATTAAAACGACAGGACGGTCTGGAAATGTTAAAAAAACGGGACTGTCCCGTTCAAAACGGGACGTGTGGTCAGCCTATTTCTGGTCTCTCTAGTAGGGTTTGTTAGTACCTTTTTAGTTTAGCAGGATTTTGTCTAGTAGAGTAGAACAATAAACACTATAGCTAAATCTTCTGGTCTCAGCATGGTTCTTCGCTCTATATCTGACACATATACTCTGAAGATCTGATGCCAACCATCTGCTATCTACCCAAAAGCCTTTAGTGCAGGGATGTCCACAGGGCATAGTCAAAAAAGTCAAGATGGTGGCCATGATGGTGTGATCAAAGCTCCATCCATTTTTTTATGTGTGTTGTATTTATAAGGCTAATCTCCCTTTGGGGAAGTCTCTGCTCCAATCCTTTGGCCATCTCACATTTGTGGCTATAACTTTGAAGCTGCTTCAAAAGCAATGGCTTTCGTTCTCCTTACCCGCATCCCTTCAAATCGTGACAGGGCTCTTAGCGGCCGCAAAGCTCGCAAAGTCCGGAGAGATTTCATGGCCCCGATCTCTGATTTTCCAAGTAAATTTGCTATAAGAGTTATCAAGGAGACCTAAAAGAGAAAACAGGAAGAATAATATTGAAATGGCTACCGCATGCTTTTAATTTATTACTCACTTTGCCTCCCTCCATACTAAAAACACACAAACCATTGTGTGTTTTATACTTCATACTTTTCTGTTTTATACTTTTCTGTTAAAACTGAAAGGGTACAAAAGGGTTTCATTTCACAAAACCTGGAGAATAGACCAGTGATCTATCATCTAGCATTCCTTTAATCTTCCCTTCACACCTTAGCATGAATATTCAGACTTGTAAATATTCTGCTGTATTCTGCTATAAATTCTATTACGTGAGCGGATTTTCATGTCTGACCTTCAAATGCCTAGATCACAAAATATGTAAAAGATGTTCTAGCCTCAAGTTTGGTTTGGATGGTTTCAGTGGAGAATTCAGCCAATGGTCCATATTAATAACAGGACTCAAAGTTCTGTTACACTTCTCCAGGTGGAAACTCCCATCATCTTGGCCCCCCACCCAAGAACAGAACCAGTTTTTAGTGCCTTTCTAAAGACCAGGAGGGTTGGGGCCAACTGTATATGGGGATCATTCCAGAGATGAGGTGCTGCAATAGAAAACACATGCTTCCTGGGTCCCACCAGAGGGCGCTGCTTCTGCTTTCTCCATGCCATGCATTATTTTATACAACTTCACACATCTCAATCAAGTCCCAGCCAGCTGCCTTTCTTCAAAGCTTTCTAGTCTTTTCTTGTAAGAAAGCTATTTATGCCATGTAGGTTGTTCTTCTTCACAACTTCTTCCAGGTCTATTATTTTTCAAATATGGCAGCCAGAACAATACAGAGAATTCCAGACAAGGTTGTGCCATAGATGTGTATCAGGACATTACAATGCGGGCAGTTTCATTTTCAATTCCTTTCCATCCATCTCATGGAATTTGCCTTTTTCTACAACTGCCCATGCTCTGAGTTGAAATCTTCAATGTGTTGGCCCCGGTACCCCAAGGTTTTGGAAATCAACTCATGCTCCCTTGGAAAGCAATGTGATCCATTCCATACCACTGTTCAACTGCAATACTTACATCTACAATCAGGAAATCAAGCCAACACCAGGCATTGGTGAAGTATTTGTGGAATCCATAAGCCACCCATTTCAACAACATTTCTAAGATAAATATGTAGGTGAAGATTTTGTCAGCATATTCCAGCATGATTTTAATATTCTGCCTCTCATTCTGGTAAATATCTTCAAATGCCTGAGATAAGAAGGCACATCTGGCTATAATATTTGCAGAATATTATTAAATTTACAATTTTTAAATAGATCTCTCTTTCTCTCTCTCTCTCTCTCTCACACACACACACACACACACACACGCACAGACATGCTGCAGGAACATTAGACAAACAGAACACAAGGAAGCTATAGCAAATATTTCTCCATGAAAATCAGGGACTAAAAATAGGGTATGTGAAACTTGTAACTCTTAAAAAAAAAACCTCCTTTATTATGCTCTCCTCAGTTCATAACTATTTCTTCTCTTCTCTGTTGCTTTAGCTATTATTTTGACCTACTTTCCTTTTCCAATCTGTCTATCTCTAAATGTTCTCGGGCAATTAAGGATCTGGTAATATGTGTGATCATGTCACAACACATGAAACCAATCAGATTGGCCTAACTGACAACATCATGAATTAGGGATGCCTGTAACGATCTCTAACTTTCTCCCCAGTGCTGCTTTTAAATATTCTTTCCATGACTGCAGAAGGATACCAATCTATTAGCAAAGTTTTGACAATCTGCCATTTTTTTTTCAGACATGCTCCACATGTTTTACAGGACCTTGTAGACATGATCCAGGATAGCTGCAGTTTTCAGTTCCATCTATCATTCATTTTTTTCCCCTTTGACTATTAATAATGTACAGAAGCGGCTCCCAAACACTGATGAAATGACCAAAAATCATTCTGATACGATGCTGCCTTCATATTAGTGAGAGAAACCCCCCCCCAAATCTAATCAGATCCAGTAAGAAACCCATGGTGGAAGCAGATGAGTGGTTTCCCATGAAAATTTGGTTCAGGCATTCAGCCAGGTTCCACAAAACAATAAGCATTGTGAAAGAATTATGGAAGTAGTAGAATGAGATCCAACCTTCGGTGTCTTTCCTAAACAACAGATCAGTGATGGATCAGATTTTTAGCAAAGCTAACTGTCCTCCCCTTGTTTATTTGTCTACATTATTCCTTACTGGAAATGGGAATGCACCTTCCTTTGCTCTGTTTCAGTTAATGTAAAAAAAAATGATACCACTTTGATGGCTGAAAGCGAAGAGGAACTGAGGAGCCTTATGATGAAGGTGAAAGGAGAAAGTGCAAAAGCTGGCTTGCAGCTAAACCTCAAAAAAACCAAGATTATGGCAACCAGTTTGATTGATAACTGGCAAATAGAGGGAGAAAATGTAGAAGCAGTGAAAGACTTTGTATTTCTAGGTGCAAAGATTACTGCAGATGCTGACTGCAGTCAGGAAATCAGAAGAGCTTAATCCTTGGAAGAAGAGCAATGACAAATCTCGATAAAATAGTTAAGAGCAGAGACATCACACTGACAACAAAGGTCCGCATAGTTAAAACAATGGTGTTCCCCGTAGTAACATATGGCTGCGAGAGCTGGACCATAAGGAAGGCTGAGGGAAGGAAGATCGATGCTTTGGAACTGTGGTGTTGGGAGGAAAATTCTGAGAGTGCCTTGGACTGCCAGAAGATCAGACCAGTCCATCCTCCAGGAAATAAAGCCAGACTGCTCACTGGAGGGAATGATATTCAAGGCAAAACTGAAATACTTTGGCCACATAATGAGAAGACAAGATACCCTGGAGAAGATGCTGATGCTGGGGAGAGTGGAAGGCAAAAGGAAGAGGGGCCGACCAAGGGCAAGATGGATGGATGATATTCTAGAGGTGATGGACTCATCCCTGGGGGAGCTGGGGGTGTTGACGACCGACAGGAAGCTCTGGCGTGGGCTGGTCCATGAAGCCACGAAGAGTCGGAAGCGACTGAACGAATAAACAATAACAACAACAACAACAAAAGAGTTAACTTACCAAAGCTCCACTACTTAGCAAAATAATGAACACAATGAAGCTTTCAAACCAGTTGTGTTCTACGATTTGGTAACATGTCTTTCTTAGATTCCACCACGTTTTGCCTGGAAACTTAGTGGTATTCACTGAACACCAAGGATAACGGTGAACGCATCCTGAAAGAGACATTGAAGGCACAATGTGTATTACTGGGCAGAAGCATTTCCTGTGAACAGGTTAATAAGATATTTTTAGCTTGCATCCTGTATTTCATGATGCTTGGTGAACCTCCCTGGGAAGGCACCACTAATCTAGTTGGCCATACTGTCCAGGGTGATGGAAAGTTTAGACCACTGTTTCTGGATAAAGTATTCAAAAGCAATTGTAGCTGAATTGGCTGGGGAGAAAAAATATATATAAAATTCATAGAGGTAATAACTTACTGTGGCAAATAAGGTTGTACAAAATCAAGTGTTCATCTTCAGGAAAGATGGTTGGATTCAAAAGAAGAGGGAGGGGGAAAACGTGGTGACATGCCTACCAAGTTGCACTGTTAGATATGTGGAGAACCATGAAAATTGGGTCAAGGACAGACTAGTGTTAGGGTGTGATAAAGAAACAAGTCAGTGGTTATAAATTCTCTGTTGGGGGGAATAACAATTTCAGCTTTTAAAATCAGAACTCATCCCATCAAAGATGCACAGATTATTGGACTGCTGGAAAAGAAATCAACTGGGCAGTCTTTAAAGAACATTGGATATACTTTTTCCCAGAACTATACTTCAGAAGAAATCCGAAGTGACCAGTTTTGGTGACACCCTGGTACATCTGTGGGTCTGTGTGTCAAAATCTGCATGATGGTGGGTGTGGCATCATGACTGACGCCCCACCCCTTTGTATACGTATGCACATACTCAAGGGGCAGGGCTTCAGTTACAAATGGCATACCCACCATCTTCCAGATTTTGACACACAGACCCACAAACGTCCCTGGTGACATCCTTTTGATTATAAAGTCATGTAGATCTGTCAAGCAGTTCCTTACTTTCTGGGAAACAATCATCTGGCTCCTTCAGATCCTCAACTAGCTCAGGGACGTTCTTCAGGAATTCATCTGGGTCTGTCAGATCCACAGTGCTGCCTTCTGAGCAACTGGTTGAGTCTCCATTCTACAAAACCAAAAAGATAGGCCTGACATTTCCACTGGCTCAGCTGTCCCTTGGCATTGCTAGATTAAATGCATAGAGAAGACACCTCCATTTTTTCGACATGGAATGGTAGCATCAGGGTTGTGTGGTGGTCCAAATTCAAAGGGCAAAAGTTATTTGGAGATTATGGCAGATGGCACACCTACTGGGAGCACCTTAAATCCGATGTGTCTTTTCCCAGGACTGTTCAGCGATAGAAGAGGGCCATCGCCGGATCACAGGAGAACACACCCATGGGTGTGCCAAGCAGATTTAGATCTCTGCACAACCTTAGTTAATACGCTTCTCTTGAGTTTGAGTTCAGCTTCTGGGACTGTTCCTTTTTACCATGGGGATTCTGCTTGGTTACTGTACAGGCAGTCCTCAACTTACAACCATTTTTTTAGTGACCATTCAAAGTTACGACAGCACTGAAAAAAGTGATGTGTGACTGGTCCTCACACTTAAGATCACTGCAGTGTCCCTGTGGTCACATGATAAAAATTCAGGTGCTTGGCAATTGGCTCACACTTACAATGATTGCAGCATTCTGGGGCCACGTGATCACCATTTGCAACCTTCTCAGCCAGCTTCCAACAAGCAAAGTCAATGCAGGAAGCCAGATTCACTTAATGACCACGGCAAAAAAGGTCGTAAAATCGGGGTGACTCACTTAACAACTGCCTCGCTTAGCAACAGACGTTCCAGTCCTAATTATGGTCATATGTCGAGGACTACCCGTATTCCATTTCAACTAATTTGTTGCAGAGCCATTTGGTTCTGCGGTCAAGACAGACTAGACTCGTGATCATATTGTCGCAGTTATCATCATTATTATTTATTAGTTAGATTTAGACCCCACCTTGCCACAGGAAGCTCAAGGCAACCCTCCCTGTATCAACAACTCTACAAGATAAGTTGGGCTGCAAAAGAATGAATGGCCCCAAGTCCCCCAGAGAATATCCATTTGGGAGGGCGAACTTCATAATATATCACATTGGCAACATTTTTCTTGGGCTGTGGATTGGGGAACAGTATTTACTTCCTTTTGCTTGGGCAGCGAGGATCCAACTTTCACTTGTACATTTCTTTCCTCTGGGACAGAAATTTCTGATGTCCGACTCCAGACCTCGCAGCCTTTGGTCTTTTCTCCTCTCAAGCGCAGCTGGTTTTCCTGCTGAAAATTGCAATAGTTGGGACTCAAAACTACTTTGCCAAGACTTGTGTTGCTTTTGCTACCAAGATGGCGGCCACAATCACATGACCCAAGCCCAACCCCTCTTTTGCAGGTGTCAACCCTACAGATGCCGCTGCTTGAAGCCTGAAAATCAGGATTCTGTCTTAGTTTGTTTTTCTCCTTTTTGATGTACCATTTTCCAACAAATATCCCCATACCTGAATCTGCTGTTCAGGAATGTCCATAGAAAGGGAGCCAAGAAAATCATATAAAAAAGGGGTGAGGCTTTGATCCATGGTTGTGGCTGCCCTTTTGACTTTTTTGCTATGGTTTTTTGCTATTTGCTGCTGCTTATCCAAGAGAGTAGAATATGCATCTTCCCAGAATATATTTACCAGCATTTCTGCCTACAGACCTAGGTAGACATTCTCATGTGGAAAGAGAGGATGCAAGGAAATAGCAGATGTTCCAGCCCTTGTGCCAGATGCCAGATTTCCAAAACGTTGCAATTTCTGACAAAATTTGGTTACCAGGTAAGCAGCAAAACCAGGAGCTTTACTGAGCACTAGGTGGACCAGTACTGACCCTCTAAGGGAGATAACTAATAAAAAATAACTTCTCCTTTGAGTCACACTCAGTTCCTGATGACTTTATGGACCCACCATAGCTATCCTTCTATGGTTAGCCATTGTCTTCTTCAGAGATGCATTTTCAACTTCCCTACCTAGCCTATGGCCTTGGAATGTCATGGAGATCTCTCATCCAAGTATTGTCATGGAGATGTCATGGGATGTCATGGAGATCTCTCATCCAAGTATTATCATGGAAATGTCATGGGATGTCATGGAGATCTCTCATCCAAGTATTGTCATGGAGATGTCATGGGATGTCATGGAGATCTCTCATCCAAGTATTGTCATGGAGATGTCATGGGATGTCATGGAGATCTCTCATCCAAGTATTGTCATGGAAATGTCATGGGATGTCATGGAGATCTCTCATCCAAGTATTGTCATGGAGATGTCATGGGATGTCATGGAGATCTCTCATCCAAGTATTGTCATGGAGATGTCATGGGATGTCATGGAGATCTCTCATCCAAGTATTGTCATGGAAATGTCATGGGATGTCATGGAGATCTCTCATCCAAGTATTGTCATGGAGATGTCATGGGATGTCATGGAGATCTCTCATCCAAGTATTGTCATGGAGATGTCATGGGATGTCATGGAGATCTCTCATCCAAGTATTGTCATGGAGATGTCATGGGATGTCATGGAGATCTCTCATCCAAGTATTGTCATGGAAATGTCATGGGATGTCATGGAGATCTCTCATCCAAGTATTGTCATGGAGATCTCTCATCCAACTATTGTCATGGAGGTGTCATGGAGATCTCTCATCCAATTATTGTCATGAAGATGTCATGGGATGTCATGGAATGTCACGGAGATCTCTCATCCAAGTATCCACCCAACCTGACTCTGCCCCCTGCTGAGATTAGCCGAATCTGGCTCCTCACCTGCTTCGTACACTCTGTCTCCGGGACTGAACCCAAATCTTCTGAGCCTTCGCTATCAGATTCCATATGAGCAATAGGAACACAGACAAACACGCTGGGGTTGGTGATGAACTCATCTTGGTTGCTCTTCTCACTCGCTTGGTGGCTGCTGTAACCCTCTTTGGAACTATGACCATGGCTTCTCAGCTCTACCCCACTATTCTCCAAGTCACATTTTACTTTCTTTGGGGCTGCTTTTCTCTTCAGCCCCAAAGCTCTGAAGAAAACTGTCAGCACCGCCTGTTTTGCAGCGTGAAGCCCTCTGTGGATCCGAGCAAAGGCAATCTTCAGGTTGTTTGTTTCCCTGTCATTTTCTGGGAGCTGAGTGAGATTGTCGGCACTGAAGGAGTTCAGCAGAAGGGCGATGAACAAATTGAGAACCTCAAAGAAAAAAGAAAGCAAAGGGTTAATAACAGATAGGCTGGCTATTCCAGCAGGAGCACTAATGGGAAGGGAGAGATCATTCACAAGAGGAAAACTTCTTTGAACCTGTTGGCTCTGTAGGTAGTCCTCGGCTTATGACCACAATTGGGACTGGAATTTCTATTGTAAGTCATTGCGGTCATAAGTCGAGCCACCACGTGACTGGACCTAATTTTACCATCGTTTTATGGTTGTCATTAAGTGAACCATGGGTCGTTAACTGAATCACTGTAGTCATTAAGAAAATCCAGCATCTCCAATGGGTGTCTTTTTGCCGGAAAATGGCAAAAAATGTTGCAAAATGCAATCATTTGTCAAGCGCCCAAAGCGTGATCATGTGGCTGCAGGGGGTGGGGTGATGCAACATTTTGTGACACTTGGAAGTGCTTTACAGGCTGTAAAGCACCCATTCCGAGGCCGTCGTAACTTCAGACTGTCATTAAACGAACAGCCATAAGTTGAGGACTACCTGTAAAATCTCCAAAAAGTTAAACTCCTGGTGATTTCATGGATACATCCATGTAGGAATTGTTGGTAACAATATGCAAGTGGTGTGTCATTGTCTATTTATATGCATGCCTGTGCATGCAGACACACACACTTCTAACTTTCATGATGAATCTTAACTTGTTTGAAAAGCAATAAAGTTTTGCTAAGTTTCTGATTCAGAGTAACTAAATTTATTTTTATCCCTTAAGATTCAGTTTCTCAAGATGGTCTTTTGTACTTTCTGTAAACTTTTGAACTGTTTGGCAACAGCAGTCGCAAATAACCAAATATCTCAGGCCTAAACTGAAGGCTACTGTTCTGTCTCCGAGAACAAATATCGGAAGGCTTCAATTCCTTTAGAGATGGGAGGAAAAAATGCATAGGAATGCAAAAGTCAGGAACATTTGCAGGAAAGAACTTCTCAAAAACTCCCAGCCTCTGAATTCAACATGTGTGTGTCTTTCTTAAAAATAAATAAATAAACATAACGATCAATCCAGGTATCCACAGAAGGGAGGTCAAAAAGGTCAATATGGCAGTTGTAGAAAACCCACCCCTTTTTTAGGTGTGACACATGTGACACATGTCAAAAGGGGGGGGGACTTTGACTGTACAGTTGACCTTGACTCCTTAGTTGATAGACATAGTCCTGAACCTCTTTAAGTAAGTTCCTCCAAATTTCCATTGGGTTGGGTGCATGGAAGCTTACCACTAAATTTCCGATCACCATAACCAGCACAAAGACAAGCAGGCACAGGGACGGTTCAGCCACCACCATGCACTGCCACATGGTCTCGATCCATTCCCCACACAGGATTCGGAAAATAACGAGGAAGGAGTGGAAAAAATCCTTCATGTGCCAGCGCAGATTGCAAGTGGGATCTAACTTCTTGCAGTGGTCTTTATAACTGCTCCCAAACAGTTGCATCCCAAAGACAGCAAAGATAAAGATGATAATGGCCAGGACAAGGGTAAGGTTGCCCAGAGCATCCAATGAATTTAAGATGATTTTTATGAGGGTGTTTAAAGTGGGCCAAGACTTCGCCAGCTTGAAGACTCTCATCTGTTTAAGAGGAAAATATCAAATCAGATTCTGTGACTTAAGAATAACAGAATAATGTGTCAGGTACTGTGTTCAAAGGCATCCAAGGGAGGAAAGGGGTCAAAAAGGTCAAGATAACAACCACAGTCATGTGATTGGAACCCCCCCGCCTTTTTAACATGCATCCCATCCATGTTAGCGATCCATAAATTGCAAATGTTATCCATCTATTCAAATTCATTTTGAGAGTTCATACATCATCCCACCATTGTGGAGAGAAAGGAAGATGACCTTGACGGAGATATGCAAGGTCTGTTGCTAGGCCAGTGAGGGATGAAATATATTTTAATTCCACAACAGACAGACAATATTTAGAAGTGGATCAGACAGACACCTCCCTAATTCTCTGGAGTGTAAGAAGGGGTAGAGGCCCAGCACAATTAGACTTGCAAGATTCTGCTATTATAGTCAATTTCAATAAAAGTACTTTTTAGATTTTCTGTGTAGTTGATTTTTTGGGTTGGTCTACCTAGTGGACATGACTACAGAATGCAATAGTTTTAACCATGGTTTGTTCATAAACTGCAATAACTGAATTCACACAATGCATGGATTTGATGCGTTAAGCTGTGTCTTCAGTTTTTTACTTCCTTTCATCGGACACAGCCTGTCTTTAGACATCACAATAAACCATGCTTTTTCATAACCAGGATGAGTTTCAGTGAGTCCAGTTCAACACTCAGGAAGAAAAACAGCCATTTTTTGATTTGGGGTTTTTATGCACCACGTTTAACCCACACCTTAAACAGACGGCAAGAAAGGAGTCTGGCATCCCCTTTCCAACTGACAAATTTGATTAAAAGGCAAAAGCTTTCATAAACCGCAGCTCCCTTTGTCAGATGCATGGAGTGGCTGGCTTAAATTTTTGAATAATTTGCATCTGACGAAGGGAGCTGCAGATCACGAAAGCTTTGAATCAAATTGGTGAGTCGGAAAAGAGGCTTCTGGACTCCTCCTGATTTTTTGCCGCCTTAGACTTAACACAGTTCTCCTATGAAGTCTTAACTGACAATGATCTGACAAAACAAACTGGCTTCTTCAAAGCTGACTTGAAGCCTGCTCTTTAAAGCAAACCATTATTAGGATTTACCTCACTGTATCCATTTTAGATAAAATACCAAGGTGTGGTCAATTTTTTTAAAAAAGGAAACAAAATGAAATTCCTTGTTTTTCATTCCTACAACAGTGGATTGGAAATCACAATGGAGCCTCTCTGTTGCTGTAACTTAGACCAGGGTTCTTCAACCTTGGCAACTCTAAGCTGTGCGGACTTCAACTCCCAGAATTCCCCAGCCAGCTTTGGCTGGGGAATTCTGGGAGTTGAAGTCCGCACAGCTTAGAGTTGCCACGGCTGAGGAACCTTGACTTAGACCCTTGATCCCCCTGGTTGGGCTGCAATCATTGCTAATTATAACCCCCCCTTTTTAAGAAGAGAAGGTAGAATCAATCTGGATTCTTTTTTCATGGAAATGACTAACTATGCCAATTTCTCAGTAACTTATTCTGGTTGCAGAAGCCTAGTTCCTTTTTCATTTAAACTGGAGATGTTCATGATGCAACTCAAGCCTTCTCACTCACCACAGGGCATCTGCAGGGCATCCACCACCCATCAAGTCAAAACGGTAGTTATGAACACCCAACTGAAGTTCCACCAATTTTCTACATGTGTCGCACATGCATCATGTCTACAAAGGGGTGGGGCTTCTATCACAGAGTCACAGCTGCCATCTTGCATCCCTCTGCAGATGTCCTGGCTCACAAAGCATGAACTTTCTCCTTGAGGCCTCATCCTTTCCCCAAATGGGCATTTAGAAATGTATGAACACATGAAGCTGCCAGTTTTTTTGATCAATCTGCCTAGTTAAGAACCTACTGGCAATGGCTTTGTGAAAAGGAGAACTTTTAGCTTTGGGGAAGCATTCCCCCTGGGCTTAAATTAGAGGCAATGTCACAGTCCTATCACAAGGGTCTTCTTGAAACAAGGATGATGATGATGAAAAGGATTGGGTAGAGGCCTCCCAAGATCCAGGGTGCAGTACTTCCAGCAAATATGCTGAGCCACCAACCTATTGGTTAGCCCTATTCACCATCCCTGCTCCAGACTCAGGAGATGTTGACTTGGACCAGGAACCCCTTCCACCATATCTTCAAGAATGTGGTCATCTGAGAGTAGAGCATCAGAAGACAAGGCAGAGGAGTACAGATAGTCTTTGACTTAGGACCACAATGAGGACCGGAATTTCTGTTGTAAGTCATTGCAGTCGTAAGTTGAGTCACCTCGTGACTGGACCCGATTTTATGACCATTTTTATGGTGGTCGTTAAGTGAATCACAAGTAGTTAAGCAAATCTAGCTTCCCTGGAAAACGGCAAAAAAGTCACAAGGCGTGATCACGTGACCGCAGGACACTGCAACTGGTTGTAAATGCAAGCCGGTTGCCAAGCACCAGAAATGTGATCATGTGACCACCAGGGGGGTGCAACATTTTGTGATGCTCTGAAGTGCTTTACAGGCTGTCAGGCACCCATTCTGAGGCCGTCGTAACTTCGGACTATCGTTAAGCTAACAGTCATTGAGTCGAGGACTACCTGTACTTAACCATGCTAAGAAACAGCTGGACTGGGCAGGCTACTCGGGAATAATCGAATGAGGACACTAGACCTGAGAAGAGCCATTTTTGCTCAGCTTGGATCAGAGCTTCCAGTATTTATGAAGCAACCAGGGCACAGCTTGATCTATGAGGGCCTGCCTTTTCTCCCAGACTGTCAAACTCCTTGCTACAAAGAAATCTGAAGCCTTTGACTTCAGTTCATTTTTGGACTTCTCCATTTGTGGCCTCCTTCAACTCCTGTTTCTTGGTAAGCCTGTTTAAGGCATTCTGATCTTGGGAATTATGACCACGAGAATGCCTCAATGGATTTAGTACCATAATCGCACAGATAACAAACTATGGTTTGCCAGGCCAGACTACCCCTGCTGTGTGCATACATGCTCCATAGGATATTGCTTGTTGAAAGCAGTCTTTCAGAGGGAAGCAGGGTCTAATCCAGGGTTTCTCCACCAGGGTTCCGTGGCACCCTCGGGTTCCGCGAGAGGTCCCTAAGGGTTCCCTGGGAGATCACAATTTATTTTAAAAATTATTTCAAATTTGGGCAACTTCACATTAAAGAGGGAAGTTTCATTCCTTATTTTTAGTTTAAGAACCCTGTTAATGCATCTATCCAGGCCTACCCATGAAACGGATATAATAATTCTGTAACTTTTGGCCTGTATTTGAGCCTGAATGGGCAGGGGTTCCCCCAGGCCTGAAAAATATTTCAAGGGTTCCTCCAGGGTCGAAAGGTTGAGAAAGGCTGGCCTAATCTGACTCAGCATCCTGCAGAAGTGGTGTTGGAAAAAGGGCAATTCCTTGCCAACCTGGATGGCTTCAGAGAAGTTGCTGCTCAGGGTACCGGCCTCAACCTCCCCTTGCAAAAAGAGCCTTGCTCCCATGAGAAAATGAGGGATGAACATGGCAGTTCTTTCCCAATGCTCTATAAATGTGCTATGAGCAATCCTCCTGGCACACAAGGGAGCTCAGGGGAAAACCGGTCCTATCTTCTCCATGAAAAATTAAAACAAATAGCTCCGAAGCAAAAGAACAAACAGTTACCAGCCTCAAGGTTCGCAGCACGGAAAAGCTGCCTTTCTTCCCACTTTTCTTGCCCTTCCTATTCTCTTTGGTCTCAGTAGACATGCTCAGCTCCATGATGCTTATCAGGACAATCAAGCTGTCAAAGACATTGGAGCGCTGCTGAAAATAATAATAAGGATCCAAGGCAATGATTTTCAAGATCGTTTCTGCCGTGAAAATTGCTGTGAATATCTGTAAGATTAAAAGAAGAGAAGGAAGAGGAAGAAATGGCACAGTCAGGTCCCAAGGAAAGTTAGTATTCCCTCCTCAAAGGAAGGGGAGGGAAGGTTCACATGACCCACCGACATGCTAAGAATGCAGGTTGTCTGAACCCAAGCAGAGTTTCATCTGAGCATTAACCTTCCGTATGCTCAGCCTATATTTGCCATGCTGTTGTCATCCATCACTGGCTGTTTTGCTATTACCAATTTCAACAAACAGAGGAGTCCACAGGAAGGTTTGGAAAGTCAAGATGGCAGCCACACCCCAACAGTTGAAGCCCCGCCCCTTTGTGTGAGCATAGCAAAAGTATTTAACTTATTTAAACAAGTCACATCCCCATCTCACTACTATAACTCTGCATTCTTCATTCTTAACTAATTATTTTTAAAATAAAATTAAAACTGTCGAAAATAATCAACAAAGAAGTTACAACAGCAGTAGGTATACCATGTGCCAGAGATCCAAAGAGATCCTTCTATCTTACAAATATAATCAAATGAAATTGTTAAAAATTAATTTAATTATTTTTAAATTAAATTAAAACTGTCGAGAGGGAAAAAGCAATCAACAGGGGTCCCCAGACATCCCAGCCCAAATGCCTAGGGGAAAAACCAGATCTTCAGCATCTTACAGAAAGCCAACAGGATCGGGGCTGTTACATAGCACAGCCTGGAAAACGGGTGGATCCTCTTCTGCGCCAGGATTTGCTTACCATGTTACCTCTTGAAAGAGCTCTCTCAAACCAGGGTGTCATTTTGTAGTGGTCCAAGGCCATGAAAAGAGTATTCATCACAATGCAAAGCGTGATCGTGAGATCGGCAAACGGGTCCATTACAACCACCCCCACTTTCTTCTTTATTCGCTGCCACAGCGGGCAACAGTTCCAGACAAAATACTTGCGGGCCAACTTGTTCAAGAAGCGGGGGCATTTTCGATACGATTCTTCATGTTCTAAACAGAGCACAGAAGGAGAAGGAGAAGGAGAACCCTGGAATTAAAGACGATGAAAATATACATTCAACCCCAGCAAAGATTTCAAGCCCAATCTGTTCTAAAAGGAGACAGTTAAGCAAATATTTAACCCTTCGAGTTTGAAAGCACTTAATAGAACAACTGGCTCTCCTGAAGCATATTCATTGATTCATTTTAAGAAAATATGATTCTTTAGGAGCAGGTGGAATTCATCTTTTACGGATCTGTTGATGCAAACACAGGAAGCTGTTTCGGGCATAGATGGTTGGTGTTGTTTCATAGTGAAGACCCTCAAGGATTTTAGGTCTTTCCCACAGCTGCATGGTAGTCCTTTCCACCCATCACTGAGTCAGCAGGAAAGCAGATCAGCTTGACATGTGCCATCTCCATTGCTGATCCCTCAGTTGCTCACAGTCTTTACAAACCCTTGTCTTCCCTCCAAGATGAAGGGTGACAAAGCAGATCACATTTTAGACGTCTTGAGGCTGCCCTTGGGCACTGTTGGAATAAGGGGAAAGATGCTACTTTAATAATGATGTTGCTAAGGACAGGTTAACCCTGTCTCACAATCCGTGAGTAAGATGAAGACAAGGTCCTGGGGCCGCAGCAGGAAAAGAGGATGCCAAGATTTGATTAGTACAAGTGGGGACAGGTCCCCAGGCTGGAATTGTCCTATCCCTACATGAAGTTGATAGACTTTGAAGCTGGAGATACCTGTACTTGAGGACAAATGTTCTACCATCTGATTCTGGCAATCCACCTCCTACCTCTTCTGAGCCTGGCCGATCCACTGCTCTTGAAAATTCATTAGCTTCTAGTCTCTTTTGGGGGCTAATCAGCACTGTTTTCCATTACCTCTAACGATTGTAGATAATTTGACACCTACCTGCAGTCATATGAACTTATTTTTCTGCTCAATTATTGTTAAAGTTTTTCTTATGACCCACTCTATCAAGTTTGGTTGCGTATGTGCAAAACAGTCTTCCTTTTTTTTACTTCTCTGCAGTTCCTTCCCTGAAGAGATCCAGTGGTCTCTCTTTGATGTAATTCCAACAGTAGATAAAAATATGTTTTCAGCAATTTGAATGGTTTGGAATTTTCTACCAATCAACCTGCACATGCACCACCCACCATATTATGACTTACTTAGGAATTTGCTCCTTTTTTGAGTTGGCACAATGCATTGAATTGTAATGGTTGGGGCTGCCCAACAAGCTGAGCCATCAAAACCAAAACTCCAACCAGCTGTAGAAAATCTTGTATGAATGCAGCTGCTGAATCTTTAATGGAGCTGGTTAAGTGAATTGTGTGAGTGCTGCTACACAATTGCATCCATTCTTTTCAGCTTCCCACATAGCCCATCTCCTAAGCCACATCCACCTTCTAAAATCTCTTGAAGTCCATCCATTCAATGCCACATGGAGAGTCCAACTATCCATGCAATAATCTTGCAGTCATTAACCTACTTGGATTAGATGTTTACCTTTGGAATATTATTTATGAAGGCCTTATCCCAAGGAAACATCCAACACACACAACAAAAGCCCACAAGAGCAGATAAATTGAGGCTAGAACTCATAGAATCCATAGGTATCACATGTGTGCAAGATCTACATGTTTAAGGCACTTATGGTATGGTCTTGACTTTGGTAAGAACCACAATAGAGGTATCCATTAATATGCAACAAGGAAAGCTTGTACCCTCAAGGACACTTGTAATAATGCTGACTGCACTTGCTGCCCGTTGCCTCTGGAGTGGCTGATTGTAATCGTCCACCGACAGTCGCTGAGCTTGGACCATCTTGTTGGCTTCATCATACAAAGACATCTGTTTAAAGAAACACGCAATAGATCTAGTTATGAATATTCCTGCTCTGTAGGCACAAATATGACAATGCATATTGTCAGGCAAGTCAAATGATTCTTAAAATTGAAATATTAGTCCTATGCTGTATTGGCCCCACGTAAAAAGGAAGCAAATGATGAAGATGGCTTGATCATCTGGGATCATCTGGGATCTGAGAGTCAGTGTAGCCTTGAATGACAAGCACAAATTCCATTGTTCGAGACTGACAGTAGATATCCATAATAGAAGTCTAACTAAACTTCAGCAAAAATGGCTCCTTTATCTACTATGCATTACACAGCAGGGGAAATTTAGACACTTGGAAAATGGTTTCTAGAAAAAAAAGTTCTGAGACTAATTTAAAATAATAGACAAAAGGACTTAAACTGACACTAGCAATAATCTTCAACCTTCAGTGTAAAGTATAAATATCTAGGCCAGTGTTTCTCAACCTTAGCAACTTTAAGAGATGTGGACTTCAACTCCCAGAATTCCCCAGCCAGCATGGGTGGACTTCAACTCCCAGAATTCCCCAGCCAGCAAGCTCTATGCTGTGCTTGGGGAAGCAAACAGAAGGCATGGGGAGAATGTGTTATTAGAAAGTTCTCCCATAATGTTTTTATTTATGCTTAACAGTTATTTCTCTTTGTTTTATTTTACTGACCTAACATATACATTTTCCCCTTGTATTTCACTGTTCAGATAATGAAAATATCCTTTAAAAAATTGAATCGCGTTCTTGGGAAGGCACCAAACATCTCGGCTGAGGCAAGTATTCAGTCCTTGATACTAAACATCAACTCTTTGAGATGTTTCACCTTTGAAAGGTAAACTTTTCATGACCAAATGAAGTGAGCCTCCTACAAAAAATATGGGTTTCCGATGGAGATGGCAAGCCTCAAATAATGACCATAATTATACCCAGAGAAAATTAAGAAAATATTCAGTATTAAAAACTGTAGGAGATAACTTGGAGGAGGTGCACTGCATGAAGCTCACAACTTAACCCGTATTTCAAGGAACAGTTTTGTATTCTGGATTAAATGTAGGGTTCCTTTTCAAATTAATAAGGAATATAGCTTGTTCTTTTGTTCTGGCCTCTGGAGAGGTGGACTGTAAAAACAAAAAGCAATTTTAATTTAACCTAGCACCTTTATAAATGTAAGAACCAGGTAGCAGGTCTTCTCTGTTGTGGATTTCCTTGCCTTCATGGAGGTTCAGACAGCCCCCTTTCCTGCTGGCATGTTGTAAAGTGTTAAAATACCACAACTGCACTCTGCTTTCAACCAGAAGTGAATGTTTCTGGGGCCATCTGGGCGATTTCTATTAATTGCTTTTCTTTCTTTTTGTTTTTATTCTGTATTTTTACTCTGTGTACACCACCCAGAATCTGTGGATTGGTATGTGTTACAACAACTGTGAAATAAATAGATAGATAAAGAAATAAGTGGCTTGAGATGTTACTATATTCAGCATTACTCTTTCCCTTTCAGGCTGCGTTTCAAAATTGCTACTACCATTTTTAAAGGGCAGTATTCAGACTAAGGTAGCCAAAAATCCAAAGAAATCTGTTCATCCTTTTTCAGACTAACAAATTTTATCAAAAGACTAAAGCTTTCATGAGCTACAGCTCACCTCATCAGATGCAGAGTGGCTTGACTGAAGTAGGATTTAAATTGTAAATATGTAGATTGCAAACTGCAAATGTGATTTTTAACGTAGGGTATTACAATTGTTAGTGGGACGCGGTGGTGCTGCGGGTTAAACCGCTGAGCTGCTGAGCTTGCCAATCGGAAGGTTGGCGGTTCGAATCCGCATGATGGGGTGAGCTCCCGTTGCTAGTCCCAGCTCCTGCTAACCTAGCAGTTCGAAAACATGCAAATGTGAGTCGATTAACAGGTACCGCTTCGGCGGGCAGGTAACGGCATTCTGTTTAGTCATGCCGGCCACATGACCACAGAGGAAGTGTCTACGGACAAACGCCAGCTCTTCAGCTTCGAAACAGAGATGAGCACCGCCCCCTAGAGTCAGACACGACTGGACTTAATGTCAAGGGGAACCTTTACCTTTTATTACAATTGTTAATTGACAGGTGCTTGTAACCTGTCTCATATGTAACCTACACCTGCACAAACCACTTGTCTTTCTCTCCTTTCTGCCACAACTCCCCCCAATTTAAATCCTACATTAGTCAAGCCACTCTAGGCATATAATGAAAGGAGCTGCAGTTCATGGTTATACCTTTTAATAACACTGGTTAGTCAGAAAAGGTGCTAACCAGACTCCTTCTGACATTCAGACTCAAGCAGTCATAAGAAGCACCACTGAAGTTAATGAGAGAAATAATTACCACCATTTCAGTGGGGCTCACACAACGTCTAGCTTCTTCCAAATGTGTCTTATGAATTCTAGAAACTTTTTGCTTAAAGAGGTAGCCTATAAATAAATTCATTAAATAAATGCAATGCATTGCAGTCATGGAGAAAATCTATCTACTGATGTGGCTGGCTAGGAGTTGACAAAACCTGATGGCATGTAATCAATCTATCAATCAATCAAATGCATTACAGTATATGCTATGAAGTCCTGTTGTTACACTCACACAGAGAATACCTCCTTTTATTAAAACTGAGACCAGAATTTCAGTTGCTAAGCAACATAGTCATTAAGTGAATCCGATCCAATTTTACGACCTTTTTTGCAGCAGTTCTTAAGTGGATCACGGCAGGTATTAAGCAAACCACATAGTTATTAAGTATATCATGCAGTTCCCCACTGATTTTGTTTGCCAGAAGCCAGCCAGGAAGATCGAAAATGATGATCAGGTGATCACAGGATGCTGCAATGGTCCTAAATGTGAACTGGTTGCCAAGCACCCAGATTGTGATCATGTGACCACGGGGACACGGCGACAGTCGTAAGTGTGAGAACCAGTTGTAAGTCAGTTTTTCCAGCACCGTCATAAATCTGAATGATCACTACATGAATAGTTGTTAAGTGAGGACTACCTGTAAAATCTTAGCTTGTGTTCCATATTTTGGGATTCTTCAGAAGACAACCCTACCCAAAATACAGCAATACATACAGCTATAATGTATAATTGCATCTGCACCATGGACGGCCTATGAAACATAACCCCTGCAAGAAAGAGCAAATAATTGCTAATATTTTCAACTTACCTGGTTGCCCATTCGGGGATTTTCCATAACGGGAGGAAGCAACAATCCTTCGCCTGAAGGCGGTTCCGTGTTCATGGACTTCATTCCACCAGGTCCCACCAAGGAGATCATCCCATTGCAATCCTCTCCGGCATTCCATCTGTTAGACTGCAGGTAGTTAGGAGTAGCTGGATGAGATCCATAACTGGCTTGACTTTGGATGCTTGGCCGCCTTACCATCCGCGCAGGCAAAAGACAGCCGCGATGGATCTCCATCTCGCCAACACTGTTAGATTCGTCATCCCAAAATTCAGTCCTTGGTCCAGTCTCTCTCCCTGATCCGTGGAAACTGAAGACGCTCCCGTGACTTGGCCTCCGCTTCGCTGGGTTTGAAGTCAGGCCATAACCATAGTTGAAGATCACCTACAGGGAACAAGGAGGGGAGAAAGGAAGAGTGATGGAAAACCCTGCCCAGAGTTCCCCGATGGGAGGAGATGGGCGGGGACAAATTTAATAAATAAATAAATAAATAAATAAAAAAATATTGGAATATGTCGGTCTCCATCAGCTAGGGATGTTCTCCTTCAAATAAACGAATTTCTTATGGAGTGTCAGCAGCACAATGCCCAATGCAGCAGGAAATATGAATGGTTTGGGTTCCCCTTCAGTAAAGAATGTTATTCACAATTTATTTCTGTAACTTACTTTGGGGACCTGGCTTCAGGAAAAATAAATTCAATTTTTCAAAAAAAATATCAGATTGCACAGTAGGTTTGGATTGCTTTTCTATGTCAGGGAAAAGATTCTGAAAGCCGCTTTTTAAAGGTAAATTTACTAAAAAACATCCACGCCTGGGTTTTTAGCCAGCAACTGGCGATTATGAATTGCACATTGGAGTCAAACCATTTTGCCTTCTTTTCTCAGTTCGTACATTTTTTCCCAGTTTAAGCTCCCAGTTCTGCAAGAGCCTTTTTTCAGAGGTTAAAAGGAGGGCGGGTGTCATATAAGCAAGGCCTAACATTAAAGTACCGATTTCCGGTGACTGTCATTCGAGGCTGGGCCTGAATCTTCCGTCCCCAAGGACAACTTCTTCATTCGGTTGCTTCGTTCTTTGGCCTCCTTGGATACTGCTGGTGATACTTCAAAGGAGCTATGAGACATACTGTCATTTTCCTTGGCATTTAATTCCTAGAACGCAGAAAGAGTGGACTTGTCGGCCTCGCGGGGTAAACCAGATAGGAAACACGACCAGATGAAATAATAATTAAGGCTATATTAACAGAATCTTGCAAGTCTGAAAGTAGAATCCTCCCCCCCACCACGCTATCTCCTTTACAGCCTGAGAAACTGGGGAGGGTCCCTTCCGAGCCTCTTTCTCTGCCCATCATGCAGCTGCAGGCTAAGCCCTCTCTTATCTGACCGTTCCCTACGCAGCGTCTCTTCGCCCCGTCTCCCAAGGTCTTTCCCACATACCATCACAGAACTGGATCTATACAATTCTACCTTCAAATACTTTTTTTTAAAAAGGTCACTATGTAAAATGATAGCTTCCCAGTTACAGATGCTGGTTTACCCTGCCCGTCTAAAAGATTCACAAGTAACTGTGGCGCTTTTCTTAAATGTAATGTTTTTAACACTCTCCTTTTAAAAAAATCTCCGGCACACTCTTGCAAAACCAAGGCAAATTACCTTAAAAAGAATAACGGTACAGTAGTTCTTCATCACCTTCCTTAGCATTGTCCCCAGATATATTTATTTATTGTTAAATTTCTATCCTACCTTTCATACAGGGAGTTGAAGGCTGCATACAGAGTGCTCCCTCCTTGCTAATCTGAGTCACTCCTTCCTTCCTTCCTTCCTTCCTTCCTTCCTTCCTTCCTTCCTTCCTTCCTTCCTTCCTTCCTTCCTTCCTTCCTTCCTTCCCTCCCTTTCCTGGCACTCACTTACATAGCATATGCTCTTGGACTTACCTCCTGCTAGGGTGTACTTAGGTAGGTCCCAGGCTTTGCCATTCCTATTGGAATTTCCTATAAATAAATCTCTTTTCTGTTGTAGTCATCAAACCTGCTTTAAGCTGTCAAGCCAGATAGTCTGATGGAAGCAATATTGCACACTTGCAATACAAACCCAGAGGGTCCGCACGGGAGAGGGGTGGAGCATCAAAAAAGGCAATACAGCAGCCACAAGCGTACTGTTGAAGCCCCTTCCTCTTTTTATGCACATCGTGATGCATGGAAAAGGGGAGGGGCTTCAACCAGTTGTAGCCACCGTCTTGACTCTTTTTGACCTGCTCTATACAAGCCTATCCTGTCTGTTGGAAGCAGAGCTTGTGAGGCAGTGGCAGAATTTAGTCATTTTAATGAAAGCAGCCAAAGCTATAGACACCTCTTGCTCTTTTTTTAGCATTTCCATGGCTTCCCGGAATTTCCTCTCTTTAGCCTCTGTTTCAGCAATGGTGGCTTTGTTCTGTTCTTCGTAGGCCATGGTGACCACGGCTAAGATTAAATTGACCAGATAAAACGATCCCAGAAAAATGACCAGCACAAAAAACAGCATGTTGATCTTCCCAGATGCTCTAAGAGTCTGAAATCAGAAAGAATATTTTAACCAGTCTTTGATTAGCATCTCAACCATTCACTCCCAGTTTTCCTTATTACTGCATATAGCTGTTTGGTGCATCTAAGTGGAAATCCACACTCTGCTAGAGGTGCAATCATTTTGATAAATGCGCAATCAAGGTTTACGGTGGAGCAAGAAATCAGCGATCCAGGGTATTTTTTTTTTAATATTGGTGATTAAATGTTATAATTAACATCTTGAAATAATAATGGCTGGAGACTTTAATAAAGTTTTAGCTCCTTTATTAGATCTGAGTAGGATGCATAAAGTATTACTTGCACAGGTCCTGCTGGGCTGCCTCACCACGGCCGGGGGAGGGGGGGGGCTGTTCCTGGGAGCATTGGAGAATGCAGTATGTAAAGACTAGATTCCCTGCAGGATCACCCAAGGTGTAAAGGTCATTTTAGCTGCCCAGCTAAAGCAAGCAGGCAACTATATTGGGCAGCAGCGATCTAGGAAGATGCTGGAGGCAGATGTTGACTTTACTGACAATGGCAAAGGCATCATTTCATATTGCATGGAAGAAGGCAATGGGACACTCTTCTGTATTTTACCACTGTAAGAAAACCACGTGGATAGACAAGTAAAGTAAGTGACGATAGAAAGGCCTTTGGTTATGTCTACCATGTCAAGCTGTGGAACGTCCTTAGGAAAACAGGAATCCAGAACATTTCATTGTCCCTATGCAAAACTTCTACACTGGCCAGGAAGTCATAATGTGGGCAAAACATGGGGAAACAGACTGGTTCTGCTCTGGCAAAGGAGGGAGACAGGAATGTATACCCTTTAGTTGGATGGGGTAATAAAGGTAACACAAATATATGATTGTAAGCCACGCAGAGTCACTCGTTGAGATGGGTGGCTGTAGAAATTAAATAAAATAGCTAGATTAGATCATGCCCCAATAATATAATCTGCAAGCAGGATTTCCTCCCAAATTACGATCAATACTGGAATGTGTTTTGCATTCTAAGTCTACGGTAGTTTAACAAACAATTCAGGAGTATTTCGGAGGCGGATTTTAGTTACGTACAAGAAATCTGAATTAAATTCATTTGTTCACAGTCCATTAAGGCCACTGACTCAGCCACCCTCCGCTTCAAAAACCCCCTGGTTTTCTTAGGGCCCACCAGTCTCACAGGGTGCTATTATGGGGGAAAAATTGGAGGAAGGGAATGCGACATTCACTGCTGTGAGTTCATGAATGAAAAGGTAGGATATAAACCAGATGAATGAATGAATGAATTTCTGTTAGAATTTTTTTTAAAAAAATAAATATTAAGATTCTCTAAAACAGTGTTTCTCAACTCCGGCAATTCTAAGATGTGTGGACTTCAACTCCCAGAATTCCCTAGCCAGCTGGCTGGGGAATTCTGGGAGTTGAAGTCCACACATCTTAGAATTGCCGGAGTTGAGAAACACTGCTCTAAAACCACAAAATATGAACATGATGCCATTCAATCAAGCTTGGTTTTTTCATGTACTTAGAAAACATATAAACCAGATGAATGAGTGAATGAATGAATGAATGAATGAATGAATGAATGAATTTCTGTTAGATTTTTTTAAAAAAAAATAAACATTAAGATTCTCTAAAACAGTGTTTCTCATCCCTGGCAATTCTAAGGTTGGTTTTTTCATGTACTAAGAAAAGGAATAGTAGAGCAGCTGCTTAGTTAAAAATAGCACCCCCGCAAAGCAAAAGTTTTTCACTCTGGTTTCTCCCGAGGAAGTAGGCGGGACCCTTGGGACTGTTCATTAGAGCCTTGTCCCCCTGGTTGGGGAAGACCACCTAGGAGCTCACAAGCGGCTGGATCTATTCCTTGGAGACCCCTCCTCGAGTGGGGCGGTAAGTCCACCAACCCCCCTTTCACGACACCCCAAATCTGAGGGCAGTGTCCAACAGTAGGACGGACCCAAGTTGGCCCTGCAACTGGAGCAACTTCAGGTGCTCCAAATCAGGGGTGCAAAAACTGTGCATCAGGCTGTCTGCAGACACCCTCGCCAGGCGTTCTTTGTAACACCCCCAAATAAGAGGAGCTGGGGGGAAGCACAAGTTGCAGGTGCAAAAACGTTCTCTCCACGAAAACTTTCGGGGTGTTTCCTGCTATTTCACATTGCCTACGTGTCTAGCCACTTCTCAAGCAGCACGGAAAGAGCCTGCCCCCCCATGATTCCCCCAAACTTTTGGCCCCACGTGGCTCAATCTGTGCACGCCCGGGATGATGTGAGAAGAGGGAGGCAGAGTTTTCAGCCTGTGGTGCGAACAACATCGCTTCAGGCTGCGGGTGGTCGCCATAATTAAAAATGCTCCCCTGTATTACAAACATCCGCTCCCTTCCGTTACTTTAGGGTCCCTTGGGGGGCTGGAGATGGGATGTAAACATTTTATTAAGTCAGTAAATAAACTCTGCAATGGTGGGGAGGGAAACACCAGCAGCCAAACAGGGAACTAAGCAATATGTTCCATCTGGCAGACTCGTTTTGCGCATGCAGTGAGATCTGCATAAGTAAAAGCAACTTCACCAGGCTGCAGTTTGGCTTCCAAGACGTAAACATAAACTGTGCACCTGCTGGTAGAGACGCTCCCAGTAGTCTTGTGTCATCAAGCGGAACAAGGAGAGGAAGGCCCAACCAAAAGTGTCAAAGCTGGTGAAGCCATAATCCGGATTTTCTCCGACTTTCAGGCACACGTATTTTGGCGGGCAGGAGCTAAAAGTAATGATGTTCTCATTTAAGCAAGAATACAGGTCGTCCTCACTTAACAACCCTAATTGGGACTGGCGACTGTCGCTAAGCGACACGGTTGTTAAGCGAAACATCACATGACTGCCCTGCTTAGCGACGGCAGTTCCGAAAATCCCAGTTGCTGCCGTTGAGTGAATCCCACATGGTCATTAGGCGACGACCCACCCAGATCCAAATATGAATATGAATATATGATCCAAACAATGGCATGAATATAATATGAACCCCATATCTGGTTCCTGCCAGCCTCTAGTCACAAAATTTTTGTCAACCAATCAATACATAACCTTGTTTTATGTGAGTTTGACACCTTACCAATAAAGAAAGTCCTGAAAAAAGAAACATTAAACAAAGATTATGCATTTGAAGTTTTATTTAAAAATCTTACTTTGGATGGAGCTGCAGGATGTGAGAAGGCAGGCATTCACAGAGCAGCAATTCAAAAATTTTGCAGCTCTGAGCATGTCCGCAAATGACTGTGGAAGTGTCACAAGTATTGATTCTGAGGTTATAAATAAAGTTTTCCAAGTAAGCACGTGCGCAGATACGGAACCCACAAATAACGAGAACTGACTGGATTCTTAGGGAAGAGCCTCCTGTAAGGGGAGAAGGAGTGGGTCCCCCCATAGGCAGGGGAGCTGATGGGGCCCTGCACTCTTAGACCCATGTCACGGCACCATCACACTTAGGGCCTGGCCATGAATGTGAGGCCACAGCAGCTAATGAAAAAACCCAGCTAGCTGAGCTGCCTGAGTGAAATGGCTCTATTTCATCACAAAGTTTTTTATTTCCTTGTTTATACGTTTATAGGGATACTGTGAAACTCTTCATTTGCTCAACTTTTGATGGGCTAGACTCAATTTTTGTGCACAAGTAAGTAAAGATTTTGGCTTTGTGGCCAATGGTATAAAGTGCTAGTCCTCATGTTTCCCTTGGGACTCTGACTTCGAGACTCCTGTGTAAGCTGACTTTTAAGCAGCAAACTGAAGGTGGGAATGAAGGCTGCTTGGGAAATTAAAACCTGCATCATGCAGGCTTTGAGGATCTTTTCCTGGTGCTGTTGACTACTGTAACCAGCCGTTTTATTTGTCCCTTGTTGGCATTTTATTTTTTTATTGCTATTAACTGCTCTCTAGTAATGGCTCAACTGCAGAATCCAGATTAATGGGCAGCCACGGCAGTAACAGTAGAAAAAAAATCCTCCGGATTCCCACCCAGTTGAAATGCAGGTTCTGTCAGTTCTCTTGAGCTTTCAAATCAAGGAGGACATTTTCAAACAGACGGAACAATAGCTAGGCCCACTTACCCGCTATCTGAGCTGTTGTGACACAACAAATAATCTTCGGTGCCGTTTTTCAGTAGGTAATTTTCTGCAAAATCAGAAAGCCAAGCTCTATAAATAATGGAATTCCCCAGACACATGATTTTTGATTGCCAAAAGATGAGCACCTGAAAGCAAATCAGTTTCCCAAAGCTTCCTTCCAGCTCCATCTCTTCCGATTCTTCTTAAGCACCTTTATCCTCTTAGCCAGAAAAAATACAACTTTTTTCCCACTTCTCTTGGATATGTTATTTTTTTTTAATCCAAAATCACCAATATGGCATTTATGCAGGAAAGTAGCTTTCAGCAACATATCAGGCGTGGAACCTTTCCTTCTTAAGGACAAGTTCATTGCACTAAATAAAAAGATCAAGACAGCCTCAAGCCAATTTCTCAACATCCTGAAGTTTTCTTAGTACCAGTATGGAATTGGTTTCTCAATGCCTTATTCGGCATGTTTTGTCCTCTTTCCAGTCCTAGCAAAGCCGTGATTCCCTGAAGAAATAAGATTCCATATTTGGTATAAGAAGGGGCGGACAAAAATTATGAACAGGCATTCCAGATTCTCTTGTTCTACCCTACAGCAATAAAGAGTATTCCTGGAATCTCTGTCATGGCTGTTTATTCATCAGGCTTCCCTTGAAGGGCTTACAACAATCTTAACAGCCTCTCAGAGTTTTTCTCCTCCCCACTGTATACGAAACAAAATCAAGGCAAGGTTGAGTTTCTTTCTCACCTTTTTTTGCCTTCCTGGGCCTGGAATCTTTTCTGAAACCCCCCTGCCCTTGATGCTTCCTTCTTTCCTTCCCGCTTCCCAAGGCCAAATCAACATTCCTTCACTGGAATTATCCTAATAACATCTTCAGATCCTAACATATGTCCATCAACATCCTAAGATGTTAGTTGGATGATATTATAATTATTATTATTATTATTATTATTTTAAAGGAAATGGACTGAAAGATATCCAGCCTCTTAAATCTAAGCCTTCTGGTGCATAACAAATAATAATATCAAGAAGCAGGCAATTTGCTATAGCTGACTCTACAGAGGAGGCCCAAAGATGCAATGGATTAATCACCATGGCAGGAACTGAGATATTTACCTTTGGTGTTGATGAAATTCTCATAGGAAATGTTACTTATGCTCTGATTGATAAATTCTGTGTAGTTCTTGACACATTTGTTTCTCAAGTGTCCCTTGAAGAGTTGAAGGCCAATTAGGGCAAAGACACTCAAGCAGAAAACAGTCAAGATCATCACATCTGTGAGTTTCTTCACTGACTGGATCAGAGCTCCAACAATGACCTTCAGACCTGCAGAGAAGAAAAAGAAGGAAACAAATGCCAAGATCGTGATAGCTGGAGGACCATTTTTAAGATCCCAGAGGGACATAATGTTAGGCTGCAGGATCCTGTGGGTGGGGGTTAACATCTGAAAAATGGAATAGGCAAGGTCATGGTCAAAGCCTTGGTCCTTTGGTAGGTGCAGTCAAAAGGATGTGGCTTTGATTGCGAAGCTGCACCACCATCTTGCAGATGGGTGTCCAGAGGAGAGCAATCAAGATGATAAGGAGCCTGGAAGGAAAAACTGTGTTGCTTGAAGACTGAGGGGAGACACGATTGTGTCCTTTGTGGCAATCCCACTTAGCGTGTCTCCTCCAGAGAAGAGAATGATCTGGCACAGCAACTGAGCATTCTGCTTTTTAAAGAGGATTGTCCCAGTGTCTGGTCAGTCCTGGACAGAGGCTGCCTTCTAAAAATCAGGGTTTCACTTCTCCCCACTTCTGAGTTGAGCCCAAGCTACTTGTATAGAAGAAAATGGGAATTTTTAACAGGACTGGAAAAGATTCAGGCAGAAAGGCGATGAAAAACAACCTTATGACACTTCAATTCCTCTAGAAACCAAAGCCAAGAACCAAATCAGCTGCCACATTAAAGAGCGGCAATTCCACCTTGTGCTAAACTTCTGTATTTGTAATTATATTTCAAAATTGCTCAGCCTCCTTTGATCATCTGCCAAAGAAAACTGAAAACTGGATAAACAATCTGCATTCATTGGAGATCTCAGCAGTTTTGAGGTTTGAGATTCCAGTGGAGCAATGCCTTGATTTTCTAGGGCAGAGTGTGCTCACTTAGCTTTAGATAGAGGCATTCATGGGAGGGGGTCAAAAAGGTTAAGATGGTGTCCACAGCCACACAGTTGATGCACATCAAGGAGTAGGACTTCGATTATACAGACAGCTGACATCTAATCTTTTTTGACCTGCCTCCACTACTCTACTACCTTAAAAACAAAAATGAGAGATGAGAGAGAGAGAGAGAGAGAGGGAAAATAGATATAGAGCTAGATGATAGATAGACAGACAGACAGACAGATATGATAGCGCTAGGTGATAGATGATGGATGGATGGATGGATGGATATAGATGATAGATTCTTTATTACGGTCATCAACTAAGCAAGGTAAAACATCAAAGTACACAGGGTAGACAATAGAACAATGAGATGATACATCCTCTAACATTAGCTCAGTGTCCTTCCTACTGAAAGGATTTAGCAGGCTAGATGATAATCTGTTAGAGATGATCCAGAACTGAGCAAGGGGTTGGACCAGATGACTTCTAGGCGACTTCCATTGCTAGGGTTCTATGACTAGCCATTCTTAATGTCTGCCTTCTCTAACTGATGCTCTCTAGATGCATCCAGACATTAACGATGGGAGAATTCCAAACCAACTCAACCAACTTGTGCATTAAAATCAAGCTACATTTGTCCCCATGCAGAAACGTGTTTTAGAAATCATGGGAAAGGACATGTCTTGGAACCATTATTAGCCACATATTTTATGAGGCATCACATGTGTGTACCCAAGAAGTAGAATAAGGATAGGTATAGCTGAATAATAATGGATCAACAGATGGGGATGAAAGACAGACTTGAACCCTGAGCACATTCACTCTTACATCCGTGAGGAATCATGCCAAAAGTTTCATACCTGGGACAATGGAGATGGTTTTCAAAGCTCTCAGCACTTGGAACATCCGAAGAGCAGAGACATTTCCCAGTTCAATAAACGCTCCTACATACCTGTAACATCAGAACAGGACAAATGTCAGTGTTACAGCCTTAAATAGGCAGCCATGTACATTTGTTAAATTAATTAATGGAAAACAGCTTTCTCCCCACAGCTGACCCAGACATGTAGCTCTTGGTCAATTCCTCTGGTCAGTTCCTACACTTGCATAACACAGAAGCGCCCTATTAGCCCTATGTTTGAAATAAAAGTCTAACTGCTCTTCCAGGATAGCACTAAGCCCATGTATATAAGCTCCCTACAAAAGGCCTGACAGACGCAACAGAAGAGTACTGGTCAGTCATTAGGTAGACAGGTGACTCTGTGGAAGCCAGATGTCCAGTCTCTTCTGCAAAATGGCCATAGTGGGCAGTCCCCAGGAACCAGAGAGGTTGGGACATGCCCACTGCGGTCTAAAGTGGCCTACAGGAACTGGGCAGATCCCACCCCTGTCTGTGTCAGCAACAAAGTGGCCAATACTGGACTGTCCCCATGGCAATCTTTGGGTCAGAGGAAAAGGTTTCTCTTTTCCCTATTTCAGAACGGGAACAGCTCAGGATAGATGTAGGCTGGCTCTGCGGTGGGCTGGGGATGAGGTGAAGATGCATCATGATAGCATGTCCTTTAAGAATGGTTAGCAAGGCAGCTCCATGCTTCACTGCAGGATGAGGATGAGCCTAGAGAGATGCAAGGACACTTGGCGTTTACTGCTTCCAAATGGCTCAGCCTTCTTGCTCCATTGTAAAAGCACCCACTGGGGCTGACCACAATATGTGACAAGGACTGCATTGAGTTCTCACTCCATGTGGCGAAACAATTGGGCTGGATGAAGCAGAAAAGCTGACCTTATGTAGATGCATTTATTTATTTACATTAAGCAAACTTATGTAGCCACCTATCTACCAGAAGGAACTCTGGGCGATGAACAAAAATCCGATCTGCAATATAATTAAAACCAAAAAAAAAATGACAAATAAGGTTGAGGCCCCAATAAAACTTGCATCCATCACCACACCATGCCGGCTCCGTTGAAGTACCGGCATATGTACAATTTTAGCATTAAGCAGAATGTTCAATGGGATGACAGAGAGAAGGAGGGAGCGAAGAGCTATTTCTAAAGGTAAATCATCATTAACTATATGCTGGGGGACCGGGCCAGTAGAATAATAGTTGGAAAGATATGCCTTAGAGCCAGTTCATTGATTATCAGGGAGGCAGAATTAAAATCAGCAAGCCCCACCTCTTTTCTGCATCCTTTGATGTTGCATGCCTATTCCAAAGGGGCATGGCCAGCATCACCACCTTCTGCAGGTAGGCAAAGATTTGTAATGTGTCCCTCACCTCTGGATGAGGTCCCTTGTTGCCCCCCAAATGTCCCCACCCAAAGCAGAACAAAAGAGGGCATAGATCTGCATAATGGTTGCAGATGATCATTGTTGTCTAAAGAGAAAGGTGGGCGTAATACAAGTCCCCAGATTGGGGAGGTACAACTAAGAAATGCGAATCCCTGGAAAACAACCTCTGGGGATTAATTGTTGATGGACAACTTCACGTCTCTTTCTCAGGGGTACCCACAGGAGGGAGTCAAGAATGCCAAGATGGCAACCCCAACTATGCAACCAAGCCCCGCACCTTTCATATGTGTCGTGATTGGGTATAGAAAAGGGGTGGGATTTTGATCACCTGATTGTAGCCATCTTCTGGACTTTTTGGACCCCCTCCCTGCAGACAACCCCCCCCCCCCGCTCTCTCTGCTTCTGAATTTTTACAACATCTTCAAAGAGATCGTTCCTCCCCATCTTTCAAACAGGATTATCCTTGGTACAACAGAACATAGGAATGCCTTTGGAGGCCTGTAATCGGTTTAGCCTCTTCGGGTTTCCTTTCAGGAAGATTTATAGGTTCAAAATGCGACAGGGCTCAAGTCAGAAATTCAAAATATCGATCCTTTCTTTCCCCTTGACATGAAAATGCAGGCTTGGGAACCTTTCCACAATTGGAGTTTCTAGCAGCCAGGCTGCCCGGCTTTTGAAAACTTGGGAAATTGCCAGAAAGGATGACAACCTCATTGGGATATTTTAATGGCGTGTATAGAATAAATGGAACCACAGTTGCAGATTGGTCATTTTGGATGACAATGAGACAACCGCGCAGTTCTTCATTCTACTTCTTGACTGATTAAACCCCCTTTGCATTATGCAAACTCCTGCCTAATTCTGCAAAATGTATACAAGCAGGAAGAGTTTACTTTTTCACAGAATTTTTTAAAATTTTCTTCTTGTTTTATATTATTTGCAATGCCAGTAGAAAGGTTAATACCACAAGGCACTCTTCTCAGGTTTTGTTTTTTTTAAGCCAAGAAGATTTATATCTTTGATGATGGTTCATAACATAAAAGCCCATTCAACTTTTTAGGTCAGCCTCTTCAAACCTGCTGCTCGGTAACCATGCCCAGAACTACAAGCCCTATCATCCCCTGCTAACCTACATTTAATTGTGTTACTGAAGACTGCACTGGGCAATATTTCCTCTGATCAGCTGGCATTTTGGAGACAAAGCAATAGATTTTAATTCAATATGTCTCTATACAGTTCTGGCTCAGGCCTAAGAGCAATCCTATTAAATGCTGAAATGGGTTGCTGTAAAGAAGAGTAGAATAGGAATGAAATGCATGTAATATTCAGACTTAGAGACTCATAGAGTCATGGGGTTGGAAGGGACCTTGGAGATCTTCTAGTCCAACCCCCTGCCCAAGGCAGGAATCCTCATACCATCTCGGACAAATAGAATCATAGAATTATAAGGGTGGAAGGGACCTTGGAGGTCTTCTCTATCTTCTTTATCTCTATCTCTCCAAATAGATTGGATTGCAGCACCCAGAATCCCCAGCCACTTTCAGCATCATTGGCAGGTCCTGGGTCAAAAAAAAGTTGTTTTGTAATCTTAATGTCATTTCTCAGCTATTACAGCTGGTGCACCAGTAGTGAACATCCTTGACTGGAAGGACCTGCTCATTCTTGCGTTAGACCCCTCCTGTTTGGACTGCTGTAATTTGCTCTACATGGGGCTGTCCTTGAAGACCATCCAGGACCTTCCGCTGATCCAGAATACAATTGCTGAAGTAGCAATGGGAACACCAAAGTTCTCCCATATAACATCCTTGCTTTGAGAACTACACAGGTTACCGGCCAGCTTCCAGATGAAATTCAAGGTGCTGGTTGTCCCTTTTAAAGCTCTGTATGGATCAGAGCCTGGATAATCTTCATAGCACTTCGTGGTTTGGGCCTCTCTGATAAGATCAAGCAGGTACAACAGGTTCCCACCAGGCCCCTTCTGTAGGGATTGTCAACTACCAGGCCCAAGGAATCAAGACGTCTGTTGCAGACCTTTTCCTTTGGAATAGCTTACCACCCAAGATCAGACTGGCCCCCATCCTATTATTGTTTAGAAGAGTTGTCAAAACCTGGCTTTTGAAGAAAGCTTTAACAGTGTTTCTTAACCTTGGGGGCTTGAAGATGTGTAGACTTCAACTCCCAGAATTCCTCCCATGCTGGCTGGGGAATTCTGGGAGTTGAAGTCCACACATCTTCAAGCTGCCAAGGTTGAGAAACACTGTTCTAGGAGAAGATCTGGCATAAGTCCAAAGCCCCACCTGGGCTGTGATTGGATGCTTTATTCTTAGAAGCCTTTTGGTTTCATCATCCTTGCCATTTTTACTCTTTATTTTTGTCTCCTGCTGTTTTCATTCTCTTAAATGTTTTAAACAATTTGTAAACCACCCAGAGTTACTGGGAGTTGGGCAGCATATAAATTTCATTCATCATCACCATCACCTTTTCTTTAGTAACTTTGTTGTTAATATTTTGTATTTTTTTGTCTATTTTACTGAACCATTTTTGTATCTGAACCTTTTCAGTGTACGAAGGGCATGTAAGCTGCTCAGAGTGATAAAAAAGCCCCAACCAGGAAGGAAGGAAGGAAGGAAGGAAGGAAGGAAGGAAGGAAGGAAGGAAGGAAGGAAGGAGGGAGGGAGGGAGGGAGGGAGGGAGGGAGGGAGGGAGGGATGATGGAGGAAGAAGGAAGGAAATGGAGAGAGAAGGAAGCAAGGATAAGGAAGGAAGGAAGGAAGGAAGGAAGGGAGGCGGGAGGGAGGGAGGGAGGGAGGGAGGGAGGGATGATGGAGGAAGAAGGGAGGGATGATGGAGGAAGAAGGAAGCAAGGATAAGGAAGGAAGGAAGGAAGGAAGGAAGGAGAGGGAGGGAGGGAGGAAGGAAAGGGAGAGGGAGAGGGAGAGGGAGAGGGAGGGAGGGAGGGAGGGAGGGAGGGAGGGAGGGAGGGAGGAAGGAAGGAAGGAAGGAAGGAAGGAAGGAAGGAGGGAGGGAGGGAGGGAGGGATGATGGAGGAAGAAGGAAGGAAATGGAGAGAGAAGGAAGCAAGGAGAAGGAAGGAAGGAAGGAAGGAAGGAAGGAAGGAAGGAAGGAAGGAAGGAGAGGGAGGGAGGGAGGGAGGAAAGGGAGAGGGAGGGAGGGAGGGAGGGAGGGAGGGAGGGAGGGAGGGAGGGAGGAAGGAAGGAAGGAAGGAAGGAAGGAAGGAAGGAAGGAAGGAAGGAAGGGTGGGTGGGTGGGTCAACTTTTGGGGAAAAAAATTAAGGAGCTCAATTGCTCCTTAACTCCAGGTTTATCAAAGGGCAATAGTGCCACTTACGCTATCCCAATAACGCTGAAATCCAGCCAGTTCCACGGATCTCGCAGGAAAGTGAACTCATTCAAGCAGAAACCCTTTGCCAAAATCTTGATTAGACATTCAAAAGTATAAATTCCAGTGAAAGTGTACCTGAGTAGAGAAAACCAGGTCAACACAGGGCAGGGTCAGCAATTTTTTCCAGACCTTGGAAGCCAAGTGAAATAGCCTGCCCCCTGCCCCTGATGCTTAAAAATTTGTGAGATTGCCAGATCTCAATCCCACCTAGAGATCCTGAAGGATCTCGCCTGGAAACCTCAAGTTCTTGCCCACTTTTATTCTCTTGCAAGAGATTTCTCTCCAGGAAGCAGTAGAAAACTTAGAGTTTGTTGGACAAAAGGATACACTACTGGTATAAGACGTGGCATATTTCAGGGTTCCTGATAAAATGGGAGCATCGGTCACTTTCACTGTTACAGTTCTCATTTTCCCAACTGCAAATGCTTTTCACCTCCATTTCTTCATCAGCTTACACATTCGGCAAAAAGAGTTCTGCAAAAGCATCTGTGCATTTTCTAGCATTCTTCCCCAGAACATGCATACACACTTTTTCCAGTGCACCGATTTTTGTAATCAATGTTTATTTCATTAATTTAGTTTACTGTTTTGAGCTCACATCACAGACTTCCGAAAAATGCAGGTGTCGGTGTGCAAATATTTTCTGGTGTGCCCATAGATTTGGAAGATGTGATTTGACTATATTCAAATAAATATTTAGGCAGAATGAATTCTAAATACTGAGTGCTAATCCTCTATCTCTCTCACTTACACACCTACAAACGCACACTCACAATTTCTAGGTAAAGGCAGACTAATTTGAAATAAACTAAGACAAGGCACCCTCAATCTGTTCTTACTCTTTGTACATTCTTCAATTTTTACAGAGCATTTGAAGGTGAATATATACTTTTATCTAGCTTTATGGAATAGTGCATTATAATGAAAGTGGAATAATATTGCCAAAGCTACTTACTCAACATATTTGCTTGAAGGTGTCTCTTTCCTATTTGTCTGTGATGAATCCGAAAGAGCCATGAAGACACAATTAGTTAAAATAGTGAGCATGATAAACAAAGTAAACAATGTGAATTATAGTTCAGGAAAATGATGTTTTGTGAACATGACACTAGTCCTTACTGTTCATAGCATACACACATTGTCCACATAAAATTGTCCCTCGTGGATAATCCTTATTCCTGATTTATTTAGAAGAGGTGCAAATAAATAGCTCCAAATGATCTCAGGGAGAAATTATTTAATCCCCAGATACCAAGAGTTTTCCTACATCTCTCCTGGAGGGCAGAGGGACTTCCTCATCAAAAAAGCCAGAATGAAAACAGAAAGGAAAAAGCAATTGCATAAAGGATATGAATGAACCAAAACTTTAATTGCCATCCGCCGGATTCGGTGAAAAGGACTGAAGATGTACAAAGCACGTGTGGCAGTGAATCGAAAAATTGTTTTCCCCTTGTTCAAGACCATGAATGTCTGCAGGAGGAAAGTAATACATTGACGGGAAAGATTCTTATGAGATACCGTTGCTCCCCAAATGTGTCGTTTTATAAAGTACAGCAGGTCCCCAGTTTAAGAATGAGTTCCGTTCTGAACAGTTATTTTGTAAGTAACAGTAAATGTTTGTCTTAGTATATAGTACAGGTAGTCCTTGCTTAACGACCAAAATTGGGACTGGAATTTCGGTTGCTAAGCGAAGTGGTCATTAAGCAAATCTGACCCAATTTTACAACCTCTTTTGCAGCGGTTGTTAAGCGAATCACATGGTTCCCCGTTGATTTTGCTTGCCAGAAGCGGGCCGGGAAGGTTGAAAATGGCGATCACATGACCACAGGATGCTGTGATGGTCATAAATGTGAACCAGTTGCCAAGTGCCCAAATCATGATCATGTGACTGTGGGGACGCTGCAACGGTCATAAGTGTGAGGTAAGTGTGAGGTTGTAAGCCAGTTTTTCCAGTACTGTTGTAAGTCCGAACCATCACTAAATGAATGGTCGTTAAGCAACGACTACCTGTATATATTTTACCTTTCTATGCATATAAAATGCATACGAAACACTTCCAAATACACTAAAACCTTTTGAACATAATAATCCACAAAATAGTATTGTGTATTTAACCTGAAACATTGCACTTAACTTGAATTTTTAATATAGTAGTCTTTATGCAGTCAGTTCTTAACTAGGAGGCGTTCATAAACTGGGACATGTTTAAACTGGGGACCTGCTGCATATGCTTTTTTGCAGCAAATACAGCACCATCTATACAGAAAGGGAAAGTCAGGCGCACAGGTGGGATGTTTCAGGTTTGCAGAACTACAAAAGTCAAGGTCAAGGAAGAAAAATGTAGAAGGGATATGTGTGACCAAGTTCTGTGATCATAGAATGCAAATATGCTGGAAGGATGAAATATCCAGAATTCTGGAATGTTGGAGAGCAGCAAAATGGAATGGCTAGGAATCCAGAACAATGCAGTTCTGGAACGCAGAGACTTGAACTTAAAGATTTAAATGAGGGATCCTCAAACTCTGCTGGACCCCAACAGTCCACCAATGACTGGCAAAGGCAAAGTGGGGAACAAAGCCCAGACTGAGTTTTGACCATCCTCTTGCTTTGTCTGTGTAAACTGGATCAAGTTTTTTCAACACGTGTGACACAATCCCCTTCTAATTTCCCGGCGACACCCTGGGGGAGGTTCCTGACTCACAATTTGAGAATCCCTGGCTTAAATAAAAAAGCATGTTTCTGAGTTGAGCTTAACTCCTGGTGGCTCTATAGTCATCCAGTAGACCAGTGTTTCTCAACCTTGGCAACTGTAAGATGTGTGGACTACTACTCCCAGAATTCCCCAACCAGCAAAACTGGCTGGGGAATTCTGGGAGTTGAAGTCCACACATCTTACAGTTGCCAAGGTTGAGAAATACTGCTGTAGACACATTGATGTAGATTTATGAATTGTAGGGAAGTGGTTTGCCACCTTCTGGAATGTTCCTGATGTCCTAGTCTATCCTGGACCTTTCTAGTGGTCTCCCATCCAAGACCTACTGAGAACTGACCCTGATTAACTTTTTGAGATCAATCAAGTTTGGATAGATGCTGCCCCCTAGCTAGGTAAGAATTTCAAGCAAGCATTAACAAAATTTTCTCCTCATGGTCAGAGAAGGTTCATCACAACATATGTGTGTGTTTTTCTCATGATAGTAATGGTCCCGTTGAGTCACAATAAACTACTATACCTTGTGATCATGATAGTAGGGGTCAAGATCCTCCAGGGGTTCTCCAATAAGTTCCACAGGAGGGTTTCCATAAAGGGCAGGGAGCTTCTGGCAAGCCTGAAGATCAAGCTGAGGCCGCAGTTTCTCTGCTGGTGGCGAGTGTCTCTTGGCTGCGATATGTTTCTTGATGGCAACTAAAGATTCAGGAGTGAAACGGCGGAAGTTGTCTGCCCCCAGTAGTGCCATGGTAGCCATTTTTGCATCGTTCTTGTTATGTCATGGAATGATAACCTAAAAGGATGGGTGGATTAGCTGCTCAAATGCCACATGCTCTTACTGACCTAGCAAAGTAAATAATTACATAAGGAAACCAATCAACATCCTAAATATATGTAATAGTATGTAAGAAAGACATTGAGAGATGGGGCAAAGAGATGCTGCCTAGGGAACCGTCAGATAAGAGTCAGCCTAGCCCGCAGCTGGAGAATGGGCAGGGCAAGAGGCTCAGGAGGGACCCTCCCTAGTTTCTTGGGTTGTAAAGGAGATGGTGGGAAAAGGGGGGAAGAGTCTGAAGGGGAGGGTAATAGTATGTGGGAAAGACCTTGGGAGATGGGCAAAGAGATACTGCCTAGGGAACAGACAGATAAGAGGCAGCCTAGCCTGCAGCTGGAGAGTGGGCAGGGCAAGAGGCCCAGAAGGGACCCTCCCTAGTTTCTCAGGCTGTAAAGGAGACAGGGGGAGGGGTGGATTTGAACTTTCAGACTTGCAAGCTTCTGTTAATGTAGCTTTACAATGAAGTAGAATTAGCTCATCTGGTTGTGTTTCCTGTCTGGTCCACCTGGGAAGACTGACATCAATCTTGTAAGTCTGAAAGTACAAATCTCCTGCCATCTCCTGTATAGTCTCAGAAGTTAGGGAGGGTCCCTTCTGAGCCCATTATGCAGCTGAGGAACACTGGGATTGATCTCAACTAAACTCATCTCTGCTGTGTGCGACCGTGTGGCTCACCCATCAGTTGCCTAAGTTCAAGATAGATGGCAGGAAATATTTCAACAAGGTATCGCTAAGATGCAACTTCTTTTTGGTTTGTTCCTGACCCAGATTTAATCTCCCTGTCCTCCACAGAATGTAATTTAATTCAGACTCAGGTTGTGTTCCGTTGTGATGCAAGAGACGGAATTCTGCAAAAGATGCCTTTGCCATAGATGGCTTCAAGGAGGGGTAAGATTGTCATGGTCAGTTGGTAGATTCTCCCATGGATGGTCTCCCTGCTATTAGAAGCCTGCTTGATTTCTAGGGTGAACATCAAGCATGACTGAGAAACCTCAAAAACAATACAACATACTCAATCTTGCTCAAGGACACAGAGACACTCACAAACTTCAAAACCACCCAAAGTCACCTGATGAACCCTTACAGCCAACTGGAGATTTCAGTCAAATTCTGTTTTAGTGTGGTACTGAAAGTGTTGCATCATACCAGCTTTCTTCTAAGATTGTATGCAGAAGCTAAATAATCTGGTCTAGTACTGCTCAGGACCCCTGACAGGTAGTCCTTGCTTAATGGCCACAAGTGGGACCAGAATTTCAGTTGCTAAGCAAAGCAGTCATTAAATGAATCTGAGCTGATTTTACTACCTTTTTTGCAGTGGTCATTAAGCGAATCACATGGTTCCCCATTGATTTTGCTTGCCAGAAGCTGGCCGGGAGGGTCAAAAATGGCAATCACATGACCACAGGACACTGCAAAGGTCATAAATGTGAACTGGTTGCCAAGCAGCTAAATTGTGATCACGTGACTGTGGGGATGCCCTGATGGTCAGAAGTGTGAGGACCAGCCGCAAGTCATTTTTTTCAGCACCATCGTAAGTCTGAACCATCGCTAAATGAATGGTTGTTAAGCGAGGACTACTAGGGTCATAGCATTGACAAGAGGGATATCTGCAGATGCCCAAGAGGTAACCGAGCAAAAATCAACCAACACCATGTTTGTCTTTTGGTGACTGATCCCAAATGCACAGAACGTTTCCAGCCGTATTGAGTGAGGAAAATGCTTATCCAGCGGGCATTATTTTTACTTTTAACTGACATTTATGATATCGTAAAACTGAAGTGAAGTGTGAAATGATGCTGTGATTCCTGATTGGTTAGAATGGCAACTCCTGCAGTAAAGATGCCATTTTTTGAAATACGGTACCAAAAAACAGTGACAGGAGAATGATGGGGAAATATGACCCCTTGATTCAGAAGTACCTTCAACATATGTACCCATGGACCCATCACACTCTTCCCTTTCAACAGTGTTATGCAGAGCACAGAAGTCAGAAACAGCAAGCCAAAGAAAGTAAAGTTATGATATAAGAAATAAAAAATATAACTAAATCTAGCTTACACCAAGACTGTTCACTATACCTCTCCACACCTTTCCATCCTGGCTTCCATCCCACCCAGACTCCACTTCATACACTGATTTTTGTGGAGTCCTTGGTGCTCTCCTAGCTCGGTTGTTGGCTTGCAGATCTTCCATTACCCAGCTAGGTAACATCATCAGTGCTGGTGAGTGTGGGGTTTGCTGCCTATCCTGGCACTGATGATGTTGCCTAGTTGGGCAATGAAACATCTGCAAGCCAACAGCCAAGCTCAGAGAGCACCAAGGACTCCACAGCTCAACCCTGAGCTACGGATACTCTCTTCTATTGATTTTTGTTCTTTAAACTTCTCTTTTGCAGGATCTCATCAGCTTCACCCAGCCATGTCTTTCTCAGTCTTTCCCTGCCACTTGATTCATTCACTCTTCCTTCACATATTTGTTTTGTGATTCAGTCCTCATTCATTCTCTCTACATGGCCAAACCATATCAACATATTTATGTATGCCATCACTAATGTTTTTTTTACTAATCACTAGTAAATGATTTTTTTTTTACTATTCACGAATTCTTTAATTCAATCTACCTCCATCCAGCACCGTACATTCTTGGCCATTTCTCTTAGTTTACCACACACCCTTCTTAAGTAGCCGACAGTCCACAAACTTAGATGTTTCTCCTGACCTACCCAACTCTCATTTCCACTTTTCAGTCGGCAGACCCCTGCTTGGTATAAAGTCTCACAGTGTGTTCTGACAAACACCTGACCATGCAACTTCAGTTAGTTAGTCAGTCAACAGTTTTTATGGCCTGCCCAGCTGAAAAGACTCTGGGCAGGTTACAACAAATGAAAAACTTAGATGCAGCAATAAGATAAACCAGAATTATGAAAAGCAATAGCAACAATATGCCATCTTGAATTAATTAAGCTTTGCCCAACTTAGGTTGAAAGTCCAGTGAAGTAAAACTGTCTTTAAAGATCTTCTAAAAACCATGGGGCAGGGGCAAGGGGAGCTTTACATTTCTCTGAGAGTTAAAGAGTGCCAAAGCTTAACAAGCTGGTCTTGGATTTTTGCATTCCCTTGAACAGAATAACAACAGCCTTCTTTAATCAACAGCTTAGATCCCATTCTCACACGCATGTTAAGCAAGTCGCCACCCCATAAGCAAACTACATGCATATTTTAACCTTTCTCCAGTTCCAGCATCTACACCAGCAGCCCACCATGGCAGAAGCATTTTCAACATTCTTTCAGCATTGAAAACATCCCAGGTCTTTGCCAGTCCACTGCATGTACTTCCTTTTGGTTGGGATGTAGGCCATCGTGTTGGCTTACAAAGTAGACAAGCAATCTCAGCTTGCATAGAATAGCATGTGATGCTTAGGGAACATTTGTGCCATATCTGCCCAAGTGCACAAAATGCAACAGTACTGTTCTTACCATCAGCAGGGAATGCTGCAGGTGGCATGGGTGCAGCTATGGCGGGTAGCTTGGCCTCTACACAGTCTCTTACTAAAAAAATATTGGGTTGCAACTATTTGTTTCATTGATTGCAGAATTAGTTTCCTTTGTACCTTATTTCCAATCATTTTTTTTTCAAATGCAGAATACCCCTGACTTGAATCTATTCTCTTCCAAATGCAACCAGTAAACATCGTTCAAGATTTACTGCTGTTCTTATTGCTCAAGATAAATGGGATGATGGGACAAGGGTAATTTGAAAAGCTAGTTTTGAATTATGTATGGCTCGATATCGCTCTTGAATCAGGCACCGAGGGAATACTGTAATTGTTCAACTGTTCCCTTTGCCAAACTGCAGACATCCATCAGTTAGTACCTGTGACATTCTGACCAAATTATGCCTGACAATCCAGCCATCTCAGAAATGTAACTCTCCATGCACAGATAGAGGCAGAAATATCTGAAGGGTTTTAACATGACTTTGTTGGACAGATCTCCACACCAGTACAAACTTCTACACAGGATACCAGAAAATAATAATGTAACCTATTAGATGCACTTGTTCCTGTCCACGGCTGTTCTTTGTGCTGAGGTCACTGATAGGGATTCTCCTACTTAAAGAACATAGGGAAAGATCTATTGGATTTGTCCAAAACCCTGTTTTCCACAGAAGTAAAGAGATGTCTCTGTGAAGCCCACAAGTGGACACAAGATGCTGAAGGATGCCTAACAGCATCTCCCATCTCCACTCCACCTCCCAATATCTGAAAGGTCCCTTTTCTAGATGTTCTTAGGAAAGCCATTAAATGTGGTTATTCCATCAGGCTTGAGGGCTGGAAGGTTGTGACACTGGCACTAGGAAGTCTCTTTTTGGTTAGTTGACTTGATGTCTTCATGAGTATTCCCAGTGCAATATAGATGTTGATTATGATAGTGCTGATGCGTTTTAATTGGATTGTTTTAACCTGACTTACAAACACGGGGTATACGCCACAAAGTCAGTTGTGGCTGGAGTAATTTGTAAGTCCAGTAACATCAATCAATCAATCAATCAATCAATCAATCAATCCTACATATAAATAAGGAGAAATAGAAAAGTTCATGGAAGAGAATACCTAATCCTTACATCTATAACAGGAACTCCATGTTTGACAGCACTACACCTCTGAATAATGGTTGATCACATGTTGGCTCTCTTCCCATGACACTTATTGGCATGGAGAAGGGGTGTAACAGGTTAGGAGGCACAAAAAACTTGATTCTATGGATTCAACCACAGAACTGGATGTCACCTAGCCGATCTCTACTATCACAGGATCTACAATTCCATGGAAATGCTCTTAGCCAAGAGCCAGCCATATTTTGACATTGCTGCTTCTACTCTGGAAAAAAGTTGGAACTACTTTGTGTTCTACTCCATTCTCTGGAAAAGTTAAAGACAGTTTTAGAGTTGTAAACACCTCAATTATGTATTTCCTTAATCTTCTCCAGGCTAACTATATCCAGTTCTTTCAATGTTCGACAGAGGAGAGGAAGCCACGATTCAAAGGCCGTGCTGGACATTAAGGGGTGTGTCAGGGGACAAACCACAAAGTGTGTGGAGCCAGAGTCTAAAAGTGGGGGAGCCAGAACAAGGCCCCAGAGTTAGTGTGGGTGGGACCAAGAACCAGAGTAGGCAGGATCAAAAGCCAGAATGAGCAGAGAATGAGAATTCCCACAAGTTTTCAACTAGCAAGATACATGAAAATAAAGTCTTCCAGGTCACACATTTTATATTCCTGCCAAAGTCCTTGGTTTAAAGACATAAAACATGGCATATACTGTAGAATATACCTTTAAACACCAATTTGAGGTAGATCCTTTTTTAAACAAAAAAGACATCTCAGCTGAACGTGAAAATGGGACACCATGGAGTTATGAAGCCATAGGAAATAGATATACAGATCAAAAACAGATTGATTTTCTATCCCTACTTACAGCCCTAAAACCAGATGACCGTAAAAGAAGCAAATACAGCATATACCTATAACATCAGAAAGCCAAGCAGCAGATGCAGTACAGAAGAAATTGGGTTGATATGAACAACTACGAAAAGATCCTCAAAAGCAGTTTAGATGTTCTTTCTGAAAAGTTAAAAGAAATGCAGTGTGATACCTCAAACTTAGGACTGATCTGCTGATGTGGAAAGGGAATTTCAACCAAGAAATGCATCCTCTAATGCCTCAGAGAGGGATGGAACATGGATATAATTCTGTCACTTAAGCATAACCATGTGACCCTGTCATCTCCAAGTCCACCACCAATGAAACCTGATGCTAAATTACAAGGCAATCGTTTTTCAGCTGCTTCCTCCTCCTTCTTCTAAGGGATTTTTCCTCTGAAAACCAGTAACAGAATAAGCATCCTGTAAAGTAAGTGTTGTAGATAAAACTTCATGTGTTCTCAAGATTTCCTACTGCTAAATGCCTGCTAGAACATTTACAATCTGTATCCATGGATATAGGGCAATCAGGGGAACTAAACAAAACTGAAGAAATGGACAAAACCAAACTTCCAGCACTGGTCAACTCAACTAGCTTTAATAAAAATATGCCATTATATGGATTGTGGGTCCACCCCGCTCACATCATCACCATCAGTACTAAGTGTACTTTTTGTACATCAACATCCAGGTTACTCAAAGTATTTTTATGGGTTGAAGGCTGAGCACTTTCTAGTTCACCAAATGTATGACAATTGCACTATAGTCTTGGCAACAGGCTATTTATTTTATTTATTTATTTATTTATTTGTCCAGTTTGTCCCCGCCCATCTCCTCCCATCAGGGATCACTGGGTGGTTGATATATATATTGTATATATATTGTTGATAGATATTGTTAGGCGGATAGGCACCAAAGCTTGAATTTTCTTTCTTACAGGGATTACTAGCAATGGGTATTCCTGCTCAATGGATACATTTTTGTCTCCAAGTTTTCAGGAGCTATTTGCCAGCTTTTGGTAAGATGTTACTTTGGTAGGTTTGGTCCAATCAAAGGATTGGATTTTGGCCAAATGACATCAATTAACAAAGAGTTACAATTGTCATGAAATCTGAAGTTCAGTATTTCATTAATTAATTGTGTGTGTAGAACTGAGTACCTCGTAGCATATATATTGCTGACCTTCAAAAGTATAAGAATATTTTAATGGCAGCAAGTGTCAGCAAAATCAATCATCATCTTTTTCCGCCTTTCTCTGTTCCAAAAATAGAAGCACCTTTATCCTTGATAAATGTTTTTTTCAATTTTCCACATGTGCGGGTTGACATTATTTTAGGTCTTCACCAAATTCATATTTTTCATCAGAGTTCTCCATCATGGAAATCTCAGCAAAAAAGCTATGATCAAATCTTATACCCAGATTTCACAGCAAGTTTTATACTGTCCTACGTTAGTATAAAGACTTACAAAGGCTCAGATGAGTAAAGTTACAGAAAACATGTCTTTTTCAGAAAGGAAGAGAAAAATAATGACAATGGGAAACCACTTCCCATCAACTTTTTGGAGTGATTGCTTCAACAAATATAGTTTGATTTCCAGAACATTTTGATTAAACATATGCTAAGAAATCATAACGGCTATAGGATAACCAGCTTGGTCCTTTTCAGATTGTTAAACTGGGCTAACATAAACACTGTTTTTTTTTTCTCAGCAAATTTATGTGCTAGAAACTGTGTTCATATGTACATCAAGTCAAGAGCTTGGCTATGACTTAGATGAACTGCAAATAACATCAAATTACTCAGTTAGATGTATCATCAATGCAATTAGCCAAAGCTCCATATAGAAAGTCAAATGAGATTCTAGGAAAGAAATGCCGGAATCTGCAATGAGAAGCAAAATATCCTAATTTCCCATGTAGGCTGTTAACCTATGAACTTTTTGTAACAGTAATTACCAAATCGGTTGGTTTACTGATAATATATAAATGAATAAGGGGAAAAAACAATTCACAAATACCAGTAATTAGGGAAATTGATGAATTCAGAATGATCATATTTACAATGTCATTCCATAAATCTATGGTGTATCATGTTGGGACATCTTTTTTTTTTCCCCAAAGAATTAACATTTCTTCTGACTCTTACTGATACTACTAGGCTGGAGGTGTGGGGGTCATCCAATGAAATTGGACTCAACAATATTTTCACATTATTAACAGACTAAAAGTGCAAATGAATGGTGATAATGTGAGATGAACTGGTTCCAGATTGTTTGGACCGACTCATTTATCATCCCAATTTCTTTCAGATTTCATGACTGACATAATCAGCCAATGAAATTCCTCTCAGTGGTAATGGGCTTTGCTTGTTATTCTTCATCATCTCAAAATCACTGAAAATCAAAGGCATCATACGCAAAGCAAGGTACCTTTCTATGCACCATTTTCATTTTTGGAGTAGGCACTTTTCAACTCTCCTTCTTCTTCCTTCAGTGAATGCATCCACAACATTAATTTAGCTTCTGAGAAATCCACCTTCATCCCATTAAAATCACCACGGTTAAATATCACCATCCTGTCCTGGGAGAAATAAAGGGAGTGGGGAAGTTGTAAACCACAAATGAGACTTACTTGGTCTTCCTGGCTTTTTAAGAGAAGTTTCAGGGTTTACTTCATTAAATCCAGAAAGAGACTCAACTCCTCCAAGTGGGTCTCCCAACGAAGAGAGGACACGTGGGAGAAAATAACCCTGTTCATTTTTGCAATCTTTTCCCCATTTTCTCCTCTGAGCAGTATCTTCTCTGCTGGGTACAGCGAGAGTGTTAGTTTAGAACTGAGGTGTGCGCTGAGAAAGGGCAGGGCAGCTTGGGAGAGAGAAGGGCATGTGTGGGTTTGTGCGTGTGTGTGTGTGTGTGTGTTAGCTTACAACCTCAAAGTGAAGTGGCTAATGTGGTTTTGCATAACCCCTCGGGGGAAACTGTAACATGAGCAAGCAGCTTCGGAAAACTTCCTCTTTGCCTCTCCCTTTCAAAGGTTAGATTCTGGACCCTCCCCCCCCCTCCCCGGTGCCTCCCAGATGTAATGGACTACCATTCCCATCACTCCCAGCCAACAGAAGTGGTAGTGGGATGGCACAGAATTCTCTTGGGCAGAAAGCAAGTTTTGCATTTTGTGCTCTTTTTAGAGGCACACTCTGGAAAAATACTGCATTTTGGAGACCGTAGGATATTGCTGAGGCTTTGTATTTTTGTTAGCCGAAAACAGGTAAACCAAGATGGTTCAGTGTGGCAGTTAAATGCTCCCCTGCTTTGCCCTTCCAACAAAACTTTTTTGAAGTTGGAGTCTATTGTATTAACTGCTTCTTAAGGAGTAAATATTGGCAAGTCCCACTTACGCGGGCCTAAAGCTTCGGCTGCCTAATAAATTCGTACAAAACTCAGGAAATAGATAACACAGCCTTGTGTTGGCCTGTGGTCTGCCAGTGAAACTGCCAGGGGAGGAAGATGTGCAGACCAAGTTGCCAGAATGAAAGGAGAATCTTCTTCGCCAATCAAAGAGGTGGCAGAGGGGAGATATGATGGCAGTCTTGCAATATCAGGATGGCTGTTCCATAGAAGGGAGAGCAAAGTTAGTTTTCTTCTATTGCTCCAAAGAGCAGGACAAGAACCAATAATTTAATGCTACAAGGAAGAAGGTTCAGGCTAGACATCAGGGGGAAATCCTTGATGGTATGAGCTGTGAGCCAGTGGAACAGGCTGCCACATGAGTGGTGAGTTCTCCTTTTCTGGAAGTCATGGCTGGCTGGGGAATTCTGGGAGTTGAAGTCCACACATCTCAAAGTTGCCAACACTGCTGTAGTGAATCTTGCACTGAGCAGAGAGTTGGAGGAGATGATCTCTGAAGTCCCTCCCAACTCAAGGAAAGTAGTTTGGAAAATTGCTCCACCCACCAAGTTTTGAGAATAATTTTTACAATGTATTAAATCTTTATACTATCTCTTCTCACGAAGGAAATGAATGAGTTCTATGTAAGGACCATTCCATTTCGATTGTGCCCACTGCCATCTTGACTTTTTTAACCCCTCCCCCACCGGCATATGGTCCTGATTGACTGTTTCTTGTTCTTGCATTAAAACTGATTCTAAACACGGAATTACAAGACTGGGCAAATGCCTCATGATGCCTTGATTCTGGAGTCCTTGGTGCTCTCTGAGCTTGGTCATTTGCTTGCAGACATTTCATTACCCAATTAGGTAACATCATCAGTGCGAGGGAGGGTGGGCTTTGCTTCCTGTTTATACAGGGTGGCCTGCCCTGCCAGTATGGGTAGGGGTGTGGATTTCTCCTTGGTAGTTCCTTGATTAGGGTATCGTTTGTCTGCTTGATTGTTTGTCTGCTTAATTGTCTGCTTGGTAGTTCCTTGATTGGGGTATTGTTTTCTGCTTGATTGTTGTCTGGTGTTAATCCCTGCTTATCTGGGTGCTAGCTGCTGGAGGGGATGTGTCCTGGTCTTTTTGTCTCCTTCTTAGCTTTTTGTTGTCTCTTTTGAATGGTTCATTTCAACCAGACAAACAATCAAGCAATCAGAAAACCATACCCCAATCAAGGAATTACTAAGGAGAAGTCCACACCCCTACCAAAACTGGCAGGGCAGGCCACCCTATATAAACAGGCAGCAAAGCCCAAACTCCCTGGCACGATGATGCCACCTACTTGGGTCATGAAACGTCTGCAACAAACAACCAAGCTCAGAGAGCGCCAAGGACTCCACAGTTCAACCCTGAGCTACAGATATTCTCTTCTATTGAATGCCTTGATTACATGATTGGTAATTACTCAGCAACGATAATGTGGCTTAAAATAGAATAACGGATGTCAGACTTTAAGTACAGCCCCAGCGAAAGGAATTTAAGAAACACTCACCACTCATTTCTCCCACTTGACACAAGATAAAACTGGCATCATATTAGAATTATCACATGGAATTGCCATTCAGTACAAATAGAAGAAATCTTTGATTCAGGATGCCTTCTGGGAAAATTTTTATTTTCTTCTTTACTCAGGAGAGAACAGCACCAGTGCACTGTAGTAATACCTCTGGTCCAAAGTTTTATACTTTGCATAAAGAGCAAAAATTTGCAAATGATGTAAATCACAGCAGAAATGTGGTCTGCTGCATGAAAAATGCATTGCAGGGAGGTCCATCAAAACTGGTTTTCCCTGTACTTTGATATTTAAATTAAGTTTCACTTTGCTTGTACGCCATCCTGCCCAGTCCTTCAACTGAAAAATATAGGAATATGTTTCTAGGACAAGTATTTATTTATTTGATTTGTTAATAGGGCATAATAAAAAGCAAAAATAAAGACAAATTAAACAATCAAGAAATTTATAAGAAAAATAATAAAAGAAAAATAAAACTAAAAAAAGTTTAAAACAAAACGTACAGGGCGTATAGGCACCGATACACGTATAAATACTACAAAACATTTCAGTAAATGGTAGCCATATTTCATCATAATCATCTATAGGTAATCTATAGTGGCAAGTATTTATCCTTCTAATTTTGAAGGATTTTAGCTTCAAGTAATGTACAGAGGACCTACATTCTTTGTCTAGATGTCAACTTTCAGTGTGATAGGAATATAGTGCAAAAGAATATTTTTATTTATTTATTATTTATTTTTATCCCGCCTTTATTATTTTTATAAATAACTCAAGGGGGCGGACATAGCTAATACTCCTTCCTCCTCTTTTCCCCACAACAACCCTGTGAGGTGGGTTGGGCTGGGAGAGAGGGACTGGCCCCAGGTCACCCAGCTGGCTTTCAGGCCTAAGGCAGGACTAGAACTCTCCTACCACGCCTGATTGGCTCCTGGGCTGAGGGAGAGGGATTGGCCCAAGGTCACCCAGCCCGCTTTCATGCCCAGGGCGGGACTAGAACTCTCCTACCACGCCTGATTGGCTCTTGGGCTGAGAGAGGGGGACTGGCCCAAGGTCCCCCAGCTGGCTTTCATGCCCAGGGCGGGACTAGAACTCTCCTACGACGCCTGATTGACTCTTGGGCTGAGGGAGAGGGATTGGCCCAAGGTCCCCCAGCCCGCTTTCATGCCCAGGGCAGGACTAGAACTCTCCTACCACGCCTGATTGGCTCTTGGGCTGAGAGAGAGGGACTGGCCCAGATCACCCAGCCGGCTTTCATGCCCAGGGCGGGACTAGAACTCTCATTCCACGCCTGATTGGCTCTTGGGCTGAGAGAGGGGGACTGGCCCAAGGTCACCCAGCTGGCTTTCATGCCCAGGGCGGGACTAGAACTCTCATTCCACGCCTGATTGGCTCTTGGGCTGAGAGAGAGGGACTGGCCCAAGGTCCCCCAGCCCACTTTCATGCCCAGGGCGGGACCAGAACAGGGTTTTTCCTTTGATCCCAGGCATGTGGTATATTATGGGTTGCTTTTTATTGTTTTTATTGTATTTTGTTCTTTTGTGGAGTTCTTGGTGCTCTCTGAGCCTGGTTGCTTGCTTGCAGACATTTCATTCCCCAACATCATCAGTGCACACTGATTCACTATGGTGAGATGGATGGATGGATGGACGGACAGACACATATAACAATTTCCTCTCCAAAGAAACAACTATACAATACAAACATATATTTGAATGAAGCATTAATCCCATTGCTTCTCCATACATTACTCAAGCCTTTTCTATATTAGCACTGTGAAGGCCAACTGATCCAGATTATTATTTTTTTGTTGTCAGGTATGATGAATTTTAATCTTTGAACCATGGAGGACAGATTATCTAGATCAGTAGGGGTGACCATTTATTATGAATTTGTCCTGCTGTTTTCTTTGTATTTACTTGTATACTAGTAGCAGTTGTGTACTTTTGATATGGTCAAATGACTAAATCAATAAAGTTTCTATTCTATTCTATTTGAACCATGGAGAAATGGCATTTCTGAGCATCCGTCCCTCACCTGCCCCACCAGAAAACCCCAGCCACTTCTGCAACATGATCAGGAAGTTTTCCACTGAGCTGAATGCAAGAAAATAACACTAAAAGGCTGAACATTACCCTTAATGCTGAATATGGCACAGAGAGCAGCTTTAAGCAAAATGGACAGAGTGAACGATAATGGACCCGTGGCCAAGGAATGACTTCGTGAAGATGGGAAGCTTTTCTGGGTTGTATATATTGTACATTTATTGTTTGCAAGAAACAGGACTCATTAAAGCTAATGTATTTACAGTGAAGCCTTTGGGGGAAAAGAAGGGAGTCCAAGTCTTTACAGCAGTTTTGACAAGCCAAGATTTGACACCCATGCAGAACTACTGCTCAGGGAAAACCAGGAAGGATACAATGGCTTTAGCAAAGTTTTCAATTTAGTTGCAAAGTCCATCTATGGCAACGTGGTTTTTCAAGCAGTAGCCAAACGGGTCTTTCTGGGCACAATTGGAGATGGACCCAAAATTAGGAGGAGAAGCCAAGGAGGGAGAATTAAGCACACCCCACAACTAGCATTGCCATCTGGTTCAAGTTGGAGATCCATGAGTGTGACCCCTAATAAAAACACCAGGAGATCTAAATCACAGATCTCTTCTGCAGTATAGGCATAATTCAGTAGTAGAGCATGGAGAGGCCCTGGGTTTGATTTCTGGTATCTGTAGTGGTAAACTAAGGTATCTGGGATGGGAAAGATCTTCATGAGCATCAGTGGGATCAGTTCTGGAGTGGACAACATCGTGGCCACTCACCTGGCAAGAGATAGGGTGTGATGCAACCACTTTACTAAAAAGAGAAGCGTGGGATTTTCAATTGCTTTCTGCAGCCTCATTGGGAGAACACTTTAAAAAAAAGTAAACATTTTAAGCTCATATTTTCATTTTCCCTGAAAACTGGCAGGACATGGCACCTTAACTGTTTGGCAGTTTGATAATGTCTGGCAACTCCAGGGGTCACCAAAAAGAAGTTTGGAGCTTGCCCATCCCAGGCTTAGATGGACAAAGAGGTCTGACATGTTACAATCCAGCTTCTTTGGTTCCTCTGCATCTACAGATAGACCCCACCAGAATCCAGGGCCTCCCACCTGCCATTAGAACCTCTGCTAACAGTTTGGCTGTACAGCTGAACTGATTTCAGTTTACTGTGTGTTTATTTATTTGTGCCATTTTTCTATTGCCTCAGTCTTTACGGACTCTAGATGGTTTACAAATATTAAAATAGCAGTAAAAATACAAAGTACATTGTAAAGCTTTCGTAACAGTATCTTGCAAGATTGAATGCACTTGCCCCTCCCTCTCTTTATCTTTGTGTGAAGTAGGAAGGGGCTTGTCTAGACGTTTTCTCACGTTACTTTCTTGGCCTGGGCTCAAGCCTCTCTTATCTGACCATTGTCTTTGTAGCAGCTCTTCCTCCTGTCCTTCAAGGCCATCCCCTCTTCCAGTTACACTATGGACAGAAACTATGTGGGAAAGGTGGCTTCTTTTAGTTGGCAGCGCCAACACAAGGGCACGTTGATGTCCCAGCTGGATCCAGCTCCTAACTGGAAGGTCCACTTGGAAGTCTCTGCAAGGGATCTTGGAAATGCCCTCCAAGCCATGAAAATAATCCCAACCCAACTGGGTTGCATTCGGCTTGCTGGAATGGGTATGGAAGCCCTGCTGGTGGAGAGATCCCCTGTAAAGCAGCGCAAAGCTTTCTGCACCCAGCTGGGAATTGTGCTGCGGAGAGAAAAAGGAAAGAAATCTTGTCAGCCATAATGCTCTGTAAACACAGCTTTGAGAGTCCCCTGAAGGTTTTATGCATCTGCAGTTTGTTTTTCAGGAAGTCGTTTTCTGTTCCGCATAAAAGGGGAGTTCCAGCAACTGAGCTGTCTCAACATTTCATGGTCTCTTCGGTGAGCCATGTCCTGGGAGACCTATTGGCGAAACCGGAATGAAACTGTATATGGCCATTAAGCAACGTTTTTATCCAGCAAAGGGCTGGTAAGTGGGAATCCCTTTTCCTTGTTTTAAATTAGAGCATGGAAAGAGAAGGCAGACGAAGAACAGCATTCCCCTCCCCCAGAGATCCATATGGCCCCCACCCTGACGATGTTTAGGAAGCCTTTGAAAACTTGGCTGTTTCCCCACACCTGGGATTAACATGGGTGGCAAGTCCCTTATAGGATTGTCTATATTGGTTGGAAGGTACTCTTTTCTAGATGTATATTCTTCTTCCTTTAGCTTATTGTTCTTACCGTTTTCAATGTTGTACACTGCCCAGAATCTTTATGGGGCTGGATGGCCCTCCTCCTCCGCCTCCTCCGCCTCCTCCGCCTCCTCCTTCTCTTCTTCCATTCCTTTTCCCTCCTCCTCTTCTTTCTCTTCTTCCTCCTCATCTTGATGGTATTTATTGTTTTCTGCTTCTCAGGTAGAACACCCCTTCTATAGAAAATTAGAGAGATGCACTTTCTATAAGACTACGCTTTTTCATGTCAAATAAACCCAAAGTGTTGGTTTTGGCAAAAGTGCTCTATAATCGCAAAAATCTATTGTTTTTTGAATAATTCAATTTCAAAGAATGGATTTGGACAAGTCTTATTTTCGTCCATAAAGGTCACACTTATGCATATAAATGTTTTAAGTATAGGCTAACAGGAACTCACGTTTCAGAGTAACAGGAAATGCAAATACTGTATAAACTCACGATAAGTAATTTGGCTACAAGGGAAATGCTCAGCACTTTAATGGCCTCATGACTGCTGGAACAGTATGGGGTAATTTGTTCAAAACCTTCTTAAGCAGAAGGCTGCAAAGAGGGGTGAGTTTTTTTCATCTGAGTCTGACAGAGCAATATTTTTCAGGCATGAAAAATAATCAGTGATTCATTCATTAAGAAATACATTAAGCCAATGAATGATTCGTTATAGTTAAATATATTCCAGTAAACATATTCAGATTCTCCAACTATCATTGGTCTATTCAGTTATGTATTAATTTGACTTGCCTGTCCTTTGAAGTAGACTATAAAAATATCATTGCTGGAGCAATTCAATCCATTCAAATATGTGCAGATGAAATGTTTGGGTTAGGAAAATGGAAAATGAGGGGTGGGGATGGGGATGGGAGAAATTCACTCATTCTGTCTTTTGATGCAACTACGCCAAATGTAGCAAACATTTCAAGGAAAAATGCATTAAAAATGCATATATGTTTAGGAGGTGCAAAACCTCTCCTTGGCAAGGGTCTATCTATCTGGTTGCCAGGAGTCAACACTGATGTGATGGCACATAATCAATCAATCATATGTGCAAAAACACAGCCAACAATTTTCACGCAGCCCTTAAAAAATGGCCAGCCAATCCAGAAATTGATGGCAATTAACTGAAGATGAAAAAAAGGAAGTCACTGGACAATACCAAAATGGGCAGCTTCAGTCCTCTCTAACTGGAAATTATGAATTCCAAATGCAAAGGAGATGTGACAGAAATGGCTTGATTTTTTTTCTGCATCAATGGCTTACCAAAGCAAAATTCAAGCCTTTGGACAGGATAACAGAAATGTTATTAATAATAATCATAACAAGGACAAAAAATAAAATAAAAGGGTGTCTGTATAAGGAACTGGAGGTGTGACATGCAATTACTGTTAATGACCATGACTTCCATTTATTAGATTTTTTTTAATACCATTTCTGTGTCAAAACAAGGGTCCTTTTTCCATGAACTAGCTTGTTCTCTGTGAAAAGCAGGGTCACCCCTTTTCTACCAGAATTACAATGTCACCTACATGTCTCAAAGGGGTAAACTTTGCAATGCAATGCCATGATGCTGCTTTCATCGGGATCCTGCAGATGCCATTAGCCTCAAGTTTGAATCTTTTCCAAATGTTGGGGCCTGCTAACCCGCAGGAACAGCCCTCCTGTAGATCTGAGAGCTCCAAGGGGGTTGCAGAGCTTCGATCTTGCTCCCCCAAGCTACTCTACCCAATGTTACAAGCACAGCTGTTGACAAGATACTGAGTTAAACAGGGACCTTTCATGCAGAAGTGGAGGATTGGGGCCTGGGGATATCCTGAAGACAACACAATAGACCATGAATGATGACTTAGTTAAGTCAAAAGTGCACTGAGGGAAGGCAGGGAGAAGCAATAAATAATAAAATCCTATCTATAATTGCTGCATATAGCTGTAGTGGGAAAGCAACCTTGACTTTGATCAATAACTGCCATAAAACACAGCATATGAATAATGGTAGATTTTCCTCTATATTTTATTAAACATCTGCTGCAAATTTCATTAGCTCTTCAAAAGCCTAGGACTGCACATTCTTTTGATCAAGATCGGCATAATTAAGTAACATGTCACAATAATATAAAGTGGTGGTTGTCACTTCCTAGATTGTTAAATAGCTTTGTATAGAAAATGCAACCTCTCTCTGCTTCCAAAGCCCTTCTTCATAGACTTAAATTATTTACAAGGCAGACTCTTTGCTTGCACTTTTACTCTAGAGAAAACGAAGCTTCACAGACTGAGAAGGATGTGATGGCTCTACCAGGAAGTACAAAATCAACAGCACAATGGGTTATTTCCTTCCTTAATTTAAAGGGGAATGACAAAAGATTTCTGACTGGTTTTCGTTGCTCCAGATCAGATAAAGCCTAAGTTATGGTTTAAACAGTGATTTATTTGGACTGAGTTGTGGTTTTAACTGTGATTTATTGAATAAACTACGATTTCTTGTATTAGCACAACATACTAAGCCAGTAACTATAATTTGTAAACCACAAAGATTGAACTTCTGTGATAAACCAACATCGAACAAAGCACATTGCAACTTTGCATGGGGTACGGACCAAAACAGAATTGACCCCACCAGGAATGTGCTTCTCATTTTGTTGTTTATTCATTTAGTCACTTCCGACTCTTCGTGACTTCATGGACCAGCCCACACCAGAGCTTCCTGTCGGTCGTCAACACCCCCAGCTCCCCCAGGGACGAGTCCGTCACCTCTAGAATATCATCCATCCACCTTGCCCTTGGTCGGCCCCTCTTCCTTTTGCCCTCCACTCTCCCTAGCATCAGCATCTTCTCCAGGGTGTCCTGTCTTCTCATGATGTGGCCAAAGTACTTCAGTTTTGCCTTTAATATCATTCCCTCAAGTGAGCAGTCTGGCTTGATTTCCTGGAGGATGGACTGGTTTGATCTTCTTGCAGTCCAAGGCACTCTCAGAATTTTCCTCCAATACCACAGTTCAAAAGCATCAATCTTCCTTCTCTCAGCCTTCCTTATGGTCCAGCTCTCGCAGCCACATGTCACTACGGGGAACACCACTGCTTTAACTATGCGGACCTTTGTTGTCAGTGTGATGTCTCTGCTCTTAACTATTTTATCGAGATTTGTCATTGCTCTTCTCCCAAGGATTAACCGTCTTCTGGTTTCCTGACTGCAGTCAGCATCTGCAGTAATCTTCGCACCCAGAAATACAAAGTCTTTCACTGCCTCTACGTTTTCTCCCTCTATTTGCCAGTTATCAATCAAGCTGGTTGCCATAATCTTAGTTTTTTTGAGGTTTAGCTGCAAGCCAGCTTTTGCACTTTCTTCTTTCACCTTCATCATAAGGCTCCTCAGTTCCTCTTCGCTTTCAGCCATCAAAGTGGTATCATCTGCATATCTGAGATTGTTCATGTTTCTTCCAGCGATTTTAACTTCAGCCTTGGATTCCTCAAGCCCAGCATGTCACATGATGTGTTCTGCATACAAGTTGAATAGGGAGGGTGAGAGTATACAGCCCTGCCGTACTCCTTTCCCAATCTTAAACCAGTCCGTTGTTCCATGGTCTGTTCTTACTGTTGCTACTTGGTCATTATACAGATTCTTCAGGAGGCATACAAGATGGCTTGGTATCCCCATACCGCTAAGAACTTGCCACAATTTGTTATGGTCCACACAGTCAAAGGCTTTAGAATAGTCAATAAAACAGAAATAGATGTTTTTCTGAAACTCCCTGGCTTTTTCCATTATCCAGCGGATATTGGCAATTTGGTCTCTAGTTCCTCTGCCTTTTCTAAACCCAGCTTGTACATCTGGCAATTCTCGCTCCATGAAGTGCTGAAGTCTACCTTGCAGGATCTTGAGCATTACCTTACTGGCATGTGAAATGAGTGCCACTGTTCGATAGTTTGAACATTCTTTAGTGTTTCCCTTTTTTGGTATGGGGATATAAGCTGATTTTTTCCAGTCTGATGGCCATTCTTGTGTTTTCCAAATTTGCTGGCATATAGCATGCATTACCTTGACAGCATCATCTTGCAAGATTTTGAACAGTTCAGCTGGGATGCCATTGTCTCCTGCTGCCTTGTTATTAGCAATGCTTCTTAAGGCCCACTCAACCTCACTCTTCAGGATGTCTGGCTCTAGCTCACTGACCACACCATCAAAGCTATCCCCGATATTGTTATCCTTCCTATACAGGTCTTCTGTATATTCTTGCCACCTTTTCTTGATCTCTTCTTCTTCGCTTAGGTCCTTGCCATCTTTGTTTTCGATCATACCCATTTTTGCCTGGAATTTACCTCCGATGGTTCTAATTTTCTGGAAGAGGTCTCTTGTCCTTCCTATTCTATTGTCTTCTTCCACTTCCACGCATTGCTTGTTTAAGAATAATTCCTTATCTCTTCTGGCTAACCTCTGGAATTTTGCATTTAATTGGGCATATCTCCCCCTATCACTGTTGCCTTTTGCTTTCCTTCTTTCTTGGGCTACTTCTAGTATCTCAGCAGACAGCCATTTTGCCTTCTTGGTTTTCTCTTTCTTTGGGATGTATTTTGTTGCCACCTCCTGAACAATGTCCATAGTTCTTCCAGGACCCTATCTACTAAGTCCAGTCCCTTAAATCGATTCTTCACCTCCACTGCATATTCCTTAGGAATATTAGTGAGCTCATATCTAGCTGATCTGTGGGTCTTCCCTAATCTCTTTAGTCTGATCCTAAATTGTGCAAGAAGAAGTTCATGATCTGAACTACAGTCAACTCCAGGTCTTGTTTTTACCGACTGTATAGATGTCCACCACCTTTGGCTGCAAAGGATGTAGTCAATCTGATTTTGGTGTTGTCCATCTGGTGAAGTCCTGGTATAAAGCCGTCTCTTAGGTTGTTGGAAGACAGTGTTTGTTATGCAGAGTGAGTTGCCTTGGCAAAATTCTATCAGCCTATGTCCTGCTTCATTTTGTTCTCCCAGGCCATGCTTACCTGTAATTCCAGGTGTCATTTGACTGCCCACCTTAGCATTCCAGTCTCCCGTGATGAAAATAACATCTCTTTTAGACGTGTTGTCCAGTAGGTGCTGCAGATCCTCATAGAACTGCTCTACTTCAGCTTCTTCAGCATCTGTGGTTGGGGCGTATCTTTGGATCACTGTGATGTTAGATGGCTTGCCCTGAATTCGAATTGAGATCATTCTATCGTTATTTGGATTGTATCCAAGCACTGCTTTAGCCACTTTACTATTAATTATGAAGGCTACTCCATTTCTTCTGTGGTCCTCTTGTCCACAGTAGTAGATCTGGTGGTCATTTGATGTGAAGTGGCCCATTCCAGTCCATTTCAGTTCACTGACGCCCAAAATGCCTATCTTTAATCTTGACATCTCACCAATAACCACATCCAATTTGCCCTGGCTCATAGATCCTACATTCCAGGTTCCAATGGTGTGTTGATCCTTAGAACATCGGATTTGCCATTCACCACCAGTTTTCACGGCAAGAATACTGGGGTGGGTTGCCATTACCTTCCCCAGGGATCGCATTTAGTCTGACCTCTCTGTCATGACCTTTCTTTCCCTTGGGTGGCCCTTCACAGTTTAGCTCATGGCATCATTGAGGTGCTCAAACTCTAGCACCATGACAAGGTAACGATCCTTTGCTGAAGATGCTTCTCATTACTTTTCCTAATATTTCAGCTGGAAGCGATTGGAAATACAGAAATAGAGAATGATGGATCCCATGTCTATGCTTTTCCAGTCCCAAGGCACCCACAAGCATTGATTCTGTGCCATAAATGGCTACGTTGGATTCCCATTATTTTATTTGTTTATAAGATTTATACAGCCACCCATCTTGTGGCACATAACTCTGGGCAGCTAACCACAATGATAAAATCACAAACAATAAAAACAATAAAGCCGAAAATCAAGAAAAAACAGGCGCCCAATCCACCATTCACATCTGTTCATCTATATCAGTGTTTCTCAACCTTGACTGCTTGAAGATGTGTGGACTTCAACTCCCAGAATTCCCCTTTATTTTCCCTTGCCTTGGAACTTCAGGAGACATCTTCAGAACTGAGAAGTTGAAGTCTATGCATCTTCAAGTTGCCAAGGTTGAAAAACACTGATCTATATAATCCAACCTTACTATCCCAACCTTACTCAATTTACAAGCTTACTTATTATCCCAACCTTACTATCCCAATGCCTGGGGGGAAAGGCAGCTCTGTATAGCTTTCCAGAAGGTTAGGATCTCCAGGGAAAGGTGCTGCAATGGAAAACATGTGTTTCCTGGGTCCTACTAGATGGCAACATTTAAGGGACCTGGTGAATGCCCACTCTATCCAATCTGGTGGAACAGGCAGATGCTTTCAGGGAGGGGGGGGCACCAATAACCCTGCTCTGTGCCATGCATTGTATACTTGTGTGTGATTTGCACTTACGATGAAGTCTGTCCTAAATGGAGGGAGAAAACCATATGGTGCAATCGTTTCCTACTTCTGAATCTATTTTTGTTTAATACACCCAACTGTACCCATTCATGAAGAAACCATACTTGGTCTTATTTATTCCAAAAAAACAACAACCCACCAGTACTGTGATGTGTCTTACTGGGCAGTCCTGGAAACTTAAAAACACAACACTTGAGATGAAACCATGTTACATTAATATCTTACCTGGTTTGCCAAAATGCTTCCCCATTCAAATATTTAAATCTTGGCATCAAATATCTGCCTTCCAGACTCCCTTACGTCTTCCAAAGCCTTGCTTTGATTCTACCCCATTAACAGTTATGCGAGCTGCCCTGAGTTATATTCAAGATGGACAGCCATATAAACCTTATCAATCAATCAATCAATCAATCAATCAATCAAATGTTTGTGGTTGTCCTTGGCTACCCCTATATGTATATTTGTTACTGGCTGTTTTAATTGAGGTTTTAACTTTGTTGGCTAACCAAGGACACTGTGGCGAGAGAGGTGGCCATATAAATAGATTAATTAACTAAATAAATATACAGTAGGTAGCTAGGGATTTGAAAATCCTCCACGCCTATATCAGAGTCTTTTTAGCGCTCCTGTCTGAGATTTGGAACACTTTCCCAAAGAAGCTGATTTGCTAGTGGGGAATGTCCATTTTAAACTTTAAAACTGCTTTTTTATTAATCTTGGTCATTTGTTTCTGTCAAGAACCATGTCAATTTTGCTCTAATTGACTGTTTTTATCTTATTTTGAGGATCAACTATTGGAGGATCGGAAAAAAAATTAGCAGTCCTAATACATGGGTTTTTATTCTTGTTTTATGGGTACAACTGGAACAACTTTTTCTACTTCCAGAAATTCTGTGGGGATTTTCTCAGTTCTGAAGATGTCTCCTGAAGTTCCAGGTCAAGGGAAAATAAGTTGGCTCCAGGCAGTTGTGCCGCCTTTTGAACTTTTCCTTCTGTGCCAGTCCCTGTTTAATTCTTCCACAATGAAGGGAGAGGACACCTTACTCTAGGTGGGATTTCAACTGGTGAAGAAGTGAAAAAAAAAATTATCCCAGTATTGTGGCCTTCACTCAATTCACCCTCACTGGGAGAGTCTTAATCATGCGTCTCTGGCATCACATGGCGCTGCGATCTGGTAAACAGCCAAAACCCCATCTTTTCAAATCTTTATGAAGTAAGTAACTTCATTTATGAAGTATTATGAAGTAACTCCTCTTCCCAGGATATTTTGAGAACTACAATTCCCAGTATTGGCTGAGGCACAGGCATTCACTGGGGTCCTGTGTCAAAAAATTGGAGTTGTGACTTGTACTGGTCAGTGACCGTAATAAAATCAGTTGAAATTGAAATTGAAAAGCGAAGCCACACCGCTTTTTTACATGCATTGGTGCACAACAAAAGGGGCGGGGCTTCAATGGCATAATTTGGGCTGCCATCTTGGCTTTTTTGACATTCCCCATCTCCAGACACACACACGCTGGCAGACCCCCCTTTGCTGGACAATATATTTTAAAGGTGAGGGGTTGTCCTATGCATTTAGTTACAATTAGGGACCTGTAGAGAGTAAGGAAGAGGACCTTGACAGAGGTAGGCCAGCTGAAGTCCAAAGCAAGCAGAAAGTAGACAAAAGTGGCTCAGAGACCTCCCTAATTCACATGGGCTTAAGAAGGGGAGGAGGGATTAGACAATGAGATTTGCAGGATTCTGATATATATTCCCAACGTAAGTATTCTTAGCCTTCCTGTGGAGTTGATTCTTGGCCTCGTCTACCTGGTGGGGCTGACAGGACCAAGATCTCAGTGATCTTTGAAATAACTAAGCAAAGTCAAACTTGGTCAGTACTTGGATTAGAGTTCATCAGGAAATCCTAAGATCATAAACAAATTTGGAGAGTGGGAAAAAAAATCCAGAAGGTGGCAATGGCAAGCTACTTCCATATTACTGCCAAAAAAAACCCAACACTGAAGTGTCCATGGAGTCAGCAAGGATCAAGATCAACTTGGGTCATACCTTAATCATGGCCAGGTAACTTGCACCGCTTGTTGCAAAGTATGAACACCTTTATTGTAATCAGTGGAGGAATGAAAATGTTCTCCTCAGTCTTTAAAGAGCATTTCTGCAGCGGGGGCACCATTGGGCACTGAAGTGAAATGTGTCAGACTTCAGTACTCCAAAATCTTGGAAGATACTGCCATCTAAAGGTGCTTGACTATCTCACAGCTGTCAGTTTTTGCAAAGCAATTTACAAAAAAACCCCTCAAGTTAGTTAAAATGCACCAGCAGCAACATCCCTTAGAAAATAGGTGTCTGAAAGCTGAACCAACACGTGTGGTGGAGACCACTCCACCACAAGGAAGTTCTTACAGAGGAAGCTCAGCACCAAGTACCTCATTTTATGCTCTCCCCAAATCAGGAATTATGGTGGACTGAATGTGACAGTGAGCAGAGCACGCACTTCTTCTGTTCAAGAAGCCAAGCTCCATTTCACCCAGACTGTGAATTTTTCTCCTGCTGCTAGGACCTGCCAAATGGAGCCTCCTCAGAAGATGGCAGGCACTAAATACGGTTCCCTGGTGGCCTCTCAAAGACGGTTGTTCTGATAAATCCCACAAATCCAGGACTTATGTGTGTGGCATGGTGATGCTTTCATACAGTGAATAAAGACAAACTGTGTGAACTTTTATATAAGGTTTACTTGATATAAATAAGATATACTGAAATATGGAGAAGTTCCAAACCAAATAGGCTACTGATGGACAAGCAGCAACTGAGGGCCAACAACTGTGCCCTAGCTGGTCATCTTTCTTAGCAAGATAGCTTCCCAATTATACTTGTAAGATGCTGACTGGTTTCACATACTGCATTAAGCCATAGTTAGCTTTACCACGGTTTGTTGAATAAGCCACAATTGGCTAGATTCCCAGAGCACAATAAGCCAAAATGGGATGTGCAAAACAGAGTGGTTTGTCCTCAAAACATTCTGGTTTTCCTCAAGGATGTTCCATTTTTCAAATAGTTAGACTGCATCGGGAAAACCATGAACTACTTCCTGTTCTGGAGAATACATTTTTGGAAATGCACAAACCTCTGGAATGCTTAGATGATCAGAGGAAGAAAATAAAACATTCAGAGATGAACCACTCTCTTTTCACATAATTACAAAATACATTTCTAATAACACGCACAAACTATTTCTATTCTTATGTATGTTCATACATTTTCATGCTGATGTACGTAATCCCACTTCTTATGCTACATGAATTCATGCAAGAACCTTCCCTTGGGTAGGAATGTGCAAGAGCTGAATTGTTTTACAAGAATTATACTAATAATTGTCACACAATCTCTTACATTGTGTATCAGTTCTTCTGCATAGGAACATTTCGAAAGTTCCCATTCTTTTACTGTACCAAATCAACACATATCTGCAGGCATCCTTCTTCCCTAATCCAACTTGCTCTTCTTGCTTCTTTAAAAAACTCACGTGTTAAACAAATATCAATCCTCAACACACAATTTTGTGACCTGTCACTGTTAAACTTTGATCAAATGATGCAATAAGGAAGAGACCAGTTAACAGGGCTAGTCCTTCTACGTTGGCTGAACAAGATGGAGAACAGCTTCTGATCTCAGATAGTCTATCTCAACTGCAAATAAACCAAGCCTGATTGTTTCTTCTCCCTAAGTAATGTCATGCTTGAGGCTAGCTAATTTTTGAAAACCTAGCTCTCCAGATTTTTGAACAATGTTTTTGAATAATACTACAAATAAGAGAATCTTCACCAGTAGAATCTTGTTTCTCTTTGACTGTTATTGGTGACTCTTTAGCTCAATCCTCCTCAACAAAATGTCCTCTAGATGTTTTTGACCAGTGTTCTAGACTGTGGCCATTTCCTCGCTAGAGACTTAGAGCCTTCTTTGTATCATCCAACTGAAGTGATACAACGTCTGTCTTTTGGCGTAACACAGGTTGGTTGACTCTAGAAGATACTGAAAATCACTACTGCAGAAATGACGTATGGTTTGCAGAACCTCCAGACTAATACAGGAAACTGTAGTCCAAAACATCCAGAATGTAGGAGATTGGGGAACTCTGTTGCAACTGCAATCTTTAATTCCCACTGAGGATATGTAAGAGTTTTCACAACCACTAATGGAAAAGCTGCTGGGTTAACTATTTATGACAGTATTACTATCTGTTTCTAGGAAAACTCTGTTGGGACAAGAGAAAATCAGCAAGCTGTACATCACTTGGTGTCTTCATTACTGTCAGAGAACTTCTCCTGTTGAACGTCAGGAGTGATGCTAGTCACATTACTGTATGATGGAGGAATGACCACCGAAGACAGACTCTGAGAATTACTGGACTGGCTGCCTTCATCTTCACTCAGTCGGAACACAGATAGGCTTTCCTCTTCGGGAATATTCTCCAGGGAGATAGCGACACAGGCTTCCTGAGATCTTTCCTTTCCTGCACGCTGAAGGAGATGCATCCTAAAAGCTCTCTGTATTATGATGGCAGACTCATCCTGTTTTCTCTTGGGAGTTGTTACAATGGGCTCATAGGCAATCTTCTCTGGATACTTTTCTTCTATTTGGGACTCAAGTGAGTCCATTTCTCCAGATTCTCCCAGCACCCTTTTAGTAAAAGCAAACAAAATATCCAAACAGTGGATTTTATTCCCATTGACTATTGGAAGGTCCATGGACAACAGCTGTTGGCTGTTTGGTTTCGGTACCCGTAAAGGTTCTGCCAGGGCATCTGCGAAGTTTGACAGTGCTGAGTAAGAAATAAATTGGGTTGCTTTGGGATCAAATTTTGCCCAGATCTCATAAAAGATTTCAAAGTCGTCGTCACCTAGCGGCTCTGTGCTTTCTTCGGTGGCAATGTTCAAATTCTCAATGATGACAGCAATGTACATGTTAACTACAATGAGAAATGAAATAATGATGTAGCTAACAAAATAGGCAATGGCCACCCCACTGTTCACACACGGGCTCTTCTGTGGGGTGGAGTTGATGTTCAGAGCACAAATATAGCTATCCTGACGAGTGAGCATTGGCCCAAGAAGTTCATTCCAGCCAGCCGACGTCGTTATTTGGAAAAGGCAAAGCATGCTATTGCCAAACGTTTGGAAGTTGAAAATATTGTCGATCCCTTGCGTCCAACTAGCACAGGCAAAATTAGCCATGCCGAAAATAGCATAAATGAACATGATCAGAAAGAGGAGGAGTCCGATGTTGGTGAGAGCGGGAAGGGACATCAGCAGGGCAAAAAGCAGGGTGCGGAGACCTCTGGCTCCTCTGATCAGCCTCAGAAGCCGGCTTATCCGGATCACTCGAACAACTCTCAGGATCGTAGGCGGGAAGTTGAGACGTTGCCAAAGCTGTGTGGCTGCAAGGCCTGGAAAAAACACGGCTTCTTTTCAATATCAATCAACATGCAACCAGGCTTCCAATTTAACTTAACACTCTGTTCTTCCATACCCCATTCAGAGACCTTCAACAGATTTTGGATTAAAATGAGTTTAACTTTTTTAATTCTAGCATTTCGGGTTTTGACAATTAAATGGTTGGATTTTAGGGAAATAAAGTTATTAAAAGTTTAATTAAGAGTAAGAGATTAACTTTCTCATATGCTTTTATACCTGTGATGAAGAAGGTCGGAAGTCACCTGTCTTTTATACTTTTCTATCTATTCTTGCACTGTTTTAGTTTTTCTTGTTTCTTTTTAGATCTGCAGTCTATCTGTTTTATAGTCTGTATTTTGTATTTTAATTATACTTTGAAAAATATTAATAAAGCTTTAATAATAATAATAAATTAATTCTAGCATAGGAAATTGCTAAAATAGAACTTGCATTCTTTTTGAGGTTCTGCCCCCCCCTCCACAAACCCCCCCTAGTGTTTTTTTCCCCCCCTTTTTCTTATGAGTGGCCACAATGGCTGTTCTGAAAACAATTCACATAAATATACCTTTCACTGTTGGAGCAGAATGGAGTCTTTGCTTTGAAGCGTGTTATAAAATCCTGATTTCCCTCAAGGCAGTTTAGGTTGGCAAATTTAAAAACAGTATTTTCCTACAGTAATATTGTCTTTCTTCTGGCAAAACCACCAGTGAAGGACTTTTTTATTACTCTAACCCAGAGTTTCTCAAGCGTGGAAGCTTTAAGCTGTGTGGACTTCAACTTCCAGAATTCCTCAGCCAGCTTGCTAGGGAATTCTGGGAGTTGAAGTCCACACAGCTTAAAGCTGCCAAGGTTGAGAAACACTACTCTAACCCATTTCTGGTTCCCTATAATAAAAAAGATGCAAAGAATAAACTATATTATTATTTGATATAGGCAAGAGCAGAACTGGCCAAGTTTCACTCTGATATAACCATGAATAATCAGAGAGGGCAGAGTGATGTCATGTCAGTTAAAGTATGAGTAATAATAGTACTGTTGATTAGAAGGAATGCAGTAATTGGGAAAAGCAAGCAAGTAAAGCTAGGCTTTGTTTATTGACCTAGAAATGTACAGAGGGTAGCAGAAAATCTCATTTCCTCTATTTGTGAGCCTTTTCTCATACTTGGAAGTGGATTTAGACCATGGGATGTTCTGGGGTCTGTGGACAGAATTCAGGGGGTCCATATACTTGAACGGGGGAAAAAAATCCAGCCTCCTTTTCACAATTTAATTGTATGCATTTAAATGTATTGTTCTGAGAAGGTGTCTGTAGGTTTTACCAGACTTTCAAAGGGGTCCATGGCACAAAAAGGTTAAGAACTCTTGATCTAAGGCAGCCTTGCTCAAGCTTTTGACCCTGGAGAGACCCTTGAAATATTTTCCAGGCCTCGGGGAATCCCCGCACACTCAGGCTCAAATATAGGCCAGAAGTTACCAAATTATTATATTCGTTTCATGGGTAGGCCTGTCTATACGCATTAACCATGTTCTTAAACTAAAAATAAAGAATGAAACTTACCTCTCTCATGTGAAGTTGCCTGAATTTGAAATAATTTTTTACACAAATCATGATCTCCCAGGGAGCCCCTAGTGACCTCTTGCGGAACCCAAGGGTGCCACGGAACCCTGGTTGAGAAAGCCTGCTCTGCGCTGTCAAGACTGGAACTTTCCCTTATTTTGTTAGGTTTTGTGTTGGAAATCACAAGAACTTGAAATATATTACTTGGATAAAAGAACACTCTTATTTAGATGGTTTTAACTTAGGATTGAAGGTTCTGCCTACAATCCAAAGTGATCCCTCTGCAATAAACGAAGCACGCAGTATTGGGTCCAGTGTTGACACTACCACTTAGCATTTGTAGGTGTGAGAAGTAGAGACACTGCAATCCTTCAGACACTCTGTTTGATTCCTTGCCTTATACGTCCTACCCATACGTCAAAGCAGATTGTTTTAAGGATGGGTAATGGGTGTTCAGGAGAGAAACTTTATGGATTATCTTTTAAAAAATGTTTTTTGCGCACGCTCACAGAGAATCTAATCAACAAAGAGATCCATCAGCTGAGGCTCGCTCCCTTGGAAGTTTGCTCTTCCCAAATTTGGCTTTTTTCTCTCCTTTGCAACCATGCCTTCCTAAATCTGCACTACACATGTGAAGTGGAAGCTTATGATTGTAAATAAGTACACCGTGCAAAACGTTATTTGCCTTGTGTCTAGTTAGCATTGGCAAGCAATGACCTTGCAAACAAGGAAGCTTACTTACTGACTATTGAAAGAATTACAACCACCAGATCAAATATGTTCCAGTTATCTTTGAAGAAATAAAGCCTCAAAGCCAACAGTTTCACTAAGCACTCGCCGGTGAAGATCGCGACAAAGACACAGTTGATCTGTTCAAGAAGTAGCTTAGCAGCCGCGTCTTCACCTTCGTGTTCCACTGCCATGACCACCACGTTTAAGAAAATGAGACTCATAATGAAAAGTTCAAAGGCTTGCTTATTTACAATGTCAAAAAGCAATCGCTGGAATTTATTCTGCGGGAGGGAGGGAAGGAGGGAGGGAGGCGTTAGTGCAAGATTCCAAAGCAGTGCAAAAGTGACATCAACTCTTCCGATAACTATTTATCCCCGACATGAGGCCATTAATAGAACCTAACAGAACCAGGAAGGCAGAAAGGGCTGTATCTGAGGAAGTCCTGATGGGCTACAAGGAACTGCTTCTATTGCCGCTGCTGTCCCAGGTTGATTAAGTTTCTTTATGACCCTCAGGAATCAAAGAAACTGCCCAAGAGATTTGGCTCCCCAAGTTGAAGGCATTTCGTTGCCTCCTTCCTGCCTGGCTGCCAAGGGCCAACCTGAGGATATGCTGTGGCATCTCTCTCTCCAGGATGGGTTGCCCAAAGAGCCCAGGACATGTTGTTGGACTCCCTTCCTTTCTTCTCGACCCGTGAGACCGCTTGTGTGCTTCGGGAGTTTTCAAGCTGGCCATCTCTGGAGTGGGCTGAAAAGTTTCCTGCAGCCTGGGCTGGGGCTGCCCAGCTTCAGATTCCCCTCGTAGAAGGAGGAGATTGAGTGGATAGCCACCCACACTGTTCTGGCATCCCCTGGCTGGGCTGGGCTACCAAAGCTCCTGGCCAGCCTATGCAGGGAAAGGAGGGGTGGTGGTGGTAGGGCTGTTCCATCCCAGCATGGGCTTCCAAGCTTCTGGCCAGCACCCCAGGAAGTTTCAGACTCTTTGACTCACTCTGCCAAAGTGAACGGCAGCGCCTTTTCACTTCAGCAGAGAGAGTCACTTCATCACCTCATCTGAATTCTTTTACATTAGCCTACTGCGACATGGTAATAGTGGCAAGGTAGCTGGGATATTTCCTGTTTCTTTTTAAACAAGCCACTGCCCTTCGCATAGCTACTTATCCTGGTAACATGGAGTTGTATAGTGGACAGACAGCAATGCATTTGATTTCCTCTTTGCAGGTGGTGGGGAAAAGGTGTTTGTTCCTGTAGGGCTCACAGTAGCTCAGGGGACCAAGCCCTAAGGGAATGACATGTTTTGTGCTTTCTTATGAATCAGCTGACAGGAGTGCAGATTGGCTGGCATTGGCCTCAGCTTTTTCCCTGCAATTCGCAGTTGCAGATTATCTCAAACTAATCTGGACAAATTGAGCTGACTTTGGCACAGCCTTTAAAATGTTGGTCATCCTTACCTAGTTTTATAAGAGCAATACATTTGAGTAATAATACTAACCATGCAGGAAAAAAATCTCTGGCTTTACTAGAATTTCTAAAAAGTCTTTCCGAGTCCATAATAATGGAAATGCAGTTACGTTTTCAACTGCCTTACCAGAGGTCGTGGAATGGTCTTGTGTGGCTTCTTGCTACCAAGCTTTTTTAGTGCATTATAATATTTCTTTTGCTCCTCTGACAAAAAAATGAGTTCTCCACCTAGGTATAAGATAACAACAACACTGCTATTAAATTTTAAAAGTGTATTTGTACCTGAATCAATTCGTTTCTGTTCAAAACACACGAATTGTCCAAAGCCAACTAAGTACTTAATGCCAATAAGTAGAATTTAACAGACAGAGCTCAATATTGATTGACATAGTGATAAAGTCTGAAGATGGATGGATGGATGGATGGATGGATGGAAGGAAGGAAGGAAGGAAGGAAGGAAGGAAGGAAGGATGGATGGAAGGAAGGAAGGAAGGAAGGATGGAAGGAAGGAAGGAAGGAAGGAAGGAAGGAAGGACGGACGGACGGACAGCCTTCTAAAATATACTCTTTAATTTAAGTGAAAACAATTCTTGAATATGGATATGAGTAGCCCAGAGTTCTAAAACTTTAAGTCATAATTACGATCGAACAAGGAATAAACCAGAGCTTTGTGGTTCTCTATGACTCCTGTTTCTCAGAATCTGTCCGTGCACTCTGTAAAGTCATTTTTATTGCTTTCTGCTACAAGACGTCAAAGAGACTTGTAGCTCCTTTGGTTACTGCTCTTGCTCTGAGCTGCCTAGTTTATCTCGTGACTCTCATGAAACAGAGACACTGTCCAGACTAACTTACGACTTCCGTTTGGATTTTCCAGGCCATGTCATTTGATTGACCGTATGGCCTAAAAGATTAGGGAATAAATGTGCTATCTAAACCACCAATGATAGCTCTGTCAGTAAGTGAATGATTGATGGTGGTTATTAAGAAGCCAAGCCAAGAGCATTTCTGGATTTCCACACGCTGCATGGAGCAATCAGTAAAAGAGCCATGCCTAGGCAGGAGAACAGGCTTGCCTTGGTCAAGAACCCTTGCAAAATCTATGGAAATAAGATGACCGGGTCCTTTCGGTCAGTTCTAAGAGTCTGGTGCCTCAAACATCTTGTTGATTTTGCTGCAAAAGATTAACAGGATTGGCCCTTCCACAAACTTTCAAATTTGTGGATTTATATATTCCCTTACTACTGTGCAGGATTGCACAGTAGTAAGGGAATATATAACATGACAGCAAGACGGATTAGCTGCTGGGGACCACTCTCTTTCAGCCTGGGTCCTCCCCAGGGCCATGTTCAACTGCCACCTCTCCTAAGCCCTTGTGAAACACAACACTGGCAGACTCCCACCGGGGGCACATGAAAGATTTTGTAACTGTTTGTCTTCATGTGTCTTGATTGTCTGTTTATGCTAGGTACGTATCTTTTTCCTTTGCTGGTTAAAATTGTCGATAACCACGCCAATGAAGAGGTTCAGCATGAAGAATGACCCAAATATAATAAAGATCACAAAGTAAATGTAGGCGTATTCATTGTTTTCAAAACACGGCTGGCTAGAGGTCTGAAATTAAAAAAGGGAAAAACACATCGTTAAATAGAAAACACAGGCTAACTTAAATTTGGTCTTAATATGACACAAATGACCTATATCATAATTCTGGATTCCAACTTTCCTTCTTCGGGATACACAGAATGCTCTCCAGAGGAGCATCATAGGATTCAAAGGCATTGTCTTTGGAGCTGGCATCTTCCCTGCCCTGGAAACTCCAGTGCAAAAGGATCCCACGCGGCTTGCAGTTTTCCAGCCAAAGGACAGCCTCACTGCTAATCCTTGGCTCGAAAGCCCCAGCGGAATTACTCTTTCCTTGTGGAAAGGTCAACAAGCTATTTGCTCTTTTTTAATTCAAGGTGCTGAATTTGACAGGAAACAGAGCTAACTGCTCGGATGAAACTAAGCTTCAGCATCATGCTTGATCTTTGCTGGCGGCTGAGTCCACTTTCAAGCCTCTTAGGATTCTTCCATTTGAACTTCCCATAATATCATCCAAGGTGCTGCTTGCTATGCACGGGATTTGCCCAGTCAGAGCATGCTTTTGTTTTCTCTGCTTTGCCTTATCAAAACTTAAACTTTGCTTTGCCTGACTTCACATCAGAACTGGAACTTCACTTTGTTTGACACCTAAACTTGTCCCTGGCTGTCGCTGCCTCCTGCTTGATCTAGAACCCAGGGGCACTTAAGGCTCCAGCCGGGACAGAATATTGATTTTGTTGCCATTATTATAGCAATTGGCCATCTAACTAAACACCCAAATGGAGGCTACGAAAATAACTATTCCAGAGCTCCAAGCAGGGAATGTTTGGAAATCTGCTGGATTTCCTATCCTATACATGAGCTGCGGTGGTTGCGGTGGCAAAGAATGGCTGGATTCATACTTCGTGCTTATAAACCTATAGCATAGATTGTTCCTTGTTAGTTGACAGTAATGCCTGGACCGACCCACTATGGCTTAGCAAGAAGTGTGGCCCCAGTCGTTATGGCTTAACAAGGCATGAGTTTAAAAATCCTGGCTTAGCCTTATGTGTGAACCTAGACTATTTTTAAAATTTTACTTTGCCACTAATTTCACACCCATTTAGGTGAGGTGAGCTTCTGCATGGTATAAAAGTATAATGTCCAAAATAGGGTTTCCCAAGCTGGAAGGGAATTTGAGTATTTTCAGTTTTCAGTTTTTAAATCCAAACCTGCACCTAAGCAATACAAGCTGACCGATATCAATCTCTTAACTGTTCTTCTAGCCACACTGTTAACCAGCTTTCAAGATCTGCTAATATTATCCCAGAGCTTCTCCAATGCTCAAGTTGGAAAACTACAATTTGGGACAATAGTGCAAGATTGCTAAGCAAGCAGGAAAATATTTGAAAAAAGGAGAAATGTTGCAACTTCATTTTCATGGCTTACGTCGTTAGCAGAATCTACTGCGGCATACATAATGTCCAACCAGCCTTTAAATGTTGCCTGGATAAAACATATAAAGATATAAGTAGGCCAAATGATTAAAGTTTTCTGTTTTTTCCCTTAATTTGTCTGACAGTGGTGGACCTTACTGTGTTCTCTAAATCCTTATAACCCTTCCTCAGTCTGCCACCCAAGGAACTCTTCTGTACTCTGGTACAGAACAGGAAAATTGGTTTGCTACTTTTTCTTCAGGAGTATATAAAATCCTCACTAGACAGAGAGAACAAGTACAGGTAGTCCTCACTTAATGACCACAATTGGGACAAGAAGTTCAGTTGCTAAGCAAAGTGGTCATTAAGCAAATCCAACCTGATTTTACTACCTTTTTTATGGCAGTCATTAAGCGAATCACTGTGGACATTAATTGAACCATGTGGTCATTAAGTAAATACACAGTTTCCCATTGATTAAGCTTGCCAGAAGCTGGCCAGGAAGGTCAAAGATGACAATCATGTGACCATGTGATGGTCATAAGTGTGAACTGGTTGCCAAGCACCAAAACTGTAATCATGTGACCGTGGGGATGCTGCAATGATTATAAGTGTGAGGACCAGTCGTAAGTCAATTTTTTCAACACCTTCCTAAGCCTGAACTGTCACTAAGCAAGTGGTTGTTGAGCGAGGGCTACCTGTATTTCTTTTTCCCACAGTCTTGGATAAAACATAGATATATAAAATTATGCAGGGGATTCATCTCTCCCATACCTTATTTCTATATGCTGTGTCACTTTAAGCATCTAGTTTTCCTGCCTAATTCACTTCAGGTATAGCAGCTGGGCTGGATGGGCATAATTTGAAATGAAATTGCACAGGAAGTTAAGATGGGGAGCAGTATTCACTTCCTCTTGTCCATCTGCCTCTTCTGATGTCCAGAACATATGTTTTGGAAACATCCCATTTGGGAATGGGATAGAAACAGAGACTCAGATTTAGTTCTCCCCTCCTACCTGGTCTGACAAAGGAACCATATTAAAAGAGGACCATGTTTTGCTTGATATGTAAAAGAAAAAACAGATGACCAACTTCTGCTCAAGGCAGCAAGACTCAAAGCTTTTTTTATTAGATAAAGTTGTCCGTTTTTTACTGCTAAAGTTAGGGGAATTAATTATGACTATTATTAATGTTATTTATAATACACCTTCCTAGGCCCAAGATTCATTTCACTGTTTTTATGAAATGCCAGGTTTAGATACCTAGAAACCCTCATGTCGCTGCTAACTATAACCAACTTGCCGTTCTACTTTGCATCTGGACTCTGTGCATAGCACAGGGACATTTTAATTGCCATTCAGTTTTCTTTGCCCAGCACTGCTTTTTCAAGCTGTCCTCCAAGCTTATTTAGCAAAGCAAATTTCCCCACAAATCAACTTTCAACGATCTGCTATTAATAACATACTTTGGCTGCATACATGCACCTCACAAAAGGTATTTAATATCCATTTTGTTAAACATACCACCTGAAGGAGAGCCAGATACCCATTCCCAACATGATCAAAGTTGACAGTCTTATTAATGCAATTGTTCTTATTTTCAGTGTTCCGACATGAAAATTTCCCTCCAAACAGCTGTACCCCTAAGATGTTAAAAGGGAGCCAGAGAACAATGCAGACAAGCAGCACATTTCCAATGGAAGGGATAGCACCGGCAAGGGCATTCACAACAACCTGAAAGGGGGAAAAATGGAGATACACAATCAATTCTCATTGCAAAAATAAGCAGCACCAACAAATGAGTACTCTTCTTATCCCTTTATCTATGCAGCAAAATGCATATCGCTGCCCATCTAACACATGAGCTCTGGGCAGCTAACAATGGTCAACAAAAACAATATAATAATACCTACCTTATTAAAAAAAACAGCATTAAAATAATCATCATACAATAACCAAGGCTTCAAATCACAAACTCAACCACACAAAACAACTTTGTGCTTTATTCTGGCATTCCAGCTCAGCGCCAGGGAAAAGCCTGGTATTCACAGCCTTCTGGAAGGCCAGGAGGGTCGAGGCCCTCCAGATCTTGTGGGGAGGCTATTCTATAGGGCAAGCCTTGTGACAGAGAAGGCAGAAGTCTTCAGTCTTACAAGATGACATTGTTTAATAGAGGGGACCTGGAGTGCACCCGTTCTTCTGGATCTGTTGGGACAGGCAAAGGCCCTTGAAGACAGATGGTCCTGCAAATAACCTGGCCCTGTATCATGCAGGGCTTTGAAGGTGATAACCGGCGGCTTGAATGGCACCCGGAAGCCTACTGTTACAGTGGTCTAACTTGAGCAAAACTTGGACCATCCCAAACTGCGCATGGACCAGTTGAAGCTCTGAAGTCTTTTTCTTCTCCTTCATTAAAAATCAGGAGGATCTGGGAGAAGAGCAGATGAACTAAAAAAACATAATCAACGGGTTAAAAGTTTCAAATCATCTCAGACAGAGACAGGTGCTACTATATGCCCAGAGGAGGAATTTTTCTTTCCCCCACTGGGCAGTATTTTGAATAATAAATCTCAATATAAAGGCAATGTAAACTAGGTAAAACTGCGTTCTTCAAATATGTGGCTGAATTTGACTAGAGTAGCAGCAAATATTTTTCTTTTTCAGTTTCCTTAAAATCTTAAAAAAGTGTTTTAACACTTAAAAAGTGTTAAAAATCTTAAAAAGTGTTCACCAATATTCCTGCCTTTCAAGCTATCACTTCTTGAGTATGTAATGCATCATGTCTTACTTTGAATCCATTCTTAAGCTGCATAGCATCCCCTTCTGAAAAATGCACACCACCATTTTTGGCTGCTTTCTCATTAACTGGGCCCAGACCTCCTGCTTCATTTTTTAAAACGTTTTTTTATCCCGCCTTTATTATTTTTATAAATAACTGAAGGTGGTGAACTTATCTAATACTCCTTCCTCCTCCTATTTTCCCCACAACAACAACCCTGTGAGGTGAGTTGGACTGAGAGTGAGGGACTGGCCCAAAGTTGCTTAGCATATCATGGGTCTAAAAAGGTCACATCACAAATGTTATCATGCTTTTCTGCATTGTCCTGATTCTAGTTGAAAAATGGAGTAATAATGCGACTTACTCTACACAATTGCTAAGACTGGGCTGAGTTGTGGTAAGACAATCACAATTCAGTGGGGGGAAATATTATGAACATTGCCAATAAATGTACTGTAGGAGAAAATGATCATAGCTTCCTCCTAGTGGCTGGAACAGACATTCTGTCATTTGGCCTAGATCACACAACATTCTGCTTCTGTTCAGCGCCTTGAACTTTGTGGAAGCAAAAAAGAAACGTAACAAAATGTAGAAGAGGAACTGAGGAGCCTTATGATGGTGAAAGAAGAAAGTGCAAAAGCTGGCTTGCAGCTAAACCTCAAAAAAACCAAGATTATGGCAACCAGCTTGATTGATAACTGGCAAATAGAGGGAGAAAACGTAGAAGCAGTGAAAGATTTTGTATTTCTAGGTGCGAAGATGACTGCAGATGCTGACTGCAGTCAGGAAATCAGAAGACGCTTAATCCTTGGGAGAAGAGCAATGACAAATCTCGATAAAATAGTCAAGAGCAGAGACATCACACTGACAACAAAGGTCCACATAGTTAAAGCAATGGTGTTCCCCGTAGTAACATATGGCTGCGAGAGCTGGACCATAAGGAAGGCTGAGAGAAGGAAGATCGATGCTTTTGAACTGTGGTGTTGGAGGAGAATTCTGAGAGTGCCTTGGACTGCAAGAAGGTCAAACCAGTCCATCCTCCAGGAAATAAAGCCAGACTGCTCACTTGAGGGAACGATATTAAAGGCCAAACTGAAATACTTTGGCCACATAATGAGAAGACAGGACACCCTGGAGAAGATGCTGATGCTGGGGAGAGTGGAGGGCAAAAGGAAGAGGGGCCGACCAAGGGCAAGGTGGATGGATGATATTCTAGAGGTGACGGATTCGTCCCTGGGGGAGCTGGGGGTGTTGACGACCGACAGGAAGCTCTGGCGTGGGCTGGTCTGTGAAGTCATGAAGAGTAGGAAGCGACTGAAGGAATAAACAACAACAAAATGTAAGAAGGAAGCGAGCTTAATAGAGGCCTTATCAAGTAGCATGCGCTACAGTAGTCAACAGGTGACTGAGCATGATAGGAGCATGATGGGGTTATAGTCCAAACTCTCTGGAGGGCGTCAGGCTGAACGAAGCTGCCATACTCTGAATAGAAAAAGAGGCCTGGCTGAAACAATGCATCAATCCTGTTCCTCTGAAATAAAAATTTCTAGTTCCAAAAGACAGACCTATTTGAAACCTAGCATTAATCTCTGGAATAAATATTTTCAAAGAAGGAAGGAAGGAAGGACCATATATTGAATACCTTTATTCCTTTAAATCTAGACAGCGCTCGAAGAGGTCTCAGGGCCCTCAATGTTCTTAGAGATTTTGTGGAGATATTACTATCACACTGTTTTGTCTTTGACGTACCTCTTGCTATAGGAAGAGAAACCTGTGAAAAACGGGGAAAAGGACAATTCAGCTGCAAAACGCAACCTTGTCATTCTGGTTCTACCCTCAGGAAAAATTGTCCATGCCAAGAAGCTTAGCAAATATCAATTGTATACCTGCTATGGAAGCCCTGGCCAATCATTTCCCCACCCCCCCACTCCCACCCATCCACTTTTTATTCTGCCCTCCATCTATTGCCTTCACTATCTCAGGAAATGATAGTTAATGGTTTTATCGGGATCTCTAAATAGGAAACTACTAATTCTGTGCCTAATTCCACATTGCAGCAACGCGCATAAAAAGATAATGCATGATACTTACACATACAATAAAGAAGTCAAGAAGACACCAGCCATTGGTAAAATATTTTCTAAAGCCATATGCCACCCATTTGAGAAGCATCTCCAAGAAAAAGATACAGAAAAAAAATACATCGGCGTAGTTGAGCATGTTTTTTATGGTCCTTATTTTATCAAGGTAAATGTCTTCAAAGATCTGGAATGACAAATCAGGTGCGATTTAGACTACCATAAAGTGAAATATTATAACTTGGTGCTAGCTGATGATGACAGATCCAGTGTGCCTTCCCAGTTTCAAAAATGAAGAGCTATTGTTTAATTAAGGAGCCTCAAAGCCTCCTTGCCCAGGTGAAAGTTGCTTGTTCATCTGAGAACGACACTATTCTTTATCCCAGCAAAGCCCTCCTGGCTCAGGCCAAGGTGTACTTTATTACAGCATGTTGTGGTCAACCTGGTGCCTCTAGGCTCTCGATGACCAGAGGCAGAGATCTTCCCCACTTCTCACTCTTGCATCCCAGCAGCTGGTATTGGAGGGCTGGTATTCCCAACTTGGGCTTGAGGCTCAAGACTAATGAGAAATGTGAACATCCTCAAATGTTTACATTTTATATATGTATAATATATATATAGATATATAATACTGAGAATGCAGAAGTATCTTGTTAAACGTCTTCAGTGCCTTATTAACAACAGAAGCCAAATAAAAACAGAGGTGCCCCAAACCATGTATTTATTATAGTAAACTTACCAGAGCACCACTACTCAATAAGATCATGAATATAATAAAAGATTCGAACCAATTATGTCTTATAATTTTGTAGCAGGTTTTTCTAAGTTTCCACCAAGTGTTGCCTGGAAATGCATTAGTATTCACTCTGCAGCACGGAAAGAATTTCGTGAAGACTGAAACAAAGAGAAGTCGAGCAAAGAAGTCATCAGTCCCGTGAAAATGGGTCAGCCCATCCCTTCCTAGCTCCTTTTGAGAAGAGGAATGGCAATCTATTTCTTTGTCTTCCCACATCCCTTAATTTCCAACTGATACTCTTTGCAATGTGGAGCTCCCACCAATGAGGGCACAGAAGAAGAGCTACTTGTGAGAATGAGCCCACTGGGGCACTTACTTATGAGAAGATTGGCCTAAGCTACCAATTCCAACTGGCTAGTAGCGAAGCAAAGATAATGATTTATAAATTTACCTTCCAGTATGCTCCAAACCCTGCCCATTAGAGCGGGGGGTGGGGGGGTGGAGGCAAATATTTTCACACCCACCATGCTGGCTCCTTGAACTTCATGTAGGGGATCTGGTTTCAGACACAGTCCCTCTGACAATCCAGACTCTCAAGGATTTCTCATACGGAAAAGCATATAAAGTAATGAGATAGAATTGGAAAGGGTTATGGAGAGCTTCCAATCCAATCCTCTGTTTGGTACCGGAATCCAAATTAAAGCATCCTCAGCAGATGGAAAGGCTCTGCTTGAATATATCAAGTTAGTAATAGGCTTCCCAGTAAATAGCTCTTACTGTCTTTCCTAATAATGCACTGGAACATTCATGCACAGATCTGGGTTTTTAATAAAAAAGGAAAACAGCTGGGGTGGCTTAGCATTTTCTGATCTCCTTCCAGTAACATCTCTGCTTACGTATTATTGTTGTTGTTGTTATTATTATTATTCCTTTAAAAGAAAGTTTGGTGTGTTTCCACTACACAAGTCTGCATATTATATACATGTACTACAGTGGGGTTTGCAGATTGCTTTTCCACACATTTTGATCATCCTCCATGTTTCTCATTTGCCCCTGGGCTGTGACTTGCAACAGGTATGTGGAACGTGTAATAAAAGAAGGATCTCGCCTGGAAGCAGGGTGCTTTTAAAAAAATATGCGTCCTCTTCATAGACTTCTGAAATTAGCTACAATGATGGAAGGACGATGACATACGCACACACGAAATGACATTACAATGCACCCCCATCCTCACGCAACTGCATCCTGATCTCAGATGTGTTGGAGATGTTAACAAATCAGCATGCCTCCATTAGCATGTAAATGAGTTTGTCCCATGATGCAACTCTCCATGCTTGTTAGAGGAAGCTGTTTGTTGCCACTCCCACTTCCTCTCTCTCTCTTCCTCCTTCTTCCACCCACTGAGGAGGCAGCATGCATGCTGCTCTCTATCCCTCCATTATGGCCACATGCTTGGGCCTTGAAGAAGCATTCTTCCCATTTTCTGCACGCAGCTCTTAGCAACTATGAGGGCTAAGAGTTCATTAAGTTTAAGAAACAGAAGAAACCAAGAATCTTCATTTTTCCACAGAAGATGGATGTAACTGAACCAAGAATAAAATCAGTAAGACTCTTTTTACTTTTAAACCTACTTTTTCTAAGCATATGATTCTTTATGCTTGGGAGGACTGAGTGTGTAAGATCAATAACCTGTATTTCTCTAACATGCTCATTAAAGCTATCTAAGACGATATTCTTTTTCTGTGTGGCTTCTCTGCTGTGTTAAGCTCTGCTCCATTCAGTGGTCCTAGCTGTCCACTAATGGCTTCAGGATGCAAGTTTGTGAGCTGTAGGATTGGGGTCATGATGTTAGGACTCACTTTCCACCCTTGCAGTTACTTAGGTTCCTCTTGTATATTTATAAATCCTCTCTTTGATCAAATTAAAAACCGTCATCTACCTTGCAACCAGACCTTCTTGGTGCCTGGAGTACTAAAGTAAATGTAGCAATACTTTGTGGTGCTGCTACACAAGGGGCCAGAGCTAATCCCACAAGTAATTTTAAGAGAACTCTGGCAGTCCTACCTAATTTTAATCTCATACAGGAGGAAACAAAATAACAGTATATGAAATAAACGATATATTCTTTCCTCAAAAATAGAAGTTAATAGTGGCTAACATATAACAAATGAAATAAATCAGTCTGTACACAATATGGTAAGCCTATGTACAGGTGCCCCAGAACTTCCTAGTGATGCTGAGGTTTTTATGTTAACAGTCAAACTACTTGGGAAATCAGTTTGCATCAGAAAAGAAATATTGTTCCAATCATGTGAATTCCATTACAGAACAGAATATTGACCTCATACCTTGCTGGCCGAGATATATGAAGTGGCACAAGCATCAGTGGGATGATGACCCATGGGCCTGGTTAAGGCCAGGATCAGACCTGCAGAGGCAAAATCTCTTGGTGGTTGCTGCTGCTTCTTCAAGCCTGTAGTCAGAAGCATTTGCCTATGTTTTTGTTAGCCACCCAGAGTTATCCGTTTAAGATGGATGGCCGTATAGAATTGCTTAACAAATAAATAAATAATACGCTGGGCTATTTATGAGCGGGAATGCATATTGGATTTGGCACATTTGCTAAAAAGGATAACCACCACTGATCAACACTGCAACAGATTTCTTTATCTGGGTGATTTTCTGCCAAGAAAGCTGGTCTTCACCTTGTGGGAAACAGTCCTGAGGTTCCTTCTTGACTACTGGCAACTGACAGATAGAAGATCTCTGATCCACAGTGCTGGTCTCTGAACAGCTCGTGTCGTATTCTGACCTCTGGTTATATTAAAAAAAAAAGAAACAAGAACAATCAGCATCTAATTCACATGGGGAATTAAGATAGCTGTAGGCATTATTCAGGGAACATTCTACCCATTATGTTAAAAGAGAAAGGCTGTAGCTCCATATACTTTTTATCAGAGCTCTGACATCTCCAGGAAGTATGTAGTAAACCTCCTGTATGATACATAGAAAACTTATCCATGACACAGAGTGGTAGGCGGCAGTATTGCAGCCGAAACTCTCCCCACGACCCGAGTTCAGTCCCAGCGGAAGCTGGATTCTCGGGTAGCTGGCTCAGGTCGCCTCAGCCTTCCATCCTTCCGAGGTCGGTAAAATGAGCACCCAGCTTGCTGGGGAAGGTGACGACTGGGGAAGGCAATGGCAAACCACCCCACTATAGTCTGCCAAGAAAACATCGCGAAAGCGGCTTCCCCCCAAAGGGTTGGACATGACTCGGTGCTTGCACAGGGGACCTTTCACCTTTCAAGTTACACACATTATTGTAAGCCACAAGGAAAACATGATTTTGGGACTGTCTGGATCTGGAGATTTCCCATCTTTGGTTGAGGATGGGATTGCACTGCCCCAAACAGCCCCAGTGCACAGTTGGAAGTCGTCCTAGACTCATGGCTCCTCCTTGAAGGGCCTTTGCACAGCTCCATCTTGTGGAACAATTGTACCCACTCCTGGTCCTGCTCCTGGTCACTCATGCCTTGGTCACCTTGCAATTGGATTGCTGCAATGTGCTTTATATGGGGCTGCCCTTGGTGTCCACTCAGAAGCTTCAGCTGGTCCAGAAGGCAGCAGCAGAAGTAGTTATGGAAGTACCACAATATGTTCACCTCTACTTCATGAGCTGCACTGGTTACCAATGTACTTCCAGGTGCAAAGCAAGGGGCTGGTTCTTACCCATAAAATCCTTCATGGTGGGGGCCAAGTTATTTACTCTCCCTTATTATTTCTGCCAGTCCAGTAAGATCTAAGTTGGCATGCTCTGGATCCTGTCACTTATACAATGTCATCTGGTTGGACCCAGGAGATGTGCCTTCTCTGTTGCTGCTCCCAGCCTTTGGAACAGCAATCCACCACTCCAGAGATCCAGCTGGGTCCAACCCAGCCTGCCTTAAAGAAGGGATTAAAGACCTGGTTCTTTCCTCAGGCGTTGGGTCTGGGAGTGGTATGACCTACTGAAAAAGGTTTTTTCCAGCATTTAATGTGTCTCCATGTTCTTGTTCTGAATTAGGGTTCTATCCTCTGTTTCATTGGGTGGTTTTCTAAAACTGAGTTATTGTTTATTAATGATGTATGCTGCCCTGAGTCATGTGCTGAGGGGGTGGCTACGCAAGTATGAAATGAAAATAAGTAAATAAATGAATGCGTGAAATGTAAAAACTTTTATAGGCATCTTGATTGGCCGAGTTGCTACAACAGCTCCTGAACTGAGATTTTGAGTCTATATAATTAGTGTTGCTAGTGGGTATATTGCCCACTCAAATGACATACCTTTGAAGGACAGGTGCCACTTTCATGGATTTTAAATTGGCTGCTTGCCCACACAAAGGCAGTAAAGCAGCACAGGAATAAAGGGGATCCCTTGTCCTCCCCACACAAACTCAGCTCTGCCTTCCCAGCCCTGTAAGAAGGGCTTGTTGCATGCCGCGGGGATGAGACCAAAAATCTCTGGAACCCTTTTGTAAGATTAACCTCAGGACTGTAACTTCTCTAGTCAAATTTTCAGAGAATGCAAAGTACCATTTTCTCAGCGAGTAACGAAGCTATCTTTGACCATTTTTTGTTTGTTTTACCTTGGGAACATCCAAAGACCAAATACTTGTACTTTCAGAAACTTGAGAAGAGAGTCTTCGACCTTCACCTTGGCATATTTCTCTCCTCTTTCGTAGATTGTTCTCCTAGATAAAGGTATCCAAGAAATAGTTTACTATGCCAAAATGTTTTGCTCTTCAAGTTCAAAACCAAGAAGCTCCGCTACCATTTTTTTAGAAACATAAAATTGTGTTAAAATCAGTACAGAAGAAGTGACAAAACCGTCACTTATTCCAAAATATTATCAATGTAAATGGACACATTGTTAGAATAAATTATGTCATCCACATTGTTTGGGCATGGGATTTGCTTTGCCATGTGTATAAGCATGTGACAGCCATATTTATGGATGATTCAAAAAGTCTACTGAACCCAAAGTTTTATTCCAACAGTGGTACCCAAATGTCTCCAGAGACGCATATATAGAAAGAGAGAAAAGCCAACACCTCATTTATTCCCAGCATCAGTATTGTTATCCTGGCAAATAGCTCTTATTATCAATTACCTTGTCTACTCCCTTTAGATGCCACCTAAAGTTAACTAGTGCTAATAGCAAATTCAATTGGTGAATGTCAACAAAAAGGAAGCCAATACGGAACCACTGAAAAACTAGAAAGAAGCTTTTTCCCCCCAACATTTAATTATATTTTATGGCGAATAAAGAGAGCAGTTTATGATGTGAAGGCCTTGTTTCCTACCAGGGTACTAAGGTCAACTTCAGTGATAATGCATTCTTCCTCCACACTTAATGTCTCCAGCTCAGCCAGGGGAACACAGGCCACCTCACTGGAATCTGTCACAAAATCTTCCTGTTTCCTACCCCATGGTGGTTTGTCCCAGTTCCTGAAAGTTTCCTTGCTAGCAAAGTTCTCTGAGATCTCGTTCATGGGCTCAGCATCACAGGTCTTTTCAACAACAATTGTCTTGTTCGTGTTCCTTGGGCCTGCGGTCTTCAGCTTCTGCAGGAGCCCGTGGCAACAGCAATCCCACAGGAAAAGTCTGACAGATCGCAACCCTCTCTGGATGACAGCAAAAGCCTTTTCAGGTTTCGGCATGTGGTTATCTGCCTCTGTTTCAGAATCACTGCTACTGAAGGAACTAAGCAGGAGAGCTATAAAGAGGTTGAGGACCTGAGTGAAAAATAGCAAGATTTTAAAAAAAAATTAGAGAGAAAAGAACCAGTTTGAGAGTAAGACATTTAGATTACCACCCTATCCATAGTCCCTGGGAAGTAAGTCCTGTTTAACTCAACACGGCTTAGTTCTGAATAAACACAGGATTACAATATTGAGCCATTTTTTCCTGCAGTGTAAATGCTACGCTGTGGAAGTAGTCCCTGAGGACACTGTGCTCAAAGACCAGCAGCCTCTTCAACAAATGTATTGCTCCTGAAGTAACTGGATAAAATATTTCATCTGCTCCTTATCTGACCCTTTAATGCAGTATTGAGGGAGTCAGGGAGCTTCAACAATGCTCCATCCCTGCATCATGAACTTATATATAAGTCTTAATCTATACCACCCTTTCCTTCCTACAGAGCCCTCAAGGCAGCTAACAGTCAAAACTCCAATAAAAGTAATTGCTAAAATTTATTACAGGTAGTCCTTGCTTAATGCCCACAATTGGGACCAGAATTTCCGTTCCTAAGCAAAGCAGTCATTGAGCGACTCCGACCTGATTTTATGACCTTTTTTGCGGCAGTCTTTAAGTGAATCACTGTGGGCGTTAAGTGAGCTACGTGGTCATTAAGCAAATCACATGGTTCCCCACTGAGCCAGGAAGGTCAAAAATGGTGATCACGTGACTATGGGATGCTGTGAGGGTCATAAGTGTGAGGACCAGTCACAAGTCAGTTTTTCCAGCACCATCATAAGTCCAAACCATCACTAAACGAATGGTTGTTAAGCAAGGACTACCTGTGCTATCAGTGCTAAAGACTTGGCTGAAAAGGAAAGTCTTGATTCCTTTCCTGAAGATAGAGTGAGAACTAAGCATAAATTTTAAGGGAGCACATTCCACAGCTCAGGAGCCACCCAGGAGATGGCAGGTGCTAATTCCAGCTTTTCTGTGCTTAAAACCAGTGAAAATAGTATGACTCGAACAATGAAAAAAAAATGCTTTTTTCAATGGACACCCAACACATTGTCTCCCAAGATTAATAATTTAGCCCACCCCCTTCATCTGGCAATTGTTTGCTCAGGTAAATAATAACAACAACAATAATCCTTCTGGTTGAGTTTGACTCCTGGTGACTTCCATGAAGCCCATGTAGTTTTCTTAGCAGTATTATGGATTCACCAGGCAAGCTTGCATCCAGATGGTCCCTAATGGTGCCTCGTCCAGGTACAAACTAGGACCCAACCCTGTTTAACTTCCAAGATCAGCAAGTAAAGCAATACAGAGTGGAAATCTATCATGGGAACATGATAGCGGAGAAAGAAAAGGGTCTCCTAAAGTTTTTGGCTTTGTTTGTTTGTTTTTGATTTTTGATTTTTTTTAGAACTACTGTAGGAAGCTTATGAGCTCTGATAAGACAGGGGACTAGGGAAGAAACACCCCTTTTCACCTAGAATTGACATTATGCATTCTTCTGGAGGTGAATTATTTTTCTGTTTCCAGAAGAAGAAATTAGATGACTAGACTTTTGAGGGGGAAGTCCCGCTCATTTTGTTAACCTGAGAAAGGTTCCAACTGAAATAGCTCTGACAAAATCCTTGGAAACTTACCACAAGGTTTCCTAAAACCAGGACCAGCATGAACAGAACTATGCACCGTCCTTCCCCAGCAACTTGCATGCATTCCCACATGGTGGAAATCCATTCTCCACACAGAATTCGGAATATAATAAGAAAGGAATGTAAGAAGTCTTTCATATGCCAACGCAACTGGCACGTCTCGGAACTATTACTGGAAGTGCAACTGGGCGTGCCATCCCTGTTGCAGATGCTGGCATTAGCAGTGACGATGCTGTAATAATTCCCGAAGGCTTGTTTGCCAACCACAGCGAAAATGAATACAGTGAATATCAGAACAAGGGTCAGGTTACCCAGAGGGCCCACGGATTTCAACATTATTTTCATAAGCTTATTTAAAGCCGGCCAAAATTTTGAAAGTTTGAAGATTCTCAGCTGTTGGGCACAGGCAGGGTTGGAGAGGGAAGGAAAGAATACCAGAAATGAGACAGTTAGATTTGAGTTGTTATGCTACGGCATTATTACACACACAGGCAGACACATACAGTTCATTCCACAGATAAAATATCAGGCTACGCACACCAAAAGGAAGATCAAAACGCACATTTGGATATACACCCACTTGTACAAATGGATGACATTTACTTCTGAATTATACGTAGTGCATGCTTGCCATTAATGATCTAGAGAAGGCTATAATGCCTCCTTATGCCAATTTATCCCCCCTGGATCAACAAGTCAATATGCTGCTTCATATTTTATTTATTTATTTTATTTATTTATCTAATTTATCCCCGCCCATCTCCTCCCGTCGGGGGACTCTGGGTGGTTTACAACAATCGATTAAAAACCATCACCATAAATACACAGAATAAGATACAGTAATAAATAATATAAATAGAGGTAAAAGTAAAGAATCCAGGTGGTGATCTCCACAGGACGGAATTGTCATGATTATATATTATCCGGTCTCACTTTGTGCTGCGCTGATACGGCGACGCAGGATGTGCGTTCAGCACAGCAAAAGGTGGTCAACGTATTGCCAAAAATAAGGTAATGGCTCACTTCATTACCCATGTATAATTTCTTGGCATTTTAATTCACTTCCTTTAAAAAGGAGTTCATTCACAGGATGTACACAAAAGATTTATACACCGACCGTAACGGAAGCGTTCTTTATTACCGTTCTGAAAATGGGTGCACGCATGTTTAACACCAAGGTTATTATGCCGGTGATAACCACTGTGAAGTCAAAGATGTTCCAAGAACACTGAAAATAGTAATATGGATCTAATGCAATCAACTTGAGGACCATTTCAGCTGTAAAAATGGCAGTGAACACCTGCAAGGGAATAGATCAGAACGAAACTAAAAAATTGGCATACAGTAGAATACAGAACCCTTCAAATCTCTGTCTTTCCCTGAAATACAATAATACTCTTTCTTTGTTCTTTTTTTCTTTCCCTCAAATGTGATTGTTTTTTATAGTAGCATTTCTTGCCTGCCCTAATGCCGGGCGGAAAAAAAAAGTCCATTCTTCTTTCCTATCCGTTCTTACTCAGTATGGTAGAAGAGAATTTGCTTTATCAATTCGTTCAAAGAGGGACGTTTGGGTGTTGTGGGGTTCTCTTGGACTTATTTAGGGAAGGGGCGCCCAGTGAGTGTGGGTTCCACTGTGTAACCTTAATTTGCAGCCTCCCAGGTTTCTATTCAATCCCAAGGGGGATTAGGAGGAACGTCTCTCAAAGGGCTGCTTCAGTAACGGTGCTTCGTTCAATTTTTGAGCAATTCAGAGAATTCATCTATCCAGTTTCTCTGCCCAGAAATGTGGTAGAGGTAGAGAAAGGGCATCCATTCTTGGAGAACCTTCAAGTGACTCAACTGGCATTGGTACCCAGCTCTGATTTATATATTCATTCAGCTTGCCAACCCCTGGGTTTGTTTTCAAGGAATATAGGAAAAATAACTCTACGTTACCAAGCCTCATATTCTCCAGAAGTATACTCAATTGGCTTTGTATATGGGAACAGCTGCTAGGACTCTTTATGCTTCTGACTGGAAATTACATATAATCCCTTCTTATAAGAATGGCAAATTCAGTTGCGGGAGTCTGCATCCATGACAAAAATAACCTCTTATTTGAAAAACAAATCCGAGACAGAATTCATTTCAACACGAAAATCATTCTTGGGTTATGATTCCACGTATGGACTTGTACCGCATCCAAAGTTTGGCTCTCTTCTAACTTAAGGTTTTAACCTTTAAGTTTCTTTATGATTTGCTAAATAAAGATAAAACTTTTGGACCAGGCAGGAATTCCTATACTCTCCCATCTTGATTTATCATTTACACTATTCTGGTTCTTGTTCTTGTTATTAACTATTGCATACTAGATTGATCTGAATAAGGATCTGGAATTTTAAACTGGCACAAGGTATTTTAATCCATAGTAAAGGTAAAGGTTTCCCTTGACGTAAAGTCCAGTCGTGTCCGACTCTAGGGGGCGGTGCTCATCTCCGTTTCAAAGCCTTGGAGCCGGCGTTGTCCATAGGACACTTCCGGGTCATGTGGCCAGCATGACTCACGGAACGCCGTTACCTTCCCGCCGAAGCGGTACCAATTAATCTACTCACATTTGCATGTTTTCGAACTGCTTGGTGTGCAGGAGCTGGGACGAGCAACGGGAGCTCACCCCGCCGCGCGGTTTCGAACCGCCGACCTTCCAATCGACAGCTCAGCGGTTTAACCCGCAGCGCCACCGCGTCCCTATTTTAATCCATAGAACCAAACAAATGATTCTTTGAATTTTTTATTTATAAATCTCTTTGCTATTTCCTTTTTGCTTTTTTAAACCTTTTTTCTGCTTTTTCCCCCCTCCTTGATTGTGTTTTTAAAGATCTAATAATTTTTTTTAAAAGAAAGAAGAATGATCCTAACGGCAGGACTGAGTAAGCACATCATTCCTTCCTGACAGCAAGCCTGGATCAACGTTCTGGAAACTTGATACGCCTGTAAAAAGACCCCTGAGTTGCTCTCATGCCAAGCAGAGTCTATTAGCTAACTCTATGCAATTCCATGTGTTTAAGTCATAAAACACACCATGATGAATTAAGGGCAGGGAGTTAGCAGGCTCCATGTGCCTGATATGCAAAGACAGTTGCCTGGAGCCCTCAAAATATTGCTGATGAACCAGGCATTTTAATGTGACAGAAGAAAAATATTAGATACGGGGGTGGGGGTGGAATCCTATGCATTGAATTTAATCAATCCATTAATTAAAGTAGCATTACATTTAATCTTTGTTCCATTTAAGTGGTGACACAAAGAAACACAATTTAATTTCTTTATCCTGACTCTGCTTATTTTTTGGCAGTCCCCTATCCATCCTTCAAAGTCTGAGTATGGTTTTGGCTGGAAGGATACAGATTTAGATGTATGGGAGACAGAAAGGATATCTATCTGCTTCTCCATAACATGACTTTTCTGGTAAAAATGTTAAAGCTAGAATTCAATCACTGATAAATTTAAGCATGAAGGATTGACCACTCCAGATCTGTTGTACCTTTTCTTTTTTTACCCGATACCCACTTCCAGGGGCACAGGGTTGGTGGAAGGCATTAAAAAAGTCAAGATGGCGACTATTAATACCATCTTAATTTTTTTGACTGCCCCTGCAAATGCTCTGGCCACTTCCTTCTGCAACTGATTGATTTCACAGAGAACTACAGAAGAAGAATATGAATAATTCAATGCACAATTAATAGGTATAACATTTAGAGTACCAAGGTTTCAAAAAGGAACAACATTTTCCCAGAAAACATAATTATTGGCTGGCATGTGCCGTAATAAGAAATTGAATTCACTTACATTATTTCCTTTAGTAACCTGTTCTGATGATAATGAAAGTTTTTCTAATGCCATTAGCATGGTATTTGCTATAATGCACAGTGTAATAAATAGTTCCATTAAAGGGCTTATCATTATCTTCTTCAACATATCCTTTATTTGCAACCACAGTGGACAGCACTGCCAGATGAGATACTTTTTGACAGCTTGTTTCACGCTGGGAGGGAATTCAAATTTGGGTTCATCCCATTCTAAATACCAAGAGGAACATAATTGCAAGTTATTATTTTAGGATGTGAGGCAGGATAACAAGGTCTGTTATAACTTCCCAGGTAATCACTGCCACTAACACACATGCACAAACTGGCAATGCATCTGATGAAGGGAGGTGCAGCCAGCAAAACCATATGATACTTCTTTTCATAAAATTTGTTGGTCGGAAAAGGTGCTGCCAGACGCCTTCTGATTTTTGACTACCATAGACTAACACAGCTCTCTTCCTGCAGGCTAGAAGGAACAAGGCTGTGAAGTTTTCTGCATCTTTCTCTCTCTTACACACACACACACATACACAGATGCACTACCACTAAGGGTTGAGGGACAAAAAGGAACAAATCTGTTTGTATCAAATGCACCTGGTGAAGGCAGCAAACAAGATTTACCAGACAGACTCAATAAGCTTGAGAATTGGGGTTTGTGGGACATATGGGGAATAGAGTTTAAATCTGCCTGGTGTGAAGAACTCTCAAGGGCACTTTAATGTGCAGCCCCATTCTAGCTTCTACTTCAATATTTACAACATTCCAGATATTTCAGAACCTTTTCTAAACAAAATAATTTTGGGGAAGTCTGCAAGTGCCTTCTAAAGTGCTATCTGGGTGCACCATGGCTACAGTGGTGCTGATTGGTGGACCTGGAATCGTGTATTGGACCTAAGTGGCAGGAGATTCAGATCAGACAAAAAAGGTGCTTTAGCATGCTGGTGGTCACCAATCGACCCACCTTTAATCTCCCTGTAAAGCTTTATAGATGGGAGAGTCCTAATGGCTATTGGTTCAGAATTAGAGACAATGCAGTTGGGTTTTTGTTTGAATTCTGGGCTTCTTGGGCTGAATTAGAGGAGAGGACCAGGGGTGTCTGTGGTTAAAAAAAAAAAATCAAGACTGTGACACACACAAAACACAGGTAGAGCTACAACTGCATCGTTGTGGCCACCATCTTGACTTTTTTGACCACACCCTGCCAACATCTCTGGGGAAGACCATTCTTAGTTTTGTAAAGAATACAGCACAAGACAAATGTAAATGTACTTCAGGCCATGGAAACTCAATTGTTTGGGATATAATAATGGTGCTGTAGTTGTTTACTTGTAAAAATAGGAATCAAATTTTCCTAACCACTGACATCTATTTGAAAACCTGAAAGCAATGAAAGCCAAAAACTTAGAAAGAAAGCAAAACAAAAATGTAGTGTTTGAATTTTTTTCACCGTTCGTTATTCAAAGAAATAACGTTTCGAAAGGACTGAAGGGGATTTCCACAGAGGGTCTGCACCGTTGAGCTAACACTTTCCACCTTTTCATTTTCAACAGAGGAGGAAGGGGAAAGGGAAGGGGAAGGGGAGAAGAAAGGAAAGGGGAGGCCGAATTATTTTCACTTTTCACAGAACAGTTAAAAGCACTGCAAATCCTGCCCATAATATTTTGGAAAATTATTTTGCTGTCCTTTCACTCACCCATAGTTTTGCTGATCACATTGGCAGCACTTGTTAATTTCTGCCTTTGAAATGGGTCATCAAGGATTTCAACTGGTAAGTGATAGGACATCACCAGCTCCTGCTGTGAGGGAGAAAAAATGAACAAATATAAAGTGAATGTTTGAACTACTAACCTTTCCCTTTATTGAAACAACCCCTATTGAGTGAATATTGGACAATCACTTGCTGGAAAAGATCTTAGGTGATTAATAGGATACAGCATAAAGTCTTACTCAAAATAGCTGGAAAAAGTATGCTTAGGGATGCGTTAATTGCCAGTAATTGATAGAGGTATCAAATTACACTAGACATTTTGTGACACAGAACTAAAGGTTGGATACCAAGGCCCTCACTATTCTGAAAATGAGAAAGAGGGGTAAAGGCATTTCCACACTACAGGTAGTCCTCGCTTAACAACCATTCATTCAGTGATGGTTCGGACTTACAACAGTGCTGAAAAAATTGACTTACAACCAGTCCTCACACTTACAACTATTACCACATCCCTGCGATCACGTGATCACGATTTGGGTGCCTGGCAACGGGTTCGCATTATGACTGTCACAGTGTCCTGTGGTCATATGATCGCCATTTACAACCTTCCCAGCTGGCTTCTGGCAAGCAAAATCAGTGGGGAACTGTGTAATTCACTTAACGACTACACAATTCTCTTAATGCCCACAGTGATTCACTTAATGACCAATGCAAAGAAAGGTCGTAAAATTGGGTCAGATTCGCTTACTGACCACTTCACTTAGCAATCAAAATTCTGGTCCCAATTGTGGTCATTAAGTGAGGACTACCTGTAGTCTTTTTATTTTCCAATTGCACAGAAATCAGTTTGACCTATGATTGGGGAATACCATGCATCGTTCAGTGCTCATCTCTAAGATACTGCAGATCTTTGAGCAACAAAACTCCCCTCAGCCCCACTTCAAACAGAAGGGCAATACAACTGCTAGCACTTCTAGCCTATTCATTTAAAAGAAAAAATCTGAGTGACTGCTGTGAATGGAAACTGCAAAGGCAAAATTCCTCCTTGCATTTAAAAGCCTTTTTCAAGGTATGAGAATGGAAAAAATAGCTTGCTGGAATGTTTTGCTGCCAGGCCCTTTCCCCAGTGACATTAAGCATGGTTGCAGGCCCCTATTGTGAGTGGAGTTAGGGAGATAGACATGCACTGTTTAGGATGCCTAAGGGGCATTCACCAGGAATAGGATCTGGGGGAGTAACAATTACTAGACCCCACAATCCAGGCAGAAGGATGAAGCAAAAACCACAAAATCATAAGGTTGGAAGAGGCCTTGGAGGTCTTCTAGGCCAACCCCCTACCATCCCTGATCTTTGCTTAAAAACCAATACAGGTAGTCCTCACTTAACAACCATTCGTTTAGTGATGGTTCAGACTTACAATGGGGCTGAAAAAACTGACTTACAACTGGTTCACACACTTACGACCACCCCAGTGTCCCCAAGATCACATGATCACAATTTTGGGCGCTTGGCAACCCGTTCGCATTTATGACTGTCACAGCATCCCATGGTCATGTGATTGCCATTTTCAACCTTCCCGGCTGGCTTCTGGCAAGCCAAATCAATGGGGAACCGCATGATTCGCTTAACGCCCACAGTGAGTCACTTAATGACTGCTGCAAAAAAGGTCATATAATCAGGTCAGATTCACTTAATGACCGCTTTGCCTAGCAACCAAAATTCCAGTCTCAGTTGTGGTTGTTAAGCGAGGACTACCTGTAGTGATAGAAAGCCCACAATTCCAGGAAGCAGGCTGTTCCACTACATAATAACTCTTTTGGTCAGGAAATTCTTCCTTATTTTGAGTTTGGAGCTCCCTCTGTAGAGCTTCCACCCACTAGTTCTTATCCTACCTTCAGGAGCTATGGAGAATTAACCCATAACATCTTCCCTATGACAGCCCTTCAAGTATTAGAAGATTGCTATTACGTCCCCCCTTAGCCTTCTGTTCTTTATGATCCAACTGTAATTCTGCAGTGCAGTGCTTCAGTATTACATATGAAAAGCATGCCTTTTCTAAATTTGCGACAGATGAGTCAGAAATAAGTCAGCTCAGCCAAAGAACAGCATTTGATTATACAGGTATAGAGATACTGTACTTCAGTAGTGATGCAAACTTCCCAAATAATCAAAGCATAGACAACACTGATTGGAAAGAACACAGAAATAAAACAGATGTGTTCTGATAGTCAATACTAATGAAACTTCCATCTTAAACACATTAAAAAAAAATCTATTCATATACTTGTTTCGGTATTTGACCTTCCATCATTACTGATTACCATCATTCTTTGTGCATAATAGAAATTAGTATGTAATTGCAGAAATATAGCAGCTTTCAAATATAGTTCTGAATTCATTACTTGCTCGCTTTGATGAAATGAATGAAAAAAACATCAGTAGCATCCACAGTGGGGGTCAAAACAGGCAAGATGGAAGTCATAGCATCGTGGCTGAAGCCCCACCTCTTACTGATTTATTTATTTCTTTTGCAAATTTATACAGCCACCCATCTCACAAAAAGTGACCACCATCCTGCCTGTTTTGACCTGCACACTAATGATGAAACACATTTAGAAAAAACAATTCTGAATTGTGAAGTAAAAACCAGAGATAGAAAGTAAAATTGCAGTTGGAATAAAATTGTAGGTGCAACTGAATAACATATTTTTTTCAAGGTTTTTTATATCTATGAAACGAAAACACAGTACTTTGTTGGTTGCCCCTTAAAAACTTTCTACATTCACCTTGGTCATCAAATTTTAAATTGATACATCCTGCAGTCTGCTTATAAAGGTTACGCTATTAAAACTTACAAGTTCCTTTTGACTTTTATCAGGTGGTGAATAAAACATTGTTTCATCTTCTCCATAAGTTCTGGGCTTTATGCTTTTGCATTTCTTCTTCCTCTTATTTTTCCTCTTCTCATTTTTATTTTCAGATACTTTACTTGGCATTTCCAAGTTTTCATTTGATAATGCAAGGAGCCTTTGTGAAACTATTTCCTGGAACATATTTTTTCAATATCCGTTGTTAGTGTAGTAGTGATAAACAAAAGGAATACTGATCTTGTAAAAGCTTGTCTGCAATGAAAGAAATAAACACAAACACACGTGCCCCAGCAGCATCTGACTGATCTTGGAAGCTAAGCAGGGTCAGTACTGGTTAGTACATGGATCAGGGACCATCTGGGAATGAATACCACACATGAATAACAGACGCATACATTTACACACACCCAGCATGACACGAATATTATTTACATTATTTTTTCCACTTTAAAATATTAAGATAGAAAATGTTGATTAATAGAGTTTAAATTTTTAATAATTCTACCATAGTCCCTACCAGATTAATTGAGTTCTAATTTCCCAGTCTGCGGTAGAACAGATTTTCAGCAATCGAAGTTATTTTTTTCCTGATAAAGCTGTTTTGCTTTTAAGGGGAGAGTTGTGAATCCTTATGAACAGCTTCTTAACTTCATTCCTCAACTATTTTGATATTCTTCATTTGTTTTGATGTTTGTATTTAATATATGTTGATGGGCTTCTGATGAACAGTGTTCTGAAACAGATCTATAGCTGTCTGTTCTGTGGAACAAACTTTTAAGGTTTCCACCCAAAAGTCCTGCACACACTTATTTTCAGAACATTCTTTCACTGAAATGTTTACATTCTCTTTTTACAGAGTTGTTGATTTTATTTATATCTTGCTGTTCCCCAAATTCTCTATTCTTTGTTATATTTATTTATTTAGTAAATTTATATAGCCGCCCATCTCACATGCGCGACTCTGAGCAGTGTACAAAGTTCAAAACACAAAACAATACAACAAAATAACCAAAAACTAACGCCAAAAATGTTAAAAACAATAAAAAAACATTAAAAAACCATAATCTGTGGGACAGTGCACTCAGTTTAGGTAGCAACACAGCCACTTTGCAGGCTCCATAGCCACGTTACCAGATCCCCCGGGTCAGATAGCAAAGCCATACTTTCAGGCCCTTCCAGAAGGCCAGCAAGGTTGGAATCAAGCTGACCTCAGGGGGAATAAAGTTCCAAAAGGCAGGTGCTGTGGCAGAATAGCCTCTCCTCCTGGGTCCTGTCAGATGACATTCCTTTGTGGATGGGACCCGCAACAGACCATTTCCTAGATGTGATAGGCAAATGGCGGTCCCTCAAATATCCCAGCCCCATGCCATGTAGGGCTTTATAGGCCATTACCAGCACCCTGAATCTAACCCAGAAGCAAACTGACAACCAATGCAGCTTGCAAAGCAGAGGTGCAATGTGCACTGATCTAGGTGTGCACATAACTGCCCATACTGCTGCATTTTGCACCAGCTGAAGCTTCCTGATGCTCTTCAAGGGTAACCCGATGTCGAGTGTGTTACAATAATCCATGTGGGAGGTGACCAGGGCGTGAGGGACTGAGCACAGAGCCACCTGATCCAGGAAGGGGCACAATGGGTGCATAACTTGAAGTCAGGCAAAGGCCCTCCTGCTCACTGAAAAGGACTCCAGAAGGACTCCCAGATTGCACACCAGGTCTGTCTGGGGCAGTGCCACCCCATCCAGAATGAAATATAGTGAATTCCCAGATCCAGGTGGCCCCCAACCCTCCAAACATTCCTTTCTTTATCTAGTTTAGCAAATAAACTTTTGTTCCAGGCAGAAAATCTACAGGTAAAACCCAGCTCTGCTGCAACATGAATACAATAATAATAAAATAAAACCACATGAAATTTTGCCTTTAAAAAATAAATCAATAAATGAGTATGGAGAATATTCATCAATCAGGAAGAGCCAGAGGTTTCAGGAAGATTGTGGTCACAATGGCAACAGCTATTAATGCTTCATTTCATTCCTATGTTTATGTCTGCAATAGATTCCTGCTACATTATAGAGATTTGCAGTTGTGAAATGTTATTTACACACCTTTTCTTTCTTCAGTACTTTTTTTGCCTCCTGAAGTAACATCTCCCTTGCCTTCGTCTGTGCTAGAGTTGCTTTATTTTGCTCTTCGTATGCCATTGATACAACAGCCAGGATTAAATTAAAGAGATAAAACGAACACAGAAAGATGATAACACAAAAAAAGATGCTGTAGGATTTCCCAGATGTTCTGATAACCTGTGAATACAACATTGGTGAATCTCAGTTTCCTTGAGATCCCAATATAAATGTATTATACTAAACTAGGACTTCTTATAAACATGCCCATACTGTGAACTTTTCAAAGAGGTAAATTCATTAATTAGATGCTGCAACGATCATATCGTGCCTTATGGTCAAACTAATGAATTGATATAATGCAGATTGCTTAATCTGATGGTAATTTTTATATTATTGACTAATGAAAATAATACAACCCATAGTACTAAAATAGGATGTGAAGCAATCCCATTATCCCAGGAAATAATGTGTTCTTCACTCTGGTTTGCACATTTCTCATCTTATGTTACCTAAAAGGCTTACCTGTCTGTAGAGATGTTCCCAGCTGTCCTGCGTCATCAGTCGAAATAATGACAGAAAGGCCCATCCCAAATGATCAAAACTGGTATACCCAAAATCAGGATTCTCTTTTTGCTTCACACAAACATTGTTGATCGGACATTCTGTCTTACTAATAATAGACCAAATATTATATTAATGTTAGCTTTCACGTGAAAAAGGATTTTTGCTGAAACTGTCTACATCACAGTAGTGATTTTGTTCACCTTTGACTTACTCTAAGTCCACTTATCCCAAAAAGGGAAACACCTGGGCTGCATGTGCTTTGATCTAAGCCCTGTTTTTTCTTGTATGAGCTCACCTGAAACTTACAGAATTGTCTGTGATACACAGCATATATTTACAGCATTAAACCTCTGGCAGAGTGTGGCTCTTCTGTGAGATACCTAGGAGAACCACCAGCATGCCACATGCTTTTTGCAAGAACACTGCATGTGCCTCCTCCAGATTTACTCCGAAAAACTTCAGGTATTGCCTTTGCCTCCTGTTTATATTCAGAATTTTTCCCTGAATTAGCACCACAGCACATAAACTTCCTGCTCCACTGGAAGACCAGGACTAGTCCAGTTCATTTTGCTGCCTGAAGCAAAAGGTGAATTGGTTGTCCTTTTCAGTTCTATTTTAAGAACCCAATTGGAAGCACACTCCTGCTCCTGAAAAGAGTCGTGCTTATGGGGCACAAGACAGGCCGATCTCTTGGGTCTCCAACAGCTGACCGCTAGTATCCCAGCCTCTCAGCTACTTGAAACATTGCCCCCCTTTGGCCTCATGGCCACACTGACCCTCAATAAAGCCTATCATACTTACCCCAAAGTTAAGATGACCCAGCATTTTAAGAGTATTCCTTTTTAAAAAAGGAAGATTAAATAGGAAAAAAAATCTTATCCACCTCCATTACTGTGGCCTCAATGACTCTAAAAACAATTCCATTTTAACCTTAAACTATTTGGAGAAAAAAAATACTTACTTAGCATCTGAGCTGAATCCACATAGCAATGATTTAGAAGAGGTACTGAAATAGTCACCATAATTATCTGGGGGGAAAATGTGATAGAAACTGTTTAAAAAATCTTCCCATCCTGACATGCATAACCCCTGTATAAAGAATAATTTATTACTCTGCAAATTAGCATTTGCTTAACTTCTTAAATAAAAACCTTATTTAAAATCCAAAGGGGGTAGGGGAGAAGAAAGGAAAATAGGAGCCAGAAAAACAAAAAGGCTAGGAAAAAGGGAAACCTCAAAATAATACAAGCAGAAGCATTTCTGAAGAAATAAAAAATATCTGATGCATTTCAGTAGACTGCTCTTCCCACAAGGAGAGAAATATTTACTGTAAATTCAAAAGTGAAATGGCAGCCTAACTTCTACAGTAAAAGGAACATGCAGGTAAGAGGAACTGTATCTTCTCCTTTCCTGTGCCTTATCTGTTGGATAACTTTATCATGACCAGAACTCTCCTACCACGCCTGATTGGCTCTTGGGCTGAGAGAGAGGGACTGGCCCAAGGTCACCCAGCCGGCTTTCATGCCCAAGGCGGGACCAGAACTCTCCTACCACGCCTGATTGGCTCTTGGGCTAGAGAGCAGGACTGGCCCAAGGTCCCCCAGCCGGCTTTCATGCCTGAGGCAGGACCAGAACTCTCCTACCACACCTGATTGGCTCTTGGGCTGAGAGAGCAGGACTGGCCCAAGATCCCCCAGCCGGCTTTCATGCCTAAGGCGGGACTAGAACTCACAGTCTCCTGGTTTCTAGCTCATTGCCTTAACCACTAGACCAAACTGGCTCTCACTTTCTTTGAAAGTATAAAATTTATGTTGTTTTACAAATAAAGAGAGAGAGGCTTTCTTCAGAAGTTTCCAATGTTTTTGGACCAGTGAATACATTTACAATCTTGACAGTGTGCTCACAAAATCAGGGGTGTCCGTGGAGGGGTCCAAAAGTCAAGATATAGTCACAACCACATGATTGAAGACCTCCTTTTATACACACATACAACATCAATTGATATACAAAAGGGACAGTGCTTTGACTGAGTGGCCACTGCGGCCATCTTGACTTTTTTTGATGTCCTCCATGGACGCCACTGCACAAAAAAATGGTCATGGTGAGTTTGGCCAGCCACAAATCATACATTTTGTGGAAGGCAAATTGAAACTACCTCTTCCTCTAACTTCAGGGTATGGTTTTTTTAGTTTGCCTTGTCTTTTGGGGTGGGGCACAACAAATATTTCTAAACGAAGCCCTGGGTTGCAACCACCTTCATATTTTCGTTTTCTACAATGCCCAGACTCCATACAATACTGTATTGTATTGTAGACTCCATACAATACTGTAAGGTTTTGGGAAATAGTGCTTTGAGACAACCCCCTACCCCAAACCGAAATAAACACAGTGAAAAAATAATTTATTTGTAAGCGCAATGTCATGGAAATCATATGGACCATGATATGGAAATGAACAAACTGATAAAATGGATATGATGTAAAACCAGAAATAATGAGTATAAGGTTTTGTTTCTATATAAGGAAAAACTCCCTGATGATAAGATCTATACATGTACAGGTTATGGGTTCTCCATCTCCTGTAGTGGTGCACAGATACGACCTTGGAGAAGGTATGGGGCAGTCATTAGTAAAACATGAGTTTACCCCAGGAAAACAAGAAAGAGTGAGAAAGAAACTCAAGACTGCCTTGACAACTCCACAGTTCTATGATTTATTTATTGTATTTTATAATAATTGTGACGTCGTCGTTTTTATGAGATTTTAATGTTTATGTTTGGAGCCTGATTTTATTGTAAACCGCCCAGGGTCCCTCTTTTGGGGGAGATGGGCAGTAATTAAATTTGAATAATAACATAAATAAAATTTAACATTTCTTAATTTGCACTCTTTTAGTTAACTGAGTGTTTACCGCATGGTTCACAAACAAATGGTGTTAACTAAAGTATGTTTAAAACAATTAAGACATGGAACTTACCAAAAGAGGGGGAACATATACATTACCTGGATTCTTTATTAAACAATCGTTTTTGTTGCTGATGAGGTTTTCAGCAAGAAGTGGACAGGGGACACAATTATATCTTAAGTTACCCATGAAGAGCTGAAGGCCAACCAGGGCAAACACAGCCAAGGAGAAAACTGTCAGCAGCATCACATTTGCAAGTTTTTTCACCGAGTGAAGGAGTGAAGATATAATGACTTTCAGCCCTATAGCAGAGGATGCATCAACATTACCTAGAGAATGATACTGTAAGATAAAAACTACAGGGGAAGACTATAGTGAAGAGGGCTAAAATCCCCACTCATCCATGAAGCTGCACAGGCAACTTTTCCTTGTGTATGTGTGTGTATAATAAATGAATAATTTGTTTTTTATGTCCTTCACAACACTATTGTGAGGATAAAATCGGAAGCGGGGGAAAGAATCAGACACTGTCTTTAAGTTGTAGAGGAAAAGTAGAATATAAATGTCACAAGTAAAATAATAATAAATAATATCCTTAGAAAAGTGATCTGTGAAGCTTAGAAGTCCAGCTCAGAACAGAACTAGGGTAATAATGTGTTCTGCAAAGGGGAGCCATCTCTGACTGTAACTGGAACATAGTATATTAGTTTTCTTGTTAAGATTCGGATTTGAACTAGCTCTCTTTAACCTTCTGGTGCCTCTTTAAAGTCCATTTAAGCATGACACGTTTTGGACCACGGAGTTCATGCCAGCTGCTTTTTACAGGTCATAATAAGAGCCCCTTGATGATCATTATCAAGGTTTGAGAGTGGGAGTTAAATTCCAGGTTTCCCAGAACAACTGAAATTTTATCAGGTAGAAATACAGTTGGCTAGCTTTGCATTAAAGTGGACCAGTTCTTTCTCTCTGCAAGACTGTTTTATGTTTAGTTTGATATATGTTCCTATAAAGTAGCCTTTAAATCCTTAACTGAAAGGCAGTTTGTAAATTTTGTATCTAAGCCATAAAAACTGCTACTTACCTGGAATTACAGAAACTGCCTTTAAAGTTCTCAGAATCCTGAAAATTCGGAGAGCTGAAATGCTGCCAAATTTTTGACTGAAGGCTATATATCTGCACAAAAATGTTATAATGTTATCATATGGTAATATGTTATCGTATCATATCATATCATACTGCCCAGAGTCGCTGTGAGTTGGGTGGCATATAAATTTAATAAATTATTATTGTTGTTGTTTTTGTTATTTTGAGCATATAATTGGAAGCCTAATTGTTTTCCAATTATATGTGCAGGAAATGGTGGAGCCCCATAATATTGGTTACTGAGTTTGTGAATTTGGACCAAAGGACCTCACTGCGATTGTTTTGGTAGCAGAACCTGGAATAACTTGAGCAGCTGATGTTAGTCCAAGCAGATAGTGCTGGACTGGATGAATGTATGAAAACACTCAGGATGGAAAAGCTTCAAATGCTCCTATTAAATGAGAGTGCAGATTGCAGCTCCTTGCTGTATCATACAGGCAGAATGTTCCAGGTTTGACTCCTAGCATCTCCAGGTCGGAAAAAGAATGAAGACTCTGTATGCAAGTCACTATGAAGAAGTCGCTACAGTATAAACAATGCTGATGGATAATTAACCTGTAACGGTCATTAACTTGGCTGGTTTTAAAAGAGAATTGGATAAATGCATGGAGAATAGGTCTATCAAGGTTTCTCAGCCTTGAAGGCTCAAGTGTTATCTCCAGTTGCGGGCACCATGTCTCCAAAGACCAGTTGCAGGGGAAAAATGGTGGGAGAATGGTAAGTCTCCAGTTCCTGCTTCTGAGTACCCCAGAGGCATCTGGTGATAAACATTTATTTATTTGATTTAGAAACTGCCTCACTCAGAATGCTCAGTCTTGGACTAAGATGGGCCATGGCCAGATTCAGCAGGACTAGGCTAACATTCTTAAGGACAGCAATTTGATCTTCCTCTGCAACTGCTATATAAAGGGAGAGCAGCATTTCATCCATATGATTTATCGGGGCATATGTCTTCTACTCTACGATATTGCTGTGTGAAGACGGAAGCCCTAAGAGCATAAAGCTTAACTCAGATTATTTTGGTCCATGGATTTAGGGCACTTTCCTACAGCCATATACCTCACCCTTCAAACCCTCTGCAGCAGCTTTACACATGTAATCCCATTGCTAGGTTTTGACCTTTCACAGTCCAGGCCAACACTCCTTCCTGCCGACTAATGGGAAGTCACAACAAATGGCCACCGACTGATGCCGTGTCCCTATTCTTCCCTCCCAGGTTGGCTTATCAAGCAACGGAAAAGAGAAAACAAAACCCCACCAGACACTGAGCAAGAAATCTACTGGGAAGAGTAGTGGCAAAGTCACATGGGCTACTAAGGGAGCGGGAACTTCCAGCTGCTGGGAGGCAGAACAAGGAGGAGTTTCTGTCCCGGATCTCCAGGGGAAATGCTGCAAAACGTTCTTCGTTTTGTTTCTCAGTGTGGCTGAGGATATCAGCTCAACTTCCCAAAGGACACAGAAAAAAGCTGTGAACTCCATCACACATACATAGCTTCTGCTAAGTGCTGCCCCAATATTTTGCCAAATACTTGCGGAGAGTGTTTATAAAACAGCTAGGAAGCAAAAAACGTAATTTTGACTATTATAAATCTCTCTGAGCAACGTACAGTATTTTTCAACTTCTACAAAAGCATAGCATTAAATCTAGTTATGAGTAGCTGGACCTCCAGCACAGCATTTCCCCAGCAATAGGTCTCCATTCATTAATAGGGCTACCTGAGTCATCTTTGTTCTCTCTATTTCCTTCTATTTGAATGGTGAGGAATTGTAGGGAAATTGCAGAGTTGGAGAAGTTAGAAACAGACAAAAACACGTTGTCTAATCTTATTATTAGGCAAAGGTAAAGGTTTCCCTTGACATTAAGTCCAGTCATGTCCGACTCTAGGGGGTGGTGCTCATCTCCGTTTCAAAGCTGAAGAGCCGGCGTTTGTCCGTAGACACTTCCTCTGTGGTCATGTGGCCGGCATGACTAAATGGAACTTATTTCCTACCATCAAATTATGTGCCTCTGGTCTATGCTTTGGTTCTGCCTTGACTTGCTGCCATTTAACAAATGGCAGAACTCCAATTACCTTCAGCCTTCTCAAAGTAAGATCCAGAGACAGAGAGTTCAAGAGCCCTTGTGAGATGGGCAGCCGTAAATCAAGAAAATGAGCCAAACAACTTATTTCAAATAAGGTAGGATGATTGCAACCTGCTTAAATACTCCCTAGATCAGAAACTTCGGCTCATGAGAAACTAAGGAGAATTTGAGCTTAGCTCCCTATCTCTAGAGCAGCGTTTCTCGACCAGGGTTCCGTGGCACCCTCGGGTTCTGTGAGAGGTCACTAGGGGTTCCCTGGGAGATCACGATTTATTTAAAAAATTATTTCAGTTTCAGGCAACTTCACATTAAAGAGGTAAGTTTCATTCTTTATTTTTAGTTTAAGAACACTGTTCATGCATCTAGACAGGCCTACCCATGAAATGAATAGAATAATTCTGTAACTTCTGGCCTATATCTGAGCCTGAATGTGCAGGGGTTCCCCAAGGCCTGGAAAATATTTCAAGGGTTCCTCCAGGGTCAAAAGGTTGAGAAAGGCTGCTCTACAGGGATTTTAACCTGCAAAGAAACACCCAAACTTACGTCATAATTAAAACAAAAAAATCCAGAACATTCCAAGGGTCTCGCAGATAAGTGAATTCATTCCAAACAAATCCTCGTGCTACTACTTTGATTACAAACTCAGCTGTATAAATGCTTGTGAAAATAATTCTGAAAAGGGAAGCAGCAAAGAAAGAAAAGCCATTAGAAACATGAATAAGAGAGAGGATATTCAGCTTACAGGACTGTACTGAGTATCTCAGTGTTACCAGTTATTGCAAAATATTTGGCCTAATCCACGAAGAGGGGAGAAGTTCTCAAAAGGAACAGAAGTCAGAATTACCTGGGAAATGAAGCCTTTTGCTATGAAAACCAGACTATGGACTGTAAGCAGTGGATGTATTTGTTGACTGCAAACAAACATTACTATTGTTTAACTGAAAGTATCATGCCATTTCATAAAGAGCAAACCCTACGACCCCAAACAGGGCTATTCTCTTTGCTGCCCTCTAAGGATTGTCTGGAGTTTTGCAACCCAGATTTGGTAGCCCTACCAAAATAAATCCCAAGGAAAAGGAGAACCTCTATGACAGCAGTTCTCAAAGTATGGACTCAGGACCCCTGGAGGTCCCCAAGACCCTTTCAGGGGGTCCACAAAGTGAAATAAATAAATATTTTTAACTTTCTGAGTTTTAATTTCTAATACAGCTAAGTATAGATAGATATGACCTACACAAACCAAAGCTATTTGGGGTCCTCAATCGTTTTTAGGAATCCTGGAACCAAACTGTTTGAAACCGCTGCTCTTTGATAACATTACAAAGAAAGATGGTGCAAATTTCTCTTTATTGGCATTCTCCAACCTGAAGCACATCACTTGCTGAGTGAGTTGAAAAGAAACCCACTGATGTGAGGCTCATTTTACAGTGTATCTATTTAAATTTGCAGATAATGCATGAAATCTGATAGCAATATAGCAAAGGCCAAAAAGTTGTTAAACAACAAGAAAGAAACATGATTAATTCACTTATTAGGAAAAGCTGATGGGCTAGCAAGTATGCAGGGGGAGGCAAAAGCCCATGACTGTACAATCAAAGCCCAGGTTCTTTTTAACATGTGTACACACACAATCTTCAGCAAAGGATCGTTACCTTGTCGTGATGCTGAAGCTTGAGCACCTCAGTGATGCCATGAGCTAAACCGTGAAGGGCCACCCAAGACGGGAAGGTCATGACAGAGAGGTCAGACTAAATGCGATCCCTGGGGAAGGTAATGGCAACCCACCTCAGTATTCTTGCCGTGAAAACTAAATGGATCAGTACAACCAGAGAAATGTCGGTATACCATCGGAAGATGAGACCCCCAGGTTGGAAGATGGTCAAAATGCTACTGGGGAGGAACAGAGGATGAGTTCAATTAGCCCCAGACATGATGATGCAGCTAGCTCAAAGCCGAAAGGACGGCTAGCGGCCGACGGTGCTGGTGGTGAACGGCGAATCCGATGTTCTAAGGATCAACACACCATCGGAACCTGGAACGTAAGATCTATGAGCCAGGGCCAATTGGATGTGGTTATTGGTGAGATGTCAAGATTAAAGATAGACATTCAGTGAACTTGGAATTACAGGTAAGCATGGCCTGGGAGAACAAAACGAAGCAGGACATAGGCTGATAGAATTTTGCCAAGACAACTCACTCTGCATAACAAACACTCTCTTCCAACAACCTAAGAGACGACTTTATACATGGACTTCACCAGATGGACAACACCGAAATCAGATTGACTACATCCTTTGCAGCCAAAGGTGGCGGACATCTATACAGTCGGTAAAAACAAGACCTGGAGCTGACTGTAGTTCACGAACTTCTTCTTGCACAATTTAGGATCAGACTCAAGAGATTAGGGAAGACCCACAGATCAGCTAGATATGAGCTCACTAATATTCCTAAGGAATATGCAGTGGAGGTGAAGAATCGATTTAAGGGACTGGACTTAGTAGATAGGGTCCTGGAAGAACTATGGACAGAAGTTCGCAACATTGTTCAGGAGGCGGCAACAAAATACATCCCAAAGAAAGAGAAAACCAAGAAGGCAAAATGGCTGCCTGCTGAGACACTAGAAGTAGCCCAAGAAAGAAGGAAAGCAAAAGGCAACAGCGATAGGGGGAGATATGCCCAATTAAATGCAAAATTCCAGAGGTTAGCCAGAAGAGATAAGGAATTATTTTTAAACAAGCAATGCGCGGAAGTGGAAGAAGACAATAGAATAGGAAGGACAAGAGACCTCTTCCAGAAAATTAGAAACATCAGAGGTAAATTCCAGGCAAAAATGGGTATGACCAAAAACAAAGATGGCAAGGACCTAACAGAAGAAGAAGAGATCAAGAAAAGATGGCAAGAATATACGGAAGACCTGTATAGGAAGGATAACAATATCGGGGATAGCTTTGATGGTGTGGTCAGTGAGCTAGAGCCAGACATCCTGAAGAGTGAGGTTGAATGGGCCTTAAGAAGCATTGCTAATAACAAGGCAGCAGGAGACGACGGCATCCCAGCTGAACTGTTCAAAATCTTGCAAGATGATGCTGTCAAGGTAATGCATGCTATATGCCAGCAAATTTGGAAAACACAAGAATGGCCATCAGACTGGAAAAAATCAGCTTATATCCCCATACCAAAAAAGGGAAACACGAAAGAATGTTCAAACTATCGAACAGTGGCACTCATTTCACATGCCAGTAAGGTAATGCTCAAGATCCTGCAAGGTAGACTTCAGCAATTCATGGAGCAAGAATTGCCAGATGTACAAGCTGGGTTTAGAAAAGGCAGAGGAACTAGGGACCAAATTGCCAATATCCGATGGATAATGGAAAAAGCCAGGGAGTTTCAGAAAAACATCTATTTCTGTTTTATTGACTATTCTAAAGCCTTTGACTGTGTGGACCATAACAAATTGTGGCAAGTTCTTAGCAGTATGGGGATACCAAGTCATCTTGTCTGCCTCCTGAAGAATCTGTATAACGACCAAGTAGGAACAGTAAGAACAGACCACGGAACAACGGACTGGTTTAAGATTGGGAAAGGAGTACGGCAGGGCTGTATGCTCTCACCCTACCTATTCAACTTGTACGCAGAACACATCATGCGACATGCTGGGCTTGAGGAATCCGAGGCTGGAGTTTAAATCGCTGGAAGAAACATTAACAATCTCAGATATGCAGATGATACCACTTTGATGGCTGAAAGCGAAGAGGAACTGAGGAGCCTTATGATGAAGGTCAAAGAAGAAAGTGCAAAATCTCGATAAAATAGTTAAGAGCAGAGACATCACACTGACAACAAAGGCCCGCATAGTTAAAGCAATGGTGTTCCCTGTAGTAACATATGGCTGCGAGAGCTGGACCATAAGGAAGGCTGAGAGAAGGAAGATCGATGCTTTTGAACTGTGGTGTTGGAGGAAAATCCTGAGAGTGCCTTGGACTGCAAGAAGATCAGACCAGTCCATCCTCCAGGAAATAAAGCCAGACTGCTCACTTGAGGGAATGATATTAAAGGCAAAACTGAAATACTTTGGCCACATAATGAGAAGACAGGACACCCTGGAGAAGATGCTGAGTGGAGGGCAAAAGGAAGAGGGGCCGACCAAGGGCAAGATGGATGGATGATATTCTAGAGGTGACGGACTCGTCCCTGGGGGAGCTGGGGGTGTTGACGACCAACAGGAAGCTCTGGCGTGGGCTGGTCCATGAAGTCACGAAGAGTCGGAAGCGACTAAACGAATAAACAACACACACAATGCATGTAAAAAAAAAAAAGTTGTGGGGCTTTGATTGTGCAGGTGCTGATGCCATTTTGACTTTTATGTCTCACCCCATGGATATCCCTGAGGACTAGTGTGGTTAAACGAGGATTTTTCAGAATTTCAATTTTTAAAAAGGGCTTTAGAAACAGCAAGCAGGGAATTATGGATCAGCCTCAGTACTCTTCAGAGAGGAACGGAGAGGCTCAGGAAGCACCGTTAAATAAAGCTTCAGCTCAGCCAGGTAGTTTGAGCCAAAAGGAAGCCGTGTGTTCAGTGTCAAAACCAGAGTTTGTTCCATTCAACTGAAGAAAAAAATTAAAATAACTTCTTCAAGATGTTTAACAAAGAATCAGGTTGAATGTAACAGGGGCTAGAAAAGCTCTGATTAGAAAAGCTTTTGGCAAAGGTTCAATCAGCTTGAAATATATTAAGGCCAGAACCCACCCTGCTATCTTGAATTCTCAGCCCCTGGAATTTGGACTGATTCTGTACTCTTTTTGAGCCAGCACTGCTGTTTGCGTTGTGTTGCTATGTCAAGTCCATTAGATCCATTAATTGTTGCTTGAGGGAAGTATCTGAAAGTTTATAATATACTTACTCAGTCGTGTTGCCATCAGCTGGAGGAGTGTTTAAAGCCATAAAGATGCAGTTGGTAAGAACAACACACGTTATAAATGCAATAAACAAAGTAAACAGTGTTAAGGAAATTATCTTCTTTTGAAGAAGAAAAAAATTATTATTACGCTCAGGTATTGGTTAATGTAGCAAAAAGTGGTTGTTTTACAACTGTATTCGTAAACCAAAAGAAGCATTTCGAAAAATAGGATAATGCAGTCATCCTAGTTTGTCCTCTACTGTTATGAACCTCAGTCCTGATCGAAGCAGGATTCCATGGATTGCAAGTTCAGCTCTTCAAAGGGGAAGCAAACTTCACTTAAGCTTTTCATCTTGAATATCACACTCCACATAACTATAATAGATATGCCTACCTTATACTCAGTGCTTTAAGTTAATGAGAGATTTTGGGAGTATTTCACCAATTTAGAGTGCACATTTATTTATTTAATATATTAATTCCTGTGCCAAAGCATCCCAAAGCAGTTTCCGTTTCCTTTACTTTACGTCCAACTGAATTCAGTCTCCTAAGTAACTTAGCAGAAATTCAGTTCTAAAAATTGAACCTGTGGAGCATAGCATTATAGGCAAATATAACCCGATTTTCAGCATCAAAGAGAGCTTCATTATAAACCCAACCCACCTAATTCTGATTATGAAGACAGGGCTGGGGAACACAAGTGTTTGGATTTTGTTTGGGATGAACCAAACGTGTGAATCCAGCCAAAAGTGATACAAAATTGCTGGGGTCACACAAGATATTTATCCTGAATTTAATAAAACACAAATCGTTGCTATGATTGCTACTGACCAGTGTGAGGCACTCTGCGACTGGTTTTGTCCTGATGGGACTCATCAGGCACCGGTAGTCTCCATATGCTCAAATGTTTGGTCTGAGCATATGGAGCTCATATGGAGTCAGCAGCAATTACAGCATCCGTTAAAACTAAATAAGCCCCCTTTAAGGGGGGAGGTAAGAGGCCTCTAGTATAAGACCCAGTGACTCTCTAGTCTGAGAGCAAATAAAAAAGAAAGAAAGCCACTGTAGCACCTAAATCACAATTGGTCTCTTCACACATCCTGCTAAATCTAAACCTATAAACAGTATTACAGCATATCATGATTGTCTCATTCACACAATACAGGTAGTCCTCAACTTACAACCACAATTTGGACTGGAACTTCCGTTTCTAAGCAATGCAGTTGTTAAGTGTGTCATCCAATTTTACGAGCTTTTTTGCCAGGTTGTTAAGCAAATCACAGCAGTTGTTAAGTGAATCTGGCTTCCCCCATTGACTTTGCTTGTCGGAAGCCAGCTTGGAAGGTTGCAAATGGCGATCACTTGACCCCAGAATGCTACAACCGTTGTAAGTGCGAGCCGGTTGCCAAGCACCTGAATTTTCATGTGATCGCGGGGACGTGGTGATGGTCGTAAGTGTGAGGACCAGTTGTAAGTCACTTTTCCCAGCACCGTCATAACTTTGAATGGTCGCTAAACGAATGGTCATATGTCGAGGACTACCTGTATGATGGGACAATGGCTGGATACACTGAACTATAAACTATCTAATCCCAGTTTATTATGCTATGTGAATCCAGCCTACACTTCTATATATGTGAAAGGAGCTAACCTTCATACTTACTAGTAACCATGGAGTTAATCGCCATATTCACACTAGAAGGATATACATGTATTAAAATTTTTATGGCTAGTCTTCTCAGTGGGTGGAAAGGGCTAAATAAAAATAAAGATTTGGAGGCAGTAAATCGAAAGATTCTGCTCCGGGATGACAGCACCATAAATGTCTGTAAAATATAGGTACATTCTTCATTAATATCACATCCTGTTTAGAAAAGATTTTAAGAACATTTTAAATATTAATTTGAACAGTGTAACAACTGCACTCACAACCTGGAGTCCTTGTGTTGGACTGCAACTCCCAGGATTTCCAAATCTCAACAGATCTTAAGGATATCAGGTTAGGAAGACTGAAATACTTCTACCAATATAAATCCAATGCAACTTTGCACATATTGACATGGAGGAATACCACAGTGCCAGTGTTAGCAGTTACCTACTTGCATCTGTTATGAAGAAGGTCAGCAAATCCTGTTCTATCACTGCAATAATGAGACACATAAAAAGCAGAAAACCCTGAGGGAGGCATTCACTGAGGCTTAAGTAAGCTGGAAAAACTAGCCAATTTCCATGTTTTGTTTTTCCCATAGCCTACCGCAACTGTGTTTCTAATTTGGATCAATATTTTTAATCCTTTTCTTCTATACCATTTTTCTGACTATAATTTCTGTACACTTCCCAAGTTGTTATTTTCTGCAGACCAACCTCAGGAAACCCAGTTCTTGATTTTCCAACTCGTAATTTGCTTTCTTGAAATGGGAAAGGGTGGGATAAGTACCCTTGGTGGCATCATTATGAAGTGACGTTATGATGCAATTGAAAGAAGACTGGAGGCAGACTATATTGTGCAGTGGTTTGGGTACCAAAACAGGAATTTTGTGGAGAAGTGCATGGCAAAGCTGTACAAGCAATAATGCGCATTTGAGCAGTAACAGATTTTAATAGACCCCAATTAATCTTTGTATGTGTCTAGGTTTAGGCATTTATCATATAATTGCCTGTTCTGTTTCATTTAAATAATCCTCCAATGTTTTCCAGTGCGTCTTCAACTTTTCCTTTTTCACAAGAAGGGCGCTTTCACAACCCCAGGATTTCTGTCTTCCAGCATCTCATGGAGCAGTTCGAGGGAAATCCACAATCTTTTCCATTTCTTACAACTTTGAAATTCAGAGAAGACTCTGAGGCAATTTGTGTTCACCTTCTTTCCCTCAACTGACCAGCGAGAGGCTACAGAGAACATTACCTAACAGTGTCCCGGCCTCTGACCTACCACAGGTCCTGGATTAACAAAAATCCCCTCAAAGTTACATTAAAATAAAAGAGAATGATGGTCACTCCACACATCCTGGGTTCCTTATTATGTGTGAAATTCAGATACTTTCACAGAGCCTACAGGTTCCAATCCACAGATTAGCTCAAGTGTACCTGTAACTGCAACTAACTACCGGCAATTATTTCCAACAATGTTGATAAAGTGTATACGTTCTACTTGAAACTCAGAAATGTATCTCACAATTGAGCTGTGCTCATCCATTCACAAACACTGAACCATTCAGCTCTTCTAAAAATTCTATTTTGAATTCCTCAAGATTCTACTCTAATTTAGTTTTAATCTCATAAAAGCATTTTATACCAAAAATAACAGATTTTTTTTTAAAAAAAAACTGTATGACCTCATGATCCCTGTAATAGGGGTCAACATCCTCCAACGGTTCTCCAATAAGCCACGGAGGGGGTTTTCCATAAAGAACAGGCAGCTTTTTAAAATCTTTCAGATCAAGTTGTGGTCGAATATTTTCTTCTTGTGGTTCATCATCGCCCTTTTCCAAGGCTTTGGAGTACTTTGCTTTCTTCTCAGCAATTCGCTTCTTAATTGCATCCAAGGATTCAGGAGTGAAGCGGAGGAAATTATTAGCCGTAGAAAAAGAAAAATTTGGCATATTTCTGCACTGGGACTGCAAAAGGGGACAACAAATGTTCTGATTACAAGAGAAATACAGCTGATAATTAGAGTCATATCGTCCAGATGGATTTTACACAAGGGCATCAGCAAAATTACAGATATGGCAAACAGTATTTAGTTATTTAATTTCATCATAAAGTTGTGTTATTTACTTTGAATGTTTACGGTCTACCTTTCCATTAGATGTTTGGAAACATACAAATCTAACTTAAGAGAAAAATAAGATAGACCTCTCTGTTCTCCCAAGAACAAAGAAAAAGTCATGACTAAGCTGGTCATTTTTAGCTGAACCCGTTAAGAGAAACCCAGAGATTCTGCTCATTCATGAGTTAATAAAATTCTCTCTCCCACAATGGCAATGTAACTCTGAAGAAACTATTCTCATTCCCATCTGCGGCTTCAATGAGCACCCAAGACCCGCTCCAGAGGAAAGGGATCTTTGAAACAGATTTGAAAGAATATGGTACTGAAGCAAGGAGGAGGAGGAAAACTAGATTTTTCCAAGAACTGTAAATAAACCAGAATGTTGTGCAAACTATAGAACAAAACCATAGGAAGTAGATAATTCTACACACAATATTACCATACAACATCAATGCTTGTCAAACAAAACCCACAATTTTAGGGCCCATTGAGATTTGTAGATTCTAAATTTAGAATATTCTAAATTCTAATATACCAGCAAGTGAAGCCATAAACAACCAGCAGAATTTATAAACATATCCCATCAACTATTCAATCTGCATGTAAGCTGGTGTAAGATACTTGCAAATACACAATTAATAACTACATATTGCTTAGAATCCTACATCAAATACCCCATGTAACCTTTAAAAAGAGTCAGCATTCCTAAAATGTTACAATCAACTGAGCATATTTTATACACTTTTCTTACTTAAAAGAATTACTGGAATTATGAAGGCACGTCTCTCATTGTTTCACATAATTTCACAATTCAGAAATGTTTAACACCATGATAAATACTTATTTCTCCTTAATAGCATCCAGACTCAATCTTATTGCAGATTTTTTCATCCAGTTAATTCTTTCCAAAGGAACAAATACCCTGCTTTATCAGATTGAATAACAATGGTGTTTCTTTCTTACTGTTTCCTGTTCTGGGAGATGTTGGTTCTGTAGGCTTCTGGTAGTATGGGGATGTGAAGAAGCAATGCGTGTTTTAAGGTTGAAAGAAACAAATGAGATTTCAGGAGATAATACAGGAAATAAATTAATGTGAGGAAATAAATGGAGATGGTGATTATCAACTTTTAAGCAGAAATGAGTTATTTCACCACAATAGAAGCATTGTGAAGCTAATAACACAAAAAGGTTTTGCTCATCAAAACCAAGGGAAAAGGGCAATTAGACAATATTCTTTCTTGCAGTCCCTTAAATTGCGGTACTGAGTGAGCCAGCAAGTCTATTTCGTATGCTTTATTTTCAGTGCCATGCTGACTACTTTGACAGTAATTGAATACATGTGATTCTGCCCACTGAAACTTCCCTTCCACTATAGACAGACAATTGGTCTGAATGCTCTAGGATAACTGGCAGTACAACCAGATTGTAAAATGTTACCATTTCGTCTGATTCCTTATGCAGTACTGAATGTATATAAGAGAATATTAAATACAGCCTATACAGCTTTTCCTATTACTGTATTGGGATGGAGCTGGATATACTGTAGTGCAATAAATCTAATTATTACTTGTAAAGTATAAACACCGTCAGACTTCTACATCTCAAGAACCCCCAGATGTTTGGACTTCAGCTCCCAGAATTCCCCAGCCAGTTGGACCTTAGCTGAGAATTCTGGGAACTGAAGCAGACAGGTCTGGAAGTTGCATAAGTTGGGGGACGCTGAACAAAAAGAGTAGGTTAGAAGTATTATTACAAGACATAGAGTAAATGCATGGGTATTAAATGAATATCAGCTCAGGGTTTTTTTCCCCTTCCTGGAAAGCTTTGGGGGAGTAAAATATGGCCAGGATAGCCTTTTTTGTAAAGGGTGCCACTCCATTCACTGCTAGGGGTGACGTGATATGCAGGATGCCTTGGCAGACATTTCTTATCCAGAAATCTGGGTAACAACACATTTGCCAGCAGCTTATGGTTACTTAGGCTGTGCTGCAGTTTAGAATAAAACTATTCCTGTTAAAAGGTCTTGTTGCTGATTTAGAAGCATCATACGTAACTACTAACCTTAGGGTGATGCTTAACAGGAGTCTACAGTTCTTGCTCTCTGTAAGACAGAGGTAAAATCTTTTCTGCGTCAAGTTTTACCCTGGGTAACTCCACAAACACTTCCATGCAGTTTTCCTGGCAATAGTACAGAAACGGATCTATTGTCTTATTAGGGAATTTTATTTTTCTACCTCCAAGACTACCCAGCAGCCTTGGGATTCTGGTGGTTTCTCACCCAAGTACTGATAAAGTCTGGTCTTGCTTAGCTTCCAAGTCCAGCCAACGTTAGCCAGGGGCTGCCACCTGCTTACTGTAGTTGATTACATGCCATCAACTTGGTGTCAACTCTTAGTAACCACATGGACCAACCTTCTCCAGGAGGATCTGTCCCCAACCTGACCCTTCTAGTCTTCCAACAGTGCACCCATCACCACTGTAACTGAGTCCATCCACCTTGCTGCTGATCGTCCTCTTCTCTTTCCTTCCACCTTTCCCAGACCTTTGCATTATATGTCCAAAGTAGGATAATTTGAGCCTGGTCATTTGACCTGCTTAGTAATAGGAACTTTTCCCACTGCAGACTTAAATTTTCTCCTTCCAGCCTTGAGTCAACAAAAAACCCAACATTGTTGTGAAATTTGCTATCTCCATTGTTGATCCCAATCCTGTTTTTACTGTTTCTGTTTCAACTCACTGCAGGTGTCCTGACTTCCCTTTTAAGAAATGAGTGACAAAGCCAAACGTATTTCATATATCTAAGGGGAAAGAAAAGCACGTATTTAACACTGGTACAACTAAGAATGATTAAAGCCCATGAGCTAAAGGCAGTATCAGGGACACCGGAAATAAAATGTTGCCAGAACAAGTTTGTGCTATGATACAGGTAGTCCTCACTTAACAACCATTCATTTAGGGATGGTTCAGACTTACAACGGTGCTGAAAATACTGACTTATGACCGGTCCTCACACTTACGACCATCACAGCATCCCCATGGTCACGTGATCACAATTTCAGCACTTGACAACCGGTTTGCATTTATGACCATCGCAGCATCCTATAGTCACGTGATCGCCATTTTTGACCTTCCAGCCTGCTTCTGGCAAGCAAAATCAATGGGGAACCATGTGATTCACTTAATGCCTATGCAATTCGCTTAACGACCACTGCAAAAAAGGTCATAAAATTGGGTCAGATTTGCTTAATGACCACTTTGCTTAGCGACCAAAATTCTGGTCCTAATTGTGGTTAAGCAAGGACTACCTGTAGTTACAGTTGGATAAAGACCTGTACTCTCATTAGGTCCCTTTGGTTGTTCTTGCTATTTATTGCTAATATTCATTAGCAGGAGACTGACATTAATGCAGTGGTAAAGGGACGCGGTGGCGCTGCGGGTTAAACCGCTGAGCTGTCGATCGGAAGGTCGGCGGTTCGAAACCGCGCAGCGGGGTGAGCTCCTGTTGTTAATCCCAGCTCCTGCTCACCTAGCAGTTCGAAAACATGCAAATGTGAGTAGATCAATAGGTACCGCTTCGGCGGGAAGGTAACGGCGTTCCGAGTCGTCATGCTGACCACATGACCCGGAAGTGTCTATGACAACGCCGGCTCCAAGGCTTAGAAACGGAGATGAGCACCGCCCCCTAGAGTCGGATTCGACTGGACTTTACGTCAAGGGAAACCTTTACCTTTTTTAAATCTTGATGCATCCTGCTCTACCTGCCAGTTTGTAGGCAATACCCATGGAAATCTAAAATAATTTTTTTCGAATTAGGAAGAGGGAATGTATCCAAACAAAATGAAACATGTTAAGCAGGTGTTTTTATCATTCTCTCCTTTTTGTATAATCAAAAATTAAAGACAACTTCTCTATTTCAAACAGGCTTATGGACCACAAGGTATACATAGATGTATTTCCAATGCAAATCTTTTTATATTGCTGCATTATAAAAATATACAGTAACTTTTTATTTTTGAAGAGAAGCCTTGTTTTATGAGCTTCTCAGAGCCTGAAAAGTAGGTAACGGTTTGCAAAACATCAATAGCTGGGATATTTGCACATTCCTCCATTATCAGGAAAAAGGTTAGACATCTACTCCAACCATCAAAAGTTATTAGCAAGAGAATTAAATAGTCCACACCAAACTTCAAGAAAAATTGCAAAAGTGAAAGGATCCAGTTGTTGAGGTTTCTATAATCCCCTTTCCCTTTCAGTTAAGTCTGATTAAAGAAAACATTATAAGAAACTTATTTTCTGCTGTCAAGAGGTTGACACTTGGGGCAATATAAAACATTTTCATTATTGTTGAATTAGAACAGTGATGGATAACACTATAAATCACTATTGAAGAAACAGCCCAAGCTAAGGTTTTTAAAGCAATTATAATAACCTGATGGCTCTTATCATAGTAATAAAAGTGAAGGAGCAGTGAAAAATGGCACAACAATTAAATATAAAGAAGACTTAACTGATGACAACAGGTACAGCAATTAGTCTTAGAACTGACAATGAAGACATTGAAGTGGTGGATAGCTTCTGCCTTTTAGGATCAACAGTAAAGGAACGATCAGCCAAGAAATACTCTACAGACTAGCACTTGGTAGAGCAGACATGAAGGCCTTTGAACAGATATTCAGATACAATGATACAGGTATACCAACAAAGAATGAGGGTTTCTCCCTGGGACATCCTATGAAAGTGAAAGTTAGACTTTGAAGAACCAGGATAGAGTACTGATGCTTTTGAACTCTGGTGTTGGAGAAAACTCCTACGAATACTATGGATATCTAAAATATCAAACAAATGGATCAACAAACAAATCAATCCAGAATTCTCACTTGAGGTACAAATGACCAGGCTCAAACAATCATATTTTGGATGCATTATGAAAAGATCCAGTTCCCTTGAGAACTCCATAATGCTGGGAAAGGTGGAAGGAAAGAGAAGATGACTAAGGCCGGCAGCAAGGTGACACACTTAATTACAGCAGCAATAGATGCACCATTAGAAGAACTGAAAGGCAGATTGGGGAAATAACTTCCTGAAGATCTATCTACTATATGTGGCCACTGAAAGTTGGCACTGATTTGATGGCACATAATCAATCAGCTCAGAGGGGGAGCTAGGTTACTTTATTGAACAAAAACCAACAAGACGAATTTGATGGCGGCATTCTAAAGACAAACAATTATAATTGCAGAAGCTTTTATGGACTTCAGACAACTTAATTAGATGCTGAGAAGCTGCATTCCTCCTTAGCTATTGCGAGGATTGCAGCTCTGAGCTCAGACTTCATTGGGAATCTTGCATTTTTTTTCTTCGCACTGTTCATAATTATTTGCTATAAATTGGGGCCATGAAAACAAGCAGCAAAGATTTTTCAGACTATACTTAATTCTGGCTCTGATTTATACCTTAATTAAGAAAAGGTTTACTTCCCCTTCTGTTTCAGATTTGGAAACTTTCCTGTTATTTTCACTGCACTATAGAAAAATAAAGAAGTTTCCTGCTCTTTTTGTTCCACTATAGAAAAATACAGAAGGTGTACTATAGAATCTTTAAGTGCCTAACAGGATATGAACACCTATTCATCTACAGGAATTACACAAGAAAGCCTTTGTTGCCCAGAGAATTGGTCTTTTTTATGGTCTAAAAAGCAGTGAATAAACAAATGGGCCCCCTTCACAATATTTGTAAGTTAGAAACGCATCTTCCCTAACACAACTTTATGCCCATTGAGAACAAAGCAGCTGATGTTCTGAATATCAAATTCAAATGTTTCCAATTAATTTAGTGATAATATTCTACTTCCGGGTTTCTCAACCAGGGCTCTGTGGCACTCTGGGGTTCCACAAGAGGTCACTAGGGGTTCCCTGGGAAATCACAATTTATTTAAAAAATTATTTCAAATTAAGGCAACTTCACATTAAAGAGGCAAGTTTCGTTCTTTATTTTTAATTTAAGAACACTGTTAGTTCATATATGCAGGCCTATCCATGAAACAAATATAATAATTTTGTAACCTCTGGCCTATATTTGAGCCTGAATGTGCAGTGATTCACTGAGGCCTGGAAAATATTTCAAGGGCTCCTCCAGGGTCAAAACGTTGAGAAAGACTGTTCTAAACGAATGGAGTTGGTGGGAGCTTCCTATTCCTTTTCCATAGGGCAGACTATTAGCTGTTAATGCCTCCAGTCACCCAGGTGAGAGTGGGTGTGAACTAGGGGGTTGGTATAGGAGTAACTGGCTGATTGGGACTACAGATTGCTGAGTGTTGGGCCTGAAGTAACCCAGAGAGTCAAATCAGCCAGTTGGTTGGATAGTTGTGTCCTGAGTGTTTGACCCTTCTGACCTGGGGGAGTGTGGTGGAATTAGGCACTGCCTCTGATTCCTAGGAAGGAAGGAGCACATCCCAGGCAGATAAAAGAATTCACAGTCCAGAGTCTGTTGCTGGGAAAATTAGGAAGTTCAAAGTAGCTCCACCCTAGAGTCTTACAGATTATTTGCCCTTAGGTTAGTTAGCATAGCTTTAGTCTGGCAAGATTCTGTCTGTATGGTGAAAGCAACAAAGAACTGGAGTTTGGAATATACTGACTCGAGACCATTCTTGGGCCAACCCTGACAGGGAGGGATGGCAAAGACTGGAGGGAGCTGGTCTGGAGATAGGGGAAGGAGCTAGCAATAACCTCATGGTGATGATGGGCAGAGGGTGATACAACTGGAGTCAGGAAAGTGGTCTCAGTGCCTTATACTGATTCCACACTGAAGCCCCAGTGTCTGATCATTGGATCCTCAGTGAACGCTAGATCGGCCTGTAATGAGGCCTCCCTTGTACAGGACCTAATAATGGATGACAGGGCCAAGCTGGCATATAATACCAAGCCTGGACATGGGTGGAAGGAGGGGTTCTCTTCTCAGAAATATCCCCATCTAGGTTTTGACCTCCAACCCCAAGGCAGAGGTGGTGGAGCCATCCAGGAGATTCTGGTGGATTTCAGATGGAACTATGCAGAAGATCCTGTTTGGGAAGCTGGGTTGTTCATCTGGGATCGCTGCTACTGGATCAGCCTCTTGTTTCATAGGGTCTTCCTTGCCTGGTTGACATTGATGTTCTCCAGCCTGGATGCAGACTCAGAGGTAGCTTAGGAGTTCCTAGCCACCATGGGCCTGATCCAGATCACTGAGGGCCCAACATACAGTGGAGGTCACACATTAGATCTGGGCTTTGTCTTGGGCAGCAGTGATGTGATCTGGATGTAGGGAATGTTAAAATCAGTCCCTTGTCATGGTCAGATCACACCTTGATTGCCTTGAAGTTCTCCACAGCTACAATCCGTGGGAGGGAACTTGGACCCGTTTGGTCAGTCTGGCCAGGTGCCTACTGACTCTGCTGAGTTTCAGAGGAAGCTTGGGGTTGTTCCTGAGACTCTGGTGCACACTTCAGTTGAGGACTGAGTCTCCACTTGGACTGAGAAGGCGACAACTGCCTTGGATTGGATTGTGCCGGCGAGGCCTCTCCCTGTCCATGGATCCCATGTTTTTCAGAGGACCTCCAGAAGATGAAACACCTGGAGTGCCCATAGAGGAAGACAAGCAAATCCAATCAAACTTATCAAGTCCACAGGTAACCAGCCAGCAGCCCACTGAAGGTGACCCAGTTTCTTGTGGGAGGCAGAGAAAGTCACACAGGTCAGCTGTGAAGCCTACTGAGGACATCCAACCGATGAAGGGGGTCAAATCTGTTCTGAGCTGACCTCTGGCTGCACAGACCCTGCAGAGTTGACCAATCAACTGTTATTTCAGTAATCCATGGCAAAATAAACCAAAGGTCAGCAAGCTGTGTTAATACAGCCACGATTCTGACGTCTGAATTGGCTTTTCCTGGAGTTTTCTTTAGTTGATGAGTACCGTTTATTTCTTCATTCAGAAGACTTTTTTTTAATGCTTTGATTATGAATTCGCCTGCCGTTACTGCTAGATGTATTGAGCATTGGGGAGGGGGGAATATTCTTTGGGTATTTTAAAAAATCTCGGCGGCCTCAGATAATTAAAATTACGAAAAGACTTCAAGGAGCCCCTTTAAAAGAGCGGGAAAAATGAATGGCGGGAAACCCGGCCTGACGGGTCACCGAGCCGAAGGCCTCAGCCACGGGGCGGAGCTTATCTCAATTGTGACGACGGCGGGGATGCACCAGGAGCAGCACGCGCGCCCGCGGACCCGATAACGCCCCGTCCAAATCTCGCGAGACAAAAACATATCCCGAGCGCGGCCTCACAATAACCGCTGCTATAGCAACCGCGCAAAACACACCCGCACGTAAACACCCACACCCCAGTCCGTCCCGCCTCAGTGCCTGAGTTTTAAAGAAGGGGACGCAGCAGTCCCCGCCTCTAGAGGTGGGACTTCCGGGCCGGTTTCAGCTTCCCCTCGGACATGACGACAGAGTGTCAACATGTAAGATGGCGGCCCATCACCGACAGAATACGGCGGGGCGGCGGAAAGTGCAGGTGACGGAGGCGAAAGCGGCCCTTGGTCGGGAGGGAAGCTGAAGGGAGGGCCGGGGCGGCGCGTGAGGATCGTCGAGGCCGAGCTACACTGGGCGAGGCGACGAATGAGCGAGCGGCGTGGTGGCTCGGCGGGAAGAGCAGGGGGCGAAGGGCGGGGTGGCCCCGATTGCAGCCAGGCTTCTTCACCTCGTCTCCCTCACGTGGGGGGCTTCGCCTAGCATCCTCTCTCGGCCCTGTGGCCGGGGATTATGGGACTTGCCCCACCCAGATCCGCCGGGTGTCCCGTTGGGGGAGGTTGAAGGCTGCTCGGCGTTTTGCGCTGCTTGGAGGCGTGACGTTTTCTACCGTGTCGTGTTGCCGAGCGATGAGAGATGGAGTGTGGCTTTTTTTTTTAACCTGACAAATCACCCTCCCCCGCCCCAAGCTGTAAAAAAAAAAAAAAAAGCAGCTCCAAAGCCCTTTTACATCTGAATTGGCTGGGCCATTTCGCTGCCCAGAGTCCATTGGAGTTGGGCGGCTAATAAATTCAAATAAATAAGTAAATAATAATGATAATAATTTCACAGGTCTAATATAATATGAGAGATGGGGTGGGCCGGGGAGGAAGTTCCAGGTCAGGACTGTGGAGGCCTTGGTTGAAATCTCCCTTCTGCTGTGAAACTCAGTGAGGGACCTGGTGCTCTTCTGCTTTTTAGCTTAGCCTAACTTAAAGTAAAGGTAAAGGTTTCCCTTGACATTATGTCCAGTTGTGTCCGACTCTAGGGGCCGGTGCTCATCTCTGTTTCAAAGCCGAAGAGCCGGCGTTTGTCCGAAGACACTTCTGTGGTCATGTGGCCGGCATGACTAAAAAGTGGAATATTGATAAGGTCTCTCCACCTGCAGTCTTGAGTCCTGCTGTTTTGGTTTACTACATTGTGTTTTAGTGAGTTGAGAACTTTCCTCTGCTAAACAATAGCCAAAGCGTAATCCCTTTGAAATCTACAGCAGGATGTGATTAACTTGGAATAGGTTTCTCTCTGTGTTTGGTCTCATTTTGATCAGGTCACTATTAATGACAAAGTTCAGGTACTCTACCTCTCCATTCCTGGAGGCACTATCCTAAGCCATTCGCAATACTTTTAAGTGATTATGTCCTAGAGCTTTACAGTATCTGTGGTCAGCTTTTTCAATTCCCCATCCTTTTCCTATTCTCTCAAAATCATGTCCTGTTGCTTTTCTGTCTGGGAAGGGTAGAAAGTATAGCTTGCCTTCTGCTGCAGCTTAATGTGTTTCTCTTGCCAGTTTTGAGTATAACTGTTCCTTGAAAAGTGGAGTACATTTGGATAAGTATTGTTTACCTGGATCCTCTGAAAGCTGCAGGTTAAAAACCAGAAGATCAGGAGAACTGATAGCAATCTATTAGTTATATAGCAGGTGGATTAGAGCTCCCACAGATGTGCATATAATTGTAATTCTCAGATTTTGGAGCTTTAGGCTTTTCTTTCATTCTGGCTTTCCAAACTGGGAGACCTTTAATGTTTTCTTATTTACGTCACTGCCTAGAGGACGAGCGGAACAAATGCTAATAGAAATATTGCCAAAAGTAGGGTCATTAATCAGTGGAATTACTCAATTGGATAAGGCAGATTAGGCATTCAAGTCCAACCCCATGATCATTGTAGGAATTAAATTGAAGTGTTTCTGATGAAGAATCAGAGAGGAGGTGTCAGCATGCTTGAGGAAATGCCTGTGTTTGCAGAGTACAGCAAACATATTTTTCAAAAAAAAACTTGAAGTAGTTTTCTCCCCAGACACCCTAGAGAGGACAGCCTAATGACTCTAGAATATGGCTATTTGTTGAAGAAAAAAACCTAGTTGAGTGGAATACAAATGAATGGAAGTGCTTCTATTTTGTGGTGAAAATGTATTGCAGGGGTAATAAAGTAGGTGTAAAAATTGTAAAAACTGCATTATTGTATTATGCCCTATTTGGGAGTGCCCTCAGAGTTTCTAGATACTGAACTAGTTCATTGGACAGAATGTGTTACTCCAGTTCTTGTGCATATCCATGAGCTTTCTGTCTCCACAACGACTCTTTTGGACATGCTAGTTCTTTTAAATTGCACAAAGCCATAAAGCCTGTGTCTCTGATAGCTTCACTGTCAAATGGAAGCTTGGCTCTTCAGTGATTCTTTTGTAGCAGATGCTGAGGTGACAGGGCTAAGCAGGGAATGGCCTGGTTAATATTTGGGTGGAGATGGGCATTTGGGAAAGTCAGGAGTGTAGGCTAAAATGTGAAGTGGAAAAAATCCTGGAAGAAGGCAAAGATTCTTTGGTATTATGCTAAGAAACCTACAGTACAAGCAAAGGTCTGTGTAAGCTACAGGAATATGACTGCCATAGACGCTTCTTAACCTTACTTACTTTGATAGGACTATGCGAGATAAATAAGGAGGATTCCCAGTGGCTTCTGCTAGACACTGCAAAGGGGAGGGGAGGAGGGAGAAAAGGCAAGAAGAGTTTCTTTCCATCTCGAAATTGTATCCCATGTGAGAATAAATTTAAGGTAGCAGTCAGTTGTCCTACGCCTTAAGGTTTGCAGTAGAGAATAAACTTCTCCAGACTTCTGTGTGTCTGAGTGAAGATTCTGTCTTTCCTTTGGGGCTGCCTCTGGATGAGAGGAGTTTTTCCCACATGTGCTGGCTGACTAAGATAAGGAATTACAGGAATCCTTTCCTCCAGAGCTCTTTGAACTACTGTAGTTAGTAAGTAAAAATTATTTACAGTTAGAGACCAGCATTTCAAAGTACCTCAAAACATGTATGTCATGTTCATCGTTCCAATGTTCTGAATACATCGTAACGTTTCGCATGTCACTTTCCTGATACGTGTTTGCAGAGTGGAGATTTCCAGCCGTGCCAGGCTGTAATCTCCTTCCTGTAACTGTGGAATGTATGTTTGGGTTATGGAATGTCTTCAAGGTTACTTTCTCAGGCCGATGTGGGCAACCGTTGCTAACACCGGGGAGGGGGTGGTTGCTAAGCGGGAGCGGGGGGCGGAACTGGGTTTGAAGCGAGGGTTTTTAGTTTGTATCTGGCGCGCTTTTGCTCATTCTCAGCTTTCTTTGTATTTGCACACTATTCTTCCAATAAATCAGTTTTCATTAAGAACCTGCTTGTGAGGCTGAGTATGTCAGAATAGGCAATCGTTACATGTATAATACATGGCTAATGGTATTTTAGCATGAAAGTGATCTGTCACATCCTAATTAAACCCAGAGTTTCCTGACAACCATCAAAATGAATGCAATTTTGCAACGTATTTGGAAATTCTGGAGGATTGTCCTGTAATAAGAGTATATTCTCTTCCATAAAGCAGCCTAAGTGATTAACAAGAAGGGAGGATATTAATCCTAAGAACCATGTACGGTTTAATGTAGCTTCCCCTACACTCTCTGTGCAAGGGCAGAAGGGGAAGTTGCCACTCCAGCACGGCTGATGATAGGCATTAAGCCTAGCAGGTGTAAATGTCCTTTTGCAAAGAACAGAGATTTATACATATCCCCTTTTTACACCTGCTGGAGGACTTGGAGGAAGGCTACTGGGAGTGAGGCATCAGTAGGCTAGTCAGCACTTTGAAGCCTCTGCTTGTGTCTACTTCCTGCTTGCATTTCTCTGAGAGAATCCATTGCTCCCCGAAGCTGTTGATAATGCAGGATGCATTTAGAACACTCTACTAATAACCCTAAAATGATCATGTGGCTTTGAGATCTCTTTTCAGTAGCTAGAAAATTTCATCTTGCTGATGATTTTTCTCATCAGCCAGCTATTTTGTTGTTGTTCTCAGACACTTACGCTGGAAGAAATGGGACTAATAGCCTCTCCGTAATATGTAATATACTGTTGTGGTCATAATTATATCTACAAAACAAAATAGCCACATCCATCTATCAGGTCGCAGATTTAAGAAATCGGGTGAAATTGTGAAATATCTCCTATTTCTTTTGGTCATCATAGATGTTAATGAACTCAGTGCTGTCATTATGTACTAAGGCCACACTGTCCCCACACAGGGGGACTGTGTCTGTAGTCTGGGAATGGGACAAGAATCCTAATATTTGTAGAAGTGGCTTTAAAAAAAAATTACAGGAGTTCTCTAAAGCCCAGTGTGAACTGAAATTTCTTCATGAACAAGGAATGCTATAGTTTGGAAACTAGCATGAAAACATGGATGATAAGAGGGGTGAGATGGAGCATCTAGGAACAGACCCTCTATGTCACAGGGTTTTTTTTTCCAGAGATCATACACCCATAACAATGTGAGAAGTGCAGGTTAGAAAAATGCACCTGGCCGCGAAAGCTCTTGGAGGTTCTGTTTCAAGCAGGTGAAGGTTCTCCCAGCATTGAACCATCTGCGGATCATGCAGGCTTGATGAAATACCATGGGCCTTTTTATTTAGAATAAAATTGGCTTGGGGACTTATTATAGATGCATAGCCTGGAAGGTGCATCTTAATTATAGTTCCTGCTGGTGTACGGCAGTCCTGGGTTATGACCGAGATCCATTCCTAAGTCTGTCTTTAAGTCAGATTTGTAGATAGGTCGGAACAGGTACATACAGTTATTATTTAGCATTAGTCAGACAAATATTTGTCTTAGTATATAGTAGATATTTTACCTTTATCTTGAAGTAGGCATCAAGGGAGGTTTGTACAGAGTTTTTATTTTTCTTGCCATAGACAGCCTTGTAGCAGCTGAGGCCCTCTGTAACTGTATGGTAAACTTTGGTGAACCTCTCTATATTAGGATCTGGCTCCTCTAACTTTGCCATCCCTGTTTCAATGAGATGAAAGGCTTCAGCTAACTTTTTCTTCAAAAACTTTTTGGTTTTAGAGTTTTTAGGTCTCTATCTTCTTCCTCAGATGCTATCATCTGCTGCTCTGATCGCTTTATTATTTTCACTTTATTTTCAATCATGATCGTTTTCCTTTTCTTTGATGCATCACCAACTCTTGTACTGACTAATCTAGATTTTAAAAAATGAAACAAGCCCAAGTTACAAAACAAAACTCCAGCTTCAGTGTTTGGAATTATCTGGAACACTTGAAACAATACAGCTTGAAATGGCCAGATTTCACTTTGTTGGCCTAATAGAGTTTGAATTGTAGAGTCAACAGCCTAGGAACATTTTGTTCCCCAGCTGGACCAGGCGGAAAAGATTCAGCATGATCGAAGGGGAGTGGAACATTCCCAAATTATCTGGAATGCTCCATTCCTGAATTGGTGAGTTTTGTACGTTCCCAATATGAGACATCAGTTGTTTAGGAATTCATTTTTTAAAAATGAAAGGGAGGTATTGTTGAGCATGAATAGTTTGAACAGAATGATGCTTCTGCTTAACCTTCCTTAATGCTTCTGTTGGATTTATGTCAAATATTTTAGGTCTCTTATGTAATTAGAGATGAAGTGGAGAAATACAATCGCAATGGGGTAAATGCACTGCAGCTGGATCCAGCGTTGAACAGACTTTTTACCGCTGGTCGAGATTCCATCATCAGGATATGGAGTGTAAACCAACACAAGGTAAACTAGGCATGGAATGCACTTTACAAATACATGTTCTTGCTGTTAGACATACAGTCAAATTAGCTAGTGAAAATTGTTTACATCAATAAAGAATAGGTTTTGGGTTGTATTTGCAAGTATTGCAAACTCTTTCTCTTCTCTTGAGTATTTTTTTAGTTTAAAGGCTTCTCAGATTTTCAGCTGTCTGGTCTAGAAAAAAAATGGCAAATTTCAGTCTGGGGATGTGAGCTAACCACGATTAAATCATAACTTAGCTTAAACCCACTCAGTAAGGCTAACCTAACTTGGGTTGAAACAAAATAAGATTGTATGTCCTCCCCTTTTCAGCCAGATTTGGCTCCCACTAATAATCCTCTGACGTGGATGGTATGTGAACATCTCTTCTGTTACTTTGTACTTAGACAGCCTATTCAGAAAGGGTAGAGCTAGAAAAAGCTGCAGATGGACCATGGGGCTGACTGATAGTAAAGATACAGATTATCTAGACCCCTTCCAGTCAGGTTTCAGGCCAGGATATGGGACAGAGACTGCATTGGTCGCACTTTTGGATGATCTCTGGCGGGAGTGGGATGGAGGGAGTGACTCCATCCTGGCTCTTCTTGACCTCTCAGTGGCTTTCAATACCATCGACCATGGTATCCTTTTCGGTCGGCTCAGAGAGCTGGGGGTGGGTGGTGTAGTTTTACGCTGGTTCACCTCCTTCCTCCATGGCCAGTCCCATTCGGCGGTGATAGGAGATGAGAGATCTGACCCTCGACCCCTCTTGTGTGGGGTCCCGCAGGGTTCAATTCTCTCCCCTCTCCTATTTAACATCTGCATGAAACCACTGGGTGAGATCATCCATCACCACGGGATGAGGTATCACCAACATGCTGAGGATGCTCAATTGTACATCTCCATCCCGAGTGAGGTAAGTGATGTGGTGGCTGCCCTCCCTCAGTGCCTGGGGGCTGTGTGGGTCTGGATGGGGAACAACAGGCTTCGGCTGAACCCTGGTAAGATGGAGTGGCTGTGGGTTGACAGTTTCTCTGTATCCGGGAAGTTATCATCCTTAGTTCTGGATGGGGTTGCACTGCCCCATTCAGACCGGTGTGTAACTTGGGGGTCCTTCTGGACTCACAACTCCTGCTCAAAGAGCAGGTGGCAGCCGTGGCCAGAAGGGCCTTTGCGCAACTCCGTGTTGTGCGCCAGTTACGCCCTTTCCTGGATCGAGATGCCCTCTGAACAGTCACTCATGCTCTGGTCGTCTCCCATATAGATTGTTGCAACGCGCTCTACATGGGGCTACCCTTGAAGAGTATTCGGAAGCTTCAGCTGGTCCAGAATGCGGCCACGTGGGCAGTTATTGGCGCCCCAAGATCGGCACATGTGACACCACTGCTGCGCAAGCTGCACTGGGTGCCAGTTTGCTTCTGGGTCCAATTCAAGGTGTTGGTTATGACCTTTAAAGCCCTACATGGCATGGGGCCAGGCTACCTGAGGGACCATCTCATCCCCTTAACACTGACCCACCCCACCCGGTCATGCAGAGAGGGCATATTGGCGGGGTCCAGGAGGCGGGCCTTCTCTGCAGTGGCACCCGCCCTCTGGAACATTCTGCCCCCGGAGGTGAGGTAGGCCCCCTTGCTCCTGGCCTTCTGGAAGAACTTGAAAACCTGGTTCTGCCACCTCGCCTGGGGTGGAAGGGGCAACAGTTCTTCTTGGGGGTGGCTAGCACCGTAGATCTCTCCCCAACTAATACTGTCTTCGCCCCTTGGATTTTGTATCTATTTTATTCTTATTTATTGGTTTGTTATATTGTAATTTGTATTTTTATGTTCTTAATTGTTGATTTTACTGTAAACCACCCAGAGTCCCCCTTTTGTGGGGAGATGGGCGGTAATAGAAATTTAATTAATAAATAAATAACCAACCAACCAACCAACCACTTGCCAGGAACAGTTCTTCAAATAATCACAATTCTGTATTTACCTGGATAAATATGTAGCTGAAATAATTAATATAATAGGACTGGATCCTGAACTTGTTGGCAATTGATACAGTGCCTGCTAACATAGTAGTTCTGAAATACAGATGGAGCTGTCTCTTGTCATAACTGTCTCAAGAGAAGCCTTTATGACACCGGATTGGAACTCAAAATATTGTTTTTAATTCCAGCAAGACCCCTATATAGCATCTATGGAGCATCATACAGACTGGGTGAACGATATTGTGCTTTGTTGCAATGGTAAAACTTGTGAGTAACCTTTTGAATACTATACGATGCAATAGGATAGTGTGTGTCAGTTATCTTAGTGCTTGGTATTGCATAATCTTCTGCCCTGCATTCAGAGGTCCTGCTTAAATTTATAGCGGTCCTATAAAATTCCAGTTAACATATGATCTTCAATAAACTTCTTCACAAACATACCGGAAGCCATTTTCAAGTGATATACTAGAGAAATAAAGCTGCAAAAACATTTTAAAATAACAATGCTGCCCAGTGGCATAAAGCACCGGAAAATAAAATACCGGTTGAAACAGGAATCTCTGAAACAACAGCAGTGTTTCCCTGATTTTAGCAACACTGAAGGGAAAAAATAAGGTGTTGAATTCCTCTAGAGATAGAGTTCCAAAGTTGTGCTTCCATTAATTAGCTCTTGTATGTGTTTCCGACCTCACCATAGTGATTTTGTGTTTTAATGGTAAACAGATTTCTTTTGTTACTTGCCATCAAGACAAACAGTCCGTTTTATCTTTATAGTGATATCGGCTTCATCTGATACTACTGTTAAAGTATGGAACGCACATAAGGGGTTTTGCATGTCCACCCTAAGAACCCACAAGGTAAAGCAGAAAAATACAGTAAGTCAGACTTGTGGCGCTATATCAGAATCCTGGTGCTTAGCTCTATTTGTCACATTTCTCTATTTTGCTTTAGGATTACGTAAAAGCTTTGGCCTACGCAAAAGACAAAGAATTGGTAGCATCTGCTGGGCTGGACAGACAGATATTCCTCTGGGATGTAAATACACTGACTGCGCTGACTGCCTCAAATAACACAGTCACAAGTAAGTGTCCAGAAGTAACCCATGCTGGTTTGTGTAAGACATGCTATGATTGTCAGATAATTCATCTAAAATGCAAATGCAGGAGTCTCTTTTAGGAGTGATCTTGTGTCCTTCAGAAAAGGGCAGCAAGAAGGCCTCTGTCCTGAATCCCTAAAAACTGACAGAGCCTTGGAGCAATACGTCTTTACATGTAAAACCATTTCCCCCTTGCTATCATCTTGAGTGATAGCACAGTTACCCCTTGGTGTTTCTGGGGAAGAGCTGCTATTCCTTCGAAAGTCTGATTGACTGCCATTCTCTTTGAAGAGAATAAAAAGATAGTATTAGATTGGCATCTTACGTGTGTGATATAAGACTGGAGTTCCACGGGTTCTGGTGGTCATATAAGTGCAACACTACCACATTCTAATATAGACTGGATTTTTTCTACCCAGAAGGATACCTTGGAGTTCAAATACAATGAACAGCATTGTTGAAGAATCCCTTCTGTAAGCAGTTTCTAAATCCTAAATGTTCTAAAAACTGTATATATACAGGCTGCTGTATCTGTTTTCTTGCTGTTAAATGTGTTATTTCAAGTTTGCATTTTTTTTCCTCCAACCTCCTAAAGTGCTTTATCTCAAAGGATGTTGTATTTGTGTCCAATAGCTTCTTCCCTTAGTGGGAACAAAGACTCAATCTACAGTCTTGCTATGAATCAGATGGGAACAGTAATTGTATCCGGGTCCACTGAAAAGGTAAGCGCGATTTAGACATCCTATCCCCACAGGATGAAATGGGTTGCTGAAATGATTGCTAATGGAGACAGCTACGGAACAAATTCAGGAGCTCTGCTGTCCAGTAGAAAGGGAAAAATCATCAATCTGTATGCCAGAGGTGGGTGGTTGTAGAATCTCCCAGTCTAACCCTGTTGATCTGCTGTTTCCGTTGGACTTCCTTGAATACATTCTCTTTCCATTTTGGCTAGCAGAGTAAGTGAGAGAAACTATAATGAACTCTCCCCAGGCCTGCGCACCTACGTTCCCATGTTACCAGGAAAAGAATTTATAAAGGAGCAGATAATTTCAGTATAAGGATTCCGAGTTTATAGTTTCAGAGTGGTGGCAGCAAGATTTTAAACTGTATTCCTTAAATAAACTTAAGTTTAGGCAATTTCTGAACAGATAATCCTGGTCTTGCCACGCCCATGCTGTGCAAGGACTGCATTTCACTCAGTCAAATAGACCATTGATCTGGTCCATCAGGGTTTTTATCGCAACCAGATGCATTGTAATGAAAGAGGGTATCCTATCTGCCAGTGTTACTGCTTTTCATCCAGATGTATTCGAGCAATGTAACTGTTGTGAGGAGAGGCCATAGCTCAGCAATAGAGAGGTGTTTTGTATGCTGAGGGCATCAGCTCATTCCCTCAAAACTCCAGGTAGAGCTGGAGAAAAAGGACTGTGATGTTGACAGGCTGGACTACATGGTCTACTTCACTGTTTCCCAATCTCAGCAACTTTGAGATGTGTGGACTTCAACTCCCAGAATTCCCCAGCTGGTTGGGAAATTCTGAGAGTTGAAGTCCACACCTTAAAGTTGCTGAGTTTGGGAAACCCTGGTCTAATAATTTGCTTTAGTATGGTACAGTTTCATAACTTGTTATATGTAAGTAACAAAGGTTATTCTAGAATTCTTGTCCTTCGTAAGTTCTTGCTTTCTCCTTGTCACCTCAGTCTCCCCACCAAACAGGGCATCATTATACTAATGTATATGTAGTGGATTTGGTTGGGTGAGAGATGTGTAGGTATATAAAAGGACAGCAAAGAACCATTTACTTTAAAAAAAAATTCAGGATGACAGCTCTCCAAACATTGTTTTTCTAAAAGATCTAACATTTAAACATTTTAATATAGGTAGCGTCTCATAGCTTTAACATTAATATGAATGGCTTTTGAAAACCTAATTTCAAGCAAAGTAAGAATATATGAGTTTAATACCTTTACTTCGGAAGTGGTACTAATTTCTGAAGTTTTCTTCTGACAGGTTTTAAGGGTATGGGACCCAAGAACCTGTGCAAAGCTTATGAAACTCAAGGGACACACAGACAACGTTAAAGCTTTGCTATTGAACAGAGATGGTACACAGGTATGTTTTTAATATAATACTTACATCAATTCTTTGACTGCCATGTGATATTTTCTCCATCTAATTAGGGCTACTTCAATAACACAGTTCCAGTTTGTTAGATAAAAATTACATTTCAGTACACCCATATTTCTTAAACCTTACTGTGCGAATATCCTGAATTGAATTTAGTACTGTAACACTAAAGTATATGAGTATTTTTTACAGAGTCAAGAAACAGAACTGATACTTTAAGTCAAGTGTGACGCCTGGATGGGTCAAGCCCAGATGGGTATTTCACTTGAATGACAAAACTGATACAGTAAATGTAGCTTTTAACCATTTAGTTGAAATACAGTAGACTCTCAGTTAACCGGCACCCATGGGGATTGGTAGATGCTGCTGGTTGCTTGAGAGTTACTATTAAACCCTAATACCCACTAGATGGCAGCAGAGAGATACAGATTTTTTTTTGCCGGTTGCTTGAGAGTGACGGTTTTTTTCCGGTTCGATTTTTATGCTGGTTGCTTGAGTTCCAGTTAACTGAGAGTCTACTGTACCAAAAAGCACTGCTGTTTGATTGTTAGTCAAAAGATTGTTCTTGTCAGTGGCTTTGTGGTTAAAACTGTGTACTGTGTGTAACATTGTTTAACTTTCATTCTTGTGACAGTGTCTTTCTGGCAGTTCTGATGGAACCATCCGACTCTGGTCACTTGGTCAGCAGAGGTGCATAGCTACCTACAGAGTCCATGATGAAGGTGTATGGGCACTTCAGGTCAATGAAGCCTTCACTCATGTTTATTCAGGTGGAAGAGACCGAAAGATATACTGTACAGATTTACGAAATCCTGATATCCGTGTGCTTATTTGTGAAGAAAAGGCACCGGTTCTTAAGGTAATATTTTTTTAAAATCTTGCTGGCTCTTAGAGAATTGACCATCTTTTCATTCAGTTGCATGCTTTTGACTGCCCTGATGATTGTTGGAGAAATGCATAATGTAATTTTACCCTCCTCACTGTTGTATCTGGGTTGTATCTGTACTCACTTATATGTGGCCTTAGTATTAATGAAACAAGTCCCAAAGCCTTTAAAGGATTACCAGTGGGGACAAGTGACTATTCTCCCTTTGATGCTGGGAATATGTGACATCTGTAATATGTGACATCTGTTGACTTCTCCTACTTGCCACATAAATCCCTTCTTCAGGATCTTGCATGTTTTTAATACAATGCATCTTGAATCTCTCTCACACCAGAGAGAATGGAACATGGCTGTTTCTGTATCATGTCTGGTGAAATCCAAGGTTGCAACTTTGCTAACATGCAGCTGCTCTCTTTTCTGAAGAATTGCTAGGAAAGGATAACTGCAGATTGCTCTACCATGGGTTCTGTAATTGGCTAATTGATGGGAACCTTTCATGGTGCACAGTTCACAGCTTACTTTTTGTAGCATTTGGCTGAGATTGGCAGATAACAGTTAGGACAGATTCATATAGTAATTGGATGAAAGAATTCCAGGGAATACCTGGGCTTTAGGCTAGGAAGGAAAGTCCTGCAAGAAGGCAATGGCAAAATAGGTCCATGTCCTTGCCAAGAAGACTACATGGATACGCCCAAGTAGACACCATAAGTCAGATTCATCTTGAATAATCTTTACCTTTTAGGGCAGTTTTCCTCTGGTGCATAAGGGGGAAGAACTTCCTGTGAAAAGAACAAAAAGCTAAGTTACAGGCTTCCTGGTCTTTTGAAGAAGGAGCGGGTCTAAATTTGCTCTGGGTTTCTCTGCATCATATCTAAAGGAAATGCTTTTGATAAGTGTTCCATTCTAAGTTTTTGATTTTTATTTCTCATTTAGATGGAACTGGATCGATCGGCTGATCCTCCTCCAGCATTGTGGGTTGCAACAACTAAGTCGTCTGTGAATAAATGGGTATGAAGTATATTGCGTTAAAGATTGACTGACTGACTGACTGAGTGATTTAATTTGCATCTTGATTTATCATACCCTCCAGTGGCAGAATGCTGTTGGAATGTCCATAAACTCTCAGGAAAAATGTTAGTGAGTTGGGGCTGAAAATAATTGGGTTCCCTCTGATTATTCTTTCTGAACAAATTATATGTTTTCATAGGGTTTGTTTGGGGGGCAGATTGGCCTGTGAGTCCCAGGTAAATTAAATTCCTTGTAGGAATGGAAAAAATAGAAACGATGCTCCTACTGGATAATTTACATAAAGTGTACTCCCACCCCACTTTCTTTTTTAGACTTTGAAAGGAATTCACAACTTTAGAGCATCGGGTGACTATGACAACGACTGTTCCAACCCAATCACACCCCTGTGTACACAACCGGATCAGGTTATCAAAGGTGAGGCGGTTAACTGGAACGTTTTTTCAAACTGTTAATTTAGAGCTGGCAGTGATACAGATAAATAATCCAGGTAGTCCTCACTTAACAATCACAATTAGCGAAGTGCTCATTAAGTACATGTGACCTGATTTTATGACCTTTTTTGTGGCAGTTAAGCAAATCACTGCAAGTGTTAAGCGAACCACATGGCTGTTAAGCGAATTACGTGGTTCCCCATTGATTTTGCTTGCCAGAAGCTGGCCAAGAAAGTCAAAAATCACGATCAAATGCCCACGGGACACTGTGACGGTCATGAATGTGAACTGGTTGTCAAGTGCCCAAGTTGTGGTCACATTACCGCGGAGACACTGTGACAGTGGTAAGTGTGAGGACTGGTCATGAGTTGTTTTTTTCAGCACTGTTGAAAGTCCGAACTGTCACTAAATGAATGGTTGTTAAGCGAGGACTACCTGTGTATGATCCAAAATTAGTTTGTATATCATTTTGGGCAGTGTGATGTCCTGTGCCCTTTGTTATGTAAAATCATGGTTGGTTGTAGAGGAGTATGGAGATAGCCTTGAAGAAGGAATTCAACAGCTGTTAAGTAAACACTAGTTTAGCCCTGGAAGGGAAGATGGAATGAGAAAGAATCTCAAGGTTGCCCCGCCTTGACTCTGTTTGGTATAAGAAGGGGAAGAGAGAATCTCTCTCAAGCTTTCAAGATTCTTTTATTATACCCTTCACTAGGGGTTCCCTGGGAGATCACGATGTATTTTAAAAATTATTTTAAATTTGGGCAACTTCACCGTAAAGAGATAAGTTTCATCCTTTGTTTTCAGTTTAAGGACACTATCAATGCATCCATACAGGCCTACCCATGAAACAAATATAATAATTTGGTAACTTCTGGCCTCTATTAGAGCCTAAATGTGCAGGGGTGTAATGGTTGCCTAATCCCAAATACTCAGTCTCACAAGCCCGGGCTTAAAGATAACTGATTTATTAAAGGAATAGTATGCAAATACAGAGAAAGCTGAGAATGAGCAAAAGTGCGCCAAATACAAACTTAAAAGCCTTGCCTTCAATCCAGTCCCGCCCCGAGCGCCCGTTAGCAACCACCCCCTCCCAGGTGCTAGCAACCGTTACATCTGCCTGGGAAAGCAACCTTGAACAGAGTCGCAAACCCAAACATACATTCCAAAGTAGCAAAATAAAGAACACAGCAATAATGGAAAATACCAGCAAGCGTTCAAGCATGTAAGACACGGATTAACGGTTTGACGTGTGAAACGTTACGATGTTAACAGAACATTGAAATGGTGAACATGACAAGGGGTTCCCTGAGGTCTGAAAGGTATTTCAAGGGTTCCTCCAGGGTCAAAAGGTTGAGAAAGGCTGGTCTGGAGCAGTAAAGAGGAGTTCCGGTAGCCTGTGTGGAATCTGTTTTCTGACCTGGGCTGCCTTGAAGGGTTGACACTGGGATTAAGTAACCAAAAATGGGTAGCTGGCAAAATAAAGATGCTCCGTTCCACAGCTCTTTGAGATAATGATTGGAAAGCTTTTAGCCAGATCTGTCTTATAATGACTATATAAAAATAAGTTTTGTTTTCCTTTTTAAATGGAAAAAAATCAGGAATCTCGACTATATATAGCATATCAAATGGTGCAAAAAAAAAAACACACCTTGAAACAACCTCACCGTGTCTTCTTCCTGTGATACCAGAACATTACAGGGAATGTAAGATGAAAATGTAGGTTGCATTCTGAGTTTTTCTTACTGGGAAATGCCATGTTTTATGTGTGTTTTCTGTCTGTTAAATTAGCATGGATTACGTAACTCATTTTTGTGGCCTCCTTCCCAGGGGGTGCTAGCATTATTCAGTGCCACATTCTCAATGACAAGCGACATATACTAACCAAAGACACAAACAACAACGTGGCATACTGGGATGTATTGAAGGTCAGTGAAACTAGTAGTTTAAATGTATGTGATTTGGGTATTTAAAAATCTTCTCCTTTCCCTGTTCTTTTCCCTGTAATCCTTTAGGACATAAACCCAGTGGCACTATCTGTCTGATGGAGGGTGGGGAGCCTGTGATGTATTAAACCACCAGTCTTGCCCCTTGTCATTCTTAATTAGATTTCTTTTTTTATAAGAATTTTATTAAGTTTCAAACAAAGATAAAAGCCATAGAAAAACAAACTACAAAGAAAAAGAAAAAACTAAAAAAATGTGGAAACACAAGAGAAAATTTTAAAAAAAAATTACAAGAAGTGGTGACTTCTGACTTTTAACATTTACAACAATTTTCCATAATCAATCCCTTACCAATAAAGTATTTCTATAAATCATTCCATTGGCACATTATGAAAATCACTAAATACAGTTGCTCCATCCCCTTATATTAAAAGAAAAAGAAGATAGATAGACAGACAGACAGACACCTAATCAACTTCCCCCTCAAAGGTAACATTTAATTATTTCTTTCCTACTATTGTTCTTTACATTCCTGTCTACTATAATTAAGATCAAACTGAAAAACATATAAATTGTCTACCATTATACTTGATAATATAACAATTTTAATAATCTTAATCATGTCAAACCCAAAACCAGACATTATTTTTTATTATACCTTAATAATCTTAATCCAAATCATTAAAAATAAATGAAATCAACCAAACCATGAAAGCAATCCAGATAAATATTCTTAAACCCTTATCCCACTTCAAAATAAACCAGAGCATTTACATATCCCCACAATGCACAGAGCTTTTTTCTTAAGGAAATCAAACAGCCCAACTGCCCCCCCTCAAAAACTTTGACTTCTCTCTTAATTACATTTCTTAAGAAGCAGCCATTTCCAGATCTAAGCATTAATCCTTTGCTTAAATGGTATTGTTATAGTCTTTAAAAAGCTTGACCATGCCGTTGCTTTTGCTCCCGTCCCCTCCACCACCAAGCATGGCTCTTACCTGTAACAGTTGATCAAGCAATTTGCTATAGCTGATCAGTTTCTTGAGAAAGATCCCTGGTGAGGCCCTTTCTTTATTTACAGTGAGCTGTCATAGAGCTGCTTTCAGTTTTGTGAACCGTTTGAGTGATCTAAATAGAAAATTAGCCAACTTTGAGAGAGCTGTTAGGTTGGTTGGGGGTGAATTAATATTTTATATCAGCATATGGCAATCTACACAGTTTGTTTGGCTTTCTCATATGTAGGCATGTAAAGTAGAAGACCTTGGGAAAATGGACTTTGAAGAAGAAATTAAGAAAAGATTTAAAATGGTGTATGTACCCAACTGGTTTTCAGTAGACTTAAAGACTGGGGTAAGGCACATATATATTTTTTTATAACAATAGCATTTGACATGACATGATGCTTTGTTGTTTAACTATACTTAACCAGTTCTTCTAGAGCTCAGGGTAATAGTCATGGTTCCCCTTCCCATATTCTGACAATGTCCCATGAGGTTAAAATAAGACATGAGAGCTAGTTTGGTCTAGTGGTTAAGGCTCCAGGCTAGAAACCAGGAGACTGAGAATTCTAGTCCCACCTCAGGCATGAAAGCCGGCTGGGTGACCTTGGGCCAGTCCCTCTCTCTCAGCCCAAGAGCCAATCAGGCGTGGTAGGAGAGTTCTAGTCCCGCCTGAGGCACAAAAGCCGGCTGGGTGACCTTGGGCCTGTCACTCTCTCTCAGCCCAACTCACCTCACAGGGTTGTTGTGAGGAAAATAGGAGGAGGAAGGCATATTAGCTATGTTGGCCTCCTTGAGTTATTTGTAAAAATAATAAAGGAGGGATAGAAAATAAATTAAAAAAAAATAAAGCTTAGGTTGTGTAACACAATGAGTGTACTAAATGGGAATGAGTACAGGTAATAAAACCTGTGTCTCAGACTCCTCCTATTGCAAATTGTGCAATTTTTTGAACTCAAAACATATTAAGGGAACACATGTGGAGCATGAAGCAGAATAGATAAAAGAAAAAAAATACTTAATTTGCCTTATTTCCTAGCTCTTCTGGGGTCTTTTGCAATATCACATGTATCAGAACAAGAAAAATCACTTTGATACTTTCAGCTAAATATCAATTTTAATTCAATTTTTTTTCCTCTTTTTCGTGTACTAATTTATACCAAGACCTGCTTTTCCTTGGATGTTAGTGAAACAGGGAAATCTAGCAGCAAACACACAAATCTTATTCTGTATCCTATTGAGATGAATACAGATGTGCATGTAATGATGAAATTACTGACATTGTTATTTGCTTATAATTGCAGTCTAATCAAATGTGGTTATCAGGGTTTTCTGTGCTTTGAATGCCAGTAAAACAGTTTCGTTCTGATGCATTTCAAGTCCCACCCAATGGTCTTTTTTTGGCAGATGTTGACTATTACTTTAGACGAAAGTGACTGCTTCGCAGCTTGGGTCTCAGCCAAAGATGCTGGGTTTAGCAGTCCAGATGGATCTGACCCAAAACGTGAGTGTGTTGTCTTAATAGCACAGAAAGGCAAATTTTCTTAAACACGTGGCCGCAGAAATACTATGAACATACCTGATCTTCTCTTTTCAAGTGCTTGAAAGAGAATTTTCTGAATTCAGACTTCCTGCTTGTGTTGGCTCATTAGACTGGAATTGCTCAATTGGTCAGTTGATCCACAACTCATCACAGTTTTCAAGAGTCAGTCTCTGAACTGGAAACAGACTTGATGGCTTGTTTGTTTTGCACAGTTTTGCATAGTTTGGAGTAGGCTTAGATGCCAAACCTACTTCAGATGCCAGCAAAGGCTTGGAGATGCCAAGTAGTTGGATGCTTCAGTAACTATTCTGTGGGACAGCAGGCCTGCTTTTGAAAAATCCCAGAAGTATTTATCTCTTTATTTCTTTATTTATAAATTTATTTATAAATTTATTCACCGCCCATCTCCCCTTCACGGGGGGACTCTGGGCAGCTTACAATAAAACAAGATTAAAATTCGAAACCATTCTAAGTATGATAATAAAATAAAATAAAATAGAAATATAATAGAATCTAAATGGCTAAAAGATTTTAATCAGTCAGTGAGTGTAATAGGCCCCTCAAAATCACTTTAGGGCACTAGCCATCCCCAGGTATAACTATTCCCCCTCCCATTCCAAGCCTGCTGCCAGAACCAGGCCTTTAATCTTTTTGAAAGTCCGGGAGCGAGGGGGCCTGTCTCACCTCTGGGAGAACAATGTTCCAAAGGGCGGGAGCTACAGCAGAGAAGGCCCGCTTCCGAGACCCCGCTAGATGGAATTCTTTTATGGATGGGGTCCATAACATGCCCCCCCTGCATGACCAGATGGGGCAGGTCAATGTAGTAGGGATGAGACAGTCCCTCAGATGTCCTGGTCCCATGCCATGTAGGGCTTTAAGTTGATACCACTGAGGCGGAGTGCATCCTTCAACAAACACCATGTTCATGGATCTTTGTTTAAGCATCTTGTGACCAATAGCAGTACCACCCTGGATATAAATAATTAGTAATGCTTTTTTGTTTCCTTTGTATCCCAATATACAGTGAACCTTGGGGGGCTTTTGCTGCAGGCTCTCTTAGAATACTGGCCTAGGACCCACATCAATCCCATGGATGAAGAGGAAAATGAGATGAATCATGGTGAGCACTTCTTTCTGCCCCGAGGGACTACTAGATTTCTGGTCCATATCTCAAGTTGGCATTTGGTAAACACTTCCTGAATTTACAGAAAACACTGAAGTATTATTTTAAAGAATAACCCATGTGGATCAGTGCCTGTTCTTCCTGAATTCCTGAGATAGTTAGAAGGTTAAACACATCACCTGGACTGGCTTTTGTGGATTCTGCAGGACAGCATCATCTAGGGCAGTGTTTCTTAAACGTTTTGCTCTCGGGACCCCTTCCCACTTTTAAAAATTATAGAGGACCCCAAAAGAGCTTTCGTTTGTGTAGGTTATATTTATCGATATTTACCATGTTAAAGATTAAAAATGAAGCATTCGTACAATATTTATTAAATCATGTAAAAATAACAATATTAAACCCATTACATATTAATGTATTTTTCATGAAAAAAACCTGTATTTTTTAACCAAAATAATAACGAGAAGAGTAACATTGGTTTACATTTTTGCAAGTTCTTTCAGTATCTGGCAAATAATTTTGTTTTCATGGACCCCTGAGAGGGCCTTGGGGGACCCCCAGGGGTTCTAGGACCACACTTTTAGATCTAGAGGGTTTAATCTTTCCTGCTCCAGTTTGTGCTTCTTGCACTGCAAATAGTAGAAAAAAACTCTCACAGTTACCCACAGGAGTTTACTGTCCACCGTGATCCGCATCCAGATCCGAGGAGGGGGTGTCCTAGATTAGCTTACAAATTCACTGAAATCAGGCTCAGTTTGGGATTGTTAAAATTAGATTTCAATGCAATGATAAGTCACACCTTGTCTTGAATTCAGTTATTGTATGGTCTTAATAATACATTTCTTTTTCTTTTACCCATCTGGGAACAGTGAATGGTGAACAGGAGAACAGACTACAAAAAGGAAATGGATACTTCCAAGTGCCACCACACACACCAGTTATTTTTGGGGAAGCTGGAGGGCGCACTTTGTTTAGGTACAGGAATTCTGGCAAAGAAGCGCGAGAGTGGGTGGTCGTGTGGGGAGCAGCTTTTTCAACAAGCCATTAGCATTGTGGCTGATGGCAGTCTTTGGTAGACAGCATAGTCACGTGGCAAAGTGACCTGCACACTGGTCAGACTTTGATACAGCTCCTGCCTCTATCATGTGGCCCTAAGCAAGCCCTGGAAATAAGAGATACCACGACACACACACACACACACTTATTTACGTACTTACTGGTTGGATTTATAGCCCACCTTTCCTCCAGGAGTTCAAGGCAGCATTTATTCATTCATTCGTTCGTTCGTTTGTTCGTTCGTTTATTATCCCACCTTTATTATTTTTATAAATAACTCAAGGTGGGGAACATACTTAATACACCGTCCTCCTCCTCTTTTCCCCACAACAGCAACCCTGCGAGGTGGGTTGGGCTGAGAGCGCGCGACTGGCCCAAGGTCACCCAGCCGGCTTTCATGCCTAAGGTGGGACTAGAACTCTCCTACCATGCCTGATTGGCTCTTGGGCTGAGAGAGAGGGACTGGCCCAAGGTCCCCCAGCCAGCTTTCATGCCTGAGGCGGGACTAGAACTCTCCTACCACGCCTGATTGGCTCTTGGGCTGAGAGAGAGGGACTGGCCCAAGGTCCCCCAGCCAGCTTTCATGCCCAGGGCGGGACTAGAACTCACTGTCTCCTGGTTTCTAGCCCGTTGCCTTAACCACTAGGCCAAACTGGTTCTATGTCTCCTTCCTCCACCCACCCCTCACCTCCACCCACAGTAATTGTGAGAGATTGGTTGGGATGGGAGAGAACAACCTAGTGACCTATATAGTATTTTAACCACCATATATATTTATTAAGTACTCTCAATTCATTGACCTAAATACATTCAAAAGTCATCCCTCTCCAACAGCATGTCCTCCCTGTGTACTGGCACTACAGACACAGGTTGCACAGCCTAGTTTTTATACATCTGGGGGTACCCTAATAGATAAGATGATGCAAAGTAGTATTATTTTTTAAATGCAAGCAAGGTAGTAAAGGCCAGTCTGCATATCTTGTTGGCATGTTTTACTTACATGGCAAAGAAGCAAGCCATAATGATTTTGTGAACTCCCTGATCCTCTCTCTTAAGGAAGGATTTTTTTTAATTAAAATTCTGTTCTCAGTGTTATTCCAAAGTGCATACCTTTAATAGGAGGCCAAGAATTGGCCCATCACTTCAGTCTTTAGGTAGGTTTTTTTTCCTAGCTTTTAGGAACAGAGACATTTAGCAGAAATCCAGGCTGCTATTTTTCATTCATTCATTCATTCATTCATTCATTCATTCATTCATTCATTCATTCATTCAATTTCCCTGCCGCCCATCTCGTGTACGACGACTCATAAACTCTTTCCACCTGTTGATATTTATTGGGGAAGACTCGAGTGTTGCTGAATCTGATCAGATGTCCACCTCGTCCTGCACTGTGTCACACAATGGCCAAGAGATCGCTCCAGGAGGACCAGGAGCTAGAAGTGAATTCCTTGGGATCCTTCTCAGTTTTCAGCAAAGTTTCTGTTCAGTTCTCAGTTTTCACAAAAGCAGGAAGCCTAAATTGTTCCGAGGCATAATTTGAATGCAGGCTAGGTGCCCTAACTGCATTTAGACTTTAATTGTATTGTCATTTTCTGTTGCATGTCCTTATATACTTAAATTTTTGAGCAGTCCCCCCCTCCCCCGATCCTTCAGTGTACCTAACTCCACCTTTCCAATCTCTTCCCATACAGGTTGCTATGCCGCGATTCTGGTGGGGAAACGGAATCCATGCTCCTTAGCGAAACTGTGCCACAATGGGTAATTGATATCACTGTGGATGTAAGTGTGCTGAGAAAGCAAGAGATAGTCTGGAATAGCTTTATTTTCTTTCTGAAAATGTTGATTGCGGAGGATGTTAATTACGTGCCAGATGCCGTTATAATGAAACGAGATAAATATTCTGCTCTTCTCCAGCCTTTTGGGGACTCTGTTTCCCACAATTGCCATTAGCCATTCTCCGTGGAGCTAAAAGAACTGAAGCCTATTAAATTGTCTCCCTCTGTTATAAATGGATACTGAGATGTGATTAACCCAAAAATTTCTGAAACCTTAAAGATCTCACACCTGGTTATTTTAATGGGGTTTAATTTCCTTTGATTCTGTGATGAAGAAGGGACCTTTTAAAATGAACCATGGTTTCTAACAAACTTACTATGAATACAATTTTAAATATACAGTATGCCTCTTAGGGTTACTTAATATCTAGCAGGGAGGTGCAAAATTTATCAGAGCAGAAATTCTGGAGAATTTCTTTCTGGACTATGTTAGCCTACTCCAGGACAGTTCAGCAGTTTCTGGACGTTAATACTCCAAGCCATCTTTGAAGGATTTGCTTCTGGGAACCATCCTGGAACAGCATGGACTACAGGTTATGTTCTGGAATTCTCCAGAATGTTCCTTTGCTGAATCAGTGAATTTGGACATCCCAAAGAGCTTGTTTGGTAACACACTGTGTAACTGTTAATCAAGAAATTTCCCAATAACCGTTTCCCACACCCACCCCAGAGAAATGCTTGAAAATCCCGGGAGAATGTTTGACGTTCCTGGAATTTGAGGAAGATATTGTGACCAGAAGGGGAAGTTGGAGATCAAGATAGCCCAGCCTCAGTTCTTCTGCCTAAGCCGGTTGTAATTTAGCTGCTAGCAGAATACAGGCCAGAAACCGTATGAGATGTGTTCTGATACAGATCAGATATGTTTTGTATGTATCAGATATGTTCTGATTCCCATTATATCTGAACTACGTAAGATGTTCGTATAAGACTGAAAGAACATGGAATGATTTCTGCTTTTGTTTGATTTTGCAGAAAAATATGCCAAAATTCAATAAAATTCCTTTCTACCTCCAACCTCATTCCTCTTCAGGAGCAAAAACATTAAAAAAGTAAGTATTATGCAAAGAATAAAAACGCTTCCAAGGGCGCGGAAAACTGAGCTCAGTTCTGTCCAGCTCAGCCCCAAAGCTCATCCCTGCATCTGCTTTGTCCCTAGGGACCGGCTCTCAGCCAGTGACATGCTGCAAGTTCGGAAGGTGATGGAGCACGTGTACGAAAAGATAATAAACCTCGACAACGAGTCTCAGACCACTAGCTCTTCCAATAACGAGAAAGCCGGGGAACAAGAAAAAGAAGAAGACATTGCAGTTCTAGCGGAAGAGAAGATTGAACTCTTGTGTCAAGACCAGGTATGCGGCTCTGAGCTCCTTGCAGAAGGAGAAGGCCTGGGTGGGACTTTTCCTTTTTTTTTAATCCGTTCGATTGTGTCCGATTCTCAGAGACCGCCTGGACCAGTCCCTGCCGTTTTCTTGGCAAGGTTTTTCAGAAGTGGTTTGCCATTGCCTGCTTCCTAGGGCTGAGAGGGAGTGGCTGGCCCAAGGTCACCCAGCTGGCTTTGTGCCTAAGGCGGATCTAGAATTCACAGTCTTCTGGCTCCTAGCCTGGTCCCTTAGCCGCTATATCAGACCGGCTCTCAGGTGGGATACAGAAAGTCTGAATGTTCCAAACATTATACCGTACAGCAGAGAGAGAAAAGCTGTGTGGTCTGGAGTTTTGTAACTTGCCTCTTATGCTGCAGAGGGTTTGAACACTGATTCAGCAGCTGCTCCCAAATGGTTCTCCCTTGCCCCAAAGGATGAAAAATATTCCATTATCTCTAAGCCTTAGCCATTTGAAGACGCTGGCTGGGGAATTCTGGGAGTTGAAGTCCACTCTTCTTAAAACGGCCAAGGTTGAAAAGCACTGCATTAAATGACAGGGCCTCTCCTCATCTCCTGCTGCGCAGTAGCCTGCCTCAACCATTAAGTGGATGGATATGACTTCGAATGCACTGTCTGGCATCTTTTCTGGAAACTTTATTTTTTTTCTAGGATCGGTGGATAAGGAGAGAGTCTTCTGTGCAGTGCAGTATGCAGGGCAAAATTTCCCTGGGCAACAAGCGAGGCATGGAAAAACCGCACTGCTTTCTCCACAGAGGGCTCTCCTTGAGAAGGGAACAAGTCCAGCCACCCGATATCACTGATCTGGGGACAGTTTCAGGTTTATGCTTCTAGTGCACACGGGAGTTACTTATTTTGGGTGTGGTTCTGAGGCTTACATCGGCTCAGTATTTCTCAACCTTGGCGACTTTAAGATATGTGGACTTCAACTCCCAGAATTCCCCAGCTAGGCTGGGGAATTCTGGGAGTTGCAGTCCATATATCTTAAAGTCGCCAAGGTTGAGAAACACTGCATTAGCTTTTGGAAGAGAAAGTTGCAGGCTTCCAACAAAGTTAAGAACAAGGAGTGTACTTCTTCAGCTGGGGTATATTTGCCCCTAAATCTAAATTATTATCTTACATGACAGGTTTTGGATCCAAATATGGACCTTCGAACTGTCAAGCATTTCATATGGAAAAGCGGGGGTGACCTGACTCTTCACTACCGACAGAAGTCAACGTGAGCCAAGTGGTGGACCCAACTGGTTATTAATTGATTTGAGCTTCCTGTGCTGGTTCCAGCTGTAGTACTCTAGAACCCTAAATGCTAAGATCTGACACTTTTAATGCCTCTGCGCAGACAGAATCTACTTGAATTGAAGTGACTAATAAATCTGTAACATAGATGAAGTCTGTATGACATAAACTCAAGGTTGTCCATAGCAAAGTCAAGCAAGGATGACACAAGAAGCCCTTGACTGGTTCAGAGACAAGGTGACCCAGTGCAGATATCTGTGCGGTTCTCTTTTCATTTATTTCCAAGATTATCATCCTTCATTCACTCAAGCTTGATACGAAAACTTTTTCAGTCCTGCTGCTAACTCATTCTCAGATTTTTTTTTTTTTTAAAAACCCTGCATGTACTGTACTTTGCTAATACATTCCATATAGTAAATTTCGACCACTTTGCTAGATAAATCTACTTCCTGTGCAACAGGTTGCTCTTTGAACAGTCTCTGTAGTCTAGGCTGGAGAGGCTACTGTCCTTAAACTTGCTGATGATTCTCTTTCATCTGTGATTTTTTTTTCTAAGAAAACATTTTGATACTGACTAGCTATCAGTAAACCGTGTTATTACAGGGTCAGTTCAATGGTGTGAGCATCATGATGAATTTGTTCAGAATATTTTAACTAGACTTCAAGACCTAACAAGTCCTATAAGGTGACATCCTGGTTCAATTCCATAGGATTATGTTCTACATTTGACAGCAAACTTGATCTGTGTGATAGCAAAAAAAAGCTTTCCTCAAATTATTTTATATGCATTTTTGAGTATTTTTGTTGATGTTGTAAGCTGTACACACCTTGGCTTTTTTTTTGGGGGGGGGGCACTGTTTCTAAAAATATTTGACAGCTCTTTCATATCCTCATTGTAGTCTTGTAGAAACTTAATTTATTACAAAAGGTGGAACGGAACCCAATAGCTAGGCAAGAAAAATTGAATTTCGGTTTTAACTGAAACAGAAGCATCCCGATAACGTCACAGAGTTCTGATTTGAAACAGAAGCACAAAGACCTTTTTAAAAACACACTAATAAACCTGGATTCTTCCTTCCTTCCCTCTCCCTGATCTTCCTTCCTTCCTTCCTTCCTTCCTTCCTTCCTTCCTTCCTTCCTTCCTTCCTTCCTTCCTTCCTTCCTTCCTTCCTTCCTTCCTTCCTTCCTTCCTTCCTTCCTTCCTTCCTTCCTTCCTTCCTTCCTTCCTTCCTTCCTTCCTTCCTTCCTTCCTTCCTTCCTTCCTTCCTTCCTTCCTTCCTTCCTTCCTTCCTTCCTTCCTTCCTTCCTGATGTGCGCTGGATATAGACCACAGCTGGTAAGACACAGTAGGGACTGTTTTTGCAGCGGAGGAGCTGCTTGTACAATCACCATCTAAGCAGAGGAAGAGGAAATGGGCATTTGATCTAGCGGTCCGGTTGGGAATGGACAGGAGTTATACCAACCAGTAAAGAAAAGATGCTATAGGATGTTTTATTGACTAATAATATGCCTTTTGAGTTATCCAGCTGTCTTTCTCCAAGTTTTTTTCTCCTCCTCCTTTCAGGGGAGAATAGTTTTTCTACTGACCGTGTCGGAGGGGAAACAACAGCTGCTTTGGGGGGGTTTATTTTTTTTTCCTTGTTTTTATGGTGTGGTGCATAACCACATAGTGCTTAGTTATATAGATTGCAAGATTATCCAAGTGACTGGTGCTGCCGATAGACATGTTCGGGCTGGCCACCTGTGCTCCAGCTAACTCAAGTCATTGTTTAATGAAGGTCTGGTTCGGAATGATGCTTGCATGCGGCTTTCATACTGTGGGCATCTTCCTTTGTGTAAATTTCATCTTTTTTTCCATACAGGAGTATAGTTTGCCATGTCTGTGCAACACTGCAGTTTAGTGGAATAGGTGAATTCATTGGTTAAAGCTAACTGTAACTCGTCCCGAAATAGTAACCCTTAAAAGTCTGTAACTCTGAATTTTATACTCTCCATATCGTCACCGAAAGTAACGTTCACCCCGTTTGTTCTCCTGTTCCGTTTTTAAAATTAGCCAAGTTTTCAACTTTATTTTCTACATCTACAAGTAACAGTTTCAGAAAGATTAGCAGATGGCCTGCCAATGCCAAAAGGACAAATGTGTACTTCACAATTGTATAGAAATAAAAAAACTTTAGCTAAATTTTTAAGCAGCTTTGGGTGTTTCTTTTTAAAGATGCAATGTTGATTTCGCTGTTCCAAAAAGCAGAATGTAAGATTTACTGTCTGAATATGCTTTGCACTTGCTGTGCGACTTATGCCAGTGTTCATCTGGCATAGAAGCAGCTTATTATCTGGCGAGTCCTCATGTACAAACATCCCACATTTTCATGGAAGAATCTCCCCAGGGCGTGTTACAAAATTGGGCTCTGCTGCTTTCTTCAATTAAAATTTAGTGTGAAGTACAATCCGAGCATAGGACAATGGCCGTTAATCCTTGGCATTTTAGGACTTGCCTGGCAAAGTCCTGTGTGAAATGGAGGACTCCTGAGAGCAGTATGCTTGTAAAACAGCCTTTGAGAGAAAAGAAGCCAAATGCCAGCCATGCCTATCTTTGAAGAGGGTTTTGAAACAGCAGCTAGTAGGTTTGGCCAGATGGCTTTCTGGGCTGTGCTTTATTGATCTTGATCTCGCTATTCAGGCTGCCACTGGGTTGCTGGGCATAATTGCTCCTTTAACGAAAAAGCCATAAACAGCCGGAGGCCAGGATAGCTGAAGAACCAGCATAAACTAAGGCAGCATTTTCCAACTCAGAAGTCCCCAGCCAGCATGCTGGGAATTTGAAGTCTACACATCCTAAAGCTGCTGAGGTTGGGAAATGCTGGTCTAAGAAGTCTTCAGAAGTCCTTTCATGTGGTCCGTGCCACTACAGGTAGTCCTCACTTAACCCCCACAATCAGGACCAGAATTTTCATTGCTAAGTGAGGCGGTCATTAAGCAAACCCAACCCAATTTTATGACTTTTGTGGCGGTCATTAATGAATCATGCAGGTCCCCATTGATTTTGCTTGCCAGAAGCCAGCCAGGAAGGTTGAAAATGGTGATCACATGACCATGAGAAGCTGCAATGGTCATAAATGCGAACCAGTTGCCAAGCACCCAAATTGTGACCATGGGGACACTGTGACAGTTGTAAATGTGAGGACTGGTCATAAGTTGGTTTTTTCAGTGCTGCTGCTAAGTCCAGATGTCACTAAACAAATGGTTGTTAAGCGCAGACTAGTGGAGTCAGCCTAGGTTGATGGGATGATGAGACAGGAGTTCCGGTATGGCAGAGTCCCACCTGCGCAGCTCTTTCACTTCTGTTTAAGCAAGTGGTACCTTTTTGTTCTGCTTGCCTATATGTGGGCCTGCTCAAACCTCCTGACTTAGACTTAAGACTGGCTCCACATCGTATTTAAAAAGGTCCATATTTTGCCGTAAATCACTTTAAGACTTTAGGAGTTGGCAACATACCAAGTTAAGAAATTTTAAGAACAACAAAATGGCTTCAGATTAGAATAAATCTCTTCCAAAATAAAGACTGGCACCTTTCACAATCTTTAAAAGTAATTCTCTTTAAAAAGTTTTACTTCCAATCCAGAAACAACCCACAGAAAATGATCCTGTAAACAGTTCAGGAAAGCCCATTCTGCATGGTAGTGCTGCGCTTTTCAACCTCAGCAACTTTGAGATGTGTGGACTTCAACTTACAGGATTCCCCAGCCAGCATGCTAGCTGGGGAATTCTGGGAGTTGAAGTCCACGCGTCTTAAAGTTGCTGAGGTTGAGAAACATTTGAGTTAGTGTTATCTGATTGCCCCATTATTCATACTAGAAGTAATCTTGCTCACTTTCCGTATTAAAAGTCAGGAAAGAACTGCTTCCCCATCAAGAGGCAGTATCAAGTTACATTCAGCCAGTTATTTGCTTGATAGCATGGACCTGAAATTAAATTTAGTGTGAGCGTGCTACCTTCTCAGCAGACACACAGTAGCTTGACAGTAACTGACCAGGGCTTTGGCATAGCATTTGAAGCAACAACTCCTAATTTAGAACAGCAGAGTTAAAAATCCTACATTGCTAATGTAATCTGATTCTTCAGCTACTGCCCTAAGAAAGTTTTTCTGTGGCTGCATATGAATTTTATGCAGCAGCAAGCAATGATTCAACAGAGGTGTAAATAGTTCGCTGGGGTCAAATGTAAAACGGGTTAGGGGGATGACCCAGTCCGATGTACCTACATAATGAGACTGCACTTTTTTACAGGTGGGGGCCCCTTTTACTGCAATCCAGACCATCCTGTCCCCAGATACAGAGGACTCAAGGGCCTTATTCATGGGATCTGCTGTGGCAGGGAAAGAGGGACACTCTTTTGGGGGCTTGTACTGAATTCTGCTCATACGGGACAGGAAGCCTCGAGTGCAGGTCAGGGGATCAGCCTGGATCAAAGAACATTAAACACGTTGATTTTTGTTACGGGTCAGGTGGTATTTTAGAGTAAAAGATTTTAGATTCCTAAAACTTATCTAAAGTAAAGTTAATGGGGAAAAGAACAGTGGTAACATTTAAAAACAGCAACCCAGAAAAACTGGCTGAATAGCTTTACTGTAAGGAGTTTTCCGGTCTCACTCACCACCTCTCAGCCCTTCATAGCAATGGGGGGTGGGGGGGATGATTTGGTAAGGAAATATAAAGCAAAATAGGTGCACTAAGCCACAGAGAGTCTTAAGGCACCTATTTTAAAATAAAACCTCAACATTCTCAAAAGCTCCCTGAACTCCTACCTGCCCCTTCTGGCAATGCCATGGTGCTGCTGATGTGGCTTCCTTTTTTTAAACATATGATGTAGTTAGAGACAAGGAACTCTTTAGAAACAGCTTGTTCCTGAACTCCAATCACTAGTGTTATCACTGAGCAGGCCTAACACGGGTCTACAAACGTATTGCCGCCGCTCTCAGGAAGCTGAATTCTACTGTGATTCAAAAACAAACAATGTTTCTGGACCACATAAAACCAGGGCCTTCTGGGGCCAATAGCTTCAAAGCCCAACAGCAAAAAACGTCCTTTGGAGAGCTAGGCCTCTTTGGTTTCTTCAATCAATTCCTGGGCACGTTTGTCACTACCGTCTGTTAGGGGCAGCGTGGGGGGCTCAGCGGCATTGAGCTGCTGGACAGTTTCTTGAGCATCGGCATCCGCGCTAGACGTGGTGTTCAGAGACAGGTCCATAGGAAGGGGTGGCAGAGGGGACACGGAAGGCCTTCCCTCGTGTGGTTCTGGCGGAGCGTTCTCGCCTGCTTGGAGAGACACCGATTCTTCTGAGAATGGAAGAGAGGCCCGGTCTAAAGAAAAAAGACACACAGACTAACGTCGTTTGTAGCATTTAGCACAACAGGAAGTGGGTACAGATCTCATAGCAGTGACTCTGCTAATATTTGGAAAAAAAAAATGGCATGGACTCTACTGAAACAAAATGGATTTCGGATTGCTCCCGCTTTAGCAAGGATGTCTTCTCCCAAATACTTTTCCACTTTGAGTCACACACACACACACACACACACACACAACACACACCCATACCCCCACACATACAGGGTATACTAAAAGTCAGGCCCCGCAGATAATTTATTATATGAAATACATTAAATGTTTGCATTGGTTGACATTTTCTTCTTTGCTCATCTGGCACATGACCTTTGAACATTCCCAAGTACAAGAACAATTTTTCTGGAAAAAAAAATAAAAAAACACACTGTGATTGGCCTATGGGGCCTGATTTTAGTACACCCTCTGTGTTAATGTGTGTGGGTATATACTGTACATTCATTAATGCACACATACATATACATGCCCCCATATACATCGTAAGAGAGCCAGTTTGGTGTGGTGGTTAAGGCACCGAGCTAGAAACCGGGCGACCGTGAGTTCTAGTCCCACCTTGGGCACAAAGCCAGCTGGGTGCCCTTGGGCCAGTCCCTCTCTCTCAGCCCTAGGAAGCAGGCAATGGCAAACCACTTCTGAAATCTTGCCAAGAAAACTGCAGGGACTAGTCCAGGCAGTCCCTGAGGATCAGACATGATTGAATGGCGGGGAAACACACACACACATCATATAAAAATCAAACTGCTTACAGACGTGCTCTCAGAATCTTCATGGAGTTAGCTGAAGCTTTTTTACCCAGTTCTTTTGACAGAGATACCATCACTGGATGAAGATATATACGAGCGGCCAGTGAATTTTAGCCATCATAATTCTCCTTGAAGTTTATAAAATTGTTTGGACATAGACATTCAACCTTTTTTCACCCACTTCTTCCAAGCTCCTGCTTCAGCTACTTTGTCTGAATCTTTGGGACTCAGCTCACCCCAAAAAGGCATCCTTGGCGGAGGGGATTATGGGACAAACCCTGATGTGTTAGGGCACCAATAGCACATCTCGCTGATGTTCAGTGTAATATTGTTGGTGAGCAATATTCCTAATAAAGGAAGTTGCTCCCAGGCTGCTTTTCAGATTTCAGAGAAGAAGCTGTGTTACTCTGCTATAGCAAAAACAAGTATAAAGACTTCGGGTGGTTCTTGTTTAGCGACCACAATTGGGACTGGCAATTCATTCGCTAAGTGATGCGGCCGCTAAGTGGGAAATCACATGACCGCAACTATGCTCCACTCCCCCACCCTTTGGAATGCTCACCCCGGCGCTGGGATAATTAGCAAGAAGGAAATTAATGTTTGCATTTACATTTATTGGAGAGGAATGGATTACAAGAGAGTAAGGAGGCACATGGAGAATACACATCGAAAGGAATGTGCTAGTGCCGTCTGTTTGCCTAGCACACTTGTGGCTGTGAGCCCAAGTTGCTTAGGAGGCAAACAAAAGCCGAAGGCCTGAAAGTGTTTAAAGTCTTGTCAGTCACAGGCAGCAGCTGTGAGCTGGCTAATTAAGGTCACAGAGCTGAGCTTGTTAACTTGCCATTAGCACCTTTTGGAAAGTGCTGCAGAGAAAAGCAGCTCAGGAAGAGATTGCTTGTTTAGGCAATCTCTCTAGTCTGCGAGGGGGGAAAAAAAAGAAAAAATGGGTCAGGCATAGGACAACACGTACTGACTGACTGTAATGGTGAACTCATGACTGAGAGAAGGAGACTCTGCAAAGATTGTAAATGCGGACATTGGTCACAAAGTTACTTTTTCATCACTGTCGTAACTTTGAATGGTCACTGCCCAAGGCAGTTGCTAAGCGAGGTCTACCGGTAACTCATTTATTATGCATTAAGCTTTGGCGCAGGAATATACTTCATCAGATACATGGTGGACCAACTACAGCAGGCTACACTGTCTTTCAAGTTTTTGAGTGGGAATTACAGGAGTTGTATCCAATCCACATTCGGAGATTCTAGCTGGTGAACATTAGTGCAGAGGGAAAGTTGTTTAAGTATGGTCAATCACTCAGGAAAGTACATATTGGACAATTAACACTAAATCTATCCGATCTTGCATTTTGCTAACTATGGTAGAAAAAAAATCAAGTCTTTAAGATGCGAGAAAACAGGAGTTTTCATTGTCTTGAAATACTCAAGTTACAGCCGTTGACACACTACGTGACTTTGGCACACAGCAACTACGTGACTTTGGCTGATCTCAAAAAGCTAGCAATAGTACGTGTAATTACTATTTGGATAGGAGACCACTAAGAAATCCTAGAGCGGTAGGGTAGGATAGACTGGGCATTTGAAAGAAAATACTAGAATAAAGTAATGGGAAACCACTTTTATACTGCTGCTAAGAAAACTGCATGGACATGTAGTAGGAATTGAACTTGAAGGAGACTTTGCTTTTATAGCATTTTTGGTAAGGACACGCCAGAAACTATCTTTACTCTCTTTGCTATTAATATGGATGTGGTTATTTCTTGGTGATTTGTTGTCATTTATTAGATTTTTATACCACTGTAATCATACAACTCTCATGTCATTTTCACAGCAATATTTATATTATGGACTTTCATATGAGAGATAAAAGCTGAAAAAATAAATCAATTAAATCACCCCAAACTATACTAAAACCCAGGTAACACGGGCCTTTACTTTTTTAATTCAACCCCAGTGGCCAAATGGCTTCAAAATCTGCTTACCAAAATATGAATGAGTTTCACTGTTTGTAGATAAGCTACCAGAAGCTGCCAGGACATCTGTTAAATTGAAAGGAGGAGAGGAAGGCACGTTGGCTGTTTTTACTAAATCGATTAATTGGGGAAAAGCAGCTCCAGACATGTCGATAAAACCTGGGGGGAGAAGACAAGAGAGAAGGAAGAAGAAATACACCTGATGTCCAAAATAGAACCAGAACAATTGTAAGAGCACAGAAAAAAATCCTGCTTCCTCTTTGATACAATCACACTGAACATCAGTGAGATATGCTATCGGTGCCTTCATTCATTTTTGCTTTTACAAGGGGGTGTGGGCCATCCTGGTTTGCAGCATACTCAGATAGGATACCTAGGAGTGACGTCGCGTCTTCTGGAGCCATCCCACCCTCACGGTACCAAAGTAACGGTAAGGAGGGCAGATTTCATACCTCTCAACCATGGCTAGAGCAGGGTTTCTCAACCAGGGTTCTGCGGCACCCTTGGGTTCCGCGAGAGGTCACTAGGGGTTCCCTGGGAGATCACGATTTACTTAAAAAATTATTTCAGATTTGGGCAATTTCACCTTAAAGAGATAAGTTTCATTCTTTGTTTTCAGTTTAAGGACACAGTTAATGCATGTAGACAGCCCTACCCGTGAAACGAATATAGTAATTTTGTAACTTCCGGCCTATATTTGAGCCTGAATGTGCAGGGGTTCCCCAAGGCCTGAAAAATATTTCAAGGGTTCCTTCAGGGTCAAAAGGTCGAGAAAGGCTGTGCTAGAGGGACACGGTATAAAAGAAGCTGAACCACTGAGGCTGCAAGAAGCTGAAAGCTGAACAAGTCAGCCTTCAAGGTGATAATATTCCCTTTGCATCTTGCAAACTTACTCGTTCTCTGCAAGAAGAGTTAACTTGCACATTTGCCTAGTCAGAGGCCAAAGAACTCAACTCCTCCTCATACATAGTAAAGGTAAAGGTTTCCCTTGACATTAAGTCCAGTCGTGTCCGACTCTAGGGGGCGGTGCTCATCTCCGTTTCAAAGCCAAAGAGCCGGCATTTGTCCAAAGACACTTCCTCTGTGGTCATGTGGCCGGCATGACTAAACGGAACGCCGTTACCTGCCTGCCGAAGCGGTACCTATTAATCTACTCACATTTGCATGTTTTCGAACTGATATCCCCCTGATGTGCTGGGCCACAACTCCCATAAATGCAGCATGGACGGTAAAAAAGCTGTTTGAAAGGAGAGATGCTGAATTACCTGGGTCCATGACTCTCTGGAGAGGAGGAGGAGGAGGAGGGTGGAGGGAATTTTCTGCTGAATAGGGAGTCACGCTGCGACTGGAGCTGTAATCCAAACTCTCGGCTTCTTCGCTCTGGGAGGCAGGTGCCAACAAGGAAGCCTAAAATAAAGAACCCATTTTGACTGCCTGCGAGAGGGACCTTCCCCCACGGCCGTTTAGATGCCTCTTTCTTTCTCCGCTGATCAACCAAGGTAGAGGGCTGAGTTCACAGACCATGCTAAATCGTAACGTGGCTTCTTCAGTTTCAGTTCAGCCACTTGAACACATTATGTATTGATCAGATTTATACCCGCCTTTCACCCAGGAGCTCAAGACATGGGATGGCGCACCCACATCTTCCTCCACAACAACCCTGTGAGGTAGGCTGGGCTGAACGAGAGCAACTGGCTCAAAGTTCCCAGGGAATTCCATAGTGGGCTGGAGTAGCGAACCCAGGTCTCCAAGTTCCTAGTCTAGCACCTTAACCTTCACGCCACGCTGGCTCTCATTTAACATATTACAGGTAGTCCTCACTTACCAATAGTAATTGGGACCAGGAACTCCATTGTTAAGCAAGACAGCCATAAGGGGCAACATCACATGACTGCACTGGCTTATGACGGCCATTCCAGCAGTCCCAGTTGCCGTTGTCAGGTGAGTCCCATATGGCTGCAGCATCCACGGTCACATGATCACCATTTGCGACCTCCTGCCAGCTTCCCCATTGACCTCGCTTGTTGGAAGCCAGCAGTGAAAGTTGCAAATGGTGATCATGTGACTGTGGGACGCCACAACATCGCGGTCGCAAGCCGGTGGCCAAGCGCCCAAATTGCAATCACACGACCGCAGAGATGCTCCAACGGCCGCAACTATGAGGACCTGTCGTAAATCCCCCTTGCTCAGCACCTTTTAACTATACATTAAGTAAGGACTACCTGTATTGGCAGAGGGGGAATTATTTGCTGAAAAAAGAAAGGAAAAGGGATTACATGAATGTTTTATCATTTAGGCTTTGCCATTAATCTTACAATTATTTTCACATCATATGATACAATACGCATACCTAACTTTAAAAGAAAATTTGGTAATCTGCTCTAATTATACCAGTCTGTATGTTTAATCTTCTGCCTACTTAAATAAAAGTATCAGCCAGGTCAGTGAAACTGAGCAGCAAATGTAACAGTGCAGCCACCGGTGATCAACGTCCTAATGCTCAGGAAGTTAAGGTGCTTTCAGAGAGAATGCTTAGACTCAGTTCCCAAAGAAGATAAAACAGCTGAATCTGACTGAATTTTAATTTAATGTCTACGTATTGTCTCCTTATCACTTTAAAGATCGGGTGTCCCCTTCCTGTTATTTGAAGGAGATATTCAATTATATTCACTTCTACTACTTTGAATTTTGAATAAAGCGTGTTTTTGGCCTTTCCAACCCAACCAAATGGTGGAAAGAAATTGTATACAGGGACTCAAGACCCTTGTCAGCACAATCACTGTTAAAAAGTGATCAGCAAAGGACCACCGTTGGTATGGCGAGAGAAGCCAGCAAAAGAAAGGTTAAGTTTAAATGTGGGCAGGATCCAGCTAGGCCAGTGTTCCTCAACCGTGGCAACTTTCAGAAGTGTGGACTTCAACTCCCAGAATTCCCGTGCAACCCCTCCACCACCACTGCATCCAATGGGAGGAGCAGCTGGACAACGGTTTGGAATGCTGTTGACTGCTCCATTCTAAGCCCACCCCCGAGTCACGTGACCCAGAGCGTGTACAGCCTTCCACAGAAGACAACACCGATGCCTCCTATGACCACGGGTGATAAAGCTGCTGGAGAGAATTCCAGAAGTCAGGCTCTTCAGGGTTATCACATTATTCTTTCCATGCTTTGGTGCTCTCTCCTCTTTCAGAAGGAACAAAGACTAAAACTTGGGTGGGCTGCTTTTTTTTCCGGCTGGAGGTGCCTGCCTTTTTGGTGCATTTTTTTTCCTCACAGCCAAAGGTCCAGGAAGCACAGCGGTCGTGCAAGGACACTGTTAGATGGGCAGGGCCAGAATATTTAGCCCTCCTGAAATAACCCAGGCAAGGCAGGGAAGGTGCTGAATGAAATAAGTGATCAGAAATGTAATGCGTCCATCTTATGCCACAGTTATTTGGCAGTCAGCCTCCCCATTTCAGCAGTGAGGACCTGGGGATCTCAGAGGCTGCTAAAAGCTGGTGGGGTGGGGGGCACTGTGGCTCCCTGCTCCCCCCATAAAGAACATCGATTTGCTCACGATATGAACAGGAGGCAGCTTAGCCGTGTCCAGAACGGAACGCCCTACCTCCATGTAGCCATTAGCTGGGCATTCTGGGGGTGTGTCTCCAGCAGGCAAAGGAGAAGGGGGTCTGGCCTCTGCCGCTTTCTTTGGGACCGCAGCCTGGGTGGGAATCCTGTGCAGATAGCCGTATCCAATGCCACATCCTAAGCTGCACGAGAAAGCAGACAAAGGAAAGGCATCAGAAACTGGTTTTTAAAACATAAAGCTTAACAAGGAGGGAGCCACGAACAGAAAGTCTGTTATCACGGAAACCCTACGAAAGGCGCTACCTTTGGGTCGTCACAGAGAACGACTAAGCCTCTGCCCACAAAGGAGATGCCCCACAGTCGCCAGCCTGAAAGGAGAATCTAAACCCCCTCCTCACCCTTGCAGGAGAAAAAATGGAGGGGGAGCTGAAGTGAGGCCCTGCCGCCCTCCCAATCATTACAACCCCACCCAAGGCGGAAAACCCCCTTTCCTCTTTTGCAGAAGACATGTGGGGGGTGGGGACAGGGCTCAGCCATTTCCCCCTCAGGAGACTGAGGTGACATTTCTATCTTCCAATATCCATCTATTTCACAGGTGCTCTTCTTATTCAGGCTTACGTCTATGTGCCTCTATGCAGCTTCATAGCTAAAATCAGTCTGTGTGAATTACTTGTCTCCTGATTCTCCCAAGTTCTACTGCTACGTGAGCACAAAAGGTGACTGTCTACAGAGGAAGATTTTACCCTTCTATTATATGAACTTCCTTCTCGATTCCAGAACCAACCACCCATCCATTCTGTCTTAACTTTTCTCCCAAAGGATGTTTTTTTTTTTGGGGGGGGGGGGGCAGGACATTTTCCATTTTTTCCCAGGCTGTTCTCTCTCCCTCCTCTGCTACACCCTTGACACACCCACTAAGCCAGGGTTCTCTTCTCTACAGGTAGTCCTCGACTTACGACCACAATTGGGACCGGAACTTCCATCACTAAGCAAGGCAGTCACTAAGTCAGTCATGCCCGATTTTATGACCTTTTTGCCACGGTCGTTAAGTGAATCATGTGGTTGTCAAGCAAATTTGGCTTCCCCACTGACTTTGCTTGTCGGAAGCTGGCTGGGAAGGTCACAAATGGCGATCACAGGACCCCAGGATGCTGCAACTGTCATAAATATACACCGGTTCCCAAGGGCCTGAATTTTGATCATGTGACCACAGGGATGCTGCTACAGTTATAAGCGCGAGGACTGGTCGAAGGTCACTTTTTCAGCACCGTTGTAACTCTGAACAGTCGCTAAGCGAATGGTTGTAAGTCAAGGCCTACCTGTATTTTATTTTGAATGTAAAGACCATAGTCTTAGCATTGCATACCGATTACTGTATTGTGCTGATGCCAAAAAAGGAAGGACATGGGAAGTGGATAGAGAAAAGGAATTGGAAGGATGTCATGGTGGTTTTCCAGTGCACTTGAAGTAGATTACATGGGGAAACTCTCAGCTCAGACATTCCACCCCAAAGCAAACTCCTATTCATGGGTTATTCCCAAAATGAATTACCAAGGTATCATTGGACCTAGTACTACATTAAGAAGAAAGGACAAGATCCAGAACTCACTAGGAGGCCAAGGATCAGCCTGAACTTGCCTATATACCATACCTCACAATTTCTGAATTCATACCTTCCTTCTCCACCCCAGGCTCCGTTGGGGGTTACAAAAACCTCTCGGCAGGAATCTGTTTCGGTGTTATAGACCATCAGCTTCAGAGGTTTCCCCTCGTGGGAATCAATCAGGGAGAAGAAATCTTCGGACTGAGCAAGAGAGATATCCATCATTTACACCGCAGCAACATGCCACCCTTCCCCTTTTTACCACCAGCGGGCATCCAGTTCCTGGAACAAGGTCTGTTAGGGCAGAGAATTGGTAGCCTGCTCCTGGATCTGGAAGACCCCCTCTTGAAGGAAGTTGAATTGGTTTTTCCTGCACAATGCAGGAGAGTTGGACAGGATGACACTTGGGGTCCCTTTCAATTCCACAGCTCTAGGATGCTGTGCTCTCCAGGCACCCACCCAAAAGGGGCCCTTAGCGGGTGCTACCAAAATACAACAAAACACCATAATGCAGGGTTTTTCCACCAGGGTTCCGTGGCACCCTCGGGTTCTGCAAGAGGTCACTAGCGGTTCCCTGGGAGATCACGATTTATTTTAAAAAATATTTCAAGCTCAGGCAACTTTACATTAAAGAGGTAAGTTTCATTCTTTATTTTTAGTTTAAGAACACAGTTAATGCATATAGACAGGCCTACCCATGAAACAAATACAATAATTTTGTAACCTCTGGCCTATATTTGAGCCTGAATGTGCAGGGGTTCCCTGAGGCCTGAGAAATATTTCAAGGGCTCCCCCAGAGTCAAAAAGGTAAGGCTGCCATAATGTGATAGGATTTTTTTAAAGTGGCAAGCCTTCATGAGTTGTGGCCAGGGAGAAGAGAAGACACGCTTTGCGAGCAGAGATGTCCACCAGGGTGCGGGGGACAAGGGTAGGCAAATGACAAAAGCAGCATTATGCCCTAAACTCTGCCCCTCCTGTACATACAGCCACATGCATGTATGAATCGGGTGGAGCTTGCATCAAGATGGCACAGTGCTGTTTTCATCATCTTGACTAAAATGGGTTTTCAAACTTTTTCAGGCCAGAGATCCTCTTAGTTTAAAAAAAAATCCACAAAGACCTGATCAAGAGGCTGAGCCCTAATGACAGAAAACTGGCTGCTTCTGAGTAAACTTTTTCTTCCTCCCCTTAGTCTCAAGTCCTTGGGGACCCTTAGGGGTCTGCAGACCACAGTTTGAAAAACCCTAGCCTAGAGCATCAGGCCCTGAAAGCACTTCTGCCTGGGACAGCAAGAAACAGGAGAGTTTGACCTTTTTGCTGTAGATTAGATGCAAGGGGAAGGGGGGCATGGGAAATGTGGCATGCAATGCTCTGTCTTCCCCATCTGTGCAGACTGATATTTTCCCACCATGTTTTGGTTAATTGTGCTTCTGAGTGAAGCTTTCTCAAGCTCTGGGCAGCAAAGGGATGGAGCCTGGAACCAAAGGACAGCTTTATGCACAGAAATGCTTCCCCAGTAGGAAATCAAGTGCAAGAGAATAAAAGGTGAAAGAAAGTAAGTGCAGGGTAGTCAAAGCCTGGGAAATATTCTCAGTCATCATCCCCAAAAACTAACAGCTCCCTTCACACTTTGGGGCCTGTTATAACTGAGTCTTTACCTCCTGGAGTATCTGATCTGATCCAACAATATAGTCAGAATGAGGCTTCAGGCCAGCTAATGCTGCCGGGGAAGCTGGCTCTACACCCTAAACAGAGAGAAAGACCTTGGTCAGTCAGGTTATTCAAGCATATTCAACAGAGCCAGTGGGAAAAGCATCTTAATTCAGGGGATGGTAAACTTTGGGGAGCGGGGGTGCCTTCGAGTCAGTCTTGATTCCTGGTGACTGCCTGGAGAAGTCCCTACCGTTTTCTTGGCAAGATTTCACAAGTGGTTTGCCATTGCCTGCTTCCTAGGGCTGTGTGTGTGTGACTGGCTCAAGGTCACCCAGCTGGCTTTGTGCCTAAGGCAGGACTAGAACTCAGTCTTCTGGTTTCTAGCCTGGTGCTTTAACCACAATTCTAAACTATTCCAAAGAAATCTCATGAGCTAATTTTCCGTAAGATATAACTAAGGATGGACCAACACTTTGGAAACACACTTGTTCCTCATTTCTAACAAAGTGGAATGAGAAAGTTTCTCATTTTTCACTGAAAAATTTCCACTATATGTTAAAAAGAGCATTGCCAGGAAACGAAAGGAGGGGGCGCAGGGGAAAAAAACCACAATTCTTTCAAAAAGAATCATTCTACAAATAAGCATCTAAATTAGTGTTTCTCAACCTTGCAACTTCAAGCTGGGTGGACTTCAACTCCCAGAAGTCTCCCAGAGAGCTTTTGGTCTAGTGGTTAAGGCAACAGGCTAGAAACTAGGAGACTGTGAGTTCTAGTCCAGCCTCAGGCATGAAAGCCAGCTGGGTGACCTTGGGCCAGTCCCTCTCTCTCAGCCCAAGAGCCAATCAGGCGTGGTAGGAGAGTTCTAGTCCCGCCTTAGGCCTGAAAGCCAGCTGGGTGACCTTGGGCCAGTCCCTCTCTCTCAGCCCAAGAGCCAATCAGGTGTGGTAGGAGAATTCTAGTCCCGCCTTAGGCATGAAAGCCAGCTGGGTGACCTGGGGCCAGTCCCTCTCTCTCAGCCCAAGAGCCAATCAGGTGTGGTAGGAGAGTTCTAGTCCCACCTTAGGCATGAAAGCAAGCTGGGTGACTTTGGGCCAGTCCCTCTCTCTCAGCCCAAGAGCCAATCAGGTGTGGTAGGAGAATTCTAGTCCCGCCTTAGGCATGAAAGCCAGCTGGGTGACCTTGGGCCAGTCCCTCTCTCTCAGCCCAAGAGCCAATCAGGCGTGGTAGGAGAGTTCTAGTCCCGCCTTAGGCCTGAAAGCCAGCTGGGTGACCTTGGGCCAGTCCCTCTCTCTCAGCCCAAGAGCCAATCAGGCGTGGTAGGAGAGTTCTAGTCCCGCCTTAGGCCTGAAAGCCAGCTGGGTGACCTTGGGCCAGTCCCTCTCTCTCAGCCCAAGAGCCAATCAGGCGTGGTAGGAGAGTTCTAGTCCCGCCTTAGGCCTGAAAGCCAGCTGGGTGACCTGGGGCCAGTCCCTCTCTCTCAGCCCAAGAGCCAATCAGGCGTGGTAGGAGAGTTCTAGTCCCGCCTTAGGCCTGAAAGCCAGCTGGGTGACCTTGGGCCAGTCCCTCTCTCTCAGCCCAAGAGCCAATCAGGTGTGGTAGGAGAGTTCTAGTCCTGCCTCAGGAATGAAAGCCAGCTGGGTGACCTTGGGCCAGTCCCTCTCTCTCAGCCCAAGAGCCAATCAGGCGTGGTAGGAGAGTTCTAGTCCCGCCTTAGGCCTGAAAGCCAGCTGGGTGACCTTGGGCCAGTCCCTCTCTCTCAGCCCAAGAGCCAATCAGGCGTGGTAGGAGAGTTCTAGTCCCGCCTTAGGCCTGAAAGCAAGCTGGGTGACCTTGGGCCAGTCCCTCTCTCTCAGCCCAAGAGCCAATCAGGCGTGGTAGGAGAGTTCTAGTCCCGCCTTAGGCCTGAAAGCCAGCTGGGTGACCTTGGGCCAGTCCCTCTCTCTCAGCCCAAGAGCCAATCAGGCGTGGTAGGAGAGTTCTAGTCCCGCCTTAGGCCTGAAAGCAAGCTGGGTGACCTTGGGCCAGTCCCTCTCTCTCAGCCCAAGAGCCAATCAGGCGTGGTAGGAGAGTTCTAGTCCCGCCTTAGGCCTGAAAGCCAGCTGGGTGACCTTGGGCCAGTCCCTCTCTCTCAGCCCAAGAGCCAATCAGGTGTGGTAGGAGAGTTCTAGTCCTGCCTCAGGAATGAAAGCCAGCTGGGTGACTTTGGGCCAGTCCCTCTCTCTCAGCCCAAGAGCCAGTCAGGCGTGGTAGGAGAGTTCTAGTCCCGCCTTAGGCCTGAAAGCCAGCTGGTTGGCCATGGGCCAGTCCCTCTCTCTCAGCCCACCCCACCTCACAGGGTTGCTGTTGTGGGGAAAACAGGAGGAGGACGGAGTATTACGTATGTTTGCCGCCTTATTTATAAAAATAATAAAGGCGGGAAAATAAATAGATAGATAGATAGATAAATAAAATTCCCAAGAAGTCACTGAAAGCCCAATCCAACATGGATTCCCCAATTCCTCCTTACCAGCACATGCCATACGTGTTCGCTGGCGCCTTGGAAACTGCAGAATCGCACACTGGCCCCTAACAGTCCCTGCCCTCCCCACATATTGCTGGGGATGACCTCCACTTCCCGCACTTTCATTGTTTTTATGTTGTAGACCTCCAGTTTCACAGCTTTCTCAACATTGGCTTTTAGCAGATCTTTCAGAGTGTCACCTTCTTTATTCTACAAGTGGGGGAGAAAAAACAAACACTAAAGCTTTATTTCTGGACATGGTAGCAAACACATGCCAAAAAAAAAAAATTGGCTGGAAGCATTTAGCCAGTAAAGGTAGGAAACAGAATGTTTCTTTCATTCATTCATTCATTCATTCATTCATTCATTCATTCATTCACTCACTCACTCACTCACTCACTCACTCATTCACTCATTCATTCATTCATTCATTCATTCATTCACTGATTCATTCATTCAATTTAGATGTCCACCCATCTCAACATATGACTCTGGGTGGCTAACAGGCAATAAAAAAAAGATAAAAACATCACAGCAAAACAATAATGTTGGGCTGTTGGTCCAGTAATGCTGTTCTTAACTCCATAAATTGTTCATAATTGTCTGATATGTGAAACTATAACATTCTATTTTTATTGGTGGGGATGTGGTTTTCCCCTTGGTAGTGCCTTGATTAGGGTACTACCTAATCAAGGTAGTGCAATTAGGTTACTACTAATCAATCTGCTTGATTGTTTGATAAATCGATTGATTACGATAAAATTTTAAAACAAGCTAAGAAGGAAACGAAAAGACCAGAATGCATCCCCTCCGGCTGCCAACACCCAGGCAAGCAGGGATCCACGCCAGGCAAACAATCAAGCAGGCAAACAATCAAGCGGAAAACAATACCCTGACCGAGGAATTACCAAGGAGAAAACCACACCCCCACCAACACGGGCCGGGCAGGGCAGGGCAGGGCAGGCCGCCCTATATAAACAGGCAGCAAAGCCAACACTCCCTGGCACTGATGATGTCACCTGGTTGGGCAATGAAACGTCTGCAAGCAAACAGCCAAGCTCAGAGAGCACCAAGGACTCCACAAGAAAGCATGTGTTAGCTGAAATAGGAAAACATTACTTCTAAACCAACATTTCTGGGCAAGATCAAAAAACGACAGCTTGCCACGTTGACCAAAGGAAATACCAGCTGGAAGCTACCAGCCGGACTTCCTCCTCAACTGTGTGTGCCTTTACTCAAGCAGCTCTTAATCTGTTAATTATTGAAAATGAGGATCATCGCTGGCCAAATACTGGCTGTTGATTTGGTGACTCAGCAATAGATCAACAAACCTCCCTACCTTCCTTCCAAAGCCGTGCTGAAAGGGGCGGCTCGATCGCACCAAACCTGCTTGACGCTCAAAAACTGAAGATGCTTCAAGCAAACAAGGGTGCTGAGATGTAACAATGCAGAACAGGCTCCTGCCAGAAATAAGGTTGGCCTTTTAGTAACGGCTATCGGAACCTGGTGAAAATGGAGCTTTCCCATTTTCACCAGGTTCCGATAGCCATTATGAAGAGCATTTGTCACCACTGTTTTAATAATTTCAGTTTATTCTTTGATTTGACTTGCATATTGTTGTGGTTGAGGAGGTTGCTTTGAGGTTAATCCTAGAAGTTTTAATTTCTACTGCATGTCTTCTGTTTCTCTAAGCCACTGGGAGTCCTAAAGGACTGGGTGGCAAAGAAAACCAGTAAATAAAATTAATGAATCGTATAAAGAAAGTAAAGCTACATTAATGGTGGGAGAGTAACACTTCAGCTTCTAGTCCAGAGCTATCTCTGAAGCCCACGATTGAGCCTTCAGAGACAGGCAGTCAAAAGAACTGGGCTTTGCTTTCCAAAGATACAGGTAGTCCTCATTCAGTGACCATTCATTTAGCGACAGTTCAGACTTATGATGGTGCTGAAAAAAACCAACTTACTACCGGTACTCACACGTATGAACGTCGCGGTGTGCCCACAGCCACGTGATCACGATTCAGGTGCTGGCAACTGGCTTGTATTTATGACAGTCACAGCATCCTGTGGTCACAGGATCACCATTTTCAAACTTCCTGGCCAGCTTCTGGCAAGCAAAATCAATGGGGGAGGCCACATGATTCACTTAACAACCATGTGGTTCACTTAATGACTGCGGTGATTTGCTTAATGACCACTTCGTTTAGCAACCAAAATCCTTGTTTTCAATTATAGTCATTAAGCAAGGACTACCTGTATTTATTTTTTAAAACAGCTCTCACCCATTTCAGCTGGATTTCAATTCTCACTATCAGCTATGAAGACAACAACTGCATCGCCAGCACCAAATCCTAGTTCCCTCATGGGGAAGGGATTGAAAAACTGCAAGTCCACCTTCGGCTTTCACAAGCCACATCTGAAGGCCTGAGTCCCTTTCAGGCTCAGAGCCACCAACAGGGAGGAAGAGTCAGTGAGTTCAGATCTTACTAATCTGGGTCACCTATGGTTATCAAGCAACTTCTGCCACAACTTCCCAGCAGGTCAGTCTAGAACAAAAGAGTTCTGGTCATCATCTACAGTTCTGGAAAGCTATTCTAAGAAGGGAACAAGTTTGGCAGATCAGTTCTTCATGTTGTACCCTAAAGCAGTGTTTCTCAACCTTGCAACTTTAAGATGTGTGGACTTCAACTCCCAGAATTCTGGGAGTTGAAGTCCACACATCTTGAAGTTGCCAAGATTGAGAAACACTGCCCTAAAGTGACTTGCTAAATTCCTCAGGCTTCCAAGATGCAACTGAGTTGGTGAGAGGGAGACAAGAGGCAGACTGTACCTACCAAGGGTGCAATTTGGTCCAAGGACCTCAAGTTGCCAATTCCTGCTTTATATTATTTATATAACCATTCATTCCATATTTTATTTACTGTCTGCATTCATTACACACTTTACTCAATCATATGTCAATCTGGTCGTACTTCCCACTTCTTACTACACTAATTGTATATGGTGGTCCTAACTCAAAGTTATTTGCTTTTTATTTGCTGAGGTCTCTACTAAACTTCACAGGAACACAGCAAACTTCTGCTTGATTGCAATTGTTATCAGAAGGCACGGAGTTTGATTCTTATGGTGGTTAAGGGTACTGAACTTCCATATCTATCACCTTTATTCAATTTCATTCTTTTTTTTACATACAGCTTCACAGAATATTATTAATAATCCCTCTCTGCAATATGCTTCTTGTGCAGTTTTTTGGTGTCTGGCCATAAACTGTTAAAGCTAAAAGTATCTCACACATACACGCAATCCGAAGACAAGGGCAGCTTCCACTGTCTTGGCTTTCTGAAATGCATAAAAATGTGGCTGATCTGAAGGTCTCTGGGATTTGACTGTGGTAAAGTTCCTGGTGCCAGGAATATTATTATTTTTCTATGATTAATTGTACTTTTAATTGTAATTATACACTGTATTTGTTTTACTGCATATTATTGTATTTTACTATTGTTACTGTTGCATCAGCTGCATCTGTTCCACATCACTTAAACTCAGTTTAATTTTTTTTTTAAAAGTTGACTGAAGCGATTTATAATTTCCTAAGTAAAAAGCCAATTTGAGCCAGTTTGGTCTAGTGGTTAAGGTGCTGGGCTAGAAACCAGAAGTCTGTGAGTTCTAGTCCCGCCTTAGGCATGAAAGCCAGCTGGGTGACCTGGGGCCAGTCCCTCTCTCTCAGCCCAAGAGCCAATCAGGCGTGGTAGGAGAGTTCTAGTCCCGCCTTTGGCATGAAAGCCAGCTGGGTGACCTGGGGCCAGTCCCTCTCTCTCAGCCCAAGAGCCAATCAGGCATGGTAGGAGAGTTCTAGTCCCGCCTCAGGCACGAAAGCCAGCTGGGTGACCTGGGGCCAGTCCCCCTCTCTCAGCCCAAGAGCCAATCAGGCGTGGTAGGAGAGTTCTAGTCCCGCCTCAGGCACGAAAGCCAGCTGGGTGACCTGGGGCCAGTCCCTCTCTCTCAGCCCAAGAGCCAATCAGGCGTGGTAGGAGAGTTCTGGTCCTGCCTCAGGAATGAAAGCCAGCTGGTTGGCCATGGGCCAGTCCCTCTCTTTCAGCCCAAGAGCCAATCAGGCGTGGTAAGAGAGTTCTAGTCCCGCCTTAGGCATGAAAGCCAGCTGGGTGACCTTGGGCCAGTCCCTCTCTCTCAGCCCAAGAGCCAATCAGGCGTGGTAGGAGAGTTCTAGTCCCGCCTTAGGCATGAAAGCCGGCTGGGGGACCTTGGGCCAGTCCCTCTCTCTCAGCCCAAGAGCCAATCAGGCGTGGTAGGAGAGTTCTAGTCCCGCCTTAGGCATGAAAGCCAGCTGGGTGACCTTGGGCCAGTCCCTCTCTCTCAGCCCAAGAGCCAATCAGGCGTGGTAGGAGAGTTCTGGTCCTGCCTCAGGAATGAAAGCCAGCTGGTTGGCCATGGGCCAGTCCCTCTCTTTCAGCCCAAGAGCCAATCAGGCGTGGTAAGAGAGTTCTAGTCCCGCTTTAGGCATGAAAGCCAGCTGGGTGACCTTGGGCCAGTCCCTCTCTCTCAGCCCAACCCACCTCACAGGGTCATTGTTGTGGGGAAAATAGAGGAGGAAGGAGTATTAGGGATGTTCGCCACCTTGAGTTATTTATAAAAATAATAAAGGTGGGATAAAAATTAAATAAATAAATGAACAATTGTACCACCAACAGTTAATTGCATGAACACATTAAGTGCATACATGCACATACACAGGTGCGCACACATATACACACATGCATGCACATACAGAGAACAGTGACTTCTCTTAGCTATTTACCAGTCTGGTGTGTCCTATGGTAAGTATGAAATCAAAGAATGGCTCCAATCCAGCCTGCTGAGCAGGGGAATTTTCCTGAATCTGCAAAAATATCAAAGGTGACACATGTATACACTGCATGAAAAGGAACATCAGCGCAAGAATGCATGACCTAAAGGAAATTGGGTGCTTAACGCAAAAAGTGCCTGAAATAAGCATGTATATAGACTAACCATAAAAATTGGCTAGTAATAGCTGAGGCAGCTTCTTATAATCTGGAGCCCCTAGACTGAAGCTGCCCAGCCCAGCAAATTGGACAGATGCACTTCCTTGTCCCAGAGGCAAGATCTCATGCAGTTAAAAAGGAGACAAGGTCACGGTGTTTCATAGCAAGCTTCCTGCAGACTTCACAATTTGGGGGTTTTAATTTTTTTGCAAGCAGGAGGTCTACTTCCCAGATTTGGGGTTAAACATTCTCCACGGAACTTCTTGCAGCGCACTCAAAAATACTGCTTAGTCTCAGAGCCGCTCAGCTAATGCATTTCTAGACATAAAAGGCAATGTTTCCTTTGAGTCGAGCTTGACTCCTGATGTCTTTGTGTGCACACCTGTGTAGCTCCCTTGGCGGCAATACGGAAAGGCTTTGACGTGGCTGTTTTTTTTTCTTTTCAGGGTGCTTAACTTTTCAACCTGAAAGCCATGAGTGAGGGCAACGTACCACGAAGAACAAGTTAAACTTCTCAAACCAGTAAACAAGCACCAGGTTTAGAGACCTCACCCAGCACCCTTCTTTAAAAAAAGAATAAACCGCTTCTGCAGTCATGATTCGTAACTTCTGCACACAGCGTTAGGAAGACACAGCACAAGACAAGGCTCGGTCATTCTGACCCACCCAATCTACAGGAACCACTTGATGTGTCAGATCATTCCCATCCTCCCCAGCCAATCTGGCCACTGAGACAGGGGTTGCAGAATGCTGAGGATTGTATTCTGACACACCGGATGAGCACCAGGTGGGGAAGAGTGCATTAGGGAGACTGTTCCTGTGTGGTATTACTCCAAACATCCCTCAAGGAGGCATATGGCATGATCCTTCCAAGATATTCACATGTGTAGTCATGTTCTACCTTTACCAATGCAAGTTCAGGCTTTGCATTAGGATGTCCCCTTTAACAAAAATAATAGCCCTAGGAAAAAAATATTAGATTTGACGTGCAGAAAATAAACAGGCACGTGGCAACAGCTGTTTTAGGGGAGTCAAGTTCTTTCCATGAGGTTTCAGTGAGCATGTTTTTATTCCTACTGCCTTTTGCAAATTTCCTTAACTTCAGCAAAAACAGGGAGGGAATCAGTATTTTCAATACATCAGCAATAATCCTTCCTACAAAGCAACGTTACTTATTAACAGGGAGAGCAACAAATTGAGTTATACTGTGGCAGGGCAGGTTTTCAGTAATTACAAACAAAGCTAACCAGGGCCTGATTACGGCTTGCTTGGAAAACCAGCAAGGAAACCTCAGAGCTGGGGCGGGAGAAAAATACCCTGGATGAGGGCAAGGCTCAAACTCTTCCATAGAGCCGTCAAGGAAGCTGCCCAGGTGGCCTCACCAAAAGCAGTTCAGGCGTTTCTGTTTTTCCATCTCATTTGTCCAACTTTCTCCTCTTGGGGACTGGAAGCTCCTAACTGAGGCTCTGTGATTGCTGCTCTTCTGGGACCCTTTTCAGGTGGCCAAAAAGGGTGAAAATGCTTGAAGTCAGCAATTACACCCAGCAAAAAAAAAAAAAAAGCCAGCAGTTACACCCAGCCTTAGGGACGGTGCTTCCCATGATCCCTTCCCAGCTGATCACTTGCCATCCAGAGATATTGGGTGAATGCCCATCATCCCCACCCACTGGATGAGAACAATGGGTACTGGAGTCCATCACCTTTGCAGAGAAGCCGTTCGGGGACCAACAGTGGCTAGCCTTCTGTGGAAGCCGATGCCCCCCCAGAGGGATTGGAGTAATGCCCGTCGTTCCCACCCGCTGGCTGGGGATGATGGGCGCTGGAATCCAGCTCCGATCTCGGGCCGGCTACGCCCCGGTTGGCTCCGTCTTCAGCCTCCAGGGGAACGCTGCTTACCCCGTGCACATGATAGCCCTCGGAGCCCCCGTCGGGAACCTCGGAGCTGGAACCCAGCCCCATGGCTGCCCGGAGAGAGGCCGGCTCAGGTGCTGGGAGGAGACCTCGTCGGCCTCAGCCGCTCCCCCGCCGCCTCCATCGCCGCCGGCCGCGGACAGCACCCCTCTCCAGCTTCCAACGCTGCAAGCCCGGCGGCGCATGCGCGAGCGGCGACCGCCTAGAGGGAAAAGCCGGCGGAGAGAGCCGAGTGACGCATTCGCGCCTCATAGGCTGCAGCGCCCGCCTGTCGCCGACGTCCACGACCGAGCGGGCAGGGGCTTACCAACGAAGGGGGCGGGGGAAACTCCCGTTTCGTCTCCTAAGGAAAGAATGACGAAGTGGGGGAGGGGAGAATAAAGAAGGGGGCGTGGCGGGGAGGAGGAGCGACTCCTCCGCGATTGGTTGCTGGAGATGTTCATCTCAAGGCCGGGGCGGGCCCTGCTGGTGGCGCGCATTTTGTCCGTTAGGACGGCGGAGGCGGTTGCGCTGGAAGTGCTTGCTTCTCCTCAGGGGGCGCGATGGCTGACGCAGACCCCCAGGCCCTGGTAGTTGCCGTCACACGCTCCAAAAACACACGTGTTTCTAGTATAAGAACACGGCTGTGTTCAACTCGCGTTAACTCAGAAACCATGGTTTGGGAACTCCCAGAGATACCTTGAGGCAGTGTTTCTCCACCTCAGCACTTTAAGAAGCGTGGAAAGAAAGCATGCTTGCTGGAGAATTCTGGGAGTTGAAGTCCATACATCTTAAAATGGCTGAGGTGGAGAAATACTGCCTTAAGAGGAAAGAATTTATGTTTGTTTTCAACCCAAGTCAGGGACTGAGGGGACTGTACTGTATGCTGCTCAGATCAGGCTTAAATAGATAAAAATGAATAGATAAAAGCAAACAGACCAACCTGTGCCTAAGGTGTGTGAGGGCAGGGCCGGTCCCATAAGAGGCAGATGGAAATATTCAGACTGAGACAGCTCTGAGGGAACCTAAACCCTGTTTTGGTCTCAGGCATTTCTTTGAGAGGAATATAATCCTGGCTGTCAGTTTGGTGCCAAGCTTGAAAGCAGTTTCCCTTTGAGGTGATCTACCAATTGTCCTTAATCAGTTAATCAACCTTTCTCACATGAAAATCATTGTCAGTTTGTCCACTTCATTTTTGATCACACAAATCAGCTCTTCCTGGTTCACTATCATTACATTTTGGGTCAGTGATGCACAGCATTCACGTCAATGCAGTCATCGCCAGAAACAACCTGCATTTCGTGGTGAATTTCAACTGAAGGGACCTTTGGCAAAATTGCAGTTACAGGTAGTCCTCGCTTAATGACCACAGTTGGGAGCAGAATTTTGGTTGCTAAGCAAAGCAGTCATTAAGCGAACCTGACCCAATTTTACAACCTTTTTGCAGTGGTCATTAAGCAAACCACAGAGTTCCCCATTGATTTTGCTTGCCAAAAGCCGGCCAGGAAGGTTGAAAATGGCGATTACCTGATCATGGGATGCTGCGATGGTCATAAGTGTGAATTGGGCTTGCCAAGTGCCCAAATCGGGAACAGATGCTAAAGAACAGGTCAGAGCTTCTAGCATCTCAGTATTGCCATCTGTTGGCAACTTGTAGCATTGGAGGCATTACTTTTCATTCAGCCTTGTACAATCAAAGCTAGAAATATCCCTGACAGGTCATTCTTAAATGTGGCCAACTCGTCTGTGCTAGGAAGCCAAGCAGAGCTGGACTTGGTTAGTAGTTGATTTAGAAACCATCAATAAATCCTGAGGCTTTGGACTAGATTGGAAGGAAGACAAAACCACTTCCCTACTGTTGTTAAAGAAACTGCGTGTATGTGTCCCTGTAATTACCAGGAGTTGAACTTAACTTGAAGGGGACTTTATTTAGTTCTTGTGTTGCATAATATTCATAATATTCTAACTACGAAACCCCAGAGTTGGATTTTTAGTCACGGCAGGTGATATGACTTTGGCTGATCTCCAAAAGCTAATCAGGTCAGGCCTGATTAATATTTAGATGGGACCACCAAGGAATCGCAGGTCAAAAAAATCACAGAAAGTAACAGTAACCAACTTCTATATCGTTACCCTGAAAGCTATATGGCAGTATCTATGAAGTCACCAAGAGTCAAGCTTAACTTGAAGCAGGCTTTACCCTACCTTAGTTTTATAACCAGCTTGACATTCCAAGTAAAAGAACATAGTGGACCAATGACATTTTTGACCAGCATAGTACTTGCCATTGGTTTGTAGAAATTATTTGCTGTTACTTTTTATGACAAAGATAAATGTCTCGCAACATCAATTTATAGAATGGTACTCTATACCTTTATTCCAAGGTAGGTGTACTGGGGATTTTAAACGTTGAGTTAGATAGCAGATAAAAAATCTGGCAGTCTTCATTAATGCATTTCTTTTAACGTAGTAATCAGAACAAAAATAATTTTTCCTCCCCTCTCTTTTTCTCACCTCAAGGCTAGAATTCTGTATTATGCTCAAGAAAAATACTTCAACCATGTCGTACAAGCAACAAACATTGAACTGTCAAAACATGCTCATGATCCAGTGCTGCTATTTTTCAAGGGTCTTGGAACCTTGCTTCTGGGTAATTAGTAAAAAATGATTAGTTCAAATGTAAAAGTGTTTCTGGAACAGGAGTTGGAAATAAATGGAAGGCTGAAAGCTTTGTGCAATTCAGAAATAATGGTTAATTTACATTCACAATCTGCCACACCTATGTAAATGTCTCAAAGCAACAAGAATAAACTGTAATTAATTAATATATTAAAAGTACACCATCCTAAATGCCAAAAAACAGGAAAAGCTAAATTAGCAAAATAAATGTACCAGATCTATATATTAATAAAACATGAGAAAAACAACAAAAATTAAATACTGTATACAGTGCCAAGGATTGGAAAACAATAATGCATTTCCCTTAGAAAGGTAATTTCCACTCAGAGTTGCTCTCTGAGGGAGATAGGCGGTGACAAAATTTGATATATAAATAAATAAATTTCTACCCAGACACAAAAATCAAGCCTCTGTTTGCAGAGCTGATTTTGCATGCACCGTACTGGCTATAGCGCACAAGATTAGCTTTACCCTCCAAAGCAGGGCTTCTCAGCCTTGGCAACTTTAAGACAGGTGGACTTCAGCTCCCAGAATTCCCCGGCCAGCACAGTTAGGAGTTGAAGTCCACCTGTCTTAAAGTTGCCAAGGCTGAGAAACGCTGCTCCAAAGTATCTATGTTTCTGGTAGTTTCCAAGCGGTGTCTGCGAAAAACTAAACAGATTGCACTGCATCTTTACAGGTCGAATCCAAGAAGGCATCTCACTGCTTGAGAATGCCCGGAAGCGACATGTTGATGTTTCCTTATGCTGCCTTCTGGGCCTCATTTATGCTCACAAAAGATGTGAAAATGTTGGTGAGTTATTCTGGGCTATTAAATATATTTTGTCCCATTTATCACAAATTGTTTAAAATGACAGCTATAGCATATTTCCGAGAGTTGTCTTGCAATCAGTCAAATGAAAACTTGGTGAGGAAGACTCCTTTCTTCCTCCTTTTCTTCCTTCTCTTCTATTATGATCCTACCATCTTGATGCTAAAATATGCAGAGGGAAAATAGCTAAAGGTAGAGAGAGCAAAAGGCCAGAGAGACAGAGGAAAATTTGCCCAACTAAATACTGAATTTCAGAGAAGAACAAGGAGAGACAAGCAGTTATATCTAAATAAGCAATACAAAAAAAGTGAGGATAATGGGCAAATCAAAGGAGAATTGTTTAAGAAAATTACAAACACGAAGGGAAACTTTTATGTCAAAAAGTGAAGGAAAGTATAAAGAAGAGATAGTGCAAGAACTTTACCAAAAATATCCCCAAATCAATTATCGTACGAAGTTTTTAAAATCAAGGGCAAGTGAAAAGGAGGCCAAGAGAAGACAGGTAGCTAGATATTATCACTAGTGATACAAGAATCAGTTTATAAGAACTCAGAAGAAGCAGTTATTGAAAGACATCCCAATGAAACAAAATCCACAGTCACAAACAGTCAGAAGCAACTGGACAAGAACAACCCATAATGAGATAGAGCCATTCACTTCAACCAAACTATCAATTGAGGCACAGTGTTACTAACTGCAATAATATTTAATTCTAACTCTATGCCAGTGTTTCTCAACCTTGGCAACTTTAAGATGTGTGGACTTCAAGTCGCAAAATTCCCCAGCCAGCAAGACTGAGAAACACTGCTCTATACTTTGGGACTAGCATCCCCAATGTGGCATCCATGAGTGTCAATATCCCTGCAGATACCTGTTTTGATGCCTGCCAGGCTTCCTGTCATACCTGATCTTTAAGAATTTTCCAAATATTTTAAATTTCAAATAAAATTAAAGGAAAGCAAAGCACCAGTGTTCCGAATCATTTTATTTCCTGGAATGCTATGGACTCTCCATAGGCAGGAAATAAAAATAGTGAATGAGCTACAGCCCAATGCTGTGATTTTATTTATATATATATATATATATATATATATATATATATATATATATATATTCCCACCCAGAAAAATTGTAAAGATATGCTGCATATTGATTTTTTTTAGGGAGAGAGAGAGTGCCCACGATACAATTACAAAATGTCAGACAATGATGTTCTAGGAATATATCCACAAATATTTGAGCGTGTCAATCGCAATATCACAACAATCTTTCAGTTTTTAACAACTTCATTAGGGCTTGGCTTATATAGCATGGGATGCTGCTATGTGGAAGAATGTATTATACAGCACTCATTCACATTTAAGTGTTTATTGACTGAGTACATAAAATATATACAACTAAACACATAATTATATAACCTTTTTATTATTTAAAAATAATATAATTTCCACAATGGAATGCTACATGGAAGAAGGCATATAATGTAATCCTAAGTATTCCAAGACTGCTTGTAAGAGTTCTCATTCTGTATTTTCTCCTACTTCCTAATGTAACTCCCTTCTCCCTGTTATTTTGTTTGAATCAGGATTGGATAATTTTTTTCTGACTTTCTTCAAGCTGTTTCCATTCAAAATCCTGTATTGCAGCTATTTCCAAATGATCTTTTGATGAATGTGCAAAGATTTCAGAAACTAATTTTGGAAAGTTTGTTTTGAAAAAAATATTGATTAGTAAGTGTTTATTTTTAAATGTCTTGAAATAGTTGAGTAGTATAGGGTCTTCTTCTGAATTTTCAACAGTTCCTTGGCTGCCATTTTTACCCAGCAGAAAACATCTCAAGAGCTTCCTTGTTGAATTGCTTACAATATATGAAAATAAAGTAAGTGGAAAACAAGATTATTGTGTCATCTGTCCTGTTTATTTTCAGATTCGTCTGCTGTTTTGGACTTAGAAACCATGCTAAAGGAAACGCGGAAAACTGCTGGAAGCAATGCACTGTATTATGCAGGGATGTTTCTGTGGCTAATGAATAAGAATGATAAAGCAAAGGAGTATGTTGACAAAATGTTGAAAGTATCTAATGGAGCAAAAGAGGTACAATGGATTAGAGCAGGCAGTTTCCCACACCTGAACTCTGAAATGTACTTAAAATGGGATTGAAATATTTTTAATACTTTGTAAAATATAAACAGAACATATTATGTTTCCTCAGTCTTTCCAAGGAAATAATTGGGCAGCGAGTCTTTTGTACATGTAAGGGAGAGAATGGACATCCTTGTCTGGTGCCTTTACTTATTGAAAAGCTTATTGAAAAGCTTATTGAAAGTGCTTCTTTAGCTTTGATCTTTGCTGCTGGTATATACTTTCTATCCAGCTTTTGAATTCCTCTCCAGGATTTATTTCTTAGCTGTGGAATGTTGATAGAGATTTTTGTTTGAATTTTTGACCTTAGTGAAAGCCTTAAGCTAGCTACTCCAGCAGCCTTGGCTATTCATGTCTTACAACTTTGCTTCCTTTGGATATTGGAAATATTGGCCAAATCCAGGGAATTTTGGAGAGTAATAAACTAGTGTCTTGGAACAAAAGGCAGCACAAGGTTGAGTGATGGGTGGATGGAAGCTCTAGGGATGGCCTAGTTTTTTTTCTCAATAGAAAATACCACAGAAGGATGTTTCCCACCTGTTCTTGAGATAATTCTAGGATACATTTTCATGAGTTTTGGGCCTGGTGGCCTCCTCAGGCTCCGGGGCTTGCATCTCAGCCCTAAGTTCTTTCTGTTTGAAGGAGAATCTCTTTAATACATGTAATATCACCTTAACTGAAATCTGAACTCCAAGGATATAAAGGTCTATTCCATGCCGTGTTAGCATGACATGTTTATCTGTGGTTAACTGAACTATTGTTTTCTGGCTTGCAAAACTCACTGAACTAAAACTAATTTCAAAGGCTGGACTCACAAAACAGGCAGAATTATAGCTGGCTTGTTTGTGGCTCAGTGTGTCATATGAACACAGATACATTTTTCCCCCTGTTGTTTTGGCGCTGGGAATCATGATAAGGAGAACATTTCTCTAGGAATGTGGCAGAAGGATGCTGTTTTTTCTTGGTTACATACAAAAGTGTCTCCAGGGTTGTCAAAATCTGCAAGACAGTGGGCATGACATTGTGATGCAAACCCTTTTGTATGTGTGTGAGAGAGACATTGACCCCCTCCAGACACAACCAGTCATAAATGCATTTTACCTTTGTATGTGTAAAATAAAACATTTTTATCTTTTAATGCTATAATAACATTTTTATTATTTGATTGCATTTTTATAAGCATATAGTAAGTAAGAGTGGAATGTATAGAACATCCTTTGCCATTCTTATGCTGTAATTGCACCACTTCATTAATGTGTTAAGAAGTCTTCACTTTTTAAAACTGCTGCAGGGGCTGGTTTTGAAAGGATGGATCTATGTTACATCTGATAAACAGCATGCTGTTAAGAAGGCTATCAAATACCTGGATGAGGGAATTCAAGACAATACAGATTTATTTGGGATGATGGGAAAGGTAGGTTATTTTGGTTTTGTATCCTCAAATAGTTAGGGAGATGACATGTCAAGGCCTAGATCTTGTGCCTTTCTTCATTCAAAAAGCCAAATGTAGGCTGCATATTCTTGGCTGAGCTTGAGAAGCCAAAAAGTTAGTATTACTGGATCCGGGTCCCTCCTGAATCATAAAAGCTGCAAGGGGGGTGACCCCTGGTTATGTCCAGGCCATGGTGTTGGCCTCACTGAAGGAGGGGGTGGTTCCTCCTGCCCTGAAAGAGGTAGTGGTACGCCCCCTCCTCAAGAGGCTGTCCTCAGACTCAACAGTTTTCAACAAGTACCAACCAGTCTCCAACCTTCCCTTTCTGGAAAAGGTTGTTGAGAAGCTGGTCGGCCTGCAGCTGATGAGAACTCCGGAGTTAAAAGATTATCTAGAACTGTTTCAGTCAAGTTTCAGACCAGGATTTAGTACTGAGACTGATTGCCAGTTTGCCTCCAGATGTGATTCAAGGTGCTGGTTGTTGCCTATAAAGCCCTACCTGGCATAGGGCCTGGTTACTTGAAAGACCTCCTGACTCCCATAGCATCTGCCCATCTGATTCAATCCTGCAGGGTTGGCACGCTCCGGTTCCTTTGATTAAACAATGTCATCTATTGGGACCCCAGAAGCAGGCCTTCTTTGTGCAGCCCCTGCCCTCTAAAACAAAGTTCCCCCCAAGATCCAGGTGGCCCCCACTTTGCTGTTGTTTAGAAGAGCCATGAGGACCCGGCACTTCACCCAGGCCTTTGGCGAGGGAGAATGAGACCCCTCGCTTCATCATGTTTGCCATCTTTCATCTTTAACTTTTATGTTCTATTGATGTCATTGTAATTTCTTTTGTTTGATTGTTGTGAGCCACCCAGCATCCTTGAGAGTTGGACAGCATACAAGATTAGTATATGATTATGGTTGGTCACACAGTCAGCCAGATGTTTAGCCTGGATTTGGCATTTTTGTCCACCTAGCGACTCCTTCCCAAGGACCTGGGATAGGCCAATGTTGTTTTTTGATAATATTAAAGTATTCGTCACAGGATGTGAGCTGTTCCAAGTAAAGCTGCCTTTTGCAACTGACGGTGATTTTGTCAATGCCGATGGTGCTCCAGTGGTGCTCCAGATGTTTTGGAAATGCACCCAAGGCACCTATTACTATTGCTACTACCTTTGCTTTCATTTGCCACAGTCATCCTACTTCTATTTGCAGGTCTTTATATTTTGTGATTTTCTCCAGTTCTTTCTCTTCTATTCTGCTGTCTCCAGGTATTGCAGTGTCCACCATCCAGACTGTTTTGTCTTTGTTATCAACAATTGTTAAGTCTGGGGTGTTGTGTGGCAGATGTTTGTCTGCTTGAATTCTAAAGTCCCAGAGCTCTTTAGCTTCTTCATTTTCTATTACTTTGTCTATTTTGTGGTCCCACCAGTTCTTGCTTGAAGGCAAGTGGTATTTCTTGCCAATATCCCAATGTACCATTGTTGCTACTTTGTCATGCTGTTGTTTGTAATCAGTCTGTGTGATCTTCTTGCAGCCGCTAACTAGGTGGTCCACTATTTCTTCAGCTTCTTTGCAGAGACGGCATCTGCTGTCTGTTGCTGTCTTCTCAGTTTTGCCTTTACATGCTTTGTTCTTAAGGCTTGGTCTTGTGCAGCCAGAATTAGCCCCTCTGTCTCTTTCTTCAACTATTCTGCTCTTAGCCATTGCCAGGTCTTGTTGTTATCTGCTTTGCCTGCTAGCTTTTTTATGTACTGGCCGTGTAATACTTTGCCTTGCCGTGTCTCTTTTCTATTCTTCATTTGGTCTTTGTTATAGGCCAGTTTGGTCTCTTTGGTATTCAGTAAGCCTTCATGGTGTGCTAGCTTCAATGCATCTTCTTCACTGTCCTTCAGATAGTCTTCTAATGCCCTTTTTTCTTCTTCAACTCTTCTCCACCATTTCTGCTGCTATTTATGGCTAAACATGACTAGAACTGCATATTTAATAGATTCAGTCCAAGAACAAAAATGTTCATATTTTATAATTTACTTAGTAAATTAAGTAGCAGTGCTAATAACGTACTCAACTTACAACTGGCTTCAACAAAGAGAAAGGAACATTCTTTCTCCATGGAATTTTACTTGTGTAAAATAAGTAGTCATAAACAATAAATATTAAGTAAATTTGCATTACAGCTCATATTTGACACAATTTATTCTGATTTTACTAATCATGGTGAGAACAGGGTATTCTAAAGTACAGTGAAGTCCTATCCCTTTCCACTAGAAATCTCACTGCACAGTTTCTCAGCAGGCAGTGTCCATGTACTTTGAAATATAATTTCAGTTATAATAGTAGAAATATATTGTGTGTGTTTTATTATGTAAGCAAAGATTCACAAAAATCCAGATTTTTGTCCAGTCCCAATTGTTGTCATAAGTTGAGGACTACCTATACAGATAGTTAGGGCAACAACACAAAGTCACTTAAATGTCTTTTACAAATAATGCATTTTTTTTCTCTCCCCCATCCCACCTGCTTTCTCTGTCTCTGTAGACCAAGTATTTCATGGTGCATCAGAATTATTCAGGGGCTCTGGAAATAATTAGCCAATTAGTGGTCACTTTCCCTTTCTTCATACCAGTCCTTGTCACTAAGATGAAACTACATTTAGCAATGCAAGACTGGGAGCAAAGTGTTGAAGAAAGTAAACGGTAGGAGATTATTGTCAAAAAAGGGAAGGCAAAGGGAAATTCCTTCAGTTTTAAAATTTTTGGTGTCTTTTTATGAAGTAGCTTCCCACTGCCTGCCCTGTACACGTAAAGAATGTGTAACCCATTTCGTTCTTTGCTTCAGCTGATCCTGTCTTCCTGTTGCTTGTAAACCAACCTTCCCCAACCTGGTGCCCTCCAGATGTGACTTGAAATGTTGAGAATTATAGTCCAACATATCCTAAGGATATCAGGTTCAGGAAAGTGTTCTAGACTTTTCAGTTCGTTGTGCTGATATCTGCTAAAAATAAACAGGGCTTAAGAAGAACTCTGCTGGATAAATCAAGAGCTCATTTAGTCCAGATCTTAGTTCTAATAGCAGATATCCAAATGCCCCAAGGACTTGCACAATAAGCATTTGAAGGCAGTAATGCTACTCTGCTGTTATATCTTTACATTGGTACCCGATAGCATATTGCCTCTTGACAGACATTCCACTTTGCTATCATTTGCATTTATCATATTTAAAAAGTCCTCCACAGAAGCTACCTTAGTCCAATCAATAAACAGTGATAGGTTTCTGGTTGTTTGGCTCTGTTGCTGCTCCTGTCTCTGTTATGAATTTGTGATATTATTTCATTGTGTTGTATGGGGTGTTTTAAGATTCTTGTTAAGTTGCCTATGCAATAAGAATTGAATGGAAAGGCAATTTCATATATTTTCCAAGTTAGAGCACAGCCATGTTCCCATCCACTCAGAAATAATTTTTAATGAGTCCAATGGAACTTACTTCTCAGTCCTTCAGAGCACACAGGGGCACCGACTTAGCATCTGTCAGCTATTCTATAAGTTGCTGTTTTTGTTTAAAAGTTGCTGACAGGTTTTATATATGGGCATCTTGATCTGAAGAACCATTTTGCCCTTTTATCTGAAGCTCTACCTAGCTCTGCAAAATAATAATCAGTAAACTAATGGCTCATTCCAGCATAATTTTTAAAAACATAAAATTAGAATAGATTGATATAGATACATTGGGTGATCCCTTAACCACACTTAATCCCCTTCTTTTCTTGGATGGAAATTTGTCTCCTTTAACCATTGTTAACTGTAACATTAGTTTCAGTGTTTATCAAAGCACAAAGGTAGGATATACATTTAATATAAATAAACAAACATTGGTGCAAATGCAATACTTGGTTTTAGGAGAAAGGAACAAACTGCCACCCAAGAAGAACAGAGGAGATGTAGCAAACATGAACTTGTTTCTACAGTAACCAAGAAAACTCTTGGCCAAGTTACATAGATTCAGTAGATGCCTTTTCTTTGCTTTTCAAAAATAGAAATTTTCATAGTTTCCCAAAACAATTTGTCCCATCCTCTGTATTTTTTAAAAGCTATGAAATCCTGTTCTAATTTATTTTCTTAGTCTTCTTTCATCAGAGTATGACCATCTATCAACCTATCACTTTTGACTAGAACTAAATTCTCTTTTAATATTAATAACCTATCTGGTTTTGCTTTCTCATTCCCTGGAACCAATTCTTGTTTTAGAATCCTAAGCAAGGAACCAAATGATATAGATGGACTCCAATACATGGTGGTAAATCATCTTACTATGACTGGTGATAAAAGTATGGTGAGTATTGGATTAGTAATATAAGACTGGTGCCTCAGATTTGTTCCCTAAACTCAGTCTTCATTATACTGTTTGGCCACAGTGAAGTATGTCATATTTTTACACTGTTCACATCAAGCATATATACTTGGGAATATACTTTGCTACCTAGATAGAAACATGACATGAAGAGTTTGCAAGATAACTCAGAATGTATCCTTTTATATCTGAATTTCATTTATAAAAACAAGTTTCTGACCCATAGAGAGGAACATGTGAACCAGCGTGGTGTAGTATTTAGGATTTAGTGTTAGGATATTGGACTAGGACTGGAAAGATCTGATGTTCAAGTCCACACTCAGCCATGGAAAGTCACAAAATGGCTTGAGACTAGTAACTATCACTCATGTGGATCTATCTCTCAGACCTACTGATGGGATTAAACTGGAGGAGGACATAACACGTATACTATCTTGAGTTTCTGGAAAAGATATAAATATAATTAAAGAAATAAATATTAAAATAATGCAGGTAGTTAGTGAACTTTGTCATGAGAGTTTTCTTATGTGATTCAATGGAGCAAATTTAAGGAATGTGTGCCTCTGATTATGAAATAATATTGATGTTTTGAATATAGGCATTATATCTGCTTAGAGAATTTATTGCTGCTTTGGACATGAAAGAGCCTCAAAGACCAGAACTTCATTTTCAGAAAATGCTGGTGATCACTAGACTGGTAAAACCCTGTTAATCTTAGTATTTAATTTTGCCTATGTTCCTAAATTTAATTTGTTTCTGTTCCTCCCCTTTTTCTATTCAAAGTGTGATGCAAAGAAAAATCTGAGTTACAGCTACTTTCATGCATTAGATATGCTCGAAAAAAATAGCTTATATCCTTGATATCCTTGTTTCTGCTTATACTGTGTGTGTGTGTGTAGATATATACACACACATACTAACTTTCTTGGAACTGTCTTGTGTTTAGTCTGGGAAGAATCAAGATATCCTGCAGGAAGTGTATGACTTTATTAAAACCACATGTAGTAAGCTCATGTCCACAGATGCGCGTTTTGCAAATGAATTAGGATATCAGCTGATCCTTCAAGGAAAGTGGAAGGAAGCTTCTACATGGTACAGAAAAGCCATAGATTTGGATGAAAATACTGTAGATTCATTGACAGGTAGGCTATTTGTATATCGGTTTAGATATATAACTATTTGTTTTCAGCATTTGAACTATATGCTAAGCTAAGCCAAAAAACTGACAGAGAAAGGGGCAGGCTGAGCAAACAGCCCCAAAGCCTGTTTAAGAGTTAAAACAACTTCCCCCTTGCAAAATGGGAAGGAATAATTAAAAACAAACAACACCTTGTAAAGAGGGAAAACAAAAGCAAGAAGAACTTATAGGTAAGAAGGAAAAGGAACACAGTATTTAGGAGAAGTAAAACCCTTAAAAAACTAGTACATTAGGAAAAATAGAAGGAATTTAGTAAAATAAATTCACTATAAATAGTAACTTGAGTTGTTGAACCAGTTTAGTTTGTCAAACATTTGTTAATAAAAGTGGTTGCTCCATCATTGGATTTGTATGGATGGATTGGTTTGTTGCCATCCTGAACATATTTGAACCCTTAACTGTGGGGAAAGATCCAAAGAGAGGAGAGATTGCAATTAAATGGATATTTGATGATAAGCACATTCTATAGCTCTGCCCTGTTCTCTTTTATGATATTTTTGCAATATAGTGTTATCAATTGTTTAGCTGCTTGCTTACAATTACAATTACTATAATAATAGTATATTTTATCATGTGCGTCAATTACAGGAATTATATGGTGCCAAGTGCTTGGAGGAAAGCTGGAAGAAGCTGAACAACAGTTAGAATTCCTGAAGGAAGTTCAACAGTCAATCGGAAAATCTCCAGTTAGAATACTCTTATTTTGTCTGATTGCTTATTTTACGTATTTTCTTGGCAGGGACCCCACTAGTCACTTCTAGAGTAATCCATCTGACACCATGCTGAAATAATCGTAATGAGAATAATTTGTCCTCTCTGCTTACGTGCCTGCTTCATCTTTAGTTATGGCAGCTTCAGCCTAGTCTCACACCACCCAAAGCAGATCATCTCTCAATATGATAGATAGCAGCTACTGTGAGAATGTTTCAGTTAGTTTCATACTGTCTGAAATCGTACATGGAAAAGATCACATATATAGTTGCAGAATAATTCCATGCAACTCCAGTGTTACTGGTAAAGTATCTGCTTGCCTTGGCAGATTAGCCTGCTGGAATGGATTATGATGAAATGGAGTACTGGAGTGCCTTAACTGGCAGTGCCCAGAATGGTATGATTGTTACCAGTGGCTATTCTGATTTTCTCCATGGGAAATCTACTTTTCATTCAGTTTCTAGTGTGTTACAAGAATTGTACCCAACTGATTATTTTTGATGGTGAAAACATTCTCTGCTACCTTTGAGTTATAGAATGTCTGCTTTGCTATAAAGAACATAGTATTCCTGTTATTACATAAATAACATTTACAAATGTGATTTTGCAGAATTTATCTTATTAACTGAAACACACGTTATTTCATAGGAAGATACTGTATGTAGACTGCCACAGAATAAATGCATATGCATGATTATGTAGATGTAAAATAAGGATCTTTAGAGACTGGGAAGAGCTGCAGGTTTGCTTGTTCTCCTCATACTGCTTATTTTGGTAGGGTGTTCTAAATTTAGTTTAAGGACTATGATTAAAATCAGTTATTTAAAGAAAATTCGGAGAAATCCCTACATCAAAATCACCCTGATTTGCTTAGTATTCACACACAACATTCAAAGCCAGCTAGAGGGAGATAAGTAGAATTCACACATGAATGAGAATGAAACAAATAATCCTGCACTCCTCCCTAATTACACCATAGTTTATATACAATTTGCACTGAATTTCTTGGATATTATTGAGAGAAAAGCTATAAACTAATTGCAAAGAAGACCTCATTTTTTAAAGTATTCTCTGTCTTCCAGACCCTAGCTTATCTGCAGGCTGTTATTGCCTCAAGGAAAAATAAGACTGAACAGATTGCTGGTGCCCTTCTCAACGAAGCTGCAGAGCTTCATTTTTCTGTATTGCATGGTCTTCCTTTGAGTATTGACTATTATGAAAAGCTCAACCCCATGTTTTTGATTGAAATTGTAAAAGAATATTTGGTCTTTTGTCCCAAACAGGTAGGAAACTGCCCTTCTTACTTGCACTTTCCTAAACAGTAGGGCATTTTGGGAGTGATGAGTAGCCTTTTGATATGGGGTACTTCGAGATGAATGGAGGTTAGCTGTTAATAGTGCACTAAAGCCTGTCCAAAAATTTAATATACCTTATTTCTCCACCCCGATCCCAATTACTCGCACTAAGGTCTAATGAGCAAGCTCTGGACCCCTTAAGTCAAACAGTTTCTCAAAAATGAGCGGAGCATAAAACATTAAAACATAACTGGAGAGGTTACAGGTAGTCCTCGAGATACGGCCACTCATTCAGCGACCATTCAAAGTTACAACGCTGCCGAACAAGGGGGACTTACGACCAGTCTGTGAAGTTGTGACCATCACAGCATCCCCACAGTCACATGGTCATGATTTCTAACATTCCCTGCCAGCTTCCCACAAGCAAAGTCAATGGGGAAGTTGGAAGTCATTCCCACCACTCTGTCACCTGCCTGTGCCCCATAGCGCCAGCCTGCAGCCCTCCCCATCCCCCTTCAGCACCCGCGCACCCACCAGCCTGCTTGCCTGGGACTCTGGCCTCTTCCTGCTTAATGACCCACACAGTCCTGGGGTTACAATGGCAACTGGGACTGCTATCGCTAAGCGATGCAGTCATGTGATGTCACACTTTACAACCGCATTGCTTAGCGATGGAAATTCCAGTCCCAGTTGCCATCGTAACCAGAGGACTACCTATACATAGTTTTTTCTGTCTAGCCCAGGGTTTTCCAACCTTGGCAACTGTAAGATGTGTGGAGTCCAGGCAAGCATCATCCTAGAATAAAAATACATTAAGTTGCTTAAAATCATAGAACTAGTTCATCATTTAACATAATACAGTAGTGTTTTCAGTTTAGATGACATCATCTGTGTCTTCATTCTCTGTCAATAGTACTGTAATATTATCATTTATAAATCTTGATCACATACTTTTGGGAATAGGTACCAAACAAATTATTTCACCTTGTATGTTTTTGTTCTGGAAAATGTGTATTTTCATTTTTTATCCTTATAGCCTCGGTTACCTGGCCAGGTTTTATCTCCCCTTCTAAAACAAGCCACTATAATTTTGAATCCACTGGTGAAAGCAGCTCCTGGGATAATAGAGCCCCTTTTCCTCATGGCTCAAGTTAAATATTTATCAGGTAAGATTTGTTTTAATTGCTTACTCAAGTAAAAATAGAGAAAATATTCACAGATTTTAGATTATAACATTTTTTAGTTGGATATTTTGAGAATTCTTGATAAACTCAACATAGCTTGGTCACTAAAAAGCCTTGAAGGCGCCTCTCTTGTACAACTGCTCTTTTCTTTTCCAACACGCTTTAGGAATGGTTGATCCTGAATTTGTTCTGTCCTCATGCTTTAACCAAATTTTAAATTAGGATCCTTTCCAAAATGTACATACGTGCCCCAAAGTTTTCGGGTTTCCCATAAGGAGCTTTACAATGTGCTAGCGTCTCACAATTTGGCTATTTCCAGACACTGGCCTTAGATTGTAAGAACTGAAGTTGGACACATCTAAAAGACAACGTTGGAAAATATAGGTTTACATATTAGGTAGAAATGAGACCGTGCATTTGTTTAGTAGTGTCTGCTATTGAGGAGATAGTTCCTACAGCTCAAATATATTTTATGGACAGAACTACATTTTCAATCAAGCCTTTTAAGATATGCCCAGAGCTTAATAAATTTTGCTTTCCAAACTGGAAATAGCTGTTTCAATGATAGACAGGTGAACATTCTGAGAACGCAGGTGTTGGTTGTAGGAAGTTGGCTGCAGCAGCCTGAAACTGTTGCTTCCTCCTTAGTTTAACTCTGTCTTGTTTGGAACAGGAAATAAAAAGTGAGCAGAGGTGTGTAGATCTAGGTTTGTGAACCTAAAAGGTATAGTTATTGGCAGTACAGTAACCAATATACTTACCAGAGCTGATGTCACGAGCACTGATGGCGAGCAGGAGGGGGCCCCTATCCAGGGGGGAAAACGCATGCGTAGTACCGAGGAGTTAAGCAGCCATTCAAAGAGACACAGAACAGACCCGCCTTGACTTTTGGGGTTTATCTGTCTGGGTTTTTCCCACGCTTCTTCAGTTTGTTAGGATTTTCTGTCTATGTAGCAGTAATAAAACACTAGAGACCTATTCCTTGTCTCAGCGTGGTTTCCTGACTGTTAGGACATCAGGCTTCTTTCCACTTCAAATTGGAAATTCAAATATGCAAAATTAGTTTTCAATTCTTAGTTGTAAAAAGTAAAATGTACAGTTTAAATTAATACCGTGAACTATTTCACTGCTAAAAAAAAAAGAAAAGAATTATATCTCACTTCCTCCTAATGTAACCAATAAGATGTATATGTTCAAATTAGCAAACCACTTTGTGAGCTCAGAACAGTCAGAACCTTAAGAATATTTGTAAGAAGCAGACTGTATAGAACAACAATAACATGGATCTGTTCTGCAGGAGAACTTGAAACTGCCCAGGGTACACTGCAACGTTGTCTAGAGCTGGACCCGACATTAACAGATGCCAATCTCCTTATGGCCCAGGTTCACCTTTCTCAAGGAAACATCAAAGAATGTGCCCATTCACTTGAAATAGGGGTCAGCTATAATTTTCAGGTGAGAATGAACCACAAGGAAATATTTTAGATATGGGTGAAAGTTCTTCGCTCTGCTCTGCCTGTTGATTTATTTAAGAATAAAAGACTTCAAAATAATTTTGAGACTTACAGACATTCAAAGAAAAGGTCAGGAAATTAATGAGACAAAGGTTGCTTCCCCACTGTAGTCTAGAATTGCCATTTTATTCATTCCCTTTTTATGGGGAACCCTGACATTGCCATGAAATCCCAGTTTCAATTATGTCCTATTTTTTAATGTCTGATTTGTAGTGATTTTTTTCACACTTAAAATGCTATTGCAACCCTAACCTATCAAATGTGTGCTGTTGAAATATCAGTTAACTTGTACACGGCTACCAAGATGAGGATTCTCCCTCCAATGGTTTTAGTCATAGAGGAGCAGCATTAATTAAAGATTGTCCTTTGCCATTTAACCCCTGCTGTGTGTATGGTATAAGTAGTTAGTTCTTTTCTTTTCTTTTTTTTGGTAAAACTGCAAAATAAAACTGGGTATCATTTTAAAATAGCAATGGAAATCTTGTGTTTAAAAGCTATCGCTATGGGGTTGAACTTCAGCAAAGGATCGTTACCTTGTCGTGGTGCTGGAGCTTGAGCACCTCAATGATGCCATGAGCTAAACCGTGAAGGGCCACCCAAGACGGGAAGGTCATGACAGAGAGGTCAGACTAAATGCGATCCCTGGGGAAGGTAATGGCAACCCACCCCAGTATTCTTGCCGTGAAAACTAAATGGATCAGTACAACCAGAGAAATGTCGGTATACCATCGGAAGATGAGACCCCCAGGTCGGAAGATGGTCAAAATGCTACTGGGGAGGAACAGAGGATGAGTTCAGCTAGCCCCAGACGTGATGACACAGCTAGCTCAAAGCCAAAAGGACGGCTAGCGGCCGACGGTGCTGGTGGTGAACGGCGAATCCGATGTTCTAAGGATCAACACACCATTGGAACCTGGAATGTAAGATCTATGAGCCAGGGCAAATTGGATGTGGTTATTGGTGAGATGTCAAGATTAAAGATCGACATTTTGGGCGTCAGTGAACTGAAATGGACTGGAATGGGCCACTTCACATCAAATGACCATCAGATCTACTGCTGTGGACAAGAGGACCACAGAAGAAATGGAGTAGCCTTCATAATTAATAGTAAAGTGGCTAAAGCAGTGCTTGGATACAATCCAAAAAACGACAGAATGATCTCAATTCGAATTCAGGGCAAGCCATCTAACATCACAGTGATCCAAATATACGCCCCAACCACAGATGCTGAAGAAGCTGAAGTAGAGCAGTTCTATGAGGATCTGCAGCACCTACTGGACAACACGCCTAAAAGAGATGTTATTTTCATCACAGGAGACTGGAATGCTAAGGTGGGCAGTCAAATGACACCTGGAATTACAGGTAAGCATGGCCTGGGAGAACAAAACGAAGCAGGACACAGGCTGATAGAATTTTGCCAAGACAACTCACTCTGCATAACAAACACTCTCTTCCAACAACCTAAGAGACGGCTTTATACGTGGACTTCCCCAGATGGACAACACCAAAATCAGATTGACTACATCCTTTGCAGCCAAAGGTGGCGGACATCTATACAGTCAGTAAAAACAAGACCTGGAGCTGACTGTAGTTCAGATCACAAACTTCTTCTTGCACAATTTAGGATCAGACTCAAGAGATTAGGGAAGACCCACAGATCAGCTAGATATGAGCTCACTAATATTCCTAAGGAATATGCAGTGGAGGTGAAGAATTGATTTAAGGGACTGGACTTAGTAGATAGGGTCCCGGAAGAACTATGGACAGAAGTTCGCCACATTGTTCAGGAGGTGGCAACAAAATACATCCCAAAGAAAGAGAAAACCAAGAAGGCAAAATGGCTGTCTGCTGAGACACTAGAAGTAGCCCAAGAAAGAAGGAAAGCAAAAGGCAACAGCGATAGGGGGAGATATGCCCAATTAAATGCAAAATTCCAGAGGTTAGCCAGAAGAGATAAGGAATTATTTTTAAACAAGCAATGCGCAGAAGTGGAAGAAGACAATAGAATAGGAAGGACAAGAGACCTCTTCCAGAAAATTAGAAACATCAGAGGTAAATTCCAGGCAAAAATGGGTATGCTGAAAAACAAAGATGGCAAGGACCTAACAGAAGAAGAAGAGATCAAGAAAAGGTGGCAAGAATATACAGAAGACCTGTATAGGAAGGATAACAATATTGGGGATGGCTTTGACGGTGTGGTCAGTGAGCTAGAGCCAGACATCCTGAAGAGTGAGGTTGAATGGGCCTTAAGAAGCATTGCTAATAACAAGGCAGCAGGAGTCGACGGCATCCCAGCTGAACTGTTCAAAATCTTGCAAGATGATGCTGTCAAGGTAATGCATGCTATATGCCAGCAAATTTGGAAAACACAAGAATGGCCATCAGATTGGAAAAAATCTACTTATATCCCCATACCAAAAAACGGAAACACTAAAGAATGTTCAAACTATCAAACAGTGGCACTCATTTCACATGCCAGTAAGGTAATGCTCAAGATCCTGCAAGGTAGACTTCAGCAATTCATGGAGCGAGAATTGCCAGATGTACAAGCTGGGTTTAGAAAAGGCAGAGGAACTAGGGACCAAATTGCCAATATCCGATGGATAATGGAAAAAGCCAGGGAGTTTCAGAAAAACATCTATTTCTGTTTTATTGACTATTCTAAAGCCTTTGACTGTGTGGACCATAACAAACTGTGGCAAGTACTTGGTGATATGGGGATACCAAGTCATCTTTTCTGCCTCCTGAGGAATCTGTATAACGACCAAGTAGCAACAGTAAGAACAGACCACGGAACAATGGACTGGTTTAAGATTGGGAAAGGAGTACGGCAGGGCTGTATCCTCTCACCCTACCTATTCAACTTGTACGCAGAACACATCATGCGACAAGCTGGCCTGGATGAATCCAAGGCTGGGGTTAAGATCACTGGAAGAAACATTAACAATCTCAGATATGCAGATGATACCACTTTGATGGCTGAAAGCGAAGAGGAACTGAGGAGCCTTATGATGAAGGTGAAAGAAGAAAGTGCAAAAGCTGGTTTGCAGCTAAACCTCAAAAAAACCAAGATTATGGCAACCAGCTTGATTGATAACTGGCAAATAGAGGGAGAAAATGTAGAAGCAGTGAAAGACTTCGTATTTCTAGGTGCAAAGATTACTGCAGATGCTGACTGCAGTCAGGAAATCGGAAGACGCTTAATCCTTGGGAGAAGAGCAATGACAAATCTCGATAAAATAGTTAAGAGCAGAGACATCACACTGACAACAAAGGTCCACATAGTTAAAGCAATGGTGTTCCCCATAGTAACATATGGCTGTGAGAGCTGGACCATAAGGAAGGCTGAGAGAAGGAAGATCGATGCTTTTGAACTGTGGTATTGGAGGAAAATTCTGAGAGTGCCTTGGACTGCAAGAAGATCAAACCAGTCCATCCTCCAGGAAATAAAGCCAGACTGCTCACTTGAGGGAATGATATTAAAGGCAAAACTGAAATACTTTGGCCACATAATGAGAAGACAGGACACCCTGGAGAAGATGCTGATGCTAGGGAGAGTGGAAGGCAAAAGGAAGAGGGGCCGACCAAGGGCAAGATGGATGGATGATATTCTAGAGGTGACGGACTCGTCCCTGGGGGAGCTGGGGGTGTTGACGACTGACAGGAAGCTCTGGCGTGGGCTGGTCCATGAAGTCACGAAGAGTCGGAAGCGACTAAACGAATAAACAACAATGGGGGTGAAACTAACAAATTAAAGAGGAAGTCACCAGTGAAGTTGAGTCACAGCTGAACAGGAACACTTATAGGGCAAGAAGCCACATGAAGGAAGCCTCTAATTAATATTGCAGGGGATTTTGACATGACAAAACTTACAGTATGTCTAAGCATAATAGAGGAGTCTTGACCTTGGGAATGAGCTCTGCAGAATAAAATAGAACAAGTTTGTTACTTCCATTGTGTAGGATAGCAAATTGTCTACTATGAAAGCAATGAAGGAAAGCAACGTCAAAACAGAACTGGTTTTATCTAAAAATTTGATTAGCTGTGCATCCTGTGCCAATTGAACACCCAAACAATCTAAAGCATTTCAAGTTTAATATTTTATTTCTGTCAACCTTTAATATTTTTTCTAGCTTCGTGAGTCTCCTCTGTATCACTTCATCAAGGCTAGAGCATTGAATAAAGCTGGGGAGCATCCTGAAGCTATTAAAGTCTTAAAAATGCTTATCAACTTACCTCAAATGAAAGGGGATGCTAAGAAAGTCCAGGGGCTCTGTGTAACAATAAGTGAACAAGTCTCCATTTACCTGGAACTTGTTGAAGCTCTTCGACTCAACGGGGAGTTGGTAAGAAGCTTTATGTACAGTGTCTGAGTATTTGATGCCAACAGTTCTGTTCATCTAGACCAGTGTTTCTTGAATTATGGTCTGAGGACCCCTGGGGGTCCCCCAAGAATTTCCCAGGGGTCTGTGAAATCAAAATTATTTGCCAGAAATTGAAGATATTTGCAAAAACTTAAAATAATGTCACTCTTCTCATTATTTTTATTGGTTAAAAAAATAAGGTTTTTTCATGAAAAATATTTTATTTATGTTAATATCCAATGAGTTTAATATTATTTTTACACAATTCAATAAATAAATACTCAATGAATGCATCAAACGTAATTTTTAACTCATTAAATATCAATAAATATAACCATACCAACAAAAGCACTTTTGGGGTCCTCAATAATACTTAAAAGTGGGAAGGGATCCTTAGAGAAAAAAGTTAAGAAACACTGATCTAGACAAAGAAAAAGAATTTTAAAACAACCAGATCAAAAATTACCTTGCTAATATTCATATTACTTTAGATGCTTTTAAAATACCTTCAGGGAGAGAATTTATCTAGAATATTGTTCCAAGCATTAGGCATTGCATTATTTGAGCTTATTGATTTATGGAGCATTGTTGATTTAGGTTGTAGAAAAGCTGGAACATGTTCCTCACAGGAGAGGAAAAAACCACCACTAACTATTCTATGCCTGATGTTTATTTAAGCAAGAACCTTCATCTTTATGTGCCTCTCCACTTTATTCAATTAGCAGGAGATCAGCTGAGTACAGAGCAGGACCTCAATGCTAGCACTCAAGGTTTGCCAAAATGGGACTACTATTTATCTGAATGCATGCTATGGTCCAGTAAAGGCATTATTGTTAATTAATTGTTAAAGAAGGCTAGCTGCTGACTTCTTCAAAGTAATCAGGAGCAGTTTTAACCAATTCCTGGTGCAAGTGACTATTACAAATCAGATCTTTAAAATGATCCAACTCTTGCTGGCTGGACCGTCAAGGACCAGTCATAACTACCACTTGTTCAACACCATTGCAAGTTTGAACAATCACTGAACAAGTGGTCGTTAAACGAGGACCACCTGTATACAAGAACCGTTACCTAGGCAAAAGGAGCTGATACGTTTTTTAAGTCCAACGAAACAGAATGACATTTGGGAGCAGCTCAGGCAGATGCTGCCCTGATTAATGACTGGAGTATAAGAAGGGGGAGGAGGTGCAGCACAATCTGACTTGCAAGATTCTGTTATTCCAGTCTGAATAAAAATAGTTTTAACCTTTCTGTGGAGTTCATATCCTGATCTGTTCTACCAAGTGAGGCTGACAATTTGCTATCTGCTTTGTATTCATGTGATAGAGAAAAGGTAACAATAGGCAAGGAAGGTAATAATAAAAAGGAGTAAAATCTAAAATTTTAACACAAGAACTCTTCAGTTTGACTTTCATTTCTGCTGTCTACGATATAGGGATATACTGATATTCTTTTTAGATGTTATATAAAAATTACTGAAGTACGTATGCAAAGGTCATTAAACGTTCTGAAAATGCTATATAAGTTTTAATAATTGTTACCTGCAATAATTAAATAGATATGATTAAGGTTTGCATAGTTTTCACATACATTTTCACATTCCAGCATGAAGCTACTAAAATAATGCAAGATGCCATCAATGAATTTAGTGGGACATCAGAAGAAATCCGTGTCACTATTGCTAATGTAGATTTGGCTCTCAGTAAAGGAGAAGTGGATTTAGCTTTAACAATGCTGAGGAATATCACTCCAAATCAGCCATATTACACTGAAGTTAAGGAAAAGATGGCTCAGATTTACCTTCTGATCCGAAAGGATAAGAGATTATATATTGGATGCTATTGGTAATTTTTTCTTAAATTAATGCTGTCTTTTTTCTGCAACTATTCATTTTCATACTTTGCTTTAGGGGTAGAGAAGAGCAAACATGAAAATTATGACCAGTTCTGAATAATACAATCTGAAAATACTACACTGATTTTAGCCAGAAGGCTGAGAAGTGATTGTTCTGTTTCCAGATTCTTGTTATGTCTCTAGCTCAGATGCCACTCCTTCTTGAAGAAGCAAGCAACAAGATTGGTTATGAATTTAACTGAGCTGCTGAGTGCAAAGGCTCTAAGTCACTGTTTGAATTAAGCTCTTATCAGAGGGCAGCACTCCAACTTTCCTTCTCTCAGTGAGTGAGCAAGATTTTCTGGTGCGTGTGTGTGTGTATACACATACATGCAATGCTCAGATCAACTTTCCCAACCTGTAAGGTTTCCCTTGACATTAAGTCCAGTTGTGTCCGACTCTAGGGGGCGGTGCTCATCTCCGTTTCAAAGCCAAAGAGCCGGCGTTTGTCCGTAGACACTTCCGTGGTCATGTGGCTGGCATGACTACATGGAACGCCATTACCTGCCCGCCGAAGCGGTACCTATTCATCTACTCACATTGGCATGTTTTCGAACTGCTAAGTGGGCAGGAGCTGGGACTAGCAACGGGAGCTCACCCCGTCATGCGGATTTGAACCGCCGACCTTCCGATCGGCAAGCTCAGCAGCTCAGCGGTTTAACCCACAGCGCCACCGCATCCCTATCCCAACCTGTAGCCCTCCAGATATGTTAGATAATCTAGTTCAGGCAACATGGGCATTTTCTAAGGATAGTAAGAGTTGTATTCTGAAAGATAAAGTTCAGAAAGAACACCAAAGATCACCAGGGGATAGTATACTCCTTTTTAAAATGAGAAGATGTGGGCTTCCCTCTCCCCCCATGTTTATAATAGAAGGGTTATCTCAGTTATAACAGAATCTTCATGTCTCCTTATGAATGTCTGAATGCATTTCCATTCACATGTTTCCCTACTGGTAATCAAGAATACAAAAATTAAGTAATACATAAACATATGCACATTAGACTTTATAGGTTGATCAGAGAGATTACTTTCTTAGGATACGATGCAAGGTGCACTCAAATATTCTCAGGTGATTGATCTTACAAATATGTATTGTATTTGTGGATTATATTTATCATTTGTTGTGATAATATTTGGGGTTAATGATATACCCATTCATTGTTGCAGTGCAGCTCGGCAGCTAAGCTGTGCCAATATAAAAGTTACCTTTTTCTCTTTTGCTTGTGAAAACTCAAAATTATGCTCTATATTTTTAGTTTTTTCTTGTAATTTAAATGCCATCCTTTTACCTAGCGAGTTGTGTGAAAATTTGCCAAGTCCTCATACTAGTCTTCTCTTGGGTGATGCCTACATGAATATTCAAGAGGTTAGTATATAAAGATTATTTTTATTTCTCTCTCTCTCTCTCTTTCTGAGGTAGGGATTTCTTCACTCCCCCTCCCTTAAGGTTTCTCCATTTCTCCAAAGGTCTTCACTATATCATTTCTGCTCTTCATAGAGTTCATGTGCTCAGCAATTCATTCAATCATCCAGCTAGCTAGCTTCCAGAGAGAGCTGTTGTTGTGTTTACAGTAAAAAGATGGTTAATGTACCGGGGCGGGGGGTGGGATCCCTTTCTTGTTTTTTGGAGAGGGAGGCTAGTAAAGACAGCAGGGGCTATTTTGTTGGTTCTTGGACTCCTGCACTGACTAGCGCAATGGGGAAAGACCTGAGGATAGCGTAGGGACAATAATTTAACAACTTAAGCAGCAAACAGCACAGTGTTCCTTGACCACTGAAATAGTCATGGCATAGCAGTATACCGATCAAAATAGGACTAGGTTTCAGCTGTCCATGCATTAACAGAAAGCATTTAACCCCGTATCAGTAGAGTCTCTTTGAACTCAGTGTTCCAGGCAATCCAAGGAAGCAAGCACAGAACGAAGCTGCTTATCACTGGAGAGCAAGAAGTAAAGGAATTCCAAAGCTATTGTGATTAATATTACATATAAAAATAGCTGACATGTTACTTTCATTGTTTTAGCCTGAAAAAGCTTTAGAGGTCTATGAAGCAGCTCAGAAGAAGAATCCCTTGGATGCAACAGTAGCGCGGAAAATTGGGCAAGCCTATGTGTACACCCACCAATATAACAAGGTTCAGAATTTTTTTTCCACTCAACATTATTCAGAACTGAGTCAAGGAAACATGCAGCCTGCTATCCTCCCCTGATCTGCCTAATGAACTGAATCTGTACTTGAGTACATAGTCAAAATCAGGATCTGGGAATAGTCTTCGTTCCTGAGCTACCGGGCTAAAATGGCATTTGATTCAAAAGGCTATGTGGCCCAGGAAATTTAAAAAAACAACTTTCTCAGTCTTACAGGACTCGCTGATGGCGTGGTAAATTTTGGAGTGCAGGAGTCTTTGTAATAGCCCTGTATCCAAGAAAAATGCATAGGCAAACCCCCCGTTTTTATTACTATATTAATTAGAATGTTCACAAAAGAGTGAACACTCTAATTAAAAACTCCATAATAAAACTCACACAATCCTGTGTGTATTTATCAGGGAAATTCTACCGTACTTAGCCTATATATAAACTCAGCAGGTAACGTTCACTTTTAATCCAAAACCTTCGCTTAGCTGGAACACAATCTTTTCAGTCATAATTAGAAATGCATACAGTGTTGCAAAGGTGCATTGTCATTTAAAATGCTAGCACGAGGTGGAAAGGAACCTCAGGGAAAAATGAAGTACGCAGCTGCTGCTTCATTATTTCTCTTGTATTTCCTACTATTCTTTCGCAAACACAAACGCTTTGCTTCCAAGTCAATGGCCTTTTAAGGCCATTCATTTTCCAGAGCAAATTACGCCGACACTTTTTCGCTGACATAGTCTTGCTGTTTGGTTTCCCTTCCTTCTTTAGCTCATTAAATTGACAGAGCTACAGCTCACTACTGGGATTGCCTTCCCAATCCAAATAATGTTGGAGATTTGACTTGCCCAACATTACTGAGATTTAGGAAGGCAATCAAAACCTGATTATTTCAGCCGGTCTTAGAGGGAGAGATGAATATGGGTTTGTATCAATCTTTGGCATAGGAAGAATTGATTATGTGAAGTTGTTTATTCATATGGGGTTTTTTCCCTGTTGGTTACATTTTTGTTTACATTTGTAGGATTGTAAGCCAGGCAGAATCCATTGATGACTGGAACTGTATATAAGCCTATAAAAATAAATAAATACATGGGGTGAAAACCGATATGTAAACCAAACTACAAAAACTGAAAAACTACACAAAATTGTTCTCACTGGACTAAACCACTTCAGTAGAAGCTCCATGTTTGAATGTTTTCCCATCTTAAAACAAACCAAACCAAAATGATAAAACAGAAATGGTTTAGTCTAGCCATCTCCATGACATGATTATGCTTTTCTGTGCAGGAAGTGTTTACTATATGGGAGTGGATTTAATTCTGCTGTGAAGTCATACAGTCTACTGAGAGCAGCAGATCTGATGATACGATTTACTTACACGGCCTAGCTAAGCCTTGCCAGTCTCATAGAAGCATGTTCCTCATTCATAGTCAATACCTGAGGCTCTATTATTGACATATATCAAATTGTTGCAGGCTATCAATTATTATGAAGTTGCTCTCAAGATGAGTGAACAGGACTTCTTGTCTTATGATCTTGCTGATCTCCTATTAAAACTCAAAAAATTTGGCAAAGCTGAGAAAGTTCTGACTCAAGCTCTAGATCATGATCCAGGTAATATTTCTTTTCTTGGCATCTTCAGCTGGATGTTTCTTGACATAAGGCAGAAACATGGTCTGTCACCTACATAACACATTTATATGTGATACATGGAGGGCTTTAATTCATTTCTCCATTGAGAAATTCTGGCTGACCAATTTTTTATGGCCATATGTCCTACTGTTACATTATACTTGCCCTATATATAATTAAAAATTGGCATGGCGAAGTCTGTGTTTTTCCAGTTGTTCAGGCAATATATATAAGTCAACAATTATTTCTGTTTAAACTTCCAGTTGATGATCTGCCTTCCATGATGAAAGATGTGAAAAATCTGATATTATTAGCAAAGATTTATGAGACAACTAAAAGAGGGGAAGTTATTCTGGAAACCCTGAACAAGGTAGAATATCAATGTTATATAAACCTCAGATAAGAAGGATTGTTTCGAAGTGGATGCCAGCATACAGGAAAAAATACAGACTTCGTGTTTTTCAAATAACTGCCACTGTTTGAATCAAGTAGTACCCTAGCTTTTAGAAAATGTTATATTTTATGACATTTATAGTCTACCCTTTCAGATGCAGAATGTGACCAGCTGAGAGCAACTAGTTCAATATTCATCATTCTTAATTTGTTCTCAACCGACAAAAGGGTTGACAGTTGTCAAAACAGGAAACAGATGTAGACTGCTGTGCCTTCACAAAATAGCCTGAAACAGTGGGAGGAAACAAGAGTTTTGCCACCATAAATTGCCTATATATTGGTGTCTCCTTTGAAAATAGGGGACTTGTTGGAATTCTTATACTGTAACCTTAACCTTCCCTTAAGCAAACCCAAAATACATGTAAGATTAAGCAACATAATGAGAAATGGTTTGTTCAAAATGTATAAATACAAAAAATACCCTAAAATCTTTGTGGAACCTTTGCTGAACCGCCTATCTCACCATAGTCACTCTGGATGGCTAACACAGTTACAAAACAGAACCAACAATAAAAATAACATACATAATCTGCAGACAAGGTTTCAAAAAACCCAGTCAAACAAGAATTAGCATAACCATCCAGGCCCTAACTGACAATCTGAACCCCAAGTCTAGGAGCACAGCCGTGTCTTCAGGGCCTTGCAAATGGCCACTAGGGTCATGGCCAGTCTGATCTCTTGGGGGGATGATGTTCCACGGGGAGGCGTAACGATAGAAAAGGCTTTCTTCCTGGGTCCCACCGTATAGCACTCTATAGCGTAGCATGCCTTTTTCTGCCACATCTAATGGGACAGGCAGAAACAATTGAGGAGTAGCGGTGCTACAAATAACCCAGTCCTATGCCATGAAGGGCTTTGTAGGTGACGACCAGCATCTTGAATTGCACCAAGAAGCACACTGGCAGCGAATGCAGCTTGCGGGGCAGAGGTATAATGTGCACACATTGAGAGGGACTCATAACTGCCCACGTTGTTACATTTTGCACCAGCTGCAATTTCTTCAAGGACAGACCTATATGAAGCGCATTTCAGTAGCCCACTCAGGAGGGGACTAAGGCATGAGTGACTGAGAGAAGAGCCTCCTGGTCCAGCAAAGGGCATAACTGTCATACAACACAAAGCTGTGCAAAAGCCCTGCCGGGACAGCTGCCACCTGTTCTTTGAAGCAGATTATGTTGAAGTGACTGGCCCAAAGGCACTCAGTTTGGTCCCTGATTTCAGCCCAGTAACCAAACCACAATAGGAGACTTTAAAACTACCAGTAATTCTCAGCCTAACCTTCCTCACAGTATTCTTATGAGGATCAAACAGTAGGGGGAGAAACCAGCATGCTGCTTTGAGATCTTCAAAGGAAAATGGAAAGATAAATCTAATTAATGCCACTAATGAGTAATTGTCTCAGGTTTAGATTTCCTTCAGGTGCTAGCTTGCATGTGGTCTCCATTGCCCTAATTTTATACATTTGTTATGTTGAAGGCTTACGACACCCAACAAAGGATATTAAAAAGAGTCCGCATAGAGCAGCCGGAGTTGATCCCCCCTCAAAAGCAAATGCTACTGACAATCTGTGTTCAGTTTGCTAAGTTCCATCGAGCAGAAAAGGAATATGAAAAAGCTGTGAAGTACTATGCGGAGGCCCTGTCCTGTGTACCAACTGATAATAAAGTAAGCGTGATTTTAAATCTCCATTTGAAAGGGAAGCCACCTAAACTGCCTGGTGGTTGGAATTCTTGCAAAGAATGCCCGGCCAGATTCAGTAAAGGTTTTTACGTTCTTAAGCAGCAGTATATACTCCAGATCATTCATCACACATTCGTTTTGCTTTGTCTGTTGTGAGACTGGGAGGATAAAACTTTACCAGTTTGAAAGAAGTAGCAAATGGCATGACTACAGTACTACTATTACAAGAAAGGCAAGCTGCATACGTGAATATAATGCATTTTATATTAACAGTGCCAAAACAGATGGAAATTGGTGGGTAACAGAAATCTGTTTCAAGTACGAGTTGCCAGAAGAAGGCAAAACATAATCACAGTGACACAGGTCACACTGCTGGCCTACCTCAGGAAAGCCTAGGCATGAACTTTTGCTTTTACCGTTGGATGTCTTTCTCAGTTCTGCTCCAAAATGTGGGTGTCCAGGAGGGGGCTGAAAAGAGCTTGAACCCAAAGGCATAGTTAGCTATAGTATCTGTAGTCCTACAGAGAGAGAGCTAGAGGTCTCTGATATAATAATCAGTGCCTCTTCTATGTCAGTCTGTTGCTGAATAAATGTTATTTCCATTTTATTGTCAGATAATATTAGAATTGGCTCAACTATATTTGATACTAGGAGACACAGAGCAGTGTGAGCATTACTGTTCTCTCTTGCTTCAAGACGATGAGAGCAATGAAATTGGAACAATGGTATGCAGTTCCTTTGCCTTCCAGTAAACTTATACGCAGCTATAAAATGATGTTTTGTTCTGGTTTTCTTTATCTTTATGGCCCACCACTTCTTCCTCACTGGGTGACTATTCTGAGAAAAGAAGGTTTGAAAAGCTCCCAAATTAAAATTCAGCAGTTTGAGCTTTGTGATACAGCTTTATTGCTCACAAAAAGAGAGTGATGGAGGGGGCATTTGCCTCAGCCCAGAACAACAGTGCCTTGACAGTGTCACAGAATATGCACAAATTTAGTCCTGACTATCTCAAACCAGCAGTTATCCCATTTACATTATTTGTTCATTTTGGAGAAAGCTTTCTACTCTGTAAGCCCTACTCTGTAAGAGCCTCAAGGATATTTGATTTTGTGTTGACATTTATTACTCAGTATGAACATTCCCTGAAGAGTCAAAGGAGGCTTATGAGTGGGTTGCCAGGCTGCCAGAAACTGGGGCAGCAGACGGAGTTCCAGGATTCTGTTTACAGATCAGAAGCTGGAGTAGGATAGAACCAGGAGAATATAATTAACACTTACAAGCAAGCAAGCAAAGCCAGTTTGGTCTAGTGGTTAAGGCAACGGGCTATAAACCAGGAGTCTGTGAGTTCTAGTCCCGCCCTAGGCATGAAAGCCGGCTGGGTGACCTTGGGCCAGTCTCTCCCTCTCAGCCCAACTCACCTCACAGGGTTGTTGTTGTGGGGAAAAGAGGAGGAGGAAGGAGTATTTGGTATGTTCCCCGCCTTGAGTTATTTGTAAAAATAATAAAGGCGGGATAGAAAATAAATTAAAAAAAAAAAGCAACCGGAAAGTTATTCACACATATTCACAATGGAAGTGTTGTCTGTGCAAGCTTTCTGATATGAATATTCTTTGTATGTTTTATATCTCTATCTATCTATCTATCTGGAAGTTCAGCTTATGTAGAAAATGTGAAGCTATTTTTGTGGATTTCGCTGTTCTAAAATCAAGTCCCTGTATATTCAATTTCTCTCTGCCAAACCTACCTCACAGGGTTGTTGTGGAAGAAGTAGGGGTAGTGTATGTTGCTTTGAGCTCCTAGAGGAAAGGCACGATATAAATCTAATGAACTATATGTACATGTATATCTGTATCTACATCTGTATCTATCCACAGACATACACAATCACAAAAGGAAATGAGTTAACCACAGCTTTAGTGCATCTCTGGAAATTATCTTTTTAACTTGTTACGGTTCTTGTTAAGTTTTGCTCTAACTGACCATGAACTCAAGGTAAAAGAGTCCTTAAGCTTCAGCTCTCCACTGGTGGACTCATCTTCACTTATCTTTGATCTGTGTGAGGTTTTATAAAACAATGAATAAAAAGAATGCCATAGTTTTACTTTCTGCTGAAATAATGAAATATTTCTTCTTTTGTTAGATGTTGGCAAACCTTATGTTTAGAAAAGAGAAATATGAGCAAGCCATAAGTCTTTACCGGAATGTTTTAGAGAAAACCCCTGGTATGTGTTTATATTTTAATAAAAGCATGTATATGTTTCTTTAAGACCTTAAATGGGGTTTCTAAAGTAGCTTACCAAACAAATTAAAATATTATCAAAGTAATTAATCAATTTTTGCTTTTCCTTCATAACCTATCTATGTTATCAAGAATTTATCTGTGAAAAGTGTTGAAAATATATTTTTGCTGGAAATATAAACTTGTAATTTAGATAACTTTTCAGTTATGGAGAGTTTGATTGATTTGCTGAGAAGAAGTGGTAAACTTGATGAAGCTACACCCTTTTTTGAACTGGCCAAGAAAAAATCAACCCGAACACCTTTGGAACCTGGCTATAATTATTGCATGGGACTTTATTGTTGGTAAGTTATAGAGAATGGTATTTATGAAAATCACAGAATAAGAGCACAGCTAAATATGATGTTGATGACCCAAGGTGGATTAGGACAAAATAGTCATGGGATGATGGAGTTGGATTTCATTCCAACACTGCAGGAGAAAAGGGATGTGGTGGATTTCAGAAATGCTGCTGGTTATCACGAAGAAGGGAGCAATTCCAAGGAGCAGGACAAGAAGAGGAGGCACCGTCCGGGAGGCGATGGTGGGAAAACGAAGAGGTTCGGGATAGCCCCGCCCTAGATCTCTCCCGGGCTATTCCCCCTTAGGTTAGGGAGAGTAGCTTGAGCCTGGCAAGATTCTGTCTCTACGGCGTGAGCAAACAAAGAACTGGAGTTTGGCTGGACTGATTCTTTGTCATTCTTGGGCTGGCCTGACATGGGATTAGTGTTGTTTCACTTTTCCCAGGCTACTGTTTGTCTAAAAGGAAAAGCTTACACATATCATATGGATACCGATAAACCCTCCTACCTCCACCCAATTTCATAATGAAAACAGCATAGAGAGAAAAATTTAGGATTATGTTCCCAATTAGATATGTTCCCCTAGCAATTGTTACAATTTCTTTAAAATGTTAAATATCTTAAAATGAATTCTTGTACCCTATCAAGTGTGGCTGTTAGACCCTGTGCCATAACTGTGGCTAAAGGTGAAGGAAGTTCATTGCAGTATCTCTAATAACACGTGGACTCATCTAGGTGGCTGAGTTAAAATACTGTCTAGCAGGCCATGAGCCACCAGAAAACTATGCTAGCATAAATTGTGCTGTATTAGAATTGCTGTTGCCAGGCACCAAAGGGGAGGCACCTTCTGATGCTCTTTCTTAGCATAATGCCTTCTTCATGCCTGTGACCTGGCAGCAGGGCTATCCCTGAATGCAGGTTTAGCATTCTTTCTGAAGAGCACTGTACCCATGTTCAAAATCAGCTTAACTGACAGGTCACAAATGCAGGGGGAAGCATGAGGGAACAATCAATAATGAACAAGCTGCAGCGATTGGCACTGCTGGTAGCGAGTTACCAAGGAGTTCACTTCTGACCTTGTGGCTGGCAGCACCTGGAAGTAGCCAGTGGACAGCCGTGGATAACATAAAATTGTGATTGTCCCAAGTGTAATAACAGTCATCACCATGGCACTTAGTACTGCCAAAACTGGAACGGACCAAAACAAATGAGAGTTAGTGTGGTGTAGTGGTCAGAGAGTTGGCGTAAGTGGGGAGGCCCAGGTTCTAGTCAGCCCTCCGCCACAGAAACTCACTGTGTGACTTGTCACTCACTCACAGCTCAGCCTACCTTTGAGGGTTGCTTTTTGTGGGAAAAGCAAAAAAACCCTTACTGTTATAGTAAGAATGTTTTCAGAATTTGATCCTTTTAATTTTTAAATGTATTTTAAATGTATAATATATTTTGCCTAGATAATATTATTTAAATTTCTCTTCTACAGTTGTAGAAGTCTTTGACTCTTCTAGGATCATCCCTCAGTCACAATCCAACAGAATGAAATGAATCTAAGCCTAATTATTCTCTGTGCTTAAGTTCCCTTGAGTCTGTTTTGAATCAGGTCTATGAGAGTATGAAACCAAATGTCTGGATGTATATTTTATTAGCAAGACTGATCATTTCAAAGCTGTCATACTGCATCTACTTTTTAAAAACTTTCTCTCCACAAACAGGCATATGGGGCAACCTAATCAGGCTTTGAAATTCTTCAACAAAGCTCGTAAGGATAGTGACTGGGGCCAGAAAGCCCTTAGCTATATGATCCTGATATGTCTAAATCCTGACAACGAGATAATAGGCGGGGAGACTTTTGAGAATCAAAATACTACAGATGTGAGGTAAAGGAAAAGCTCCTTAATAAAATATGAAGCTCATGCTCTTACATATATTTTTAAAAATCTATCATTTTGAAGTTGTTTTCTCTCATTCTTCAACTGTGCCTGGAAAACAGGATTATGCCATTCATGAAACCTAGAGAAAGAAAGAAAAAACACTTTGGTTTATAATACAGTGTTTTATTATTCCATAATTGCCTTTGGTCCCCAAGTACCGTTTACTATATGAAGTTTATAGGGTTATATAATTAATTTATCCTATCAAGTTGTAGTTTTTCCCAACACTTTAATAATAATTGTTTTTATATTGTATACCTTGAGGGTCATCTGATTACAGTGGGGAGAAAATTTAATTAACAAACAAACAAATAAACCTGTAAGTAAGTGAGTAAATAAAATTTGCACTAGAGCCTCAGGAAGGCAAGAGGAGGTGTACCTGGCAATGCTGTAGTGCAGAATTCAGTTCAAAAGCAGGCAAAGTTGCTTCAGAGCTGACATGGGCAGCTTTGCTGTGCCCATCAGCAGCTCCTCAGAATGAGCTGTGTCTACTCCTGGCCTTGCACAGGAGCCACACAGGCTTAGGAAGATACACATGTATGTTCAGGAGGCATTAAGGAGGCAGCAATAGGCACAGCAGTGCTGGATCGGAATCATCTTTGACCAGATCTAATTACTGCACTTCTCTACAGTGAACCCTTGATTTATCAGGCCTCTGTTGAAGTAGACAAAATCCATTTGCCATTTTATGCATGCATAACCCTTAATCCATGCGTAAAATCCCATTTGTTTTACATTTGTGTAACATCCCATTCACCTTTAACAGACATTCCAGTGTAACAGCCACCTCTTCCCTCCATTAGTCAATTAAATCAAAGATTTGTGGTTATGTTACTGAATTTAAAAGGCAATCAGTAACTTCTTCTTTAATGTTGTCCAGTACTTGATAGCTTAGGAAATGTCAAATACTTTCTTTTCAACAGTAACTTAAAGGAAAAAAGGGAATCTGAACAGCATGGGATACGTACAGCTGAGAAGCTACTTAAGGAGTTTTATCCTCACTCACAGGAGGGCCAGAATCAAGTGGAAATGTTGCAAAGCTACTGTTTAATGGCCACAAAAGAAAAACACAATGTGGAGAAGGCTCTGAAAGTGTTTACAGAAATGGGCCAAAATGAGGTAAAAAAGAAAATTTGTTTGAAACTCAAAATGAAGCATATCAGCAAAAAGTTTATAAAGGCATAGGAATGCCACTGGAAGCTAACTTTCCTTAAAAGATTTAGCTTTATTTTCCCAGAATACTCTCGACAGAAGTAGAAATAGTGGTCAGTTTGTTAAACCATTTCTGCTACCTCAGTCTGTATTGAAAGGTAATACTTCAACCTGGAAAATAATTATGTCCCTTAAGAGGCATTCAGTGATGGGGATGCCCTTTGGACATGCTCAGAGTAGTTTTCTTTATTTCATTTCATGTCTTCAGAAATGGATATAACCAGATAGGGAAAGGGGATGATGAAAAATGACTAGTTTAAGGAGAAGGGGCGAGGCTACAGTATCTATAAAATAACCCTCCTACATAAGATCAGGTTACAGATTATATGGCCCTATATCTTAATGTGGGGTTCTGTTTTTTGTTTTTTGTTCTTTTTTTGCAAAGCAACAGTGAAACAGCTTGAGGAAATGCTTACCCTATTTTGCTTTGTGCTTTCTCCTGTCCAAATCTCTCTTCCCAAATCTGTTCTCTTCTCAGCGGTTAAAATTAATAGAAAACATGGGGCTCAGATGTTGATAAACTACAACTTGCAGAACCCTTCACTGTAGGCTGTGCAGGTTGAGCCATGCATAGCTGGGGCACTTAGGGTTGTAATTCAGCACCTGAGAATCACAGGGTCCCCTTCCTGAATTAGGAGATACAGAATACTCTTTTCTTGACAAAGGAGGCAGATGGGGGTCAAGGGACATTCTGAGTGACCAAATCATCAGCAAAGTTAAACAGACCCATCTAGCCCTCTAGTCCAATGCTCCCCTGGACGTTATGCATAGCCATTCAAAATGAAGAACAGACGCCTGCAGGATGGAGAACCACTACATGTAGTACTCCACATAATCCTACACAACTGAAGGAAAGACTTAAATTATTGGATCAGCGGTAGTGCTACCAGACCTGGGCTTCAAACCCCCCGTTGACCAAAACGGCAGCAAAGAGATACAGAAAAGGCTAACCCCTGCTGCTGTCCAGTTGCCATCTGGATAAAGGTAAAGAGATCCATTTTGGAAGAATATGAAATCACTATTAAAATCTAATTTCTCCACAATTTTTAAAATAGAGGGACAATGTTCCTGCCATCCTGGCAATGGCTCAAGCATACATGATACTTAAACATACAGCCAAAGCCCGGACCCAGCTGAAGCGCCTGATCAAAGTGAACTGGTGCCTGCCGGACGCCAACGAGCTGGAAAAGGCTTGGCTGCTGCTGTCTGATATCTACTGCACAACCGGGAAGTATGATCTTGCCACTGAGCAAGTGAAGCGCTGCTTACGATACAATAAGGTAAGAAGACTGGAATTCACTGCAGAGGGAAAAGAAATTTTCACAGGACTGGGTTTTAAATAGGTATCCTGCTCGCATTTGATTTGGGCCTAACTTTATTATCAAACCTATGATGAATTCCTGATTCTGAAAGCTTTCTTTTCTTGATTCAAAAGGGATCTTTTTTCCTGAGATTTCCCAAGTCATTAAGAATGTAGTAAAGCTCCAGGGACAGTCCCCTCCGGCTACTTCCTGTTTCCCCGGTGATCCTGGATCCCCCCCCCCCCCGCCAATTGTTGTTATATACATCCCTTCTGAGCAATGAGAAGTTTCAAAAGTATTTACTGTAACTGATGCAGTGCCATACCACTCAAGGTGGTTGACAAAATTAAATACCAGTGCTTGCCCAGGAATCTGTTTCTTTGGAAGGAGATACAGGAAGCAGGTCTGTGATTAAATATTTATTTAATCAAATGAAACATCATTAAAGATTTGTATCATAGATTGCCAGTCGGATTTATAGCAAGATCATTATAGAACTCCCTGCAGAGTTGGTTCTTTGTTACTCTTTCCAGTTCTGTCAGAATTTGAACTAATGTTACATAGTACTCACTTGCAATATCCAATCATCCCAGCATCATTTGTAAACATATTCCAGAGCATTACTGTCCCTGATGTAAATTGGTGGTCCTTTGAAACACACAGCTCTGCCACAACAGATCACCCCCACACATTTTAAAACCAACTAACAATTTGTCCACTTTGTCCTCACCATCTGCAGATCAAAAATACATTCAGGGTGTTGTCCAATAGTCACAGGTTTGAGGTTGCAGAGAGCATCTTCAACTAATAATTGTTTAGTTCAAGCTATCAACAACTGAGCACAGAAAATATCAATTCATGAGCACTTACTCTGTTTCAAATTTGCCAATGATCCTGTAGCTTCCAGTGCTATATGAGTTAACAGCTTTCCACCTTTCCATCACAAAAAAAGAGTAAACAAATTTCTTGCCTCCTGCACACACAGTCCATATATTCTTGTGTACATGTATTTGTTGGTTTGCAAAACATTCTTTTGAGAGAGTACTAGGAACTTACATGGGAGAACTGATTTTTGAAACTGTTAGCTAAAGCATTCTCTAATTAGGCTTAGAGAAGCCCAAAAAGCCATCATCTAGTCTTGGCACAAGATCAGCCTTGCAGGTGAGTGTTTTCTTAATAAATCTTAAGCGTGTGCATCGCTGAAATTTTGCATGTCAGCAAAAGTGTTCTCTAAGGCTTTTCCTCAAGCAGGATAAAGTGAAACCCAAGCTGAGATAAAGCTACAGAGGCATGAAATTTATTGTATTTCATGCCCCTAATTTAGCAAACAGAAGTCTTAAAACTCAAAAATCAGTTGAATGGAATCTTTGGGGGTTGACCAACTTTATTTATTTATTTATTTATTTATTTATTTATATTCTATTTCTATAGCTGCCCTTCTCAAGAAGTGACTTAGAGCGGCTTACAACAATAACTTGACCCTTCCTCAAATTCATAACAATCCAAACTCGTTTTCCAGCAACACCAGTGGCTTGAGGGACAAAGGATAGAGCTGTTTGTTAAAATGTTCATTAGGTCCAAAAGTTGGTTGTAGTTATTGTTTTTTGATAGAGGGTAATTGTTTATCATGATTATTAGATCCCGAGGGAAATCCCAGAATTGCTATTAACATTTACGAATACAATTTCCAAAAGCATTTATTTTTACACATTTAATTTTATTCTTTAGTCATGTGCAAAAGCTTATGAATGCTTGGGATTTATCGCCGAAAAGGAGAATGCATATAAAGATGCTGCAATGAACTATGAATTAGCTTGGAAGTATAGTAACCAAGCAAATCCTGCAGTTGGTAAGTAGGGGAATTACCTTTTCAATTCAATTTGCTTGAGTTCAGTGGTGTGACATTTAGGACTTCTACAATATTTTCTGTGGTACAGAATCTAGCTTAGCTGGGTTATGGCATCCTATGCATGTCAAGCCTATCGAGACGGACTTACTGCCAAAAAGCTGACAGCATCACAACAGTAAAATTGTTAATTAAAGGTAAAAAATTGTTTAATTAAATTAAGCAGTAAATTTTGTTAATTAAATGGGTTTGAACGTTGACAAACATTAACAGAACTAATAGCAAATTCTATAATTGTATAAATGTAACATACCATAAATATATACCCTATGTGTCATTTGATATATATTTAACTTAAAATAACGATAACATTCCCAGGTGCAAAAAAAAGTACAATAGTATACATTACTGTGCCCATTACACTTTCATTGTAAGAGATTATATTGTGCAGAATGCCAACCGACCATTTTTCTCTTCCTGTAGGATTCAAACTGGCTTTCAACTACCTAAAAGATAAGAAATATGTAGAAGCAATAGATGTATGCCATGACGTAAGTTCCCCAAAGCATAATTTAGTCATGAAGAGTGTCTGTGGTGGCCTTGTCAGCCCTGCACGGTCCCACACAAACTAAGGTCACTTCCAAATTGGTGGCGTTTTAAAGGTTAATGGAAGAACTCCAAGCAGCTAACAACCATCTTGCAGAGTAGAAGCGTGAACCAAAAACGTGCACATTTAAGCTTAATTACGTTCCGAAATAAATTCAGTCTTCACACAGTAGTTAGATGAAGAAAAAAATAGAGATGGCTTACATTTATTCAGTAGATCTGGATAGAGGTAGATTCACAGTAGAAGGTACTTAATCCTCACTGGTTCTTTGTAGACATTCTTATGGAAATAGAAATGTCTGTGTGCAAGCGAGATGAAAGGACGAGAGCTGCGTTCTGCAGCACCTCCTGCCTGCAGGTCTGCCAAAAGGTAATGGAGACCGTTAATCCCCAAATACGAGGAGGAGGAGGAAGTGGAAATCAGGTGACCCACGTGACGTCCACAAGCACACTAGAGATGCGTTGCCTAGAAAGACCCCCCTTTTGCTTATGAGACAATGCTGGGTTGACCCCTGGTAACTCCAAAACAAATCTCATGCAATTCATGGAATTGTACAAGTGATCAAAACAGGAAACTCCTGTTTGTCGTGCTTTCATGCTTTTCCCCACTACTTCTGTCTTTTCTCTTGCCTGAAAACATATGGAGAGAAAGACCAAATATGATACACTTCAGTCTAGACCAGGATTTCTCAACCTTGGGGGCTTTAAGATGGGTGGACTTCAACGCCCAGAATTCCCCAGCCAGCAAGGCATTAAAATCCACCCATTTTAAAGCCCCCAAGGTTGAGGAAGACTGGTCTAGACACATCCTGAGAGCAGTTGTAGTGCAGGGATTCAAACACTGCAGCCTGCCAGAATCCAGTGTCCCTTTCAGAATAGATTTTGGCTCTTCTTTCTTTTTAAGCATTTTTGAAATTCTGACCCACTTGTAGAATGCAGCACTCAACATATCCGGAACAGCTGCACTCCCTGGATTGTAGTGGGCATTACAGAGCTTTTCTCCATGGCTTAGATAAAGTGCTTTCTACTTGTCCTTGAGTCAGCAAAAAACTACTGGCATAACATTTGCTGTTCCCAGCGCTGATCCTATCTTGTTTCCATAGCCTGTCCACTGGATCATAGTGCGTGCAGGCCATGCCAAGCAATGGCACCGGATAGGCCTTGTGGCTCTGCTGCCCTCCCTTTTTAGGGTATCACCAGCTGGCAGGAACCAATTGCCAATAACAGAACTGCTGTACTTGTCAGTGGCTTTAACAGATTGCTCGCCTGTGAGGTTAGTCGTCTGATCTGTTAAAACCTGCTCTCTCCAACCCCCCTGAGCAGCTGCTCTGCAGAGTGGGAGGGAGGGCTGCTTTGCCAGTTATCTCCCAGCCCAATGACCAGCAGTTCATCAGGCTACCCTTGAAAGAGGCGTACTGCTCTTTTGAAATAATATGAAACGTGCACTCAGAACAAGCCCCCAGCAGTTGTTCTGTAGAGTGGAGAGCTTTCTGTAAAGCCTCTCCCGTTTTACTCAGCAGCCTCCCTTCTTTTGCCGTCGGGAAGGCAGAACCCCACCCCACCCCCCACTCACCCCCAATCAGCAGGGGCTACCTGGTAGGGTGGGAGAGCCATCTCTCCATATTACCATGCAGCTCCCTCACCCCCTTTAATCAGCTGTTTGGCAAGTGTGGGGAAGTGGCGATATTGCAGTAGCTGGCAGCTGCCAGGGGAAAAAAGAGGTTTCAAGGACAGTAACCTTGCCCCATTCATGGAATTTTACAGATAATCCAGTAGTCTTCCAGTGTTTTTCACCACTTTTGTTGTTGTTGTTCATATCGTAGAAAAACTATTTCAGAAGGGAAGGTGAAATAGCCACAAAATGTCTTTTTATTGATAGCACTAAATGCTTACTATCTGGTAGTATAAACGCAGCCTATAATTTGGTATGATATTAATTGTAAATGCTTATTGTCGCTTGTTATTATTGAAAAAATAATTAATTTCTTCTTTCTGAAAGGTTCTGAAGGCATACCCAGATTATCCAAAAATAAAAGAAGAAATTTTGGAAAAAGCTCAAATGGCATTTAAACCTTAAAAGGCGCAATTTTATATGCTTCTGCACTGTCAATCAGCATGAACACAATTTTCAATAAAGTTGCCTTGTAAGTTTAAAATGCCCTAATCGTCAAAGTAGCTTCTGGAGAAGAAATTAGCAGGGCAGCACCTCTGTCGCAATTCAGTTTGTGACTTCTGGTTGTGTGTGTTTCTTTCCCCCGCTCCACTTCCACTTTTAGCAAGACATTGGGAGAGCTTTGCCATTTGTTATCTGGAGTGGGTCAAGTTGCCCATCTTGGCAGGAAATGCCAGGCAATGTTACCATAGAGCAAGGGTGCCCGTCTTCTGTGCCATGTCCTGAGGGTGGTGCACCTGCACTCCCAGGGCCGGGGAGATCAGGGATGAGCCCTTTGGTCACCTCTCCCTCTCCTCCGCTCCCTGTGCAGGCACATAGCTGCAAAGCCTGACAGACGGACCCACTAGAGCATGAAAATTGCAACCCTGTAGATTTCTAGAATCACTATATTGTGAGAAATAAGGTGGGCAGATCGTACCTGGATAATGGTTGGGTTGTGTTGTGGGTTGCTTTGGCAACCACGTTTAATTCTAGAAAAATCTCACATCTAAATCAGAGCTGAAAGAGCTCGTTTCACATGTTGTATGAGGAGAAGGGGCCTGCTCGCTCTACTAAAAGAGCAGTGGGGCCATGTCCTATTCCCGAGGCTTCGTAAGTTCCTCCATTCCTGATGCCATCCCATTGGGGAAGACACTTGAGGCAGGAAAGCCCAAACGTTGACCTCTGTCAGGTCTGCCAGTCCAAAGCCTTCATGTTCAAGGTCTGATTGTTGTCAGTGTGGCCAGAAGAATTTATCATGAAGCCCCGCAATCCTTTTAATTGCAGGATTCCACTTCATGCATATAAGGAATGGAAAATGCTGAACTAAGGAAATTCCCTAATTGTTTCTCTTAATCTGAATTTGCTTATAAATATTTGCAGTGATATTCTTTTAATTCACACTTCCCTTTCTATGGCATTATTTTATTGGTTTTAGGAATGCTGTTGGATTTAAGAGTGTGCCGAGAGGAATTCTGAGTGTGTGTCAGGACACTGTATACGTATATGTTGTAGTTGATGGGGCATAGACAACAGGATGTTGGCTTGCAAGGCAGTCTCGAGATTGAAGATCATAGCTGGTTTGAACCTGCTTGGTGTAAAACTGAGCTTTGGTTACACTTGTGGCATATTGGCCAAAAGCTGCCAACATTGACTGGTACTGTCCTTTCCATTAGCAGGAAATGCTGCACATGGCATGGATAACAAGTAAGGCTGGTAAGCGTGTCTGTCTATTAAAAAGGGTCGTGTGAAAGCCTTACTGACTGAGCCAGGTTGGGTGGTTGGGTAATGCCTTCTCTTCCTATCCACTTCTGACGGATTGCCGTACAGTGGATTGATGGACCTCTGCTTTTTTTCCTTTTCTTTCATTGGTCCACCTGTGGTTCAGTGAAAGGCCAGCCGCTGGTTGTTTTTTTAAACTGGTTCACCAGTGGACCATCTTCATGTCCTCAAAGACTCATCTACAGAAAGGAAAGGGATTGGTGCTGGCTTTCCCAGCATGGGTGGGAGAATTACTTTCTGTTAACTGTTGTTAAGAAACTGGAAGCTTTCCTTGTCAGACTAAGAGCCCATATGCATATTACAACCCAATGTCCTCCAGATGTATTGGACTTCAAACCATTATAGCAAAAAGCAAGTAACAATCTGAAGGGTAATCCCAAATAGTGGAGAATGCATAAGGCATTACAGTGAATCTGGGCCTGGCAGGCAGGGTACACAGAACAGGAAGCAGCAGTCCATTCAGGCTCTCTGATGGGCACACCCCTATGATCTGAGGACGGCTGTTTGTCAGATTCATGCTTTACAGCTCTAGATGAGCGGTTACTGGACAGTCATTTCTTTTCACCTTGCTGCAGCTTCTGAATGTGGATTTAACATCTTTGAGAAAAGGGTGGCATTTCCTTCTGTGTCCACAAGATGGTGGTGTCCCTTCACTGCACAAAAATGTAGAATATTTAAATTAGATCAAAACAAATATTGATACAGCTCTTCACTGAAATATGGCTACACACAATTACATACTATAACATATGTTCTTCACTTGTGATGTGCTTGAGAAAACTGAGGACTGGATTAATAATGATTCATCATAGCATCACTTCCACATTTGATTCCAGATTTCATGAAGTTGAAATAATGAGTAGACGCTTCATAGTCAACAATGTGGTTGCTATCCAAAATACTTAGTTTCCAAGGATATCTTCAGAATGTCCCAAACTGATTCTTTTTTGAAAATAGGACCACGACACATTGGTGAGGCTCAGTGCCCGTGTTGTCACCAGAAGTGGTCCTGCCTGCATCTCCAGACTGAGCATCTTCACCACCAGTTCCTGTATTTATTAGAGGCAGGAATGATGGGGGGGGAGGGGGGAGAATCCATTCAGTCTCAGAAAGGCACAGGGTGGGCTGAGGCCCTCCAACGTATCTTATAGGAGAGGTCCACATGACGCTAGCTTGTTTTTAACTAATTCCCTGAACCCACCATCATGGACTTGTTCGCAGATAACCCTAAACTAATATTGTTCTGAAAGAAAGGCTTAGCATGATGCCCAAACAGAGTGAAGTGGTACCTTGTGAAGGCCAGGTCCCTGGGTTACTTAGCATCCTCAGAAGGCAGTGAGAATCCCTTGGTCCAGTTGACTTCCCATCTCTAATCATCTGAAACCAACCCCGGGCCACACCAGAGCCCTCCAAGAGGACCCACTGATGTGAGGATCCAATTCCCACCATTCCCTGAATGTGGGAAACGAGGTTTACATCCATCAAAATCTTGGTTTTGCCTCCACTGGGGGCAATTCTCTTGCATCCTTGCATCCTTGGTGCTTATAACCCCCAGAGAATCATTGCTGCCAATCTTTTTATGTGGTTTTGTTTCACTGCCTTATTCCTGCACATTTAAGCTGTCACTGGACAAGGCCAGCTCTTCCTTCTGCGTTCTTCAGAGGAAGCGACGAGGCGGGTGGAGAGACACATCTGTTCTCAGTTAAGGGATTTCTTTGGACGGGCTTCCCGACAAAGTCTGCTGCAGAAGGTTGGGCGTGGCTACAGTTCAGCTGGGAGTTGGCCAGCACATTACCAGGACAACGCTCAAGCAAATATGACCAGTTCCTATGGTAACTTAAAGCAAAGAAAGACATAATGGATGCAAGAAAGAGCTAAGGCTTCGAGGTGTGTCTAATGCAGCTCCTGTGTCTTTACTACCTGCTTGACACAAAGAAGTTCTACAAGGTTAACAGTTTTCCCCTATTGTGGCATCTCCAGGCCAGCCAAGTAATGCTGCCTATATTTCACAACCCAGTAATTGAATGCTGGTATAGTAGTATGATTTTCTCTACACATTTGAATATTTTTATTTGCACAGATGCTGTTTTCCTATCCTAGTTTTGAGCCTTTCCTTTGAAACATTGCATATCAGTGATGTCTTTTGCTATCGTTCAGTATTCTCTATGGCTCCGCTCTTCATGCTGGCGGTAGCTCTTCCGATTGTCCAGAAGTCAATATTTTACCTTTCTATCTGCAAGCGATCCAGAAGTAAATGGAGTGCCTATGATTGTCCTCGCAACATCAGGGAGCCTCCAGCAGGCCTAGCATACCGAGCCAATAAACTTCAGAAGTTCATCCAACCAGACAAAATGCTTGAAAAAGGCTTCTCCAGTCCTCTGGAGCTGATTTCCATCGGCAGGATGTCCTCCCTTGTCCTGGGTCCTGGGGTTCCCCCCTTCCCTCCCCAAGGAGGAGGTCCGTGGCTCCTTGCTGGGTTCCCCCCTTTCTTCCTGGCCCCTCTGAGAGGTCTGTGGCAGCACAGCCCCCAATTGTTTTTGGAGTTACTTTTTTTTCCCATCACCACGAAAAGCAAATGAAGTGTGGGAAGAACAGAGGGAAGATCCAGAACTAAGGCCTGAATAGCTGCCATTTTTAGAGCCCCACTCTTGGCTAACTAGAGGAAGCATCAGCTAGCTCAAAAGGTTAAGGCAGTGTTTGTCAACCTCGGCAGCTTTAAGATGTGTGGACTTCGACTCCCAGAATTCCCCAGCCAGCAAACTGGCTGGGGAATTCTGGGAGTCGAAGTCCACACATCTTAAAGCTGCTGAGGTTGACAAACACGGGGTTAAGGTTAGGTGACAAACACGGGGTTAAAGTTGCTGAGGTTGACAAACACTGGGTTAAGGCGAGGGTCCTCACTGAGCTCCATGCAGAGGTGTGAAAAAGTTGCTTACCCTTCATTAAAAGACACTGATGATTGGAAGCGCAGGGCCACCAATTGCTCACCTTTGGAGCACATGCATCAGCCCATACAGTACAACAGAACCCCTGCACAGTGGGACATGCTTGCGCCTGCCTGACTCCTTACACTAACTAGGCCTGCACCAACAGAAACGTCATCACATTCTTCCAACCCCCCCCCAAATATTAGAAAAATGAATGAACGCAAGAAAGCCCATTCAGAGAGAAGACTGCTAATCTGCCTCCCACCTGCTGGTTAAGGGAGGCTGTCATGCTTCCTAATTTCACTCCTCTTCGATGCCCCCCTCCCCCATGTCTCTGGGACAGAAAAGAAAACTCTGCTTCAGGGAAATAAGAGGTTTTCTTTCCGGAGGGAGCTAAGCCTTAGGGCCAGACCCATTGGTTACTCATTTGTGACTGGCCAGCCCCTGCTTAATTTAAACAAAGAAAGCTGAGGAAACAACAGTGGGACCATTTTATTACCCTCTGAGATACAGTGAACACACCTGAGGTGATGCAGAGAACAAAACCTCAGATTTAGTTCCCTGGGAAGCAAAACCAAGGGGAGGCAGATAGATTTAAAATAAAATAAACCCACCCAACACCTTGGCCCTAGCAATATTATCCAAAAAGCTAAAGCCGGTTTGTTTCAGATCTGGCCAGGCAGAGCCAGCAAACGTGCCTGTTTCACTTCCTGGAGTGACTTTGGACGCAGTGACTGACTGACCGCCGCCCTTCCAGGGAGCAGATTCAGATGGGAACCTTCCTTCTTCACCTTCTGTGGGCTGCCAGATCCGATTCTGTTTGGCATTCAAGGCCAACGACGACATGTGAGCCACCTCCTCCCTGCATCTCTGGTGGTCTAACTGTACTGTATTCAGATGGCCTTTGGGGAAATCAGATTGGAATTTAATTTCAGGAAGAGGAGGGTGCCTTCTCCCCCTCCCGTCTTTGGGCCCGGCTGGGAATGAACTTGAGGAACTCTGTATTCGGCTGGCCACCTACGGGTTGCTGTGTGCCATCAATCTCCCAAGACCTGAAGGCTGCGTTCAGTGAATTGTCCGAAGGCGCCAGGAAGTTTGAGATGTTAAAAAGAAGAAGAAAAAGAAAGCTTTGTTGACGGGTGCAGGTTGTTCCCAGCGCCTGGCTGCCCAGAAGTATTTTCAGCAACTGGGTTGCTTTCCAGAAGCACCATCGTTCTTGTCAGAAGGAAACACGGAGGAAACAGGAATTGGGTCCAGTTCTGAACACTTCCCTCTTGGCCAAAAGCAAATGCATAAAGGAACCATCCAAGAACACAGCTGGGTCCTTTGAGAGCTGAAAAATGATCTTCCAGGCCAGGGTTGGGTTGCCCAAGGTGACCCTTCTCCTCCCAGATAATTTAGCATCTGCTTTTATGTGCAACACTCCTCCTGAGGCTGCATTTAGTCAGTGATGATGGCTAATCATTGTTGGTGGACATCTTCCATAGTGGCTTGGTCAGGGCTGCAACTAGGGGGGGCAAGTGGGGCATGTGCCCCAGGCACCGTGCTGGGGGGGGCACCAAAATGAGCACTGGGGGGGCACCAAAATGGGCGCAGAATCCATGTTTGCCCTGGGTGACACAGACCCTAGTTGCTTGGTCCTTCATTAGCCTCCAAACCATTACACTGTGGGCACAAATGTGGGTGACCACATCTGCACTGCAAACACCTCTTTTTTTCTGTACATCTTTGCTGGCATCTAGCAATCTTCTGGAATTGTGCAGCCCATATCTGAGAGCCCCTTGCAAATGATGGCAAGAGAGGGTCCAGAAATATGCTATGCCCTGCATCTTTGCCCTGTCGCATCTGCCTGCTTCCTCCATTTGCAGAAGGGATCTCAATCTGCTGGCTATATGGAAATCTAAACATTATACAGTGCTAGAGTGCCCAGCTAATTGAATTGTGAGAGCGCGGGATTATTTGTTGACCACCACGCAACCTTTTTTATTACTAGTCTTCACTGTGGTGTTGGAGGAAAATCCTGAGAGTGCCTTGGACTGCAAGAAGGTCAAACCAGTCCATCCTCCAGGAAATAAAGCCAGACTGCTCACTTGAGGGAATGATATTAAAGGCAAAACTGAAATACTTTGGCCACTTAATGAGAAGACAGAACACCCTGGAGGAGATGCTGATGCTGGGGAGAGCGGAGGGCAAAAGGAAGAGGGGCCGACCAAGGGCAAGGTGGACAGATGATGTTCTAGAGGTGACGGACTCGTCCCTGGGGGAGCTGGGGGTGTTGACGACCGACAGGAAGCTCTGGCGTGGGCTGGTCCATGAAGTCACGAAGAGTCGGAAGCTACTGAATGAATAAACAACAAACTTCCCTGCTCTAAGTGATTGGTGTCTTTGCCTGTGGCTTTTTGACAACATCCCTTCTGGATGTTGCTCACAACAATGCCAGAGTGTGAACTGTACAGCACCAATCTGCAGCCGATGGTCAAGTCTGGCTCTTCTTGAAGTTTTAAAGCTTCCACATTTAGGTTCTTTATTAGATTGGGTCCGTGGTAACCAGCCCATCTTGGATATTCGTCCTAGAGAATTTTGCTAGTCCTGGTTGACTTTTCTTCGGGGATCCTGAGATGTTTCAGCCAAGCTAAAGTCCCACTTGTAGGTGGGCCTTGGTATAGACGTGGGACAGGAAAGTTTAGCTGAGTCTTGGGGTAAACCTTATGGTGAGCTGGGAACGCTTTTTTAAAATATATATTTTATGTTATTATTTTATTTAGCAGCCAAGGAGTGCTGGAAACGGGACCATGAAATGATGGGCTCCTCCAGAGAGAGAGAGAGAGAGAGGCTGAAGTTTTGCTGTTTTCTCTTGTTTTGGAGGAAGTTGTTTTTATCAATAAAACAGACCTATCAGCTTAACTCACCCGTTTCCCTTTATATCCTGCTCATGCTCAATAAAAAAGCAGGAAACAGAGCTGAAATGTTTAGCAATTTACCAACAGTTTTTGGCAGCATGTCCTGAAGGATTTTGAGGGCCCGTGAAAAATACACTGGAAGTTGTCAACTGCCCAGGCTCACGTGGAAGGCTACTGAACTGGATCGGGGTTCCTTTGGTGGGAACTGAAGTCTTCAGCCAAGTGATGATCACATTCAGGACTGTATTTCCCATATAGACTACTGAAATGCTCTCTGCATGGGGCTATCCTTGAAGAGCATCCGGAAGCTACAGCTGATTCAAAATGTGGCCACGCGAGCAGTCTTGGGAGCCCCTAAGATGGCTCACGTAACACCTTTGCTGTGTGAGCTGCACCGGTTTGCGTCCAGGTCCAATTCAAGGTGTTGGTTATCGCCTTTAAAGCCCTTCATGGCACGGGTCCAGGTTACCTGAGGGACCGTCTCATCCCATTACATCGACCTGTCCCACCCGGTCAGGCAGAGAGGGCATGTTGTGGGTCCCGTCTCCAAAAGAATAACTGGCAGGTCCCAGGAAGAGAGCCTTCTCTGCCCTTTCCTGCCCTATGGAATACTCTTCCCCCAGAGGTGAGGCAAGCCCACTCTCTCCCGGCCTTCCAGAAAGGAGTGAAGACTTGGCTCTGCCATCTCGCATGGGGGGTGAAAAAGGGTAACCAACCCTGGGGGTGGTTAGCACCCTAAAGACGCTCCCTGGAAATTAAATTAAGAACTTTTTACCATCTGCCTCTGGGAATATATTATTTATTAAGAAGATTTTTATTGTATTGTTTGTTTTATTCTATTTTAACTAATATTTTATTCATATTTTATGTAAACTGCCCAGAGTCACTCTCTCGAGTGAGATGGGCGAATACATTTGATATATAAATAAAAATAAAGAAATAAATCCTGCATAATCCTGGGAGAGCAAAACCCAATCAAGTTTCCAGTCCTTATGGATGTGGAAAGGAAAACAATGGCATTTCAGAGTAGGAAAAAAAAAAGGAACTTAGTAACATTGTCATAAAAAAATAATTTTCTTCGCCATTTCAGCGTAACAGGAGGGCATTTTTTAAAAAAAAATGACAACAGAAATTCACCTTTATGTACACTCCCTGTTTCTAGACCAGCTGAAACCTATCCCCCAAAATCCCTGGGGATCTATGGACCACAGGATAGGAAACCTGCTTTAAGGTAGCCACAGGACTGCAGTGATCTACCAGTGGCAATGACATGCTCTGCATCTTCTTACATCACCCCCAGGAGAGCCTTATTGGGCAGATGCAAATGGATCGCTTAGCTATGTCCCTGGTTACAATCTAAGATTAGATCAGCTTCTGTACTACTGTCCTGAAAGCTGCTCTGTGCTGCCCACCCCACAGGCTTCAAAAAGTGTGCATCTGGGTAGGCTTCAAAAAGTGTACGTGAAAGGGGGAAAGCTTGTTTGGCATTTTTTTTAATTGCTGAGGAATATAAACGAAGCATAGCAAGGCCTGGAACTAACAAGGATCCCGGAGAGTTTAGAATACAGATGCAGCTTATGGGGTTTGGTGTGCTGCAGTCCGAGTGTCCAAACATGCATGCACATGTGCGTGTCCCGTCTTCTCTTGGCCTAAAAGATCACTACCTCCTTCTGGGATTGGTTTATTTACTTTCTAGCCCAGCTTCCTGCTCTGGGATTCCCTGACAGTCTCCCACCCAAACCTGAGCCGGGTCAGATCCTGCTTAGTTTCAGAGCCAGGCAAAATCCTGGAGCTGCTCTCTGCTGAGGCCACTAGAGTGGCAACAGCTTCCTGTTAACAAAACGGAGGCACTGCCAACAGGTGGACGCAAAATTCAATAACCAGGGTTGAAAGGCCACAATGCTTCCCATCCAAGGACGTTTTCCAGGAAATGGCAAATATGAGATTTAGCAACTTGCCTCTCAACTGGAGAAGATTAAGGAGGATACCGGCCAGATAGGAGAAAGACAGGAATTTGGTGGCCAAACCAAATTTGTATACTGAGAACAAATCCCTGTTGCCTCTAGACTTTGGCGGGCGGGGTGGGCGGACACAATCCTTCCCTTATTGACCCACCACTTTCATTTAGTGCAGTGTTTTTCAAATTTGGCAATTTTGAGATGTGTGGACTTCAACTTCCAACAAACATTTGATATCCCCCAGCATGCACGCCCCTTTTCAATCTACTATTGAGAAGAATCCCAAAGCTAAAAAAAAAGTGCATTTTTCTTTTTTAATTGACAGAGTAATGAAAATTTCTTCATATTGCTTCAACAAAACAAGAGACAGCAACTTGTAGGAAGAATGCTTTTTTTTTGTTTGTTTCTTTGTTTGGTTTTATACAGCAAATGAAAAGGAGAAAGGGAAAATAAAATCTGTACCTTTGAGCAACATGAGTCCAATATATACACAGAGAAAACAAAGGCAAAGCGGTTTAAACCAAATGAATTTCCATCAATACATTGGCTAATTACAGATTGTGACAATAAATACCCAGTTTTAGCTTAGCTTTTTTTTTTTTTAAAGAAAAATGGGTCTGAACCAAAAACCTTTTACACAATATGCAGAAAGGGGAAATATGTATTTATTTACAAATCAGTGCACACTGGGGTATCACAGGAGAGGATCGGTGCCAAAACAAAGCGAATAAATTAAAGCAAGTGGGTGGGAGAAGCATAAAGGCAATCACCCAACATTCATTGGAAAACAATGTCTATAGAAAAATATGCCAAGAAAATAGGAATGTTCTAAAAATGGCTGCTTTAGTGCCAAAAAAGCATATATAAACAGTACCCAGAGGGGGAAAAAACTTGTAAAGCAATAATTATTTAATATAAATTGTTTTTTTTAATCCCATCAATTAAAAATAGGGAAAACTATAATATTCACAGACACACACTTTAAAAAAAAAAAAGCTGCCCACAGCAGGATTACACGAGATTATGCCACATTTCTTCTGTAGACGTTTTCTCTTCAACCACTCTGTTTGTTAACTTTTTCTTTGCGCAGAGCAGATGGGGGCCAGCTGCCTTCGCAAAGGCTTCCAGTGCGGAAGAAGTTTGGGCACTTTGTAAATTATTGGAGGTCAAAGTGCAAGGCATATCAGTTCGGAGGATGAAAAGAGTCAATATGTTTTTTTTTCTTTACACCATTCCATCCCAGCAAGTTCCCAGACCATAAATCTACCCTCCAGGGCTCTGCCCAACTATTAAAGACAACCAGCCTAAGCCAGGTCTCCTGTAAGATTCCAGTAAGCAGAAGCTGTGAAGTCACACCAAATTATCCACCATTCCCTCTTGCTGAATAGCAACCCTCTCACTTTGCATAGTAGTAGTTAGGGAAGATAGCAACGCGGAGATGTGTGAAGCCTTTGCCCTTGCATGCGCCCTAGAAAAACCTGGAAAGATCCTGCAGCAAGGGTATCTGCAGGATATGGTCCAAAGAGTCAAGATGGCAGCCGTGATGGGGCGATGGAAGCTCCGCCTGGTTCTTTGGTGGGTCCAAAAAGTCAAGATGGCGCCCTCAACGGTGCAATTGAAGCTCTGCCTGGGTTTTAATGCATGCCATCTTGACTTTTTGGACCATATCCTGTGGAAACCCCAGCTTACGGTGAAACGCGTGGCTGTAATCCTCCACATTGCGAGTTGTGCTGATTGGTTTCAGAGGTTGTAAGGCCTGTAGAGTGTGCAAGGTACAAATGAGCTTTCAAAAGGGTTCAAAAGTTGAGGGATGAAGCCACCAATCCAGCCAAGCATGTGGAGGACACAAAGCCAGAACACAGATCCTTTCTTTGCAAGAAGCACCTCTTTCCTTCTTTAGAAGCTTCTCAAGTCCCATGTCTTCCTAGAACAGGTCATTAATCTGAACCAACGCATTCTCCAGGAAGAGCTAAACGGGGTTATGTCTGCTGTTCAATTTAAGCATGCTTGGGCCAGCAGGAGTGCCTGTAGTTCACAGACCACAGCATCTTCCATGCTGCATTTCTGCCCCGCTTCCCTTGGCTAACATCCATGCCCAGTACAAGGACATGTCACCAGCTAACCAAGTCGTTATGCCACAAATGAGGTGGAGTGTGTAAAGAAAGGAACATGCCACAGTCAAGGGAGGAAAATGATGAACTTTACGGGGAACAGTCATCTGTCACTCAAAAACACAAGAACCTGGGGGTGGCTAGGGGGGCAAATGACAAAATATGCATACTGGGGCAGAGGCTGTGCCATGATGTCAGGATGCAGTTTTCTGCCCTTCCACCCCGTCCAGCAGTTTCTCCTGTTCTCCCTATTGTGACTACTAACTCCTGGATGTCGTTTCCCAGCAAGTCAAGCCCTTCAATCCATGAATCTTCAGATAGAGGCTCTAGATCAGTGTTTCTCGACTGTGGCAACTTGAAGATGTGTGGACTTCAACTCCCAGAATTCCCCAGCCAGCCATGGGAGTTGAAGTCCACACACCTTCAAGCCGCCAAGGTTGAGAAACATTGACCTAGATTGATTTCCTCAGCATTTCAGCAACAAGCGATGCAATACTTCCCATTCATCCTTAATAACAGACATGGTTTTATTATAAAAAGTGTCTACCTCTCCTGGCTTGGCCGATGCATGCTTTAAAAACAACATTTTCTCCACTTCGGACTCTAAACATTGGGCTATGGTGACAAAGTTGTGCTAGGTAGGGCTTATTTTATGTTCTCAGGCCTTTTAGAAGACTAAAACTATCATCCATCATCAAGTTGCAACAGAACTCAAGAGCACACAGAATACAGGTCTGTGGCTATCCCAGTTTGTACCCCCAACTCAAGCAACTGGAACTACAGCTTCTTTGGAACCAGGTGGGCAAGAATCGAGTGACCTCCCCCTACCTATTCCCTCCCCCACAAGAGACATCCAAGATTTCTAAAAGCACAACCCTCATCTTTTTCTTCATTCTCCTCCCAAGGCTATAAAATGTTCTGATGCTTGGTGATCATGGCTCTTCATCTAGGTGGGCATCCATAATAAGAAATAAGGTATTTTCCATAAAGATTCCATGGCCAAATCCTTAAGTAATTAAATAAATTAAAAAACAACCACCATAATTTATAACACAATGTAAACTCCTTTGTTGTTGTTGTTAAATAGTTCGTAGGTTTTTGTTCCTCTCTCTCAATAGTTCAGAGTTTGGTAACTTGTCCACAACAGAAGGATGGCTATCACATTTCACTACCAGGCTTATACAAGTACAAAACCGTAGAAATCAGTTTTTCTCCTTAAATAGTGGCAAGATACCACCCATCTCTTCATAGTACGATGCAAGAGCTCTGTAGGGGAAAGGCTGCTGAAAACAGCCACTTTCAGCTGTATTGCGACATTTAGAAGGCCCCCCCCCTCATACCTTCCAAGGCTCAAATGCTCTGCTAAGCAATGGCTCTGATCCCAAAACAATTGCACGGCAGATGCGTCCCTTAAGAATATTCCAATGTCCTGCTAATCTCCAGTAAAAGTAGCTCCCTTTACTGCATGTGCTGTCCTGGGTCCCAATATCAGAAGTAGCTAACGGAGAATACGTGCTCTCCGAGTTAGACCCAACATCCCCAGCCTGCATCTGCATTACAAGTGAAACATGTTTGGAATCAACTCAATACACTCTGAAAGACCACCTTAGGAATTGCTGGAAGAAAGATGGAAGAGAAGGGAAAGGAATGGAAAGAGAAAGGTTGGGGACAATCCTTCAAGCCTTCTCAGACTTTTTTTTTCCCCACAAATGCCAGATTCTTAAATCTTTCCTGGAGAAATCCAAGATTTGTGAAATAGAATTTCAAATTTGTAGTGTAGTATGTGGTACTATGGGGAAGGAAGGAAGGAAGGAAGGAAGGAAGGAAGGAAGGAAGGAAGGAAGGAAGGAAGGAAGGAAGGAAGGAAGGAAGGAAGGAGGGAGGGAGGAAGGGAGGGAGGGAGGGAGGGGAAAATGCATCTGACCACCTTAAAACGTCTTTGTTTCACCCGAAGGAGGTGGGGGGGAAGAGGGGGACGCCCAATGCAAATAAATCCTCAAGGGCTAGGCTGCCAAATATCTTCCTCTTTCAGGACTTTAGCTGACCACAGCCTAACCAAGAAGCAAGGGACAAATAAATAAGATACGTTATGCAAAAAGAAAATGATTGTACACATAATATATAATATAAGCTACAACTAATTTAAATAAAGGTCCATGCTCTGTTGAAGCTTCGGTGACTATTTAAAAATGGTGAACCTTTGCAATAAATAGAGAGGGAGGAGAGACGTCATGTCTAGAATATAGTACAGTGTTTCTCAACCTTGGCAACTTTAAGCTGTGTGGACTTCAACTCCCAGAATTCCCCAGCCAGCCTGGCTTAAAGTTGCCAAGGCTGAGAAACGCTGAGACAGCACTTCTCTCCTTGTAAACGTTTTCCCATTTAATCAACAGCAAATCATTTTCACAATAAATACAATACTATAACTCGCAAAGCAATTGGAGAAAATGGTCCGCAAACATTTGAGCATGTTTGCAGAAGGTGCTGTGTGGATGTTCCACAATCTTAAAACACGTAAGGGATATTTCTTACAAAGTCCCTCCCACCCATACAAAATGTAGGAAAACTGTGTTTGGGTTTGCAAAATTTACCTTCTGCCCCTCCCCTGAAATGCCATTAAGAACCCAAAGGTTTTCCACAAATTGTAAGAAAAACTGTAGCGCTAAGATTTTTTTTTTCCCCTCCACAAAGTGTCCAAAATAGAACAAAATTAATTTGTCAGCTTGGAAAGATCTTCCTAGCATCTTCTTCTCTTGCAGAAAGGAATATTTATTCACAATAGGAAATGAGACACTGTCCGGCCTTTCTCTTATAAAAAATAAATTAAAATTTAAACCTTCACTGTCTCCATTAGAGATGACTTAATGGCATCTTCAAGAAGCTGATTGTCTGTAAAAGGAGCAGGGGTTTCAGGGACAGATTCAGACAAGCCAATCAGGGACTCCAGAAAACAGCTGCTCTGATCGGCGGGCTGAGCCAAGCTGGGGAAATTTGGCAATTGGAGCTGCAAAGCCGAAAAGTTGTCCAAGTTCTCATATTCCTTCAAGGAGTTATAGAGAGGTCCCAGGTTGTAATCCGAGAAGGACTGGAAAAAATCCAGTGAGTCTGAGGAGAAGCTCAGATCCATGTAGTTCTTGGAGCACAGTTCTGCAGAGGAAGATGGAGAACAGCTGGGGACCCCTCCATACTGTCCACTGGAGGTTTCCTCAAGGAAACAGCTTGGTCCCTGATTGGCGTTCTCGTCCAAGCATTCTGTGATGTTTGATAAATGGCTGAAACCATTGCTGGAGCCCGACTTTTCAGCAGCGTTGGTAGCACACTGGTTTTCCACGTCCACGCTAAAGAAACCAGTAGGGTGGAAAGAACTCAGATTATCCTGGCAGTTGCCAACACTATTGTTCTCTTCTTCTGCATCAGAATCGCTGAAGTGGAGGATCCGAGTCAGGCCATCGTCATCAATGTCCGACTGTGACTTCTCAGACGGGGCAGTTTCATACGGCTCTTCCAAATCCTCGCTCTGACTGGATGACACCGATGAGTCAGTCATGTTGCTGCTACAGCTGTTCTCGCCAACGGTCTCCAAGTCAGTGTTGAACTGGAAGGCAGGCGTCAGGGTTAGGGTCCTTTCCTCATAGGGTGCCTTGTTGGCCGGATACCCAAATGGATGAACGTGGTCCCTGAATGGTGGCTCAGACTCAAGATTCCTGTCACTGTTTCGCTGGTTCTTTTCCAATTCCAGTTTCATGATGGTGTGGATGAAGTGTGTCTGCACACGAGCCTGGTTGAACTCAATTCTCCCCTCTGTGTTCCCACAACCATCTTTGGTGCAACCACAAGGAAATGAGGTGTGATCCATCTGTTGGAGGAGAGATCAAACATTTAGAAGAGACACCTAACATAACTCTCCTGATGCTTCCATTCTGTTTGATCTTAGGACAGAAGCATCTTGGTATCATTAGCTCCATTGTTTGCTTTAAGCCTCTTAAGCCCCTGAGGACTGCGTCATATATGCTTTTTAAAGGGGGAATCTCATCTTTCAAGGATACGGGGATCATCCTCTACTGCCAAATTATTTCAGAGGATAATCAGTTAAGTTGGAACACATTAAATTGTTTTATCTGATGACACACAAGTATTGCTGACACTGATTGGCACGAACTCTTTAAGATTCCTGGCCAAAGATATTTTCTGGCCCCAGCAAAACATGTTGTCTAATATTGGGTTCTAACCATCCCCATGGATGTGTGTTCGGTTGGGCAGTCACATGTGGAGGTCCTCTTCAAAACAAGAAGATCCCATGTGCAAATCATGACAAAGGCCATAACAAGATCTTTCCTAAGGAACATTTTTCTTATAGTGAATGAACATGACAATTTTCTTCGGTTCTAGGATCTAACAGACCTTGTCTCCATCAGCCTTCCCCAATCTGACTTCCTTCTGATGGACTGAGCTTCCAGAATTCAACAGATGTACAATTTAGGGTCCACAATGGCATGAATTCTGGGAGTTAAATCCAACACATCTGTTGGATTTTGGGAACTGAAGACAAATACACTTGGAAGAACCCAGGTTGGAGTCTGCTAGTCTAAATAAAATGCCATTATCCATTTTTCACATCACTCTTGTCTTAAATCTCATTCTCCAACAAATTCTGTTCTATACATCTTGTATAGGTAAATTCCTCTGTTTCATCAGTTCCACCTCAGTTCTCAATACAGTATTTGCATTATTTGAAGCCAGCAAATCTCATTTTCTAAAATCTGCCTAAGTTACCAAAATGCAAATGAAGCAAACAATGTGGAGTCCTTGGTGCTCTCTGAGCCTTGTTGTTTTCTTGCAGGCGTTTCATTGCCAGGCTAGGCAACATCTTCAGTGCAAAGAGGGAGTGGGCCTTGCTCTCAGTTTATATACTGTGGCTTGCCCTGCTTGTGTTGGTGGGGGTGTTGTTCTCTCCTTGGGAGTTCTTCCTGGAAGCCTGGCACTCAGACCATGCAGCCATCAAGAGACACATAGAGGTAAAAAACATTTACATACCATTCAAAAGAGGCAATAGAAAAGCCAAAAGACCAGTACACTCCCTTGCCAGCAACCAACACCCAGATATGCAAAAATCAACACTAGGATTAACACCAGATGAACCATCAAACAGCACAATACACCCTAATCAAGGAACTATTAACTCAGGCAATCAACCAAGCAGCAAACAACAGCCCAGTCAAAGAACTCCCAAGGAGAGAACAACACCCCCACCAACACAAGCAGGGCAAGCCACTGTATATAAACCGAGAGCGAGGCCCATTCCCTCTTTGCACTGAAGATGTTGCCTAGTCTGGCAATGAAATGTCTGCAAGAAAACAACACGGCTCAGAGAGCACCAAGGACTCCACAGTTCAACCCTGAGCTACAAATATTCGCTTCTATTGGAAGCAAACAATAAAATGGTGAAACTATGCCAGAACTGCTAAGCACACACTGCCAACAAGTAAATATGAATGTTACATTGCATATATTGAATGAAGCTCCATAGTTATTCTTGGTTTGGGAAGAAGTATTGCTCCTAAACTAGTAGACCAGTTTTGTAACAAGTTAACAGAAGTAAATGAAACTGATATTTAAATTGGTTGGAATAGGAAATTTAAATGACCCATTCTAGGAAACCAGTGGGAGGGCGTTTTCAGATTTTTTCATTCGTTTGTTTTATTTATGAAGCTAATCAAACAGAAGGCTTGCTTTGTTTAAGAAGCTCCTGAACGTCTTCTTAGTAAGAATTGGTTGCAATTGCCCTGCAGTTAGAAATGCAGTCCAGGAAAGGGAACACCACTTCCCATTGTCTGAATTTATCCTACACTTAAATCCACACAATTCTTTACATGACTTCAGTCCAACTGTAGGATGCCAGATTGTATGTCTGCAGTTTCACTCAATTCCCACTACTTTGGATCTATCAAGAAATTGAAAATTGGATATTTTTCTCACATGGGGTTAGCCAAAAAGTTATTGTATGATGCTGGAAAGATAAATTTACACATACTGTATGTGCTTACCAACATCTGAATTAAATCCCTCTCTCTCTTTTTTTTTTTTTTTTACAAAGGAGCAGCAAAAAGGACTTTCGAAAGACTAGGTCAAATTTTTTAGCATCCTTTTGATTATAATAATGTTTTCCAGGCCCTTGCTGTTTTCCTTCCTTTTCATGGGAGCTCACGGGGTTATCATATATAGCCAAAATCGTGACTGTTGTTTGCTATAATGTGTTTTTGCTCCCCAGGGTCAACTCTTAACTCGGTTCTGGAGAAATGGAGTACCTCTGAGGAAAATATTTAAGTTTCGTGCCTCCAGTTGCATCAGGGGAATAAAATAAAATTGCAAACTTAAAAGAAGAACGGGGGTGGGGGGTAGTATGCCACTGTCCTTCCCCGTCAAGACAAATATACCCTATTTTTTGTTTTGATACCAAAATCATTTCTTGGATTGGCTCATTAGCTAGCCCTCCTCCCAAACCCCCTAAGCCTTTTGAGATTTCATACATGTTTTAAAATATATTTTGATTTCATTTTGGTAGCCTCCAATGTTTTGCTTTTGTGGGTGGGTGGGGGAGCAATAGCCACATTGACGTACAGGGGCACTAATGTTCAACTTCTCTTGATGCAACTATCTGGTTCCTGCCCACATCTGACTGAGAACACAACCAGGACCAGCAGAAGTCCTTTGCTGCCAACATTCCTTTTCCCATTTTGGGTCCCCCCAAGGAAGGCCACTGACCTGGCACTTAATTCCTGCCACGCTGCAGCTACAGGTTTCCGGATCACAGAATTCCTGGCAGTCGCAGCCACAGTCTTCCCGGGAAAGACGGATGCTTTGGAGGTCCCGCTTTTCCTCCTTGTCAATCTTCTTGACCCCCATGGCCTTGAGCAAGGCACGCCTCTTCTTGGTGGGGTAGGGCTGCAGGAAAAAGCCATCCTCCAGCTCCACATTGCTGGTGTCAATGTCATCATCCAAGATGTCCTCCGTGGTAAGCCGGTTGGCTTCTTCAGACTCCTTCGTACCGTTCATGGTCAGCTGGGTGGGGAGAAGGCAGAGAAGATCCTCAGGCCTGCAAGATGCTACTTTTGGAGTGCAAGACGTCCTAGCCAGGAATCCCTTTCAAAGTCTGGGGTAAGATTTCACCCAGGCAGGTCAAATACAAGGCCAGATGCCCAGTGCCATGCTGAAAAATCACCCCATGTATTTTCCTACCAATAGTCATCTGACTTGATGAAGGGAATTTGCTTTCAGAATTTCTTTCTGGGTAGGAGGGAATATTAAGGGAAGCTTATTTAGCAACTAGGCAGCCTAATGTCTTTCTTTCACTCTTTGACCAGCAGCCTGGCTTGATGTAATGGTATGTGGGAATGACCTTGGGAGACAGGGGGAAGTGATGCTGCCTAAGGAAGGGGCAGATAAGAGGAAGCATAACCGTAGCTGCAAAATGGGTGGGGCAAGAGGTTCAGGAGGAACCCTCCCTAATTTCTCAGGCTGTAAAGGTGACAGTGGGAGAATTGTACTTTCACACTTGAAAGATTCTGTTAATGTAGCCTTACAATCAAGTAGAAGTGGCTTATCTGGCTGTGTTCCCTGTCTGGTCTACCTGGTGAGGCTGACACTTCCCCTGCTCCCATGTTCAACCTAGAAGCTTAACAAGACTGGGGGGGGGGGGGAGAACAGAGAACTGTCTCTCTCCTGCCCCCTCCAACAATCAACGTCAGCTCAAAACCACCACCAAGAAAAATTCCAAAGGAATTCCCAAGCATCCCAAGAACTTTGGTCTTCTTCATGGAAAGACAACACTGAGAAAAGCAAGGTGGGTTTCAGGGCCTCATCGGCCTAGCCTACCTCGTAAAGGGGGCCTGGGTTGTTATTCTGAGCTTTAAGCAAAAACATGAAAACTTTTTTTAAAAAATGCAAAAAACGGTTTTAAAAGGTTTTTTAAAAACTAACTAAGAACAACACTGGGCGAAGTTCTTTCCCCAGGAGTCCAAACCCCATGGCACACATGTTTCCAACCCTCCTCAAGGCAGCCTTGTAGCATTCCCACGTTGCTCCTGGTTTTACGGCTACGTGGCTTTCATCTGCCTTCTGGGGCCAAGGGGAAGGAAGGAGGACCCCCAACTAATTTGAGTTCCCTGAATCTCCCAAGTCATCGCGGGAAGAACTGAAGCTGGGGACCCTTGCAGGGCAGAAGGTTCTTACTTTCAACTTAAGGGCCTCGAGCTTCTCCTCTTTCAACCTGTCCTTGAACTTTTCCCGCCGGACAACCTCCTGCTCCTTGAGAAACTCGGCCAGCGTGAACTCCCGGGAGAAGCCATGCTTGCTGACCATCCCCAGGGTGCAGCCCCCACGGCTAGGCACGCTGGTGAATCCTTGGCAACGCTGGAAGTAGAAGACGGTGACCCGGTCAAAATCGACATTGTTCCGCTTTAACCGCTTGGTTTTCTTCAGGATGGACGTGGCTGCAGAACGAAGAACAGGGGAAGGGGATGAGCGTGGGCCACCACCAACCTTTAAGCAGACATCAGCCTCTTCTCTCTTTCTGTCCTATTTCCCTTGCGTTTCTCAGTCTCAGCAACTTTAAGATGTGTGGACTTCACCTCCCAGAATTCCCTAGCTAGCAAACAGGGACTTCAACTCCCACAATTCCCTAGCCAGCAAACAGGGACTTCACCTCCCAGAATTCCCTAGCTAGCAAACAGGGACTTCACCTCCCACAATTCCCTAGCTAGCAAACAGGGACTTCAACTCCCACAATTCCCTAGCCAGCAAACAGGGACTTCACCTCCTAGAATTCCCTAGCCAGCATACAGGGACTTCAACTCCCACAATTCCCTAGCCAGCAAACAGGGACTTCACCTCCTAGAATTCCCTAGCCAGCATACAGGGACTTCAACTCCCACAATTCCCTAGCCAGCATACAGGGACTTCACCTCCCACAATTCCCTAGCCAGCATACAGGGACTTCAACTCCCACAATTCCCTAGCCAGCATACAGGGACTTCAACTCCCACAATTCCCTAGCCAGCATACAGGGACTTCAACTCCCACAATTCCCTAGCCAGCATACAGGGACTTCAACTCCCACAATTCCCTAGCCAGCATACAGGGACTTCAACTCCCACAATTCCCTAGCCAGCATGCTAGCTAGGGAATTCTGAGTGCTGAACTCTACATGTCTTAAAGTTGCTGAGATTGAGAAACACTGCTCTAAGCCCATGAGGACTAGGAGCTTGCATTTTCATTCCTATTGACTTGGGATACCCATGACATTAATAAAAGAATCAGCCAGCAATAAATATGTGCCCACTTGCACAGGCAAAGAACTGGCTACGCACCCATGCATGAGCAAAGTTGCTAGAAAATATGCTGCAACCAGAGTTTCCACTTACGGGGTAAATCATATTCCTTTTACAGAGTGTGAACCGGGCTTTGTGTTCCATATCAAGAAAAATGAGGCGTGCGACCCTTTTGCAAAGAAAAGGCTAACTCAGAAAAAGGCCATGAAGCAGACAGTTCTCAGCTTGATTAAGTGAGAGAACTGGATATTTTAAAAGCCTTGGAAATGTTCTGGCCCAAAGAACAAAAGCATAAAGAGGAATGAAAAATGGCATATGCTTCATTGTACTTTCCTCACACCCGTTTCCCCTTCAAAATAGCAAAGTTCTCCTCCCGCTTTATCTTCACAACCACCTTGCGAGGTAGGCTAAGCCATGAGATAGACCACACAAGGCGTAAGGTCCTTGTTGATGTCCCCCAAAGGGCACCACGTTGGGAAAGGCTAGCTTATGCTCCCTTCCCACTGCCAGCCCGGTTTGAGCTGGCAGCACCCGGGCTCAGGTTCCCAGCCGCCCTCTCCCTCTTCCTCTGGCCCACGTGCCCTCCCAAGCACTACAGGAGGGTCCCACACGTGCCTCCCAACACTTGGCTTTTATTTCGGCCAGAAGCCAGGCCCAGCCTCCTTCCCTCCCTCTGCATGTGCACTCAGAGCTGAGCTCAGAAGCTATTTAGGCAGGTGTGACTTTGCAAGGAAATTCACCCCCCACCACCGCACGGGCCACGCACGTGCATGAAAAACACCGCGAAATATTCATCCTGTGTTATTTAATGTCTCTGCGCTGCCAGCCAGGGATCCTGGAGGGTATCGGCAGAACCAAAAATCTTCCCTTTGATTTCTTCTTTCAAAAAAGGAAACGCAGATGCCCCAATTATTTCCCTGCAGACAGGCAGGAGCACAGGCCCTGGGGCGGGGGGGCTGCTTCGAGGACATTTGCCTGGCCATCCATCCGCTGGGAAGACCGGTAAACCTGTCTCCCAGGGTCTCCTCTGAGAGCAATGCCAAGCACTTAAATCTCTGTACAGGTGGTCCCAGCAAAAACCAGGCACTTGAGTTGTTTATCTTCAAGTGGCGACCTGTCCAACAGGTTTGATGGGTTTCAGAAAAAGTTTTAAAGTTTTAATCTTGTGGCTGGGATCCGGGCTTCCTCCCTCCCTCTGTAAAGCACTTTTTTTTTTTTAAGTCAAGAATTAAAGAGATGGCAAGGTAGAGCAGGTAAACACCGGGAGAAGCTCAGCAGGCCAGTGAGAAATGACCGGATGGGAACGAACCTAGCAGAGGAAGATGCTAAGATGACCTATCGATGGAAATCTTTGTGACCCCCCCAACTTTTCCCCGCAGCTTTGTGACCAGCCAAAAGCGCAGCCTGAACACGTGGCTTCAAATTTCAGCTCGGCCAGCCCTCTCAACTTTCACCACTGCTTAAAAAGTGTTACTCGGAACTACAAGGGCTAAAAACTTGGAAAAAGTCTGCTTCTGCTTCTCATGCACCACGAAGCCATCCAGATCAGCGTTTCTCAACTGTGGGGTGCTTTAGGATGCATGGACTTCAACTCCCAGAATTCCCCAGCCAGCATGGCTGGCTGGGGAATTCTGGGAGTTGAAGTCCCCACATCCTAAAGCCGCCAAGGTTGAGAAACACTGGTCCAGATGATGGCTCACAAGCTGAACGGTTACAAGCAGAGTATTTTCCTGTTCTAGGAACCCTCCCCTTCCTGTTCTTCTTTATTTGGGTTGTGAGATCCACAACCACCATCCTGATGCGAACCCCAACACGGGGTGATTTAGCCTCTGCAGCAAGTATCCCTATTGCACGCAACCTCACGGCGTGTACAAAAACCTACAGACTGGCTGCGGATCCAATTAGGACAACTTTCTCCATGGCTTCAGTGACAGCTCCCTACAAAACCCATGTGCTGCTTTGAGCAGTCGCGGTGGGGGGGCCAGGTCTCCAACTCCCCCCTCCCTCTCCCCAATAGTTTATTATGCACATAAAAAGCCTGCTTTCCAACCTGGGGCTCTGCAAAAACAGCACCCGGCCAGCTTGGGGTGGTTTAGCTTAAGCTGGCAATTTGTGGAATTCAATTAAACAGAGATACGTGGGGGTCAAACCAAGCTAAGTGCATTTGCGATACACGTTGAGCTGGATCGATCTGGAATCCATTTACTGAAAATGGGCACAGGTCCTCTTCCAGAGATTAAATAATGAGAGTTGAGCTTCTGGCGGGAAAAAGGACGCGCTACAGGCCAAACAGCAGCCAAGGACTCTGCAGATTGGAATTAAAAATGCAGTCTCTATAGTGACCAGTTTCTAGCAAAAAAAAAAACCCTCGGCCCCCCCAGCAAGGGGTGCTTTCAAAGCCCAGCTGGTCAGCTTAGGCACTGCCATAGCCTTGATTCTGCAGGGAGAAAAATGCCAGTCATTGGCCATATTCCTCACAGGAAGCTGGCTTGTCCAATTTGCGCAGGGGCCAGGTTTTTAGGCGAAATCGTTCCCTTTCGAGGAGTCAACTGCTGCTCAAGAACCAAGAGGATTTTTGTTGGGGGGGTGACGGGATATTTTCAACCGCTTTGGAAAAACAGCAACTCCGTGAGAAAACAACACAGAGCAACCCAATCTACCCCGGTTGGCCTCCAATTTAGCTTGTTTTGATAGCAATTCGGCCCCATTATCTAGAACAGCATTTCTCAACCTTGACCACTTTAAGATGCGCGGACTTCAACTCAGTCTGGCTGGGGAACTCTGGGAATTGAAGTCCGCGCATCTTAAAGTGGCCAAGATTGAGAAACATTGATCTAGAAGCAATGTCTGGGAGACGCCCAGTTTAGAAAAACTCCTTTGCGAGACAAGGGGATTCTTCTCTATCGTCCAAGCGTCTGTTGTACCTGTCAAAACCTTACAGAGCCTCTGAGCCCTTGGCACACGGGGGCCTGGGGGTGAGGAGACCCAGGCTGAAATCGTCCCTGGGTCAGGAAATTCACTGAATGCGTTGGAGCGGGTTTGTTGTGAGGAAAAACTGGAAAGCAAAATGTACCGCGTGGGCTGCTTTGAGAACTGGAGGCCAGGTCTAACAAATCAACCAACCAACCATATCTTTTTATTAAGGAGGCAAAAAACAAACAATGGAGCAAGTTTGAACTGAAACTTCCTTCCTCCCTCCCTCCCTCCCTTCTTTCCCTCCCTCCCTCCCTCTTTCCCTTCCTTCCTTCCTTCCTCTTTCCCTTTACTTCCTCCCTCCTTTTCTTTCACCTCCCTCCCTCCTTCTTCTCTTTCACTTCCCTTCCTTCTTCCCTCCGTCCTTCCTTTTCTTCCCTCCCTCCTTCTTTCACCTCTCTCCCTCCCTCCTTCTTTTCATTTTCCTTCCTTCCTCCCTCCCTCCTTCCTTTTCTTCCCTCCCTCCTTCCTTCTCTTTCACCTCTCCCTCCTTCCCTCCTTCCTTCTCTCTTTCACTTCCTTCCTTCCCTCCCTCCTTTCTTCCTTCCTCTTTCACTTTCCTTCCTTCCTTCCTCCCTTCTTCCTTCCTTTTCTTTCTTTCCTTCCTTCCTCCCTCTTTCTCTCTTTTCCCTCCCTCTCAGCTTACAGGTTCTCTCCCACCTTCCCTCAAATGGCATTTTATTGTAGTTTTGCTCAGTCAAGACAAAACACGTATTCCATTGTCAAGGGTGAACACAGAAAGAAAGGAAAATGAAGCTAATTATTTTTATTACTCTGCTTGAGCATTTGCCATCCTCCCCCTTCCCTTAAATGGTCTGGATTGCCTTTCGCACAAAAGCCAGAGAACAAAAAGAAAGAAGCTTTGTTGCTTCCATGACACCCAACACATTCTGAAACACCAGCAGATCTGCAAATGTCTGCTAAACGGACTTTCTAAGTCTGACGTTCCCAGAGGTTCTGGACAAGATTTATTACCAGTCATGCCCTTGGTTAGAAGCAGAGCAGATGGCATTCCTGCAAAGATGTAGATGCCATTTCTAGGGGACATTAGCAAGAGGGGGGCAGGCTCATCTCTAATCAAAGAAAGGATGCTTTAAATCTCGGCCGAGCACTGTCAGAACATATTAATGTACTGCAGGAGGCACCTGGTTAGATGTAGTGGTGCATCGTAACCAGATTCTCATTCTCAAAAAGTTAGTTTAAAAAATAGCACGTGCTTAAAGATGATTTGCTACGTAATACTTCCCTTTAGGAGCTTTTTAAAAAATTAACCGGAGGGGCGCAATCTCACCAGAAATGAAAACTTCTATTTTTGTTTTTCAAAATGTGCATCATGACACAAATCCTTTGCTCTTACAAATATATCCCAGGCTGGGCTGTGCAAGTACTTTAACTCAGTCAAATCCTTGCAATGCTGCTAAACCTTCCCCACCTTAATATTATTGCTCCTTTCCTATCTCTGCTCGTGACAGCCTTTTTCAACCCTTAAACTCAACACAAATATGCACGATGTGTTACAGGGGTCAAGAGGTTCCATAGCCAGATAGATGGACCCAAAGCTATTTGAATGTTTTGCAAAATTAACATTCCGAATCTACTGGAGGAACATAGTGCTGCTTCTGAAGTGAAGCCAATATTACTGCTGGTTTATAGAACTGTAGAAACTTAGCATTGGTTCAACCAGAAGCCTGGTTCAGTCTCACAAATGCATCAAGAAATACTTACGGGTGAAATCGGTGTTTAAGGCCAAGGTGGGCTTGAGGCCTCCCCGTGAGTTTTCTTCGTCAGATTCCCAGCCGGACAACGCTGAAGATGAGAAAGGAGAGGAGGAGGAGGAGGAGGAGGAATATGGAACATCATCTTCCAGTTCATCATGTTTCCTTTTTAGCACTCCTGTCATGATTAGGGAGGGGTTTTCATACATCTGAGCGAAAAGAACGAGAAGAGGAAGCCATGAGTGACAAGTCAAATCATTTTCAAAGATCTGCTCCAATGAAAAGTCACCAGAGTTGTCAAGAGGATCTCACCAAGAAGCTAAGCCCCTAAGACAGCTCATGTCACCCTCCCTCAACCCAGCCAGCCCTCAACCCTTCGAGTGAGCTTAGACTACACCTCCCATCTTCCCCAGCTGCCAGAAACCCCTGCTGTTCTCCTCCAAGACACCCATGATTCCTTCACACAGAACCCAACGCCCAAAGTCAACCAATCACATTAGGACAGTTCAGGGTCAGGCTCAGCCAGCTTATCCAACAAGCCTGGGTGATGCCCGCAGGCTGTTCTGCAATGCTCAGTGGAAGCCTGGGAAGACTGGCCTGGGAAGGGGATACCCATAGAAAGGAGTGTTTGAAAGCCCCGTGGTTAGAGAGGTGAAGCCAAACGATACTGAAGATCACTCCAGAAGAAATGTCCTGCATGCCCCAATCCAGGCCTTTCAGATCTCCAAGCGCACACCCCCGAATGAGACTTCTCTTTCTCCGAGCTTCCTCGAGGACTGTTCCAGAACCCAGCCTGGCGAACATGAGGCATTGACAAACGACGCTGACCTTTCATTCATTGACCAAAAGCACACAGAAGGGATTCAATGTCTTTTTCCTGACCATTTCTGTAGCACATGAGCATCTAAACTGGTACCGGACCAACCTGCCATTGTGCCTGAAATAAGAACACCCATTTCACAGATGAACTAACCAAGGGAGAAACTGTGAGGACTGACAGGATACATTTGGAAGGTCCACAAAACAAGCAGGTGAGACCGTCCGCTCCTAGCGGTCCTCAACCAGGGCTGTCCAGGTAATATTCTGACCAATGCAGCTGGGGGTAGATTAAGAAAGCTCGCTTAATCCTTCCTTGTCAAGGCTGGGAGCCAAAGAACCACTTGGAGCCACCACACAAATTCTTCTGCAGATCTATGGAGGAGACGACATTTTTGTTGGACCACAAATTATCTCTTATGCTACGAGAAGAGGTGGGAAGAGCACAAAACACAGATCCAAACACGGCATGTCCCACTGCTGCAACGTTAAGCCACCTGTCACCAAGGCTATGCCATTAATTTAATCCCTTTCCACCGGGGCTGAAGCCGGCACTCATTAGCTCATGCTAATTAACAGAGCCCCTTGGCAGAGAAGAGCGTCAAGCAGCTGTCCCTCGTGGAAAACACAATTCCTCGTGTTAAGAGCAAAGAACTGAGGAACTACCATTGTAACAATGAGTCTGGAAACAAGCAATGTTGGAAAACTGGAACGGGCCATGAAGTGAGGAAAGACAGTGTTCCCTTGCAAAGCATTGATGGGAATTCGCCTGGGCAACCTTGTTGGGCTCAGAAGCTAAGCTGGGTCAGGCCTGGGTAGTACTTGGATGGGAGGCCACTGAAGAGTCTCAGGGCTGCAGACTAGACTGGGAAGTCCCAAAAACATCCTGGAAGGAGGCCATGGCAAACCCTTTCTGAGATGTTGCCAAACCATTCATGGCTGTGTCCATGTAGTCTTCACGAGCTGAGGATTATCAATGAGATTTCAAGCATTAACTCTTTGGTCCATGTTCCAACCTTCTATGCATCCCATCATTCCATCCAGAAGGGTCATTATTAGCAGGGAATTCTGGGAGTAGTGATCCCATCACAGCTGGAGGGAATCTGCGGGGACGTTTGCAAGATGGTGGGACCTACAACTTAACACAATAAGATTGTACGTCACCTGCATGAGGTGACCATACTTCAGGAGGGTGGACCTTCATCCATCAGATCAAAGCTCGGCCTAGACATATGCAGTGGAGAAGATATTCATGTAAAGGCCATCTTTTCCCTTCCCTTTTTAAAAATAACCCAGAATTTCCCCCCATTAACACATTCACACCATCATAATGCCCTATCCTGCCAGCAATGGTTGTAAAAAAGGGAAAGAGCACCATCTTGACTTTTTTGACACACACACAAACCACACAGACAGCCTTGCTCCTGCTAGTATATATTCAGAAAGCCATATTGTTATTGAATTTCCCCTTGTCACCCCCTCCAGAGGTGGGTGGATTCACTCAAGAGAATGGAGGCGTCAACATTTCCAGGGAAGAATGGTGAATCAAAGGAACTTTGCACATAGTCAGGGGCATTGTTTATTCATTTCTCCAGCTGTTCTAAAAAAGAACCAGAGGTGGACTAAGTCATCAAAGACAGGGAGACCAGACAGTTTTGAATTATTTCTCCCCAAAATGAGGAAGGGAGAAAAGGATTACTTAAGAATAATTTCCAGTATTTTATTGCAGTGCCAATGCAACGCACACAGATGAAGCGATCTTATTTCTTAATTAATGGTGGGGGAAAGCTTTTAGTGAATTTTCTCTCTCCATGCACCCTTAAATACATCAATCCTACTGCCAATTTTCATGCCCAGGTTTTATTAGGTTAAACTGGGAATTGCTACTGTTGTTTCGCTCATGACCTGAAAGCAGTCACAGAAGAAGTGCAAAGGCGTTGTTCCTCCTTTTCCTTCACTTTTGATACTAGTGCAGATGTTCTCTTTTGTTCAAAGATGCCGCATGAGCCATGCGGTGGCACAGAGTTAAGCACTAAAACCTGAGCCCTCTGCTCACTACATAACCCATATGGCAGAGATATCAACCCTGTGGTATTCCACATATTGCTAGGACCCCAAGCCTAGACAATAGTTGGACTTGAGGTCTATCAACATCTAGAGCAGTGTTTCCCAACCTCAGCAGCTTGAAGATGTGTGGACTTCAACTCCCAGAATTCCCCAGCCAGCCACGGAATTCTGGGAGTTGAAGTCCACACATCTTCAAGCTGACAAGGTTGAGAAACACTGCTCTAGAGGGCCACCAGATCTCCATCACAGCTAAAGAAAATGGTTTATTCCTCACCCTATATCCCTTGGTCCAGAATAGGCAAACTATAATTCTATATTACCTTGCAGGCTTACTAAAAAAGTCAGGATAAAGCCTTAAGTGCTTTAATTAAAAAGGTATATCAAGAGCAGGTAGCTGATGATTACATTGCTCTTAGTGATATAATTATTCAATAGGCCGGTTTCAGCGAATCACAGCACTGGAAAAGGACATCAGCCACGCTGGTCCAAAGCCTTGCTCAGATGGGGGTGGAACAGCTAGGTCAAAATTCAGTCCCACAGCAATTTACAACCCAGTCAGTAAACTACATCGGTTTCCCACTGGCAGAATCATTCTCACCAACAGCCCAGCAATTGCATTCTTCACTTCCTAAATCCAAAATTTAGTGCAGGCTTCAAAAGGAAGCCACAGAGTTGATCTGGGTTCAAGCTACTGTTGCTGTACAGATCAATGATGGGTGGGAATAAATTAACAGCCCAAGGAAAACTGCTAAGGAGGAGAAATCCAGGAAATCAGAGAAAAGAGACATTTCTTTCTTCCAAGGTCAGGTCTCCCCACAGATAGATGCCATCAAAATAACAAAATTATTGTTGAGTTGTTGTGACACAAGCTCTGCTTCTTTCATATATGTGTGCAACATCACACCACAAAAGGAGGCAGTGCAATGCCTTTTTTTTAAAAATCATTTTCCTCTTGCCCCATGGACACCTCTGCTGATACGGAAAACATATTCAGCAAGGTCACCAAGTCAGCCCAGATTCTGGGTTTGCACGATAGATGGAGCCAAAAACAAACCTGACTTCATTTGCACAACACATTAAGCTCTGGAAAGTTAATCCATCTGAGTCTGTTGTGCAAATGCAATTATTAACAGACCTACTTCAAGCATCACAGTTTTTTTTCCCCAGCTCCTGATTTGAAGGCTGAGATTTGGGACTTAAAGCAAGGGTTATCTCCATTTTCGACCTTCCCAGCTGGCTTCCGGCAAGCGAAATCAATGGGGAACCATTTAATGGGGAACCGCTTAATGACCACGTGGTTTGCTTAACAGCCGCTGTGATCTGCTTAACAACTGCTACAAAAAAGGTTGGAAAATCGGGTCAGATTCGCTTAATGACCGCCTCACTTAGCAACCAAAATGCCGGTCCCAATTGTGGTCATTAAGCGAGGACTACCTGTACATGCAACTAAACATTTATAAAGTCTTTTGACCCATGTGAAGTCAAATCATCAGATCCTCTTCCAGCAATTCCCGCTCTCCAGTCTCTTATACAGTAGATGCAAAGGATTCCCACCTGGAAGAGGCTACTCATGAGTCTCTGCATGGTCCCCTGCTCTGCCCTTACCTTCATTTTCCTCCAGGGGGCAGTCAACTCTCACCTGACAGTCTAAATCAGTGTTTCTCAAACTTGGCAACTTGAAGATGGGTGGACTTCAACTCCCAGAATTCTCCAGCCGAGTTGAAGTCCACCCATCTTCAGGTTGCCAAGTCTGAGAAACACTGGTCTAAACTAAAAAAAAAACCTGACTCAGACACACCCAAAACTACAACTAATGAAAAACATGCAGGGAGTTGTTGTTGTTGTTTTTTCCAAGAACAGGTAGGCCTTACACACCTGTATTTTAGAAACAAATCAGTCAGCAAATCAACCAGCCTTGTGTTTTAATTCACACTCACCCCAAAAAGCTAAGTTGCACAACCCTGGCCAAAGCGGAGGGGCATCAGGCCGAGAAGCTCGGCGCCATTGAACCACCCTGACATAAATCTATAGAAATCTCATCTTATCTTGCTAAGTTGCCAACAAAGACATTTTGTTCTGAGCTTCTAGTTCTTACTCATCCCGTTTGACCGAGAACAGCCTTTCAAACACACACACACACACCAAACAGAAACACGATGGAGCAGATCAAACCCGCAGGAATTCCTCTTTGGCACAGCCAACTCTTCCTATCCTGGGAATACTTTCCGGAGAAATATTCGGCCCAGATGTGCATTCCACTCTCATTTGAACATCTTGCTTTCAAAAGGAAGGTGGAGGTCAGTGCTGAAAGGAAGGGAAGGGAAGGGGCAGGGAGGGTGGAAATACAATGCTATCAGCTCCGAAGTTTGCAGAAATGAGGGAGCTTCAAGACAAAATTCCTTTTCTAATCTGCAACAAGGACAAGATCTTTCGGTGGGAAAAGCCTTCAGGGGGGCCCTTTTTAAGCAGTTTTGAGTTTGCCCAAAGTGGGAGGAAGGACCCTGTCCCCGAAAGAAAAACCTGGCAAGGGATAACGTTCTGCAGGGAAACCTGCATTTGAGTAAATGCACAATGCCAGCTACCCCGACCTCTGGTCAAAATGAAGGAAAAGCAGAGCTCTTTTGGAAAAGCAAACTGCACTGCTGTTATTCATTAGCATAGCCGCGAGTGGAAGTGAGCAAGTGAAAAAGATGAAAAGAAATCTCCCTACGTGTGCTTTAATTAATTCCTGGAGAGCTGGAATTGCCCCCCCCCCAAATTGGATGGCTCTTGATCAGTTCTGCCAAGAGGAAGCTTTCCCCGTAACCCTAAGAATTCAAACTTTCCTGCCGGACAAAGGAACTCAGGCATTCTCAGCCAGCCAGAATCCATACTGGACAACACATACTTCTTTTTGGGCCTGTTAGGGTTGGAGCCTGCCTTATGGCCAGGATCCCACGGTGGTGCCCCTACCACTTGCTCATCCAGGTTTTCCTACAACACCCCTGCAAGGTTGGCTGGGCTGAGGAACAGGGGCAGGCCCACAGACACCCGAGAGTTTCCGTGGTTGAAGGCACACTTCTCCCCATTTCTAGTGCAACATCTCATCACGATGCCAAACTGGTAGAAGGATGGACCCCCCAGCCTGGCATGGTATTTCTTGAAACAACATCTGAACCCTGCAATCACGGGAACAGTTATAACAGGGCTGTCCCATCTTCCCTGCTCTGCTGGCATCACATAAACACATGGACTTCTAAAAACTACACAATGATGGACATGGATTATGTACAGGTAGTCCTCACTTAACAACCACAATTGGGACCAGAATTTTGGTTGCTAAGCAAAGCAGTCATTAAACAAATCTGACCCAATTTTACCACCTGTTTTGCAGCGGTTGTTAAGCGAATCACTGCAGGTGTTAAGCAAACCACATGGTCGTTAAGCAAATCACGCGGTTCCCCAATGATTCTGCTTGCCAGAAGCTGGCCAGGAAGGTAGAAAATGGCGATCATGTGACCATGGAACGCTACGATGGTCATAAATGCAAACTGGTTGCCAAGCACCCAAACCATGATCACATGACCGTGGAGATGCTGTGGCGGTCATAAGTGTGAGGACCGGTTGTAAGTCAGGGTTTTTTCAGCACTGTCGTAAGTCTGAACCATCACTAAACAAATGGTTGTTAAGCAAGGACTACCTGTATGGATTATCCAGCTTGTTTCACCATTCATTCCAGTTCACAGCAGAGGCACAAAGAAACACAATTCCTCCAGGCATGTGCAGAGTGCTTTCCCCTCCACAATCCAAACATTGGTGCTAGGGTGCAGGGGCACCTCCTAAGAGCATGCCCCCCCTTCTCCTGAAAACAGCCAGTGCCCAACTGCCTGAACATACAAAAGCACACTGTGTGCACAAGGGAAGTTAAGGACATTTGGCTCAAAAGATTCTCTGGCCTCCCAATGCCAGCTTGCGTGCGGCCTCCCCAAGCCCGGCCAGCCTCTTGTGCTTTGCAGAGCTGGTTTCAGCTGCAGAAGCGATGCCAACTGTGTGGGTGCTCAGCTCAGGAGCCATGATTTACAGCGAAGGCACTGCCCTGAGAAAGCACGCAGACCAGGCTGATGGCACCAAACAGCCACCCACATTTCCCTCGTCCTCGGGCTGTTAACAGCCACCTACCACGAAGCTATTTCCAGACCTCTCAGCCATAAATAACAGTGCTCGGTTTCCTGAAGAAACATCCTCGGAAAGGAAAAGGCCCCAAGGATCGGGACACTTTGTGGCCATTGGGATTACCTGCACCCTCGCACAGAAAAATGAAGGTGGCGGTGGTGATTCAGGGCGCAGACCGCATCTCAAGGGCTGCGCACCAGCGGAGCCTGCCACGGGGTCGAGCCCTGGAAGACTAAGGCGGAGGAGCAGAGGAACAGACAAGACCAGCTACTGGGGAAAAATCACCCAGCCAAGGATGGAACATCTTCCTGTGTTCTTCTCTGGATGTTCACCCATGTTCACAGCCTCTGAAAATGCCCTAGAAGGGGGGCTGCCAATTACAGGCCCCCAGGCTAAATTGAGCCCCACAAGTGCCCTGTTCAGCAGCTCTGCTTGAAAACTGCACCTTGGAGGGGCTGGGGAGAAGCCCAATCTTGCCCCCCCTTCCCCAAAGCGAGCTGCACCCCAAGATAATCTGTGGCAAGCACTTTTGCCAACCACGCAAACAAGTCTACAGTCTGTTACTGACTCTCTTCCAATTGGGGGGGGGGAATGTTTTGGTTGCTTGGGGGCAATGTTGACTCGTTGTTGGGGAGCAGGGAAAAGCTATTTATAAGCCTCTCTCTAGGGAATCGCATCACATTTACAGACCAATGGTGTACCATCACATCAAAAAAGAAAAAAAAAAGATGTCTGGCTGCTTGAACAACCTAGGAATGTGAGGGTGTTGCCCGGAAATTTAAATATCTTGGCTATAAACTAGGAGAGCCTAATTTTTCCCCGAACGGCCATATGGACAATAATTTTGAAGCATGCCTTGAAAATATTCTAAGCTACTTTAGCTAACTTCAAATATTTGGATGGGGGAAGAGACCTACAGCAATTTTTCCTGCTCTTCTTGCATACCACCACCACCATTCATGAAAGGATATAAGTCTGCTTTGCTCGTCTTTTTTTTTTTTTTTTAAGGAAAGGCTAAAACATCTCTGCAGGCTTCTTCAGATAAGAATTTGAGATTGCCATATTCATTTTAAAGGAGCTTGCTGACTCTAGGTCAGTATTTCCCAACCTCAGTAACTTTGAGATGGGTGGAGCTACTGCCCCGTCCTCATGTGGGACAGGCTTTTTCAGATAACCACGGAGCGAAGCCACTGCCACCAATCTGAGGCTTCCGCATCCGTGAAAGGAAAGGGTGTTGGTTAGCTTCTGGATGCACCAACACCAGGTCACTGCGAAAGGTGGCCGATCCATTGGTACCAAGAACGGGCCAGGTTTCTCAAAAGACACGGAATGTCTGCATCTCTCTTACACCTATAAATATCCCATCTGTTTTGAAGCCATGCTGAGAGCGTGAATGCAAAAATATGAATGTCTCTCCGTGCTTAGTCAAATCCTCTATTTGATTACCCATGAATAATTCATAACTCTTCCCGTGTTTGTCCTCCGGTGAATACGCTCTGAATGTTTTACCTTTTAACTGTACGTGTAGCTGTGTGCAACTCCCTCTCTTGATCATGCACGAAGCAGCTGGGGAAACTTTCAGAGCAAAACGTCGACCGTGTGCTAGAATTAAGCTTTTTTTCTTCTCTTTTTTAAAGGCTTCATGTACCACGGCTTTGCTTCCAAGGGGGAAGGTGGGGAGAAATGCCGCTGCACCCTAAAACGCAGGAAGTCACACTACCTCCACCTGAATTCAGAAAAAAGGGAACAAACCTTCCCGCCGGTGCACATCACAAGAGCCAAAAACCTACAAGAGGGTGTTTAATAGGGCATAGAAGTTTTCAAGGATCTACAAGCGCTCTGCAAACAGGTGGGATCTTCAACCAGATGTTACCCTTGCTAGGCATTCACAATGGGTGCGGTGCGCTTTGTGCTCTGCCAGCCTGCTCTGAAAATATGGCAGTAAGGACATTGGCCTACCTTACAGGGCTGTTCTGACACCATGAGAACGCACCTGTTGGAGCTGCGCAGGGCCTCAGATTCAAAGGCCAAGAGATGCTTCAGGGCACAGACGGCTACTCACAGACCTATCTGCCACTTCTAAAAGCAGTGGTGTCTTTTCACGGCATTATGCAGCGGTCCGAACAGCCAAAAAAAAATATATTAAAATTTGGGTCACTCTCTCTCAGCCCTAGGAAGGAGGCAATGACAAACCACTTCCAAAAAGCCTTGCAAAGAAAAGTGCAAGGGATAGTCCAGGCAGTTGCCAGGAGTCAAAACTGACTTGAAGGCACCTCCCACCCAAAAAAGGGCTCTGGTAGCTGAGCTGCAGAAATGCAGATGGCCACTAGATGACAGCAAGGAGGGTTTTTATAGTTCTTATTTATTTATTTATTTATCAAATTTGTCACTGCCCATCTCCTCCCACCAGAGGGACTCTTTGGTGCCATCTAGTGGTCAACTCAAACTTCACATTATTGGAGCCTGAACAATGCTTTCACCCTAACTTTGACTCTCCACATGAACAGGTGCCCCCCCCCCCCAGTGCTTGCAGCTCAAAAGCCCCCGCCTGCCCCCCACCCCATGGCACAAAGTCAGCAATTATTTCTTTTTGGTTGTAACGCTCCCTCTGGGCAGAAAGGTGAGGATGCGTCAAGGAAAGAAATCTGGCTTTTTCTGAGTCCGAGACCCTGACTTTGAGGGTGCTCATGGGCCTTGAACTAGTTTACCATATGGTCCAAACCCCTTCAGGAGCTGGCATCTGCTTGATCCCAACTGGCAAACTCTGCCTCAGTTTCCCAAATGAAGTGGAAAAATTAAAAATAAATAAAAATAAAAAATAAAACAGAAATGGCTATGATGGAAGATTTCATGAGCTGAATTTTAATACCACCCAGTTTTGATGACAAAACAGTGACTTCGCCAACAGCACAAACCTAGACAGTTCCACTGTACACAGTGAGATGAGATTTATTCCAACTTTAAAACCGCAGACTTTATCTCTGCATTTAATAATCAGTCCTTACGCAATCCAACGATATGCTAATTAATTGTTTAAGCATCCTCTAATCCAACTCTGCATTGAGTTGTACCCTTAATTAACTGAACAAAAGCAACTAAGACAAAGAGTTTTAAAGAATGAAATCAGACCTATATGGTGTATTCATGTCCTGACTGCAAACAATATTTCATTCTGTAGGTTTCTACACAACATCAAAAGGATTATTGGCCCTTGATAATCGGACCACCTTGCTGTGAATGCTTTAAATCTTAAAACTTAAAAGGGAGAGGAAAAGACACCCCCCCCCCTTTAGCTCAGCCAATCAGACATACAGGACAGTTTGCCAAACAATACTATTATGGTTAATCTTCCTTAGTACCAGTAGGTGTTGCTGTAGTTACAAAGGAGAGCGAAAGAGATTGTAGTAAGTCTTATAAAAGAGCAACTGGAACAGAAACTGCTACTGGAGTTAGAAAATAAATCAGAAAAGAAAAAGAGTTAAAAAGAAAGAAAAAAAATCTTCCCCATGGTTGGTTCCATTTGTATCCAAGTATGTGGGCCTCCAGATCTCACAGAGTTCTTAGGACCAAGACAAGCAACAGACAGCAGGGAAGGATAGGCTGAAAAGTTTCCCATCTCAATGTTGACAGTCTTACTCTGTAAGTAAACCACAGCTCCTTCATGGGGCTACAGCCTCCATCCTGATCTGCACCCCTGAAGAGTAACACCACCAAATTGCCCCACGAGTTATGCCAACATAGGGACAAATCAAACGGTACCTTTGAGCAGGACCAGAGTTAACACCCCCTGGTTTAACCCAATAAACTGCCAGAGACGATGCCACAATCGGGGCTCCTGGGCGTCAAAAAAAACGGAGGAGAGCCGGCAACCCTCAGCCAAGTTTTAGCTGGGCGTGTGCGGCAGGTCTGAGGCCGATGCCCGGGGTTCCTGTCCGTTTATGACATCACCCCAGTTGAATTCCACCCACGTCACTGCAAATGATGCAAGTGCCACTAACTGGCAACCCCACGTTTGGAAGAACGGCTGACTTCTCCTGAACCACTGGGGTGAGTCACTTCCCAGGAATCAAACACACAGTATTTCCCGCAGTAACTATGACAAACAGGAGAGGAGACCAACAGGAAGAGAACCCCTTAGAAGAAGAGAAAAACATGGCTGTGCAAACGTCCCCACCTTCATTCATCCCCATCCCAACTGTGGGCGAAGGGCATCAGCCCCCCTCTGTGGGTCCTGAGAATGAGGTCGGAGGGTTAAAAATCCACACCAGTCTACTGGCATTCGGACATTGTTGGGGGGAGGGTCGTTAGCCATCCCATCAGAAACAGCGCCGATATTAAGGCCTCCTCGAGGTCCATCAGCGCTGTGGGGGGTGGGGGGTGGGGGGGGGGAACGAGCCGAGCGGAAGACCTAAACGCGCACCTCGAAGGAGCTGGAGCGAGTCCTGTCCCGGTCCGGGCTGGCACGTCCCCGCCCCCCCGCAGGTAAAGGTGAGCTGCGGGCCAGAGAAGCAGGCAGGCTGCGTCCCCGGCCCCGCGACCGCACCGGCATCGCGCCGCCTCGGCAATCGGGCGCGCGCCGGGGGTCGGTCCGGGCGGCCGGAGCTCCCGCCGGGAGGCGAGGAAACGCCAAGCGAAGTCGCTTCAGATCGCCGCCCGCAGGCACGGGGACCGCGATCCGCCCCGGACAGCAGCTTCCCGGCCCGCCAGGGGCAGCCTGGTCCAGCCCAAACCAATCCTCCTCCTCGCTGTGCCGGGGGCCGCCGGGGTCGAGTCGAGCCCGGCTTCTGGCCGTGGGCCCCGTCGTGGCCCCTCCGCTTGGGACCCCGACGGGAGCCCAGCCCGCACACCGTTCCCGGACAAGCCATTTTCCAAAACACGCGCCTGCCCCCAGGAGGAGGTCACCCCGTACCTCCACGCTCCGGCCGGAGCAGCCCCTCTTCCGACGGTGGGAACGCGCGGTCGCTTACCGGCCTCCGCGGCGGCGCCCCCTCCTGGTCGGGCATCACCCGCCCGCTCGAGCGTCGTTGGCTCAGGCCCTGCCTGTCCCGACGTGCCTTTCCCTCCGCGCCTCAGTCCCGAACGAGCCGCGGCGCCGTCCGGCCCCATCCGAACCCGTCCCGTCCACTAGCGCCCCCCTCCCTCCCCCCCTCCCCCCTCCCAGGAATTGCAGGCGCCTCGGGGAAGCCGGAGCGGGACCGCGGAGCCAGCCTCCCCGCTGGCCCGAAGCGGCCACCCTTCCTGGGGAAGAGAGTCCCGGCGGCGGCGCTGCACCTCCGGCTCCAGCGGAAGGCGCCCCGACGGAGACCCTTACCGGCGCCGCTCGAGGCTCCCGGGACGGCGTGCGGAGGCGGCTTCGGGGAAATCCGGCTGGCGGGCTGGGCGGCAGCTCCGGCGCGTATCGCCGCGGAGGCAGCAGCTGCGGCGGCGGGGAGCGAGCGGGGAGCGGGAGCGGGCTGGCCCGTGCCTGGCGCGGCTCTGAGCTGGAGGGCGCCGCCGCCGCCGCCGCCGCCGCTGCCCCTCCTCCGGCTGCTTGCGCTGCCCTTTTTCGTCAGTGGAAAACTCCTGGGCGCTGACGCAGGAGGTGACCAGGGCGCTCAGCCAGAGGCGGCCCGGCCCGCTTCCTGCCCGGCCTCCTTCCCTCCCTCCCGGCCTCCCTCCTCCCTGGCGGAGCCACGCTCGGCCGCCGCCGCCGCCGCCGCCGCAGCAGCGCCAGCCGGAGGTGGGGACGGGCAGGAGCCCAGTGGCCTCCCTTCCCTTGCTGGAGAAAGGGAGAGCGCAGGGATTGGTGGAGCCGCGGCTGCACGGATTCACACGTGCGTGCGCGCGCGCGCCTCGCCCGCAGGAATTCCTCGGAGGCTGCCGGCGTCACGCGGGCGTCCAGGGCTCGGGCTCCCGCAGCGGGCGGTGGGGGCCGGCTCGCTACGCCGAGGGGAGGAAGGCCGGCCGGCTCTGGAGGCATCCCCCATCCTCCCCCTCCCCCTCCCCCTCCCCCTCCCCCTTGGAATTTACTCCAGAGCAGCCCTCCCGGGTTTCGGCGAGAGGGGCTGCCCGGTGGGAATCCCTGCCGCCCGGCCTGGAGCAGCAGCAGCGCGGCGGGGGTGGGGCGTTATTGGCAAGCGTCCCCAGCGGGCTTTGCCAGCCTGGAGTTGGGACTGATAAGTGTGGAAGTCCCACCCGGGCGGAAGGCGCCTGGTCGCGGGGTAACCCGTGGTTGGCCGTGCCATGCTTGGTGGAGTTAACCCCACCGTGTCTGGTTCAGACGACCAGAAGGGCTCCTACCCCCATTCTCACACCCCAAGGTAGAGAAACGGGGTTGGTTAGCGTCTAGACCCCCTCCCCCCACATACGCTAAGTCTGCCCAGAATGGTGTGAGAAATAACCTGACTCTTTTGTCTTTGTAATGACTATTTTAAACGCATTTTTAAAACGCATTTTTCTTTTTAAATGGGGTGGTGAACGCTCTCCCTCTATGCCTGTGCAGTGTTAAAGATCCCTTCCCCTGCCCCACGGCATAAATCCAGCAGATACCCCACTACCACCAGTTGCAGGTTTTGACCTTTAGAGGCAGGTGGGGGTTGGTCAACTCCTACTAGAAACCGGTTCATACGTGCAACTGCCCTTGGCCAGCTTTTTCCTGCAGGAAGGAAATTGGCCTTGAAGTTGCCTTGGCATATTTGAGGCAGAGGCTGAAATTTGCACGTCTGATCTTCGCTTGCTTAATGCTTGTGATAGTTTTAAAGTTGGGGAAGGGGCAAATGGAATGCAAGCCGGCCCCCTCTTCACATGCACAACATTACCTGGTCAATTGCCCCCCCCCCCAAGTTTCTGAGAGTATGGGTATATTTCCAGCCTCTTGCAGACTTAATTCTTCAGTCTCTAGATGCCTTCCAAAATTGCTTTTCCTCAGCATTGTTTCTCTGATATGACCTCCTTGTTCCTTCTACAGTAGCAAAATTTGTAGATATATGATGCTTATTTCCCCCACCTTAAATAAAAGAGGTTATGAGAAAGGGGGGAAATTCCCATTTTTCACATCAAGGGCTCTTTTTTAGAGATACGTGGTTGATTTTTCTTAATATTTATTTTTGGGGTATACTGCCCAGAGACACATTGTTGAGTTGGGCAGCTGTATAAGTGCTGTAAATAAATCCATCTATTCTTACCTCCTGTTTTCAGACCCACCCCCACAAAAAAAAACCCTTTGCCATCTTCTTATTGTAGCTTCATGCTGAGCTACAAGCTAGCCCAGTGTTGCTCAAGCTGGCAACTTTGTGTGGACTTCAATTCCCAGAATTCCCCAGCCAGCCATGCTGGCTGGGGAATTCTGGGAGTTGAAGTCTACATATCTTAAAGATGCTGACTTTGAGAAACACTGAACTAGCCCATCAAATTGTGTTTTGCGAATCCAGCCCATGTTTAGTTTAAGATTCAACGTGAATATAAAAATTGGGCAATGCTTCCCTCACTAAATCAACCATGGAATGTGGGCATAGCCCTATTGTGGTATTTTTGCACACTTTGCCTTAATTTCTGTACGTGCATAGAAGTGCAGCATCTACACAGTCCTGCTCCGTATAGTGGAAATGAAAGCCTTTTCCTTTCATTTCTCTTAGAAGCAGACACCAAGCCAGTAGATCCCCTTTGCAATTTAGCCTGCTGTGTGTCCACAGCCCTTAGTGTTAAGCCTACACTTAGGGCTTAAGATATAAAATCAGCCAATCATGGCTTATTAAGCAAATTATAGTTTAGCCCTGCACATTGGTCCCATCCCTTTTGGTTGCAGCTACTGGGCAGATAATGGAAGGATCCAAAGATCAGAGGTAAAGTGCTTGTATTCCATACCTACACATAATTAAGCTATCATTCGTGGCCAGAGGAGCTGAGTCTGGTTAAAAGGAAAACAGTGCAATTCTGTGCTTGGTTTCTCCATGCAGATCTCCCTTTTCCAGAGATTTGTTCTGTAAAACATGCACAGGACAGCCCCTTAGAGCAGTGTTTCTCAACCTTAGCAACTTTTAAGATTTATGGACTTCAACTCCCAGCATTCCCCCAGCCAGCTGAAGTCCACAAAGTTGAAGTCCACAAATCTTAAAGTTGAGAAACTCTGCCTTAGAGAAACGCAAGGAGGGGGTGATCAGAGGCCATTAGCCAACATATCTTGGACTGAAAGCCATTTCTACTTTCTCAAAAGCAAGGTGGAATTCAGATGGCCAGCTGCAAAATTGGATTTCTGTGCGTTTAACTGTTGGATGAAATAGGAAATTTTAGATGCACCTACCTAAATTTCTCCTCTACAGGAGAGGGCACAGAAGTTCTGTGTCTTAGTCTTCCAACCTTTTGGAGAAAGGCTGCATTTCAGATTTCCACTTTCCTTCCTTGCCCATTCCTGATTTTTAAAACCCTGCCCTCCCTTTGAAAATGGCCCTTCCCCCCTCTTTCCTTCCTAACAGCTGACTAGGCTAAAATGTGTGAGTATGAAAAATGGGGTTAACTCAAGCCGAAGGTTGCAGAGCCAAGCAAACACAAGGGTGTTTCACCCCCCCCAATCTCTCCGATTAAACCCCTTTTAATTGAAACACAGCTTACTGCATTAATCCACCCGAGTCGATCTGCAGATTACAGCCAACCACACACCCAATCCTGGCTGGATTTTCACCACACGCCGGGGTTACCGCAACCCACTCGCTAGTTCTCCTAAAACGCGGTGCCCAAACCACCCACCCACGTTGCGCCCTCTCTGGAAGCCCTCACTCAGCCAACCTGCTAAGGCAACCGGTGAGTTCCCACGACCCACTGATCCACAACTACCCCATCCCAACTCAATCGAGCACACCGTGTGGACCCAGAGTCAGCCCTATTTCTTTTCTTTTTTCTGCCCAGCGCGAACTCGACCCGGGAGCTGCCACGGTTTTAAAGGCACCGGGAGGGGAGGGAAACGGTGCGGCGAGCGGCGTCCAGTCCCCTCGCCCGCCACCGGCCGTGCGCTCTCCCTGCGCCGGGTCCGCAAGAGCGCTCTTGATTCCCGAGGAGCTGCAGGAACGGGGGCGCCCGCTGACTGGGCCAGGCGACAGTCGGCTGGCCGACAGCCTCTCCCCCATCCCCACAACCCTTCGGCCTCTCTGGGACCCGCGATCGCTTCTCGGGAGGGCGCAGGGGGCACGCGCGAGTCGCTGAGCCGCTCCGCGCACCCGGACGCTCCCTGGCTCAGCGCCCGAAGGGCAGAGGGGCCTGAGCGCTCCTTGGCCGGGGTTGGGGTTGGGTTTGGGACCGACGCGGATTTCGAACGGCACCGTGGTCCCCGCCGGCTGGGGCTGCTGGCAGTTGTAGTCCAAGACGCCCGTGGTGAGGCAAACTGCTGGACTGTTTTAGGGATCCCCCTTGGAAATGCACTTGTCGCTGCAGTGACCAACGCGGGTCCCACCCGGGGAAGGGGGAGCACTTGGCTTCCCAGGGGTGCCCGCTGGCATTCCCTCTTCCAGGCATTCATGCAAAAGGGGAAAAAGGAGTCAGGGTGTGGTCACACAACCCATTGATCCACATCCTAGCCAAGCTAGTTTTAATTGACCATGTTGCGGAAAATCTTGCCCGTTTGCTGGCATTAGGGTCAAATGTAGAACCTAGGACACTGGATCCACTGAGCAAGCTTTGGCTGCTAAACCAGAAATTCAAGCCACATCTCTTCCCACAGATTCCCCCCCCCCCCGCTGCAACTTTTTGGGGGGTCTCATCATAGCCACTTTTTCCTAAGGCCATCTGTGTGCCTCTTTGGGCCCTGGGGTTAATCCTTCATAACCAATTATATTTTAGAACACCATAACCTCCACGACATTTTGAAATCCTTGGTTTATTTATCTGTGTTACATTCTTTGATTCTCCTGCTTGTTCTCTCTTTTACTTGTTCACATATTTTCTTCCAAGAGCTCAATAAAAAAATAAAAAATAAAAAGCTGCACTTTGGGGTGGGGGGGTTGGATGTCATTCCAGAGTTGCCTGTGGCTCCTCCTGTGGGTCTTATTTTGCTGCCAGATAACAACTAAACTTTTTACCTAAGACTGCGGGCTGCAAATAATCAATAAATGCACATGAAACCTATGTTGAAAGGTTTGCACTTAATGATTTGCTATCTCCGTATTGCTTCACTAGTGCAATGCTTAGAACAGGGTTTCTCAACTAGGGTCCCGTGGCACCCTCAGGTCACTCGTGGGGTTCCCTGGGAGATCACAATTCATTAAAAAAATTACTTCAAATTCAGTCAACTTCACATGAAAGAGGCAAGTTTCATTCTTTATTTTTAAGTTAAGAATACTGTTAGAACATCTATACAGGCCTACCCAGGAAATGGGTATAATAATTTTGTAACTTCTGCCTACATTGGAGCCTTAATGTGCAGGGGTTTCCTGAGGCCTGGACAATATTTCAAGGGTTCCTCCAGGGTCAGGTTGGGAAAGGCTGCCTCGGACGGTTTGGCAAAGATGAGCGGACTTAAGTCCAAATTCCTATTCAGCCTTGCAGCTTGTTAAGGCTGGCACTAGAAATATGTACCTGGAGCAGGCCCTGGGTACGTTCACACAGTGCACTACTGTAATCCCTAAACCCAAGCTTACGAAACAGGTTCCTCTGCTTGGACAGCAAGATGCAGAAACAAATGAACCAGCGGATGGGAGAGCATGGTTCACACAACCTGCTGAGAGGATGGCTGAGTTCTTGCAATGCCAATTACTCCACCCTTTTGTAGGCCTGTGTGACATGCACAAATCAACACAGCGAGCTTTCCTTCCGAGTAGACGCGTGTGGTTTTCTGTACTTAAAGGTTTTGCTGAGTCGCACCTTAAACCCGTCTCATGGGGTCATTGTAGCTGACCATAGTTCTGTTTTGAACGGGACAGTCCCGTTTTTTTAACATTTCCAGACCGTCCCGTCATTTTAATATAAATGTCCATTCTGTCCTGTTTTCTTAAAAGCCGGAGAAGTTCCTGCCTGCCGATCCAGTCCGTTGCCCAGCCCTGCCCCGTTTTGCCATCCCAGTGTCCCGTTTTTGTCTTAAGGAAATATGGTCAGCCTAGGTCATTATGATAATGCACCTAGGAGCTTTTGGGAGGACAGGACAACAATCTATTTCCCTTTTTTCAGGCTGGGGTAGTGGTGAAAGTGGGACTTCAATGGTGCCAGCAGCACCGTCGATCTGATCAAAATTAGATGCCTTTGAGAAACTTTGCATTTAATGGTAAGATTCTTTTCGGCAGCAAAAATGCAACAGCATGCGTGCTCGTTTGGATTTAGAAACTCCTGGCCACTCCTGCTTTGTGCCGTATATAATCCTTCAGTTATTATATTACAATCATTTTCATTCTGTCTTGGTATTCTGATCTTTTAATTACATTTGTCTGTGGATTGCGGTTAGCACCCCAGGGGTACGCATGTAAGATGGGCCGCCATCTAAATGTCCTAAATAAATGCAGGAATATATCAATGCAGGGCCTACCTGGTTGAAGGATTTTCCCCCAACTTCAGTGGGGAAAACCCCACAGCTGGTTGGCTGGATTGGGCTTTAGCTGAGCATATTATGAATCTCTGTCTCTTTTAACCTCAGGCAGAAAGTGTGGCGCAAGAGCTATGCTTTTGCAAAGCTAACCAACGTGCTCAGCGTGTTTTTGCCATGTTTACTTAGATAAGAGGTGGCAGAAGATAGGTTACCTTCATCATGAGCAGATGGTGATCCACACAGAGGTTTTGGAAAGGCACTCTGTCTGCTAGCTAGATATAACTAACTTTCATCTGCTCTGCAATACATTGCAGGTAGTCCTCATTTAACAACCATTTGTTTGGTGACGGTTCAGATTTACAACGGTGCTGGAAAAACTGACTTGTGACCGGTCCTCACACTTACGGCCATCGCAGCATCTCCACGGTCACGTGATCACGATTTGGGTGCTTGGCAACTGGTTTGTATTTATGAGCATCGCAGCATCCTGTGGTCACATGATTGCCGGCTTCCTGGCCAGCTTCTGGCAAGCAAAATCAATGGGGAACCATGTGATTCACTTAACGACCTTGTGGTTTGCTTAAAACCCGCCGTGATTCGCTTAACAACTGCTGCAGAAAAGGTTGAAAAATTGGGTCAGATTTGTTTAATGACCACTTCACTTAGCAGCTGAAATTCTGGTCCCAATTGTGGTCATTAAGTGAGGACTACCTGTAACTACCGTACATAGCTAACCTAGAGCTCAAGTCTTGTGTATTTATTCAGAAGTAAATCCTTCTCAGCAACTATGCGTGGGTCTGCAGCTGCAAGATTTCATGTGCAATTTGATCTTTGGCCTAAGTTTCTAGCCCTCCTTGCTGCACACACATAGCTTTGGAAGTGAAAAGACTTGCCCTCTTCAGAAGGTGGATGTAAATGAAGGGCCATTTACAGTGTGAACCTTGCATTGGGAAGATTATCTGCAGAGATGACAAGATGCTCCCTAATTCTCAAAGTTCCCAGTGAATCACCATTGCCCTTAATTAAATGTACCGTACTCTAATTAAAACAGCAGGGAATCTTGCGCCATTTTAAAGGTTTATCAATTTATTATGTCCTAAAGTGAACTTCCAAGGTGTCTGAACGAAGAAAGCTGCAAACGGTGGCTGTTTTTATGGTGGGGGCAGGGGGGCGAGCAGAGTTCATTGACCCATTTTGATGGATTGATAGAAATGCATATTTTTCTTTTCCTCCTTTCAAAGATATCCCTGCTGTTGATTCTAGAAATAAGAATGGTTGCAGCAGCTGAACAACACAGGGATGGGGTTTCATCACCCGGTGAGTGGACGATCACGCTTGGGTTTTCAAAGTCGTCGCAGAGAGGACAGAGTGAGCACCGGCCCTTGCAAAAGTGGCCGCATCCTGGCTTGATTACTGCAACATGCCGTACAGCGGGCTGCCTTTGAAAAGTGGCCAGAAGTTGGTGCAAAACCCACAGCTTGGCTGAGAACCGATGCAAGGCGCTATGACGGAACGCCTTGCACTGACGTTCTGAACACAATTTAAAGTGTTAGCGTTGATCTTTAAAGCCCTCAGTGGCTTAGGACCTGCTTCTGCAAGGGATCGCTTGTCCTGTTATAAATCTTTTGCGGCACTGAGAGCTGTTAGGAGACGCCTCCATATTGCTTTCAGCTGTCATTTCTCAAGGACACTGGATGACGTAGAAGGGGGCCCTTTTTCTGCAACCTCTGAAATGCATTCCTCCTGGGGATGGGGAGGCAAAGGTGTCTGCAGGGTATGGTCAAAAAATTCAAGATGCTGCCTGCGATCAAAGCTCCACCTTTTTTTTAATGTGCAATGCACCATCCAGAGCTGCTTCTGTGGGTAGCTGGGCAGCCAATTAATGTACATGAATGAAGGAATGAATATAGAAATAAGCACTGATTTTTTTTAATTGGCCCTGAAATGCTGGCATTGGGGGTCTTTTCAGGAGCCTCTTGAGAAGAGAGATCTTGGAGTTTCCATGAAACAAATCAGGAGGTATTGGGGAGCCCCTTTCCAGCAATATAACAAATCTTATTAAAAGGCAGAAGCTTTTGCAAATGGCAGATGCACAAAGCAGCTAGCTTTAAGGTTTGCGTAATTTGCCTCTGACGAAGGAACTGCAGCTCCTGATTTCTTTGCCACCAGAGACTAGCAGGGTTCTCCTCCTACAACGTTGATTTCATGAGCAGGAAGAAAATTCTGGGGCAGATCAACCACGGGAAAATGAAAATCTTTGGCCCTGGTTTCTGCTTTGCAAACAATACTCCCAGGCTGGCAATTAGGCAGCTGGTAAAAAAACAGCATGGAACTGCCATTCCTTATTTTACACTCTCAGTGTTTCTCCTAAGATGTGCCAGAAGTAATAGGAATTGCCAGACCTATTTGCCTGGAAGTATTTCTTGTAAAAAAAAAAGTAATCCCAACCACCAAAACAGGAGAATCTCAGCAGGAAGGGTCTGGTGGGTGCCGGTTTAAATTAAAACTAACATGAAAAAACCTGCAGCAACACAGAATTCTTTACCCAAAAGGGTATGACAGAGATTTGTTGGTTCTCTGCTCTGTTAAATAGCATTCTTTTTTTTTCAGGTTGTTGAAGAAATACAACCCAAGGTGGAAGGGAAGGAAGCTCAGCACATCGAATAGAGCATGTTTTCTCCTCTTTGGAACCAGTTACTAGAAAAGTAGACCATGTGGTAACCTCCAGATATTTTGGAGTTCAGTCCTCATTGGCAGTCTATCAGGCAAGGGTTTATGGGCATTGGAGATCAAAGGGGTGGAGGGCCCAGGTTGCTTAGCGCACTTTGACGGAGAGTTGCAACAGGCATGAGGATTCTGTCCTTCTTTTTGCAGTCCAGGAATGCGCAGCCAAGAATAACACAGAATCTTAGAGTTGGGAGGTGCCCCAGAGGTCATCTAGCCTAACCCCCTGCCCCATGCAGGAATCCAAGCTGAAGCATGCCTTGCAAAGGCTGTCTAGCCTTTGCAGGTGCACATTCTCCAAGGCCACCACCTCTCTGGGTCATCGGTTGCATGGTTCAAAGCCTATGGGCATGTGGCGTCTTTGTTTCTCTTTCAGTAGACAGCCCTCAGAAGAAAAACTGCAGCCACCCCTTCAGAGGGGGTGTGTGTGTCCGAGGAGGGACGATGGGTGCTGTTGTCCTGGAAACACATCTGGCAGAGGAAACATCCAAAATGTGCAATGCTGCCATGGAATTATTAATTTGCATTTGAGGCAGCCCAAATTGGAATTAAAACATAATCCCAAAAGTTGTGCGGGGTTTTCCTGCACCCTCCTGTTTCCTGGACTGCTGATTTCCATGGCAGGGGAAAAAATTATGTTGATATTGGGCCAGGCAAGAAGAACAGGGGGCAGGGAGATACGAACATTTGGCCCTCAGGAGTTCTGGGGTTCCTGTCTCAGTGGAGAATTTACATCCACGGAGCAGGGCCCCCTTCTGGAACTGTCAGAGGACCAGCTCTCGAGCAACAGAAATAAAAATTACAAACTCCTTTCCAAAGAGGGACCTTTCAGTTGGCTTGGGTTATTTTTCAAGCCAGCGGGCTTGGCTATTCTTTTATTTCCCCCAGCTGCCCCCATTTTCATTCCTTGTAACCTCTTTAGCACCAAGCTTCAGAAAGAATGGGAGAGAAGGGAAGAAGACGACGACGAAGCAGGAAGTTCTACAGTGGGAAGGAAGGAAGGAAGGAAGGAAGGAAGGAAGGAAGGAAGGAAGGAAGGAAGGAGAGAGATGAAGGGAAAGTGGGAGGGGAAAGGGAGGGAAGGAAGTTAGGAAGTTAGGGAAGGGAAGGGAAGGGGAAGGGGAGAGGAAGGATAACAAGGAGGGGAGAGAGAGAAAGATGGGAAGGGAAGATAAGAAGGAGACAGGAAAGGAGAAGGGAAGGCAAGGGAGGAAGGGAGGAAAAGAGAAAGGAGAGAAGGAGGGGGGGGGAGAGAGAGAGTCCCCTGTTTGGGAGAGATGGGTGGCGATAGAAATTTGAAAATATATATAGAGAGAGAGAGAGAGAGAAAGAAAAAGAATGGAAGGAAGGAAGGAAGGAAGGAAGAAGAAAGAAGAAAGAAGAAAGAAGAAAGAAAGAAAGAAAGAAAGAAAGAAAGAAAGAAAGAAAGAAAGAAAGAAAGAAAGAAAGAAAGAAAGCAAGCAAGTGCTCTGGCCTTGGCAGGTATCAAGTAGCAGGACCTTGTTTACACAAAAGCTTATCAGAAGATAACAGCTTTGCTCGCTAGGCCTTGGGAATTGCATTGGGGGTGGGGGTGCGGGCAGGAAGCTGCAGTTGTCAGATGCCGATGCCAAGGTAATTTGGGGGAAAGGTGATCTCGCAGGAGAACCTACAGAGGAGTGCAATCCCCTACCTGCAAGTAACTTGTGGCTTCTTCAGCCAAGGAATAGTACCCCACGACCACCATCAGATTCTGCTATTACCTCTTTCCACATGCTTTGGATGATTGACGTTTTGAGGTTGGAAATTCTCAAAAAACAATAGGTAAAATTTAGAAGGGGGGGTGGGAGGAAGATAGACGACACTGTCTGCAATTGTTTGTTTCTTTAAAAATAACTCTCTGCAGATGCCACTTAGCAATTCTAACTTCCGATATATTCCCCTCCCCACAAGTTGGGGCTCTCCTGTGGCGGTGGACCGAACTCCTGACAAGTGCCAATCTTGGGCTGCAATACTCAGGATGACCACTAGAGGGCAGCCCAAAGATGCAGAAAGCATTGTGTCCTGCTGCCCTCTAGTGATCATCCAGGGTGTTGCAGGTAAGGGATACAGGCTGAAGACTCCAACTCTTGTCAGAACTCCGTAACCCTCTTTTGGGAGGGCTCGGGAAATTGCCCCATAGGCCACATCCAGAGGGCAATGAGTTGCCGAAGGCGGCTTGTAGCATGACAGCGCTGCAGGATGATGACAGCGTGACTTGGAAATGACTAAGAAGCCAGCTGTGGAGGTCTTGGGCCACATGACAGAACCTGACATGCGTTTGGGGCCCATATATAGGCAAAGGTTTCCAAAACAGAAGATGCAAAAACCCACCCCAGCCTCTTTGAGCCCACGCAGCCTGTTTCGGCCAAACAGTCTGCCTAATTTGCAAAGGATTGAGAGGCGAGGGTGGCAATGTAATGTTTCCACCAGTTGTGAATCAGCAGCCTTCTAAACTGGAAGTTGGGGGGGGAAGCAGGGAGGGGTGGAAAGGGGCACTGGGCTGGCTTTGAAGTGGGACTGGATAGGGAGAGGCTGGATCTCAGCTCAGAGGGGTTGCCAGGTGGGCAAGCCTGCCTGGGCAAGCCAGAATGCCTGATTAAGGAAACGGGCGACAAGAAAATCAGCATTTCATCGGCCAGCTGGACGGGAGGCAGAGAAGGAGGCAGCAGTGTGCCCTTTTGCAGAAAAAGGCAGATCCGCTGAGCCTGGCACGGGCTTGGAATTGCTGAGTCAGAGGCCAGAGGTCTCTGCCGTGACTCAGCAAGAGATAAAGGCCGGAGCGGCTCAGCTGGGCTGGAATGGCTGCAGACGGGAGGCCCGTTTCTGCCCCTTTTGCAACCCGTTGCAGAGAAGTAAAGCCTTGCCAGTAATACAAGGGGATGCAGAAAGAGGAGGAGGCAGTTTTTATGACGCAAACGCCCCCTTCGATATGCCAGCTGTATACAGACCTGGGGATCCTTAATGGTTGATTCAATTGGCAATCAAACATATTGACCGGTGATTCATACAACCCGGTGTCAGAAACTCTAAAATGCAAGAATTATTAAGCGTGAGAAAAAGATTAAAGAGATGCATAAGTGGGATAAAAGCTTTAGATGCAAGCTTTTAAAACAGCGTTTCTCAACCGTGGCAGCTTTAAGATGGGTGGACTTCAACTCCCAGAGTTGAAGTCCACCCATCTTAAAGCTGCCAAGGTTGAGAAACGCTGTTTTATGACATTGAAAGGACCTGACATAACATCTCTTAATTGACGATTATAATATTGGATGCAATTTGGGGACAACTGCATTTCTGCATACCTCTTGCTTACATGGGTGCCTCATTGTTACCCTTGTGTGTCTCCCAGAGTCTTTTAAGACTTTTAAGAGGGTTAAATTCATTTTCTAAATCAGTTGTAAAAAGTGTTTCCAACCAGCAGCAGCTAAAAGGAAAAGCTGATAGGGATCACAGTAGTCAGTAGTAGCTGCGGAGGATGGGGCTGGGTTCTTATATTGCCTTGAGCCAGAACATGATTTATTCACGCTGGCTTAGCTCCTTGCATCAACCCAGCCAAGTGTGGTTCCTTAGAAACCAGGAGGCCGTGAGTTCTAGTCCCACCTTAGGCCTGAAAGCATGAAAAGTGACCTTGCACCAGTCCCTCTCTCTCAGCCCAACCCACCTCACAGGGTTGTTGTTGTGGAGAAAATAGGAGGAGGAAGGCGCATTAGGTTTGTTCACCCCCTTGAGTTCTTTATAAAAACAATAAAGGCGGGATAGAAAATAAATAAATAAAATAAAATAAATAAATAAATAGTTAAATATGATCTCAGTAATAATGCTCTCTCCTTAGTGCAATGCGATCAGCTGATATTATTCCTGTCATAACAGTCCTAGTAACAGACCAGCTTCTGGTGAGTTTCTACCAAGATTCAATTCGGCAATGGCCCAATGACACCAGAGTTAAATGCCAGGCTGAGAGGTCTCCTCGGCCGTGATCAGTCCTACGTGTGCTTAAAGCAGTCTTTCTCAACCTCAGCAACTTTAAGACGTGTGGACTTCAACTCCCAGAATTCCCCAGCCAGTATGGTGGCTGGGGAATTCTGGGAGTTGAAGTCCACCCATGCTGGCTGGGGAATTCTGGGAGTTGAAGTCCACACGTCTTAAAGTTGCCAAGGTTGAGAAAAACTGGCTTAAATTGACGTAAGAATAGTGCATTCCGAGAAAGCTATTTTAGAAGCACCCATGGATGGGTGAACAATGGGTGAACAATTCAGTCCTTTCGAAATCAGATTATTGGCATGCCTTGCTGTACAAACTCCAGGCCCCTCAGACATTGCCAGGGGAGCTGCTTCTATTTTACAAGCCATTTTATGAAAAAAAGATAGGAAAAGTGAGTTTAGAAAAACCCTTCAGCTTTGCTGGGTCTCTTTCTCACCCTCTCTGCCTTCCCAGGCCCGGATTCTTGGCTGCGCTCAGCGGGTGTGAGTCAGTGGCACCTATTGTACGGGATCTTTTTCGCCTCCCCATCCAAAAGCGCCTTTTGGCCCCGTTACCGAAAATGGCAGCCTTTAGCCCTTCTCCAAGCTGCCTTTTTGGCTCCAGGGAACTGGTGGGTGGGGGGTAGTCCAAGAGAGGGCTGCTGGGCGGCTTGCTACTGTATTCGCTCCACAAAACCGGTTGCTCTGCCTCGGGCAGCATCGACAGCTGGCGTGCGGCCTGTGGAAGAAAACTTGTCCAAATGTTGGAAGCAGATCCACACCGTTCTTGTTGCTTGAGGCCTGCCACTAGTCAGACTGGTTTTGCAGGAGAAGACAGAGTCGGGGAGAAAAAAAAGCTACTTCCGTGCCTCTGCTTGTGACTGAGCCTCCTTGGTAAGGAGCAGTGTATCTCCCACTTCCGGTTAATCAGGAAGCAAGCCAGAAGGAAAGGCCCCTGCTGTTAAGAAGTTAATTGGAAGGCCAGCCTTAGTATTTTAGTGGCTCCCCTCCCTTTGGGCTGTGAATTTTTTTTTTTTAGCGCTTTTGGAGAAAAAGGGCACTCTTGAGACCAGTTGAAATGCACAGTGCAACTGATTTGACTTTCTTTGCATAAATCACATTTCTGGAAAGCAGGAGAAACCACAGGGAAAATGATAATTACTGATGTGCAATGGCATATTAAAAGCAACCTTGGGAACACGGGCCATGGTTTGTTTCAAAATCTTGATGGCACCTTGGGAAACCTTGGGCCTGTGGCTTTGCCTCAACCCAGCCTACCGTGCAAGATTGTTGTGGGGAAAAACAGGAGGAAGGCACGCAATGCAAGCCACCTTTTCCTGCCAATGGCAAGGCGGGGTATACTTCTGATGAATGAAAAATCTACTTATTTATTAAAAAAGATGGGCGGTGACAAATTTGATAAATAAATAAATACATACATACATACATACATACATAAAATAAATAAATAAATTTTAAAAAAACCATCCAATAGCCAAAGGTCTCTGAGTGGTTTACAAGAAGACACGCTACAGTAAAATAAAAAACAGTCTGAATAAAAATGTATACAATAAAATCAAATAAAATGCCAAATGAAAACCCCATTTAAACTAGGCAACGGGCAAGGCTGTCAGTCAAAGGCTAAAACAATACGAATTAAAATAGAAATAAAAGCTAGTTAAAAATGAACTCACCTACAGGGAAACTTTTCCATATTATTTTCTGCTTCCAATCTGCTCCCCCAACTCCAGCCCCATCTTTATGACTCCCTCTTTTCATGGCCACAAAATCCAGTTTGTTTGTTTGTTTATCTATCTGTCTAGTTTGTCCCTGCCCATCTCCACCCTCTCTGCTTAATTTCCTTATTTGTCTGCTAGATTTATAACCCCCCATTTTTTTCCCAGGAGCTCAAGGTGGATTAACCTAAGAATATTGCTTCATGTTGTCCCCACAAGAACTCTGCAAGGTAGGCTGGGCTGTGGAAGAACTTCGCAGGAAAGTAGTGGATCTGAAATATTTCCGTAGGGAGATACTCACACTGTTTTTGCTATGTCTTGCCACACATGCCTGTAATCGTTCCTCTGCTCTTGTGCATAATTCTTTTGGAACCAAGCTGGAGAGGCTTAGGAAAAAGATCATTCTCAACACACGTGTGCATATGCCCAGACGCAGCCAAATGAAAAGAGGATAAACACAGGGTATCGTCTTCTGCTTTTTTTAACTGAAAGTGTTAATAGCAATTGTGCACAAGCCTGGGCCTTTGGTATTTGAGGGAAGAAGAGGTTTTAACACCATCAGGAGTCTCTCTGTTTTGCAAATAACCTTTTATTGTTTCCTGTCCTTGCATGTCAGCTGCCCAGGCCTCCAAATCGAATAAAATGAATAAATTAACAACTTCTGCCCAGAATGCATGCTTGAATGAAATTGGCCCAGAACAACCACCCTGCAGGGGAGGTTGGACTAAGAGGGTGTGCTGAGGGTGGGGAGGCAAACTGGCAGGTATTAAAACATGGGTGCAACATCTCTTCCACACCCTTCTTGGTGACTCTAAAAAAAGGATGCACAATGCACAGATGTGGCTTGGTTGCAAAGGGTGGCCTTTAACTCTGTTGGACTCCCTCCATTCAGCATGACGGGAACTGTAGTTCCAACCCAGCTGGTGGAGGGTACCGGATCAAGAGAAGGGAAATTTGCCAGCAGAAAAGGCCAGATGTCCATGTTGCAAGAAGAGTAAAAGTGCCAGAAACCACTTCCTGTCAATTTTCCACTTAAAGCCTTATGGCCTGCTAGAGAAGACGGGGGGGGGGGGGAGCTTTTCTGGGTTATGTAGCCCATTAAAAAGGGTGTCTCGCACCCATACCTTTCGCCACAGCTTGTTGTGGGAATCTGACCAGCAAGAAGAGGTTATGCAACCCAGATGTTCAAACAGGAAGGTCGTGCCTGCAACCCGAAGAGTTTTACCAAGCAGCACTTAAAAAGGATCTGGTTTATTATTCAGCTTTTCCTCCTGCGACTTTCCGCAATTCCAAATGGCTACCTCGCTCGGATTCGGCAGAGCCGGGTCAGTCCAGAAGATGGAAAAGGGCTTACGTTTTTTGGGAACAAAAGAATGCAGTTCCTCTGTTGATGCCCGGGGTGGAGTGGAAAGGCTGGGCTTTAAAAAAAAAGGGGGGGGGCTTTAAAAAATATTAGCCAGGCCAATGGGTCAGCATTACACAATCCAGTTATTCATTTCTTTGGAACAGAGCAGAGAGGGAGGGTGGTGCTGAGCCTTGCATAATGGCTTTGCCTCCAGAAAAGGCAGCAATTTAATAGGCTATCAAGGTCATCTTGAGGGGAAAGACTTTGAAACTCTGGAAAGTGTCAGGTTATAACAGCCGCCTTCAACCTGCTCTCCCCCAGATGGGTTAGATTTCAAGGCCCAGATGTGCTGGCAAAGGATTCTGGTAGTCTGAAGGGGAGTAGTAGTGAGCTGGGCTAATTTTTTTGAGAAATTTGATTCCCTCCTTTGGGGTTGCAACAGGGCACCGGTGTCCTAGCCGAAAGGTGAATTCCCTTTGATTTTGTTTTTAAAGCCATTACGTTCCTTCCATTTGCTACTTTTAAAAAGTGCAGCTTGAAGTTAAGAAAATCTCCACTGGGAAATAGCATTTTGCAGTTCTGGTCCTCTGGGGTGCAATAAAATGGTGAGGACTTTGCAATTGTAGGCTAGCACATTTGTTAACAAGATAAAACTAAAGAGAGATAAAAAAAAAACAGACTGGTGATGGGCTTTCCTTTGCTAGATGTGTTTAGATCAGTGTTTCTCAACGTTGGCAACTTTAAGATGTGTGGATTTCAACTCTTGCTTGCAAGCTGGGGAATTCTGGGAGTTGAAGTCTGCACATCCTGGCTGGAGAATTCTGGGAGTTGAAGTTCAGACATCTTAAAGTTGCCAAAGTTGAGAAACACTGGCTTAGATAGAGGCTGGGCAACCATCTTTGGGGATCCTTTAATCTGGATTCCTGCACCGAATCTGATTTGGTGGCCTCTTCCAGCTCTAGGATACTATGATTGAATATCCCACCTTTCCGTCCATTGGATGAAAGCAGAGAAAGCAACTGCCCCGTTTTATCTGAGATTCCTCCCTGTGAGGTAGGCTGAGCTGATTCCCAGCAGCAGGCCACTCCCGCTTGCGTCCTCCTCTAACTTCCACGCCCCTCCAGTTCTTGAGATGTTAAATGAAGGACAAGTTTTGTATCCTCAAAATATATTTAAAAAATTGGGTCATACCCTGCAGAGACCCATTTCTTGGGAGAAATCTTGGAAGCTGCCCTTGGGCATCTCCCCTGGGTTGCTACACACAGAAAGGGCATTTCAGGGACCGGGGCACTTAAATAAAGGGTTTCACACTGTAACTTACCAGCCCCTCTTTACAAGCAGAGAGTTCTCATTCCTGGGTTACTGACTTGTTTGCCAGGCTAGTACTGCTTAAGCTTCAAGTTATCAAACTGACCTCTTAAAAAACAACAACAAGGGTTGACCGGACCTGCAAAGAGGTGGAGTGGAGGAGCAAGATGCAGCCCCAGGAGAACGGGAGAGGAAAAAATACGTTCCTTGGGGCTCCTAAATTGACCGATTGGGGTAATGCTTAACAGACAAAGGGGGATTCATGCAAATCCCCAGCCGCATTTTAATTTTTTTTTTTATTTTAGTGGGGTTTTATTTACATGTTTAAAATTCTTTCTTTAAAAATATACTTTTAATTTTTAAAAATCTGTTAAGAAAAGAGCATGTGTTCTTTCATTTTTAAGTGTTTAAATATTTTGGGGATGTTGATGTTCATTTCTTTACATCTCTTGCTTTAGCTCGAGTGGATGGTTTACTTTTATTTTGGGAAAGTTTAAAAAATGTTTTGGTTTTTAATTTAGTCTTTTTAAGAAATAAAATGCACCTTCAGTGGTTAAGCATTTTAGGGTTGTTGGGGTTTTTTGGCTGGCTGGGGAATTCTGGGAGTTGAAGTCCACCCATCCTAAAATTGCCAGGGCTGAGAAACACTGCTCTAAATGGTAAAACTCAATTCAATTTAAATGTGAAGGCAAGAATAAACAGAGGAAAGTGAACACACTGAGCTTCAAGCATAGCGACTGATATGTCGCCTGCCTCCCAGCATCCCTCGCTCTTGGCCAGGATGATGGAGTTGTTGGGAGTTGCGGCCTGAGAACATCTGGAGGACTACAGGTTCCCCATCCTGGTGCAGAGTTAGATACAACTGAAACACTGCAATTCAAGCAGAACTGCAAGGTTAGCCAGATGAGCTACCAAACCTCTGTTCTACCCATGACACAGATGTGGAAAGGTGGCTTAGCGACTCCAGCTGTTCTTAGCTTCTGGTTTTTACATGGATTTAACTTGGTCTGTCCGACCGGAAGACAATAATCCCTGTAAAGCAGGTGGCATGCTTGCTCTGGCCCAAGAGTTTGTGGGACAGGTAGATCTGAGGATTTGAAAGAGAATGTGAGAAGGTCCAGCAAGAGAGATTTCCATTTTTTTTTCAGCAGCAGCAACAGCATGGGCGAACACCAATTTCTTGCTAGAAACGTCAGAGCAATTCCATTCCAAAGAGCAATAAATAAACTTCGGCATGCTGGGAAGAGCATCGGGAGACGGAACGTTAAGGCACTCTTCCCCAGCATCTGATGTCCTCCAGATGTGCTACGTTGTGGTTGCTTGCAGCTGGAAGCCTTAGGCTGGAAAAGGCTGCCTCAAAGCCTGCCTTTCATTTCTTTATGGGAAGGAGCAGAGTTCTGGGACACAAAGCTTGTGGCAGGGCCAGTTCTATTGTGCACCATGTTAAAAAATATACATCATTTCCTCCATATAGAATTGCCCCAGTGTTTGTGCTGATGAGATGAACTTGGATTCCATGAAGACAAGAAGCTTCTCTGTCCCCTTTCTGCTTGGAGTGCATCTCCCTGTGAACAGACCTTGCTGGCTGCATTCTGCATTCTTCCTTGGGAACCCTGACATCACTCCATGGCTCTGATTTTCCCTGGGATGTTGCTCTGCTAATTGAAGGCAGCGAAAATACAGGCAACCTAAGACTTCCAACCCTCTTTTCTGAATGGGGCCTCAGTGGCCCTTCAGTGCTGGTTCAACCTGCTTACAGGTAGTCCTCGTTTAGTGACTGCCTCGTTTAGTGACCATTCGCAGTTACAACAGTGATGAGAAAGTAACTCTATGACCAATCCTCGCATTTACAGTACAACCTTTGCAGGCCTGTAAAGCAAAAGAAAGCTGAAGTACGATCGTAAGCACAATTGTGGTTTCACTTAGCGACCACTTCACTTAATGACCAAGTTGCTGGTCCCAGTTGTGGTGACTTATGAGGACTATCTGCATGATGATGGAAAGGTAATGCGGGGTCCACTGTATTGCAGGAAATCCTGAAGCTGATAAATACACTTGAAACATCCTAGCGGATGAGACACAGCAGCAGGGGTGTCTGTAGGCATGGTTAAAAAAGTCAAGATGGTGGCCGCGACGGTGTGATCAATGCTCTGCCTGTTTCATATGTGTACATAAGAAGCAGGTGGAGCATTGATGGTGTCCGCATTGGTGCAATCATGACCATGCTGTCGCGGCCACCCTCTTGACTTTTTTGACCACACCTTGCATACACCCCTGCAGAGAAGGCTAAGGAAACTGACCTTCCAGGAAGTCTCCTTGAAGTTAGCCATACTGACTACAAATAGGGTTGCTGTAATCTTTCTTAATAGAAATCTTAATTCCAGGACTGAATTCCAGCTGGCTGGGGAATTCTGGGAGTTGAAGTCCACACATCTTCAAGCTGCCGAGGTTGAGAAACCCTGCCCTAGACACACCTTTGATCCCATGAATTTGATTCAATTCAATCAGCCTATAGTGCCAAGCGGCAGAAATTTACAGATTTCTCACCCATAGTTGTTACAGTATACAGTAGAGAGTGCTGGAGTAGGGACAGACTCCCCAAAGTGAGGCAGTAAATGTCATTCCACTGCCGTGCAATTTCATTAGAACGACAGTCAACTAATTAAAGCTTGTTAAGAGGTGGCTCTCTGGATATTTTGTCATTTCCCCCTTGTTCTGCAGGAAATAATGACAAATTGCAGCCAACTTTTACGAAGGTGCACCGGAGCCTCTTCATCCTAGGTGGAACAAGAGACATACAAAGAAAAGACTTGTTCAGAAGGAACTGCAGGTGTGCGCACACTCACCTGGCCCTTAGATCATGCCCACCAATATCATAACCCTGATGCACTGAAAACAAAATCTACCCCAAACTTCAATTCCAAGATTAAACAAACAGAGTCTTGCTTAATCGATCAAGAAAGTCTTCTCAACTTTAAAGGTAGAGTTCTGGGTCCTGACAAATATATTTAGGCCTCTTTTTAAGCCTTGCATGCTATCCCTGAAACTTGAGGGACAGGAAACACCCAGGGTGCCTGCACCAAAGGGTAAAAATTGCACCTTTTCTAAGTCTAAGAAACACATTCCAGTGGCATCGACAAAATGGTAAAAAATAGAGGTAGGCTTTGGGGATCCGGGAACAATTCCCAATACTCATGACTATAAAGTGGAATACTGTGAAATAATACTGTATTAAAATCCTATCAAATAATCATGAGAAGCGGTAGCAGTGAATGTGTCAATTTTTTAATTTTTCAAACAGTAAATAGTCCTCACTTAATGACCATTTGTTTAGTGACAGTTCAGACTTATGACAATGGTGAAAAAAAACAGCTTGCAACTGGTGCTCACACTTACGAATGTCACAGTGTCCCTGTAGTCACGTGATCATGATTTGGGCACTTGGAACCGGTTCACATTTATGACCGTCGCAGCATCCCATGGTCACATGATTGCCATTTTCAACCTTCCCGGCTGGCTTCTGGCAAGCAAAATCAGTGAGGAACTGCATGATTCGTTTAACAACCACTTGGTTCACTTAATGCCCAGGGTGGTTTGCTTAACGGCTGCCACAAAAAAGGTCATAAAATCAAGTTGGATTCCCTTAATGACTGCTTCGCTTAGCAACCAAAATTCTGGTCCCAATTGTGGTCATTAAGTGAGGACTACCTGTATAACCCATGCAAACAAAAAGCTCTTTTGGGGTTGTCCATAATTTTTAAAAGTGGGAAGGGGTCCCAAGAGCAAAAAGTTTAAGAAACACTGGTCAAGGTGATCTTGGGTACAAAAAAAAGAACGCTATTGTGGTTTTGACTATCTGCTTTTTTTGCCTCGCCCCCTTTTCTGCTTCTTCAGCAGAGCCTCCAGCTGACATTTCACTTTCGTCTTCCCAGCCTAGAAACCTTCTTCCCTGTTAGAACATTTCCGCAAAGGGTGATAAAGGACGTTTTCTGTTTGAAGAACTCTTAACAGCGCTCAGGATGTTCATAGGTGGTTTGCTCCGATCCCGGCGGTTAGCAGCCTAGCTGGAGACAAATCGAAAGAAAAACTCACACAACAGCATTCCGAATTCTCCAGCAATCTTCATTAGAGGGTTAGGGAACAAGCAGAGGAAGAAAATGAAAAACGAGGCTGCCCCAAGTGCTAAACTTAGATGTTGTCACCGGCTTGCATTTTAGGCGAGAAATATAATCAGCTGGTGGGATTCCTCGGCAGGAGGTGCAGCAATGGCAGCTAGCTTGGATATCTGGGAAGGATTCCCTGGCAGAGGCTTGTCAGCAGCTCTCAGCCACAGTCCCTCAACAGAACCACCACATGGAAGTCAAGTCTACCTGCGAACAGCAGGTTCAACAAGACAAAATGGCATTATCTTTATGCTGTATGTACATTCTCCCCGTAGTTAGCTGGCTCCCCGGGATCGGAAACAGACCATAAGGCCTCATAGATTGTACGTAATTCTGTGCATGGGGAGATTAAGGTTGCTGTGGGTTGTAGTGATCAAGGACAGCGACTCAGGAAGAGGATTGGGGAAGTGAGCACAAAGGGGCAAAATTGGTGTGTGTGTGTGTGTGTGTGTCTTTCACATCTGGTTCCTGGTTGTGTGACATGGGAGCCGTTCTCCGCAAGGTGCAGTTAAAAGCCAAACACTCCAGTTGCACCCTGCACAAACTGGACCGGTGTTTACTCTGGTTCCACGGGCTGTGTGAACACTGCCACTTGGGCATATCCGAAAGGGGCGTGTGCATTTTCACACGTTTCAGGCAAAAAATTTGCTTCTCTGAAGCCCCTGTCCAGCCCCCACTAATAAATGCTGGCTTCAATTTTTAAATTCCCCCACCAAAAGCAAAAAAAAATTAAATCTGCATTCCTCTGCCTCCACGCACACGTTGATTTTTAAAACAGTTCAATAGGCCTTCAACGCTAAAATGTTCAATTCCATTCCAAGCTGAAGTGTGACTTTTAAAAAGAAAGAGAAAGAGAGAGAATGAGAAAAGAAGGAATACTTTAGTAGGTTAAATCAAACGATCCTTATAGAAAGATTTAAAGCCTTTTGCACAGCACTTCACGTTTGGAAGTGGCCTGACTGAAAACTGGTTTGCTTGTCACATCTCTCCCTTTATTACAAACGCAGTGTCATCATACTGTGCCAAAATCTGCATTTCCAACATCCCTGTGTTTCTTCATTGAGAAAGAGGCTTCTGTTTCTGTACGTCATTCCCAGGAAGCTTGAAAATTTCTTCTAAATTTCTCTTGGCAATCTTTTTCAGCTGACTTTACATGGGGGGAGGGCAGAGGAAGATGGAAGTAGGGGAGGCCAAGGAGACTGCCGACACTGGAAAGAGGGTCTCACACCCCTTTGGGCCATGTCATCATTAAAAAAATGTGACAACACCACCACACACATTGCCTGCGAGAATTGCTCTGTCATTCTTTTTTTCCTTTAAGAAAAGATGCAGGCAAGTTCTCTGTCCTCCAACTAAATGAGAACGTGTTAAGAATCAATGCAAAACACTTTCTGCCCAGCTCAAGCTTGGAAGAGGTGGTGGCAGCAGGAAATTGTTGGGGGAGCGGTCAAAAAAGTCAAGATGGCCACCATGATGTGCAATCAAAGCCCTGCCCCTTTTGAACATGCATGAAGGAAAGGGGCAGGGCTTCCTTCACACTGTTGTCGCCACCATCTTGACTTTTTTGACCTCCCCACGGATGCCTTGGTCCTGTGGGGAAGGGCAAAGGAAACGTTTGAAGAGCGTTCTCTAGCTTTACTCAACCATGCGCCTTCCAGATAAGCTGGCCTCCACAGGCAGAATTCAGTTCAAATTTCTGCCCATAAATTTCTCCTCATTTGGAGATTTTGGGGTAGTCATTCCATCTCAGTCTAACCCACTTTACAAGGTTGTTATGAGGACTGAAATAGGTTGCTCTTCATAGAAATGGGTGTTAATACAGTTGAGAACATTACAGGTAGTCCTCACTTAACAACCATTTGTTTAGTGACGGTTTGGATTTACAATGGTGCTGAAAAACCCGACTTACGACCAGTCCTTATACTTACGACTGTCACAACATCCATGCAGTCACGTGATCACGATTTGGTGCTTGGCAACTGGTTCGTATTTATGACCATTGCACCATCCTGTGGTGCCATGATCGCCATTTTTGACCTTCCTGGCTGGCTTCTGGCAAGCAAAATCAATGGGGAACTGCATCATTTGCTTAACAATCACCCAGTTCTCTTAACGCCCATGGTGATTTGCTTAATGACCGCCACAAAAAAGGTCATAAAATTGGGTTGGATTCACTTAATGACAACTTCACTTAGCAACCAAAATTCTGGTCTCAATTGTGGTCATTAAGTGAGGACTACCTGTATTTATCTGTAGGGTCACCTCTGTTTCTTGCCTTGGCTGGAAAAAAAAGATTGGGATGGATCCAATATTTTGATAATTTGTACCAAAAGTAATTGAGTCTTACACCACTTGATTGAGTCTTACAGTTCAGCTTCTTCATCCCCCCCACAGGTTTTAAAACATTCTGTTTGCATATTTAAAAAAATTGTGCGTTCCAATAATTAAAATTATTTGAGCAAAAAAATGGCACTCGATTAAAATGCATTTTACAGCTGTAAAATACAATTCAGCTTCTAAGGGAGCCTAAATGTCTACAAATACTGCAAAAAGAGTGAAGTTAGAATCTAAATAGCATTTTTTCTTTTTCTCTTTTCTTCCCCCACTTTTTTAAAGTTATTATTTTGTTTGTATATTTTTTTGTTTCCTTTAACATTCCCAAACAATAATAAGTCACAATACAGTAGAGACCTTAGTACTAAGTATTTAGCTTAAAACAGAAACTTTTATTGCACCACAAATATTTTGATGTAATTTGTAGTTGCTTAGTAATGTTATATTTAGCTTTGGATGTAAAATTTAAAAAACCTCATTCATTCATTCATTCATTAGATTTTGCCACCACCCACTTCCCCACAAAGGGGAACTCTGGGTGGTTTACAACAAAGATAAAAGCATTAAAATACCATAAATAAATAGAAATAGAAATAGAATATTGAACATAAATACAGTATAAAATCCAAATGACAATAATAGTTGAATATCACTCACATGTATTTAAAGGGGCCATTTTAGGGTGCTAACCATCTCCAGGGGTGATTACTTCCCTTCCCACCCCAAGCGAGCTGGCAAAACCAGGTTTTTAGTTCTTTTTGGAAGGCCAAAAGAGATGGAATCTGCCTTATCTCTGGGGGAGGAATGTTCCAGAGGCTGGGAGCCACTGCAGAGAAGGCCTGCCTCCTGGACCCCGCCAGATGGAATTCTCTTGCAGTCGGGGTCCGTAACATGCCCTCTCTGCATGATTGGGTGGGACAGGTCGATGCAATGGGGATGAGACGGTCTCTCAGGTACCCTGGCCCCATGCCATGAAGGGCTTTAAAGGTGATGGTACCCTGAGTTGCACCCGGAAGCAGACTGGTATCCAATGCAGCTCTCAAGGCAATGGTGTAATATATGCTGATCTAGGGGCACCAAAAATTGCCCGCATGGCTGCATTTTGGACCAGCTGAAGCTTCCGGATACTCTTCAAGGGTAGCCCCATGTAGAGCGCATTGCAGTAGTCTACATAGGAGATGACCAGGACATGAGTGACTGTGCGGAGGGCCTCCTGGTCCAGGAAAGGGCATAACTGGTACACAACATGAAGTTGCGCAAAGGCCCGCTTATGTTTATAACATCGACATTTCAAATCATAGTTAACCTAATATAAACCTCTTCTTTTTCTCTACCTTTAAAGGTTTATTTAAACATTAGAGTATTAATAATCTCTAGTCAATACTGTATAAATACCACTGTATTGAAATAATATAATGCAGCCTTTCTCAACCTTTTGATCTTGGAGGAACCCTTGAAATATTTTTCAGGCCTCGGGGAACCCCTGCACATTCAGGCTCAAATATAGGCTGGAAGTTACAAAATTATTACATCCGTTTCATGGGTAGGCCTGTCTAGTTGCAAGAACAGTGTTCCTAAACTAAAAATAAAGAAGGAAACTTTCCGCTTTAATGTGAAGTTGCCCGAATTTGAAATAATTTTTTAAATAAATCATGATCTCCCAGGGAACCCCTAGTGACCTCTCGCAGAACCCTGGTTGAGAAACTCTGATATAATGTATTGCTTATCTCTTATAATAATATAATAAAACAATTAAAAAACCCCCGAATTTACCCTAAAAAAAAGTCACAGAGATCTCACACTGCTTGATAAAGTCACTGTGGGCTGAACATCAAAAATGCATCAGACAGATTTTAAAGAGAAAGCACTGAGCGAGCGTGTCCCAGAAGAGAACAGGGGTACCACATTCTTCAATGCACAAATATTTTTCAGCGTTGAGTCCTTCTTCAAATTATATTACTGTCTAAATTCCCTCTGAAACCTGTGCTTTTCCCATCCCTCTGCCTTTGTGGAATAAGAGACAGGAAAATTGAAGATCAGATACAAACCTATGGATCAATTTTGCCAGTGATAAGCTTAAATGGGGTGGATGGGGTTCAATTAAATAATCTTCATTCCCCTCCCCCGCTCGTCATTCAATTTGATGGAAGAGAACTGGCCTTCAAAATGTCTTTCAAAACAGAAGAGAAAGTTGGTAAAATTTCTCTTGGGTAGAACATGAATTTCTTCCATGCATTTAGCGACAGCCGAGCATCGGTATGAATCTCCTAATGTTCAGTTTCAAAGAAAGACATCACGAGGGAGCGTCTACCAGGGACTTTTTTTTTCAAATTGGGAAGTGCAAACAGACCAGAATGAGATCAAGATGCATCGCAAAAAACAACACAAAGCAAAACAAAACCAGCAGGAGCCACACAGACCACTAGCAACGATCAAGTGAACTCAGAAATCTGAGAAATTTCCTTCAGAGAAATCTGAAGGAAATTCTCAAGCTTCCTGAGAATGAGGATGTGACAAACCCTTCATTTTGGTTTGGCACTAAAGTGCACCCCAAAACACCTGATAACTTTCTATAAAACTGTGGATAAATGCTCAGGAGAACCAAAGGAGAGAGAAAGAAGAGGGACCCGTCTCCAACTCGGAGGTCCAAGCAATCTCTCCCCAACTGTCTAGCTATGAACATGGCCTGAACCCCAAAACTTCATTCCAGGAGGCCATAAGCAACTAGTGTAGTGATTTTACTTGGGATTTGGTGTGAATGAGTCTGTTGCATTCCCTTGTTTTCCTTATATTTTCCTTTTGCCAATGAACTCCTTTTTAAATCCCTAGAGCAGCGTTTTCAGCCTTGGCGACCTTAAGACGTGTGAACTTCAACTCCCAGAATTCCCTTTGTGGGGAGTTGAAGTCCACACATCTTAAAGTCGCCAAGGCTGACAAAAAGTGATCTATCCTGTCTAATCACCAAAACCATAAATCACAAGTTCATTTTTATGCAAAAAGTCCATAAGAGGTTTCCAGTCACTAGTAAATGTAGGTGGTGCCTTTTCTCTAACCAAAGAAGCTAACTGATCCATCTCAGCAAGATCTTTCCATTTCTTCCACCCCATCTTGAGCCCTGGGCTCTTCACTTCCTTGCCCTGAAGCGCTCACCAGGCCAGATCGCTGACCTTAGAAAGAACACGCTGCGCACCAGCTCGTTCCACTTTGCTGCCGAAGATTCATATTTTGAAAGGAAGTTTGCCACTTCTCTGCTGTTGTTTTTTAAATCCATCTCTGGGGAAAATGGAAGTGGACCATTTTAAGAGATGGGCAAAGTACCCAAGGATCCATTTTTTAATGGCTGAAAACTCTGGAATGATTCCCTGCTGTTTTGATACAGGTAGTCCTTGTTTAACAACCATTTGTTTAGTGATGGTTCAGACTTACGACGGTGCTGGAAAACCAACTTACAACCAGTCCTCACACTTATGACCTTTGCAGCATCCCTGAGGTCACATGATCACGACTTGGGCACTTGGCAATTTATTCACATCTATGACTGTTGCAGTGTCCCATGGTCATGTGATCGCCATATTCGACCTTCCTGGCCAGCTTTTGGCAAGCAAAATCAATGGGGAACCATGTGGTTTGCTTAATGACCATGTGGTTTGCTTAACAACCATGGTGATTCGCTTAACACCATGGTGATTTGCTTATCGACCTCCACAGAATAGGTCGTAAAATTGGGTTGGATTTGCTTAATGATAGTTTTGCTTAGCAACCAAAATTCCGGTCCCAATTGTGGTCATTAAGCGAGGACTACCTGTACAGCAAAGGCATAAAAACTGGGGTAGGCCCTATAGAGGAGCGTCCAGGTGGTGGGGTCAAAAAAGTCAAGGTGGTGCAATTGAAGCGCCACTTGTAAAAAAAACAGGCAGAATTTTGACCATACCGTCACGTTTACCACCTTGAGTTTTTTTACCACACTCTGTGGCCCTATCTTATGCTTCAAAATAAGCAAAGGAGGAAAAAAAAATCTTTCTAAATTTTCCCATCCCAAAACCCTAGGAGAAAAACCCAGCTCTGCTTTTCTTTATATTCGCTCTATATTGGCGGTGCAGTTCCTTCTTTAGGATGAAATGTCACGTTGCTTAAGTTTTCGATTTGGTCGACAGACACTTGCTGGTTCCTTTTGAGGAGGCAGCGGAGGCGATGGGCCGTAAATGCGGAGAGCAACTTCGGTTTGATTTCTGTACGTGGTCTGGGATGTCACTGCGCCACAGACGTTTCCTTTTGGCCCAATTTCAGACTCATGACGGTTGTTGTTCAGAAAGGGGCGAACTCTCAGCCCGGGTTACTCTGGAGAAGCAGCGCTGACATCAGCAAGACAATTAGTCATCGTGACTAATTGAAGTCCCTTTAATTGCAATGGGGCTGAGCTCTGACTAACCTCAACTGAACGCTGCCCGGGAGTTGGAAAAACATCTTGTTTAGAAAGGCAGTGTATAAATGCATTCCGGATGCTGAATAGATTATGGTAGATTCCATTCTTCACCTAGAGAAGAAGCCATTTTCTTAAATAATTAGGACGAGTTCCTTCTTCTGAAAAGCTTAACCGGCCTCCGTGGTTGATGCATCACCTCCTTTTTCAGATGATCTTACTGAAGCCTCTGCCAGGGGAGACTCTAAAACAGTGTTTCTCAACCTTGGCGGCTTGAAGATGTGTGGACTTCCACTCCCAGAATTCCCCAGCCAGCATAGGGAATTCTGGGAGTGGAAGTCCACACATCTTCAAGCCGCCAAGGTTGAGAAACGCTGGTCTAGAAGTAGTCAAAAACATCAAGATGGCAACTGCAGTGCGCGTCAAAAAGGAGCCAGCCTTTGCTCGTGAGCTGTCACGACTGCCATTTTGACTTTTTTGACCCTCTTTCGCAAATGCCCCCTGGTCGCCCCTTCCCACCATGGCAGAGTCGATGAACCAGAGTGCCAGATTTCAAGACCGACCTCAGTGAAACCAATGTTCCCTCTAAGGGTTGGGTTCACACAGCACACCTGCCTGAATGAAACGGAGTGGGATGTTTGTGGTCTTGTACAGTCTGGGAACACAACCGTTGTCTTCCTGTGTTGTGCAAGCCCAGCTGTCGTGCTAAGCCACAAGGCTGTTTATCTGTTTGGGCAGAGCATGTGATTAACACAGGCACTCTGGTTGTCGAAGAGCTAGAGAGCGGTGCTGACAAGGGGCTTTCAAACTTTTTCAGGTTATGGGACTAGTTAATTAAAAAAAAAAAGATTCCCAGAAGCCCCGATGGAGAGACAAAGCTCTGTTAATAGAAAACTGGCTGCATTCGAGCTAGCTTTTTCCCCTCCTTTAGTCTGTTATGGGGCCCCATTAATTTCTTGCAGATCCTGGAACACAGTTTGAAAAATGCTGATATAGATCATATCTGGAGAGTCAGTTTGGTGTCATGGTGAAGGCATCAGGCTAGAAACCAGGAGACTGTGAGTTCTAATCCTGCCTTGGGCACAAAGCCAGCTCAGTGACCTTGAGCCAGTCACTCTCTCAGCCCTAGTAAGGAGGCAATGGCAAACTGCTTCTGAAAAGGTGGCAAAGAAAACTTCAGGGACTTGTCCTGGCAATTGCCAGGAGTCAAGACTGACTCAAAGGGGGTGGGGTGGGGAAATCATATCTGGCTGCAGAACTACAGATGACCATTAGGTGGCAGGAAAGATCTAGAGATTTCTTTATCACATCACCACCACCACCTAGTGGCGATCTCAAATTTTGCTACCTTGACATGATATGCCTATCTCTGTGTGGACTATTAATTAAAATACTCCCCAGCCTACTCTCTGGACTGGTGAGTTCTGTTTTTAAACAACTTTTACTCTCACAAGGTAAAAAAAGTACATCTTAAGCATTCACAGGAATAGCATGGGTATATTGAAAAAGAAGTTTTTTGCTGCCATTTCTAGTGACAATGCTTGTATAAGGTGTCTGGGAATTACATCAGTATGCAAATCAATATAGTTATATAGATATACATCCATGCTATCCCTGAAACCCAAAGTTTTTCCAGAAAGTTTTATCAACATCTAAACATCTACCATAAAAACAAATGACAAATACAGCATACATTGTAAAACAATCAGTTACATAAGCAATTAAAACGGTTAGCCCAGGACTGGGCTGCATAGATAAATTGAAAAACACAAGGGTTGTATTAAAAAAACAAATTAGAAGGCCTAGAAGAATGCCTGATTCCAAAAAGATTTGGGGACAATACTATAAATGCAAGGGGCCACCACTGAGGTGACCCAGCCTCAGCAGCTGCTCCCTATTCTTCCACCCTGGAGGATACACGGAGTAGGTATCTTGTAGACTGAGTAGGAAGCTAAGAAATGGCTATTTCCATAGTTATGCTCAAGACGTTTTCTGTAGGATATAAATTGAATAAATAAAATAAATAAATGTTCATTGCAGATTTATATCCCCAGGACATTTCTGTGTTTCCTATGGTGAACAGTGGAATAGTCAAGGTGAATAATGCCTGAAGTTTTAATCAAAGAATAGGGAAAATCACCAGAACCCAGCAGATTCTCCGGTTTTTCTTTTAAAGGGTCTTTCTATTTAAAAAAGGCTGCCCTTGGGTCAAGAAACTGAGCCAATGAGAACTCCGGACCGAAAGACGGAACCTGGAGGAAGGCTGAACCCTGTGGGTGGAGCTCATGAAGAACTGGATGAGTCAAGGGGAGGGGCTTGGCAGGATATAGCCAATCCAAAAGGGGCAAAAAGGTTTTGCTTTCTTCCCACAACTGCAGCACATTGAGAAAATACTTGGGCTGGCAAAAAGTTCTTGTGAGCTGAGTGGCAGTCAAGCAGGGCTCTGCCAAGGCCTCCCATCTGCAGTGCTCACGCCCAGGTCTCCAGCACATACCAACACAATGTGACCAGCTTCCTCCCCGGCTTCTAAAAGTGGAAAATAACGTCGGAGGCCCCAGGGACAACGGTTTTGATGCCCCTGAGAGTTGATTTGCCAGCAGTTAGTTCAGAGAGCAGATGGTCACGCAGTCAAAACATTTGCCACGCAACCTGAAAATCAGTCTTCTGCTTCCTGCAAAGCACCTGACCAGTATTTGTATTTTAGCAGTCATGAGGGCTAGAAACTTGGGCATTCTCTTGTTTGAACAATGGAAGCTGAAATTGATGGACAACTTGCCTTTTCCATCTCTGCTCCCTTCCCAGGAACATTTAGCCCAACTTTAGCCTGCTTTATTCCTGCTTTACAGAATAAATGGGGTGGATGGGGGGGGAGAAAGAAGAGTCACAAGCTGGGGTAGCATGTGACAGTGAATGACTTTTCATTAAATTACCTATCAATCAATCAAACTTTATTACCATTCAAACTTCAGAATTAGGATGATTCAGGTCTAATTCTGATAGATTTTCTCCTGAGGGCGAAACGAACTTTTTAAAAAATCTCTATCGTCCCTGCACCGAGTTACTTATTTTACTGTTTTGTTGCATACAGGATAATTTTGTAACAGTTATTGCTTGAACAGTGTTGAACTTAAATTCTTGGGGGTGGGAGTATAAATACCTTTCCCCTGGGAAAATTGTAGATTTAGAGGGACTCCGCCCTGCGAAAGCCAATTTTGTAGCACCAAATCAAAGCTTCCATTGTTGTCAATGGAAAGTGTTTTAAAGGTTTTGATTGCTGGGAGATGGGATTGAAGCAAGCAAAAGTGGAGTGGAATTGGCTCCACCCACCCAGAATTCCAGCTTTGCCTGCCTTTGGCTCATGAATCCCTAAGATTTCCTTGGTGGGGCTGTGGCCCCCTAAGAATGAAAGAGGTGGTTATTCTGGCACAGTAACATGCTTGTCCCTTACATCAGGGTTCCTCAACCTTGGTAACTCAAAGCTGTGCGGACTTCAACTCCCAGAATTCCCCAGCCAGCTTTGAAGTCCGCACAGCTTAGAGTTGCCAAGGTTGAGGAACCCTGCCTTACATGAGTGTTTCTCAACTGTGGCAACTATAAGATGTGTGGACGTCAACTTCCAGAATTCCCCAGCAGCATGCTGGCTAGGGAATTCTGGGAGTTGAAGTCCACACATTTTAAAATGCTGGCTGGGGAATTCTGGGAGTTGAAGTCCACACATTTTAAAGCAGGCTGGCTGGGGAATTCTGGGAGTTGAAGTCCACATATCTTAAAGTTGCCAAGGTTGAAAAAAAACTGGCATAGATGATCTCCCAGGTCCCTTCCGACATTGATTCCATTCTGATTCCACCCTTTCCTCCAAACTGGAACATGCTGGCTGGGGAATTCTGGGACTTGAAGTCCACACATCTTCAAGTTGCCAAGGTTGAGAAACACTGCCTTAAGTTCGTTTTTTTCCTAGGAAGAAATCCAGCTGGTGAAGTGGGCCGTTTAGGGGCCCCTTGCTGGGTGTCCCAGCTCCAAGTTAACCAACTGAGGGCTCCTTTCTTTGCCTAGGGGGGTCCGCTGGGAGGGGGTCAAAAAAGTCAAGGCAGTGGGCACATCCATGCCCTTAAAGCCTCGCCTTTTTTTATATGCTGGTATAAAAGGGCAAGGCTTCAATGTGGCCTGGTTGTGGCCGCCATCTTGACCTTTTTAACCCCCCCCTGCAGCCCCCCTGCTTCGTGGAGGAGGTCTGCTACAAATCAGGCGCTTGAGCATTTTTCATGCCAAAACTTCTGTGAGAATTTCCAGTGATGCACCCAGAAACTCTTGTCCAGTGCGCTGGTTTGGCCCTGCATATGCTCTTCCGCTTTTTTCAACACCAAAAGCCACAATTTTTCAGTCCCAGGGAGGTTTTGTGCATGTGCAGAGACACACACGCATGTGAGAAGCAGCCCCCCCCAACGCTGCCTGTGCTGCCTCCCGCCTCTTCCAGCCGATCTTCATCCATCCCCTCCCGTCTCCCAAACGGCGTGTGAGTCAAGGGTTTGCTGTGAGGTGCTTCAAATGCTTTACCTCTGCCTCTTCCCTGCTTTTTAAGATAGTGGCTTTCCTCCCACCCCCTTCCTTTCTTTCCTTTCCTCCCTTCCTTCCTTTCCTTCCTCCCTCCCACTATTACCTTTCCTCCCTCCCTTCCTTTCCTCCCTCCCTCTTTCCTCCCTTCCTCCCTCCCTCCCTCTATTACCTTTCCTTTCCTTTCCTCCCTCCCTTCCTTTCCTTCCTCCCTCTTTCCTCCCTCCATTACCTTCCTCCCTTCCACTTTCCTTTCCTTTCCTTTCCTCCCTCCCTTCCTTTCCTTCCTCCCTCTTTCCTCCCTCCATTACCTTCCTCCCACTTTCCTTTCCTTTCCTTTCCTCCCTCCCTTCCTTTCCTTCCTCCCTCTTTCCTCCCTCCATTACCTTCCTCCCTTCCACTTTCCTTTCCTTTCCTTTCTCCTCCCTCCCTCCCTCCCTCCCTCTTTCCTCCCTCCCTCCCTCTATTACCTTCCTCCCTCCCCCTTCCCTTCCCTCCCCTCTCTCCCTCCTTCCCTTCTTCCTCACTTTGCTGAGACAAGGGCCTGTTTCTGGAGGCGCAGTGCCTTCCCTTCCTCCAGAGCAGGCAGCACAAGCCTGACCAGGGCACAGTGCCAAGGTCACACCCCGCATTCCGGGCATCTTGGCAGGGCCAGGCCAGTTCCCAGGAAGGGCCGGGAAAGTTTGGCCTTTTCTGAGGAAGGCACTTTCCCCTTTCCGGAATCTGCTCCGGAGGATGTAATTCCTCTTGGCTCCCGAACAGCTGAAAGGGTGGCGACTTCTGAAATCTGTCCATCTGAGAAAAAAAGCCGAGGTGTCTTAGGGAGAAGCAGAAGCAGAATTGAGGAAATCTTGCAAAAGGCAGAGAGATGCACCAGGTTCTGAAAACACTCCATGCAAGCACCAGGTTGCTAGAACAACAAAAGTGGAATATTGTCCAGGTTTGCTAACGCTGAAAAAAGAAAAGGAAAAAAAATAATACTGCATCTTTCTGAAAAGGGATAGGAAAGCAGATACGTTTATGTGCCACTGTTGTCAACCCATCCAGCGAGATCCTTTGCAGGATCTACTATGAAAAATGGTGGCAATTGTGATCCTGGGTCAAAGAGGGGTGGGCCAAGGGTAAAATGTCAAAAGGCTTTTTCCCTTCCCAGCCCTATTGCAACTGGGTTTGTATAAGATGCTTAGCCAGGATTAAGCTAACCACAGTTTGCTCAGTTAGTTTTCTGGGTTCACACAACCCACGGATCCATGCAAACTGTAGTTACAATGACATGCTAGACTAAAACTGAGTTGCCTAGTTTGCAGAGCAACATGTTTCTGTTGCACCCTGAAGTACCAGTAGCCAGATTTTAGCTGCTGTGTTCTAGAAAAGCCAGACCATATCATTCGTTCTAGTTCAGGCATATTTAGAAAAATGGGTTGTGTTGAACTTGGGTCAGTTAACCATGGGTCAGCATTTTGAGAGAATACACCTAATACAACTCAGGTTGCTTCCACTGTGGTGCTGGATGACTATTATGCCTGCAAATGAAATTGCAATGTTTGTCTTTCTATTTTCCTCCTATGCTTCCTGAATTAATTTCTCCAGCAGTCCTAGTTTTGAGGAGGGATGGTTCATACAACACACAGGAAGCCCCTAATCCATGCCAATCCATCCCTTGTGGTCTGCAAACACAGGCATCTGCAGAGATGGTCAAAGAAGTCAAGATGGTGGCTGCAGTTGTGGTATTAAATCCCTGCCCCTTATTAAGGCACATTGCCTGTGTCACACCTGAAGAAGGGGCAGATGGTCCCCTGGCTGCAGCTGACATCTTGAGCCCTCTTTGATCTGCAAACCATGGTTTATGGCTTGGTGCTCTGTAAACCTCACCAATGGTGCCTTACTCAACACGCAGTGGACACACCAACTGTGATAAATGCAAAGTGTATACTAAACCCATATTGGAAAGACATCTTGGGTCTTGCAAGATCTCTTCCTCGCTGCCGCCTGCTTACCTCCCTAAAAACATGAAAAAGTCCATCCCGAGGGAGGACAGGGTTGAGCCCCGTGGGCCATGGCAGGTTATCTGAGTTATCTGGCATATGCTAAGAAAGTACGTGTGTGTGTGTGTGTGTGTTGTCCCTGCTGAGAGAAGCCGGTAGGAGAAGGAGAGATCCAGAAGCAAAAGGTGTGGCTGGTGGTTGCCACTGCCAGGATAACCATCTGGGTTTCTGAAAGGCTCCAAAGGTGTGCCTAACTTGGTTTGCACATTTCCATGGGGCAAAAGACGCCGTGTGTTATTGCAGCAAAAGGCAAACCCATTTATTATATCATATGTTTTCCTGGGCTTCGGCCCTCCTGATCAGATGCACCGAGTATTACACAGAACATGCAGACGGTGTGAGAATGTCTGTGTCACACCCAACTGCTGTTTTGTGAATGGCCACTATATGTAGGCAATTAGCCCGGTCTGTAATTCCTGTATTTCATGTCCCACTGATCTCTCTCCTATCCCTCCTCCCCCCCAGTGATGGGTGTATTTATTCCTCTTTCCCCAGCTAATAACAACTGTGAGACAAACATAAGTTTCTCTAATTTCTGTTCTTCCTGTCCCAAACTATAATGGGTAAAGCAGTGTTTCTCAATCTTAGCAACTTTAAGACGTGTGGACTTCAACTCCCAGAATTCCCCAGCCAGATGCTGGCTGGGGAATTCTGGGAGTTGAAGTCCACACGTCTTAAAGTTGCTAAGATTGAGAAACACTGCTTTAAAGTGTGCATTTGTGTATGAAATGTAGGCCCACAAACACACATACACAAACACCGAAATTCAAAGCCTAATTCAGCAACCGTTACACAGGAGAACTCGAACACGTCTTTTTCTGAAGCACTCCAGTCACACCTGTTCTGACTAAAAAGTTTATTAAAAGGCACATGTTTTTGTAAACTGCAGCTCCCTTTTGATTAAATTTGCAAGTGGGCAAAGGAGCTACTAGACTCCTGATTTTTGGCTATCCTAGGCATCCCTCATATTTTTTTCTGAATTTTGGAATGAAAATCTGCATTGACTCCTCCCAACCATAAGGGCTAGAAACTCGATTTGAAACAAGGAAGTAAGGAACTGAATTTTCCCGAAGTCGCATTTGGGAGCCAGTACTACAACTGCGTGTGAACACAAAGAATCGCCAACCTTGTTCAGCAAAGGTCTACATCTTTTTCCCAGATATGTTGGGATGCCAACCCTCATCATCCCCAGCTTTGCAAAAAATTAAGATGGTGGGTTCGTGTTTGAGGCTCGAATGAATGCTTGCCCAGAAGGACTGATTCCTCTGAAGTGGAAGAGGCGATAAACGTTCAATGACTTGTTGCACAGGTTTTTTTTTTTCTTTTAACATTTCTCCCTTCGGGATCTGGGTTGGGGCCAAGACCAGCTTTGATTCTGCTGAAGTTATAATTAACGTGGACTTTGCAACCGTTGCTTTGCACACAAACGCCTCCCTGGCAATTCTTGCAACAGCGACTTCTGCTTGTTCCAATTGTTGCTGCATTCACCTGAAAGGAACATGAGTCCTCCCCCCCACCCCCCAAGCAATTAATCTTTTCATCCTGTGAGTCTCGTTAATGAAGGCAGCTAAAGCTTTTTGTGTATTTGGAATCTAATCCTCCTTTCTGGGGAGAGGAAGCTGGCTGAGGAATTCTGGGTGTTGAAGTCCACCCATCTTAAAGTTGCCCACTTTGAAAAACACTGGCGTAGATGATCTTGCAGGTCCCTTCCAACACTGACTCCCTTCTGCTTCCGCCCTTTCCCCAAACAGGAACACTCTGGGGCTTCAGTTAGTGATCTGGGGGCCTCTTGGCCCACCTGTGCTTTAGGGCACGGCACAAAGCTTGCAGGCCATCCGTTATGTCGCCTTGATGGGCAAACATCGCCATAAAGCCACTTCTCTGGAAGTCGAATCTTCCTCCCCTCCCTTTCTTGGAGATCCTTTGATAGCCAGCGAAGTTACTTTCCCCAGCTGCCAAGTTGGGCAGGAGTCAGGCCCACGCAGCCGGTGCTTCGCAAGGCGGCTCAGCCCCTGAGCATGTGTTTTGCAGGTGAGCAGTCCCGATTCCTGCATCGCCAGCTAGGAAGGGAGAAAAAACAAGACCCCCCCCCCCCCCGCAATGCTAGGCAAACTGCTGCCAGTTGGAGCGAGTGGCACTTGGCAAAGCCAGCTGCCAGAATGATTTATGGTGGGTGTAGGCAGAAACCACCCCGTTGTCTCTCGCTGCCCTTTACGTCCTGCCAGCACCAGCTTACCCCACACTGGAGACAGGGACGTGTTTCCACTTGCCAGATGGGTGCTTCAAATGCTCCTTGGATTTCAAACAGGGGCCTGCGATCGCATGCTCATTGGCCCTGCACAATTTCAAAAAGGAGGTCTTTTCCTGAGGCTTGAATGTTCTGCATTTGGAGGTGTTTTCCCCGATGACATGCAAAACTGTGCTGAGTATTTTGATGGGAATGTCTGAACCAGTCCTTGAAAGGATACTGGAATTAAGCAAAGAAGAAACAGCTAACAAACTACAATCTTACGTCCTCTCCTATCTATATAGGCTGACCCCCCTCAATTCCTATTGCATTGGGGGCCACCCCACATCAACATTACATGGAGCACCAGACAGCAACGGCTGGTTAAAAGAAAAGGTAACTTTGCAGGAAAAAAAACAGTGAAGGGCGGCATGCAGCTGAAATAAGGCAGGTGGTGTAGTGTTTCCACAGCGTTTTGTCAGCCTCATTGCTCTTTAGACCTCTGCCATAGGTTGCTGCCTATACACACGCACATACACATACCTTATTGTGCATGAAAAATTATGTGTGTGCTGTCAGTATAAGACACGCAGCACGATTAATAATCAAAGATGGTGCAATACAGCAGCCCAAAGTTCATGTGCTGCTTATGTTGCAGTTCATATGCACTTGATTTTTTTTTTCTAAATTCCCTTGGCCTTTGAGGATTTATGAGAGGGCTCTTGCACTGATTTAAGGGCACAGATTAAGTTGCACAGTTTATGCTGTGCTTTTAGTAGCATGGGGAGCTTTTAAGAAGAAAAGTTGGAGGGTTCTCTATCTACACACCTTAGCTCTATCTCCTGTCTTGGTATCGTGGCTTGATAGTTATGTTGCCATCACCTATCTTCCAAGGGGATGACTCAGTGTCCTCTCATAACCCCGGTGTAGGCCTTCTATAATATATATACCTTACTGGCAAGGAAAAAGTAAAAAAAAAAAGATAAAAATGAAATCAATTCTATAATGGTATTTCTTGGCTGGGTAGAGTTGAGGCATGCGACTCGGGGAGACAGACCAATCTCACAAGAGCTAAATAAAAGTAAGTATTACTTTAAAAAAAGGGGGGGGGCTATAACAATCCCATTTTTAGCTTTAAGCAATCCTATGCAAAACACCTAGTGGTAAAGGAAGTAAAATGACAGAGTTGCAGATTGCAACTAGATGTAAACAAACGTAAGGATGATTAAAGGCTCAGGACAAATTGCAAGATAAATAATGCTGATCTGTTCCTAATTTAGAGGCAACTCACTAAGAGGTTTCCATGTTGCATATAACACAAAATTACTGACCTTGCACAGAGAAAATAAATACTGGAGGCAAAATATTAGGCTTAAGCACATACAGTCAAAATAAAATTAATGTTACCTAATATTTCCAGACAGCCAATTTTTTAACCTATCCTGTCAAAGATAGCTGTTTTCTTGAAACAGATACCCTTCTGTTTCACTTTTGCCAGGACTCCCCTCTAATTCGAGATTCCAGTCACTTAATTCTGAGGCTGCTATGCAGATTCTCTTCTCAGCCCCAATTCCTAACTTCTGCCTCATTTTAAAAAGACAAAACCTTTTTCTCTCCAGCAGAAAAGGAACATATTGGGGTAATTCCCCCACCTCTGTGGTTCCCAAGCCATATATTTGTCATCTTGGATGTAGATTGACGATGAACTCAGCTAGCTGGCTGCAAATGTGGGTTGAGAATTTGCCTATTCCTTTTCAGTAGCATATCGGATTGAACTCTAATGGATTTTTAAAAATCTTGTAGGCTATTGTTCCACAAATAGGTTTAAGAGGGTACTTAGATTCTTTACATAAATAAAATAAAGCTGGGGATTTTGCGAGAAATAGGATCAGCATGGTATTAATCCTTCATCTAATCTTCTTACTTAGCTTATGCCTGTATTTATAAAAAAAGATGACCTTGAATTTAAGATGATTCTTCCATGACAAGGAAATCTTAGAAAAAATGTATTTGCCTCCATTAGGGTATTCTTAGCATATTTAAGATGAAGCTCTCATTTTAAAGATGAAATAATTGGTGGAGGTGAAGGGCCTTAGGCTTCTTCTGGGGTAAAGATGAATATGGAGAATTATAACATAACAAGGATTTTGGATATGCTTTGACTGGCTTCACACAACACACCAAAACCCAGGTTAACAAAACATGGTTGCTATGTTCATATCACATGCACTTTGGTGCCCAACGAAATATGATTATGGCATGTGCTAAGACAACAACTCAATTTCCCCCAACACCAGCTGTCCCCATTTTGGCCTAGCATTGTGGGTGGTGTGAACCAACCCATTTTCACAAAAGTCCTGTAAGGAAGGTGGCTTAAGGTCACCAGATGCATTTATGATCTCACTCAATTTGCAGCTGAGGTTCACATTTATGGTAGAAGGAGGTCAGGGACTTTATCAGACTGCAGAGATCCCCATGCAGAAGTGACAGGAGCCACAGAGGAGCGTATTGTACACATCCCAGACATTTGTGGCATATTATGTTCTAAAAGTCTAAACCAGTGTTTCTCAAAAGTCTAAACCAGTGTTTCTCAAAAGTCTAAATCAGTGTTTCTCAAACTTGGCAACTTTTAGGCATGTGGACTTCAACTCCCAGAATTTGCCAGCCATACATGCCTTGCAGTTGCCAAGTTTGAGAAACACTGGAATTAATGATGATGATTTCATCAGTTCAAATCAGCACATAAGAGAAACTTGTTCGGGGCACAGTTTGGCTCCAAGAAATCCAGCTGGATCAAAGCTAAGCAACGCCTCTTCCCAGACAGCGTCTCCAACTTCTGATTTCCACCTTCCAATCGTACTTTTTTATTGAAAAAAAATATGGGGAAATGTATATGGACTTTGTGAAATGCATCGCGTGTTCCTAGTCCTCTGCGTAGCACTTTCTTTCTCTTTGCAGGCAAAGGACTTTTGAGTTGCACACGTTTCCCCTGCTGGAAATCTGCCTGGCTTTCATCACTGTCAAAAATGGCAAAATGCTGATACTTTTTCTCTTTGCCCCTTTTATCTATAGATAGCGATTTCTGCAGAGTTGGAACAGAAGAGATGAAAAGGCTGCTAAATATTTGTCCTGCATCTGACAATTAAGGATGATATGTGACGCACTGGGTGCTTTTGGAGGGATGGGTAAGAATTTCATTCCCTGTGTTTCTCAACCTTGGCAGCTTGAAGATGTGTGGACTTCAACTCCCAGAATTCCCCAGCCAGCCATGGAATTCTGGGAGTTGGGAAACATTGCTCTAGATGTTGATAGACCTCAGCTCCAGTCATTGTCTAGGCTTGGGGTCCTAGCAATATGTGGAATACCACAGGGTTGACATCTCTGCCATATGGGTTATGTAGTGAGCAGAGGGCTCAGGTTTTAGTGCTTAACTCTGTGCCAACTATGGCAAATCTGTCATAAAGTCCTAATCTGTGCTAAGCTCAAGGGTATGTACAGTGTGTTGATTAAAATTGTGACTTTTTAGGCAGGAAAAGTTATGCTGAATTGCATTAAAGAGCTGGTGGGGAATCCTTTCGCTGGGTTTACTGAATTATTGCATATAAAGTGTTCATAGCTGGCTTCTTGTGACTAAGTACAGTGTGGAGAGTGGTGTTTCTCAACCTTGAACTTGAAGATGTGTGGACTTCAACTCCCAGAATTCACAGCTACAGAATTCCCCAGCCAGCATGATGGGTAAGAATTTCATTCCCCATGTTCCTCAGTGCTGGCTGGGGACTTCTGGGAGTTGAAGTCTACACATCTTCAAGCTGCCAAGGTCGAGAAACAATGCTGTAGAAGCGGGCATTAGAAGGTGCGCATTTTTTCCTAAACAGGATGGAGCGATTGTGAGGTTTTTAAAAATACAAAGGCAGGCAGGAAAGCGAAACACAGTTTCATCAGCACAGGTGGAGAGTTTCTGAACATTTCACTCTTCAGTCTTACAGCATTCAACTAGGATTTCGACCTTAAACCTGTGCCATCTTCCTTTTCTCGACAGTCTTTAGCTGCCTCTTTATAGGTACAACGTGGCTGTTCCGTGTTGTGAATAGCTCTGCAGATTGGGCCAGATTTAAATATGTAGGGTTTTTTCCCCTCTGATCAGAACCTACAGAATTGGACAAATTTCTTTACGGAAAGATATTTCAATTTAAAAAAAAAAAAAATCAAACGTCAGAGTTTTTCCCACTTTAGTCCTGCAGCTGTAATCATTCGCACAAGTTTCCTGCCAGGGAGGCGAGATTGAGAAAACGCAACCGGGCCATGACTTTTCCTCTGCATCTTAGGTAGACACCATAACCCAGCCTTTCCCATCTTGGTTGAACTAAACCCGCTGGGGATGATGGATGTGCTAGTCTAACCCATCTCACAGCTGTGAAGTTGTGGGGAGTTGATTTATTTTCTGCCCCATCCTGGAAGTTCAGTTGTGGCCTCCACCAGAGGAGCAGGAAACCGCTGAGACAGGCCCAAACTAATTGCCTTCTGAAATGTGTCACAGGAAGTCAATCTGAGGACTGAGTCATGCCCCAGTTTATATCTTGGGCTGTGTTGTCACCTCTCTGGTAGCGTAGCCAATGAGGCATCACCCCACAAAGGAGAATCATAGAATCAGAAAGTTGGAAGGGATCTGAGAGGTCATCTAGTCTGACCCTCTGCTCAGGGCAAGATCTGCTAAAACATTTCAGGCAGATGGCCTTCCAGCCTCTGTTTGAAGACCTCCAAAGAGGAACACACTGCATCACAAGGCAGCTTTCCCCACAAATGCCTCCTAATATCTAACCTGTATTATTTTCTTGGAGTTTCAACCCACTAGTCCTCATTTTGCCCTGCGGGTTGACCAAAGAGAAATCCACTCTCTCCTGTGTCTATTAACCCTTTAAAATAACTGAAGACCGCTATCTCTTCAGTCTTCTCTTCTGCAGGCCAAACTTATCTAGTTCCTTTAACTGTTTCTCAGCCACACACACACCATCTAAATTAGGGTTGGATTCCTACAGAGATTCCTTCCAAGCTGTAATGCAAGGATCACTGGTGATCCATGGAGATCTGCTGGTGGTCCAGGGAACAAGGAAGAGGGGGAGAGAAAAAAGATGATTTCCCCCCCTCCTGCATAAATATACTACAGTACAATCCGTGCTACGTATTTGTGAATGAGCCTCAGAACGTCGACTCCCATGGGCCAAAGTTTGGGTGAAAGGTGTGTAAAGCTGCTGGGTCCCCCTGGGGTCTGTCAAACTTTGGATACCGATAGCGGGGGTCTGCCTAAAAACAACAACAACTGGGAGCCACTGATTGAACACAGTTGCAGGAACACAAAATGCCTATTAAGACATCTGTGGAGGTTTGATATCATGTAGGAAGCTGGATGTGGTTTTAAGCATGAGTAAAACAGTGTTTAACACATCAGCTAGAAGTAAAAAAAAGGACAGAGCGGTGTTTCTCAACCTTGGCCACTTGAAGATGTGTGGACTTCAACTCCCAGAATTCCCCAGCCAGACATTGGGGTTTCCCTGTTTGAAATGCCTTTTAGATAGATAATAGGTAGATGAAGATAGCAGTGACCATTCTGTACAGAGAGTTCCCAAGATTTTGGAAGTAGCTGCCAAAAAAAAAAAAAAAAGAAGAAGAAGGAAATCCAGGCACCTACTTATGCTCAAAAGTAGTTTTCAGTAAAAAAAAAAAAAAAAAAAATTAAGGGTCAATTTATAATAGCAATAGAATAGTGGATTCCCACCTATGTTTCTCCAGTTAATTAAATCAGAAAGGGGCACCCCCCCTTATTTAGTTTACAATCTGAAAGCTAATTTTTCAAAGATACCTTGCAGCTTTGGGGTCTGAAAGGGCATCTCAGATCATACCAGGGGATGTATCAGAACATATTTGGATGTTCATATTTAATCTTTTTAAAAGATTCATATTTATCATATTTAATCTTTGATGCAGAAGATGAATTTAAGGGAAAGGTGGATGTTTCCTTGCAAAGACTTAAAGCACCCCTTTCTACCCTTGCTTTTACTATTATTTTTTCATTAAAACCATGTTGCCAAATAAAAAGAATAAACAGCTATTTGGTGACTGAATGTCGGTGGAACAATCCTGAGGTATTCTGGAGGCCACAAACTTGGGGTGGTGGTCAGATGTATTCGGTGTGCCAAAATTAACTAACGAAATAAGCAAGTGGATGTAAGAAAGGAGCCCATCAGTAGAGAAATAATTGCCATTTGCCTCCGCCAGCTTTCGTTGAAGTATTATTTGCTTATATATCATCATCTTGGTTATTCTTACATCTGAGTTGTTATCTTCACACAGCTATGGATAGTAGATGAATACATGCTTGTTTTTCCAGGGGTGGGGGTGTCAAAAAAACTTAAGATCGCAGCTATAACTGTGCATTCAAAGCTCTACTTCCTGGTTAAGTCCATCGTACACACGATGTGTATTAAAAAAGGGGGTGGGGCTTTGATTGCATGCTTGACTGCCATTTTGACTTTTTGGACCTCCTGTGGGGATCCCCGTGGCTTTTTTCCAACTTGATGATCCACAGCCATTTACACACAAGCTTGAACGTAACTCTGAATCTCAAATATTGGATGCTCTTCTGCTTTACAATATTATTTGATTCTTTCTTACTCCACCCTTCCACTCAGCTGGAAGAAGATCTTCTCTGGCTTTGAAAAGGGGGATCAGTAACGCTCCTCCTCATTTGGGGAAGGGATGTCTTTTTAAGGGAGAATTTCGAATATCCAGTGTGACGCCCCTCGCACCTGAACTCTGATGGGAGAATTGATTGTGAACAAACCGCCGTGTCACCTGGAATTTGCTAGTCCAACATTTACAACAATAACTGCAACAGAACCTGCATCTGCAAAGCAGTCCTTGATTGGAACTGATATGCGCTGAATTTCCTTAACTACCCAAGCAGAGAAGTGTTTGTATTGTTAGCACTGACTTTGGATTTTAAAAGCAAGGGTGGGGATTAGAGAGGGCCGAAGGCTGTCAAAACAGCCTCCATTTATCCCGCAGAAGAGGCTGGCCAGGTGGGAGCCTGCTGCAACCTTTATTCCCCCTTCATCCTTGACAATTTCTCCCTAATGATTTATGAGCTTGTTAAGGCTGGGGAGGGTATGGGGGGGAGAGAGTCTGTTCTTCCTTTGCCTGGGATTCCCAGCAATGCAGCAAAATTGTTCCTTGCTAGCCTTATCAGGCAAGGCAAGAATCCAGACTGCCGATCACCCCTTTCTCTGTGTTGACAGCCCATCTGCTGGGGCAATGCTTGGATTCTGCAAGGACATCCATCACCCAAGAAGAGCTAAACAGCTCATCTTGCAGTGCGGACCAAGGGTGCCAAGGAAACTCCGCCGACAGCTGTGTGGGGTGAGGTTGGCACTGGCTGGGTGGAGGCAGCCAGGAGTTTCCTTCTCACCCTCAAGACCCTGAGGGAAGGGAAATTCATTTTGGGAAGGGTGGAAGCAGCCCTCCCACTCTTGGTGAACGTGGCATCCAATGACAATGCCACCTGACCACTTTAAGAGCCACAAGTGAGGAGACCCAATTCAGGATTGGGCATCGTGATGTAATCCCACTAAGGGGGTTCTTGTACTTGCATCATGGTGTCACTGGCACAATGACATCATATCCTGTTGTTGCTATTTGGACACCATTATGTCCAAGGCATCGTGTACAGCCACAATATTATGTGCATTGATGTAATGGTATGTGGGAATGACCTTGGGAGACAGGAGGGAGAGCAGCGGACTAGGCAACAGTCAGACAAGAGGCAGCTGAGCCCGCAGAAGGAATGGGGGCGTGGCAAACATCTCAGAAGGGACCCTCCCTAGTTTCTTGGACTGTAAAGGCAACAGGGAGAAATGTATTCTCAAAACATGCAGGATTTGGTTAATGTAACCTTACAATAAAGTTAGAGCTAGTCCTTCTGGATGTGCTTCTTGTCTAGACTACCTTGCAAGGCTGACATTCCTAGACTACCACTTAGAATTGGCTGTGACTGGAGCAGACAATAATAAGCCAAGTAAAATAAAGAAATGATGTCATTGTGCAAATTGCATCACAGTATTTGCATGGTGATCCCGTGACACACCTGGCATTACTTGCCCCCTTGCTTCCCATGCAGATTCCTACATGCTCCCCTCCCAGTCTGCAGCTTCCAGGCGCTGTCAGATCTCACTGCTAAAATTGAGGATGAAAGTTGGGCAGGAATTGGGATTTTAGGTGGTGTAATTCTTAGTGGTTTTTTAAAAACAAAAATGAAGATTAAAATGGGTGTGTTTGGACTCTGAAACCATCATCAGCACATATCCAGCAGAGGGTCAGATAATTATTTATTTATTTATTTCAATTTATATAGCCGCCCATCTCACTTATGTAAAAGCTAAACAGGTGATACATGCACACACAGACACACACACACGTGTGCGCCTTAGCTAACTGTTTGATTGTGTTCTGTAGTTGATTAGATAGGGAAACAGTTGGCTGTGAAAAAGGACAAATTCAGCTTGACTCATCAATTATATTTAGATTTGCAATCCAGGTTGATCTGGACTTCTGGCTCAATTCAGAAAATTGATCTACTGAAATTGCCTAATGAAATTGATGTACTTTGCATGGCTGGGGAACACATAAGCAGATGTGGTCAATTTGATTCACCAATCTGAACTGAGTTGCTGGTTCAGTCCTGGGGCCCAAATTGATTCAGAGATTCAATCAAGTTACATTTGACATGAATTTGCAGATTGAACGTTTTTACACCTACTGTACTTACAAAATCTGTGTGTTCTTTATTCTGTTAAAAAAAACAACAAAGATATATTACTACACATTCCCTCCTAGTCCCCATTATTTGCAGGCTCAAAAAAATCAAGATACAGGCAATCAGAGCCCCGCTTCTCTTTTTACATCTGGGGCAAATGCAAGGCATGTAAAAAAGGGGCAGGTCTTCAATTGCATAGTTGCAGCCACCATCTTGACTTTTTCAACCCCCCCACCCCCCCGCCCCCCCACCCCCAGATTTCCCTGCTTGGAAGGGGGATTCTCTGCAATACTGAGGGACAAACCATGTCTTCCTCTAGTGAAGAAATGATAACCTACATTTTGAAACCTCTTTGAAATTGCTCCTGAAATTGGAAATCCATGCATCTAATCAATGGCTAAATTTTGAGCATTTCCCAAATTCAATACTGGGGTAAAGAAACAATCTAATCTAATCTAATCTAATCTAATCTAACCTAACCTAACCTAACCTAACCTAACCTAATCTAATCTAATATCTGATCTGATCTGATCTAATCTAATCTAATCTAATCAAATCAAATCTCTAATCTAATCTCTCTCTCTCTCAAAACTGAAAAGCCATGAGTCGACATCTTTATTTCCTTTTTGACACTCTCTCAGCAATTATCACACGCCTGCCCGCCCGCGCGCACACACACACAGACACACAGACACAGAAAGGCAACTATGATTTAAAAATATCTGCTGACACTCAATCTAGCTGGTACCAAACAGGCACGAACTTGGATAGGAACTGAAGAGATCTCCCCCCAAAAAATTGATGTTCGTTTCAACAACCAGGAGGTGCCACCCCAGGTGTTCTTCCCTGGGGAAGAGACTCAGTTTCTGCCCAATCACAGAGGGTCTTCTAAAGTCATCCGATTGTTGTTGGGCCAAAATAACGGCAGTGCGGACAACAGGTTTTATATCTCTTCAGCTCTGGCTGGGTGATGCTATGGAATTGTGTAAATCATCCAAAACCAGGCTCAGCCTTTGTGGAATGTGTTTGTCACAATGGCATCCAGGACATCTCTGAACCCTATGCCCATGTCCCTAATTGGGTATGGGAGCTCCTCACCTCCTCCAAGTTTGGTCCCACGTATCTGGGGTGACCTAGATATACAGTATACAGGTGTTGTTCCTCATCAGAGTAGACGTCAACCCTTTGAGGTAGGCCAGGTCAGGAAACAGGCATTGCAAAGATGACAGGAAAATTAGTTTATTGTAGTAGGGTATGATAAACAGAACCTGGAAAGTCTGCCAGAGTTTCCCTCTGCCCCCTCCTATACCAAGCAGAATCAAGGTGAGGTTGTTTTGAGTTTCTTTCTCACACCTTCCTCTTTCCCGGGACTGAATTATCTTTATTTTTTTCCCTAAGAGTTCCTACTGTCAGGCCCAGCCCAAGAACGACGAAGAATCAGTCCGGCCAAACTTCAGTTCTTTATTTGCTCACGCTGTAGAGACAGAAGCTTGCCAAAGTAAAGCTGCTCTTATTCAAGGGAAATAACCTGGGAGGCTCCAGGGCGGGGCTGCTCTGAACCTCTTAGTCTTCCCACATTCCAACTCCAGACTGTGTTTTCTCTTATCTCGCTGCCCTCCTTGGAATGTGCTCTGTCCTTCCTGAGAACCAGGATTGAACCACAGGACAATAACTGTGTTACCGTAGTCCATCACTTCATGTCCCCCTTCATAGACACATTCCGTCACACCTACCTACCTTTGTCAAGGTGATCTTGGCATTCCTCTAGTCTACAGCAAATGAATTTTAACTAAATGAATGTTAAATAACTGCAGTTTAGCAGTTTCCATTGCTTATATAACATTTATCTTACTCGGATCCGGATCATAGTTGTACAAAGGCTGCTGTTAGGGAGAGTTGTGCCTTCCCGTGGAACAGACTAGGTTAAATCACTTAAATCCTTGATACAATTAAATGGAGGCAGTGGTGTATTCAGTTACAGGTGGTCCTCAGTTAATGACCACTCATTCAGCGACCGTTCAAACTTATGACGGTGCTGGATGAGTGGTACTTAGTGATGGGTCCTCAAAGTTCTGGCTGTCAAAGCATCCCCACAGTCACGTAATTGCGATCCTGGCCCTCGGCAACCAGCCCAGATTTCCAACTGTCATGGTGTCCCGTGGTCACGTGATTGCAATTTGCAACCTCCCCTGCCAGCTTCCCACAAATAAAGTCAACGGGGAAGTCGGCAGGAAGTCAAAAGTCATGTTTACGTGAGGTTGTCACTTAACAATTCGCAGTGATTCACTTAATGATGATAACCAGGGACTGCCGGAACTGTTGTTGCTAAGCGGCATGGTCACACGACGTTGTGCTTTATGACAGCGTCACTTAGCGATGGAAATTCTGGTTCCCAGTACCATCGCTATGCATCAAACTTTTCCTGACGTCATACCAATCATATTCCAAGAGAGTAACTGTAGAGGGAAGAGGGGCTGGCCTTGAAGGACAGGAGGAAGAATTGCTACCAAGGCATCAGTCAAATAAGAGGGGCTTGAGCCCAGGCCAAGAAAGTAACGTGAGAAAACATCTCAGACAAGCCCCTTCCTAGTTCACACGAAGGTTAAGGGAGGGAGGGGCGGAGCACATCCAGACTTGCAAGATTCTGTTACTACAGCTTTACAATAAAAGTAATCCTGACCTCTGTGGCACTGGATTCTTAGTCTGGTGTAGTGTGTGGGGCTGGCAGTAATTTGCTGCAAGAGCAGAGCATCACGAAGGCAATCTATTCTAAGCTCTCTAGTCTTCCTTGCTCTCTGTACATGCCTCTGTTTACTGTTTCTTGAAGAATTGCTTTTTAAGAAGGAAGAGTAGCAGCGATGATGCCGACGTAGCCGCTTTCTGTAACTACCATTCCCCCTGGGCCAGGAGGGGAAAAGGAAGAGGGGAAAAGCCTTCCTAATAGCACAATTCCAGCAACCTCACATGCTCGAATGGGCATCTTGACCAAGCACACTGTGCAGGTAGAAGGAGAGGCAAGAATGACTTGTTACCTGTTTATTTCTCGGAGTACTTTCCACCTTTCCTTCTGGAGTCTAAGGCAGTGTGTCCTCTGTCCTCTAATCTTCCCCCCTAACAACAACCCTGTAGGGTGGGTTGGGCTGAGAGAGAGCACTGGCCCAAAGTTGCTCGTTGAGCTTCCCAGGCCTGGCCGTTCTATTTCAGCTGTTTTACAAGATTTCCTACTCTGTTTGTTTTTGTTTTTTAAAGGAGAGACAGGAAAAATTTACAACTCCAGAGGCTTAGTTTTTAAGAGAAATAAATATAGTACTCTTCGTGTATTCAAGCGGGCCATCAGTATTTGTGCAATAAATCCTTCCAAATGAAATTGGAAATGCAAAATCTCTACGTTCTTTTCCTTCCCTCTCCCCCCCCCCCTCCATCAAAACCCCAATGCAGGAAAGTGAGGCTCATAATAAGCAGCTAGTTGTGAAAAAAGGGTCTAGATCTTGATCTGGATGGCCTGGCGACATGAAGTTTTAATCTGCAAAGTGTTCTCTGCCTCTGGGTAGGGTCCAGAATCCAGGGACTTAGAAATTTACACATTGAGGGTGTAATTCAGTGGGATTATCACATCACCTTGTGCTCCAAGGATTTCTGCGTTCTTCTTAGGAATAAACTGCTGGCAGGGCAAACCGATCCAGAGGGGGCATGTCAGCCCTTCGAGGTAGTCCAGCCCAGGAAACCAAAATCATGAATACTACTTTTATTGTCAGTTTACAGCAACAGAATCTTGCCAGTCTGAAAGCACTTCCCCCCTCCCTGCCTTTGTGTTCCAGAGAACTAGGGAGGGTCAAGCCTGAGATGCTTTCTCTGATTACATTTCTGGTTCGGACTCAGATTTCTCTTATCAGACCCTTGTCGGGTTGTGGCTCTTCCTCCTGTCTCCCAAGGTCATTCTCATGTCCCATTGCAAGGCAAAAGCTGGTGGAGAGGCAGCCTCTGTGGCTAGAAGCTCTAGAAGGACTAGAACCTGGGTCTCCTCCCACCCTGTCCAACACTTTCACCATTACACCTTACTGCCTGTTGAGCTGATAGGGAGAGATTGGCTCAAAGTCCCAGGGAGGTTCTGTGGCTGAGGGGGGACTTGAACCTCGGTCTCCCCACACCTAGACCGGTCCCTTCTCTACTACCAACCTGCTTCTAGGGCTGAAAAGGAGGTCCTGCCCCAACGTCATCCAGAGAGCATCTACGGCTGAGAGGAGACTAAAACTTTGGTCTCTCTGACACCAGTTTACTTCCATCTGTGCTCCTTCCCTTCCCTTCCCTTCCCTTCCCTTCCCTTCCCTTCCCTTCCCTTCCCTTCCCTTCCCTTCCCTTTCTCCCTCCCTCCCTCCCACCCTCCCTTCCTTTCTGTCTTTCCTTTCCTCCCTCTCTTCCCTCCCTCTCTTCCCTCCCTCTCTTCCCTCCTTCCTTCCTTCCTTCCTTCCTTCCTTCCTTCCTTCCTTCCTTCCTTCCTTCCTTCCTTCCTTCCTTCCTTCTTCCCTCTTTCTCCTCCTTCCCTCTTCCTCCTTCCCCCTTCCCTTCCCTCTCTTTTTTCCTTCCTCCCTCCCTCCCTCCCCTCCCCTCCCCTGCCGCCCCCTCCCAGCTTAAAGTTGCCAAGCTTTTTTTGTTTTGCATGGGTTGCTTTCTAAGAAACCTCCAACTGTTCCTTCATCAGGAGAGTAATCTTAATCCAGGCACCTCCCCTGCAGCCATCAGCCTCCCTGCTCTGGCTGACTGTAATTTTTCTAAATACGATTTCAGTTAATGTTGAGCTGGCACGCCGCAAAGGACAGCAGCAGTCTCTGGCTTCATCTTGACTTCCAAGAATGTCCCAGAACCCTTCTTGGGAAGTAAACGTGGGGAGTGGGCTGCATCTCAGAGCGTTCCTGGGAAGTGAGACTTCCGGGGGGGGGGGAGAGTGGGGAGACCGAGGTAAGTTTGGGTAATGGGAAATATCCCGGAAGAGATGGTGGGAAGCAAAGTCACCAACCTGCCTTCTGGGAAATGAGTCATTGGCAATTGGTTTTCTTAATAAGTGAGCTCCATTTTGTGAGCACACCCACGAGATGCCTTCAGCGTTCCAGAACTGGCCCAGGAGCTGAAAAGTTCCTTATCCCTAGAGAGCCTTTTGCAAGCCAAGGAGTGCTCCACCTTTCCTCCAAGGGCAAGCGGCCGTTGGAAGACCAGGCTAGGCCCCAAGGACACCTTTAGCAGCATCAGCCAAGCCATTCCCATCATCTCCCAGCTTGCTTGCCCTGCTGTTGGGAGATCGGAGAGGTCCTGGTTCCCCCAGCCACCTTCTTCACCCTTTGAGTTCTGCGCAGCCACAAAAACATTTTGAGTTGACAGCTCAAGTCCACTGACTATTTTTAATGCAGGTAAGAAACTTATGACCCTCTTGATCTCCCTCCGCCGCTTAATGCTCTGCTGCGCTGGGATGCATCTGAAGCTTGTCTAGCAAGACATCACTCACCAGTCGTGGGCATGCAGCGAATTTGTTTAAGAGGAAACCTTTCTCTCTTACCTCTCAATCTTTTCCTTTTATTCTTTCCCTGTGGAGGCAAAGCTAGGTAATATCTTCTAGAGGAGAATCTTTCCTGAAAGATCAGCCATTGTAGCAAACAGCCAAGACTGGTTCTCTGGGAGAGGAGGAGGAAGAGAAAGGGGAGGTAGAGGAAGAGGAAGAGGAAGCTGACCGTTGCCTCTTTTAACTAGCCACAGATGGGCATTATTGGCTAAAATGGAAGGATGGCTAAAGTCAGACCCCATTCAGATGGGAAAAATCAAAGAAGCAAGAACTGCACAGATTTCAGGAAGGAATCTTTAATGTTGATTACGTGCCATCAAGTTGGCGTCAACTCTTAGGGACCACATAGTTAAATCTTCTCCAGGAGGATCTGTCCCCATCGTGGTCCTTCTGGTGCATCCATTGCCATTGTAACTGAGTCCATCCACCTTGCTGCTGGTTGTCCTCTTCTTCTCTTTCCTTCCACCTTTCCCAGCATTATGGACTTCTCAAGGAGCTGGGTCCTCGCATAACGTAGCCATGATTTGAGCCTGTGCTTCAAGTGAGAAGTTTGGATCGATTTGCTCTATGACCCATTAGTTTGTTTTCTTGGCTATCCTTGGTGCAGAATCTTGCAAATGAAGAGAATTTCCCTGCCCCATTTATTGTGGGTTCATTAGGACTGAGTGTCTTTGAAACGCTTTGAAACGCTTCTTCCCAGCTTTCTCTCCACCTGGGCTGAATTGCCATTTATGAGCTAAGCTGCCATCAGCTTTGTCTTCTTTCTCTTGCTGTCTCTCTTCTGCTTTCTCTTCTGCTCCTTTCCAAGCATCCCCACAATCACTCACCTACACTGAGAAGCAAAAGGAAATACTGGGACCTTCTGCTTGTGTAAAACATTAATTACTGTTAAACTGAAAACTCCTGCAGCTCCAACATTCCTTCCATGAGGTTGGATATGGAACAAGATCAACTAATATTCCTTTTCATGAGCAAATCTCAGCAGGGTGCCATTCTTAACAGGCATGACTGTAGGTCACCAAATCAGGTCTGACAACTATTGACTCACAAAACCTGTTCAGGGCCAGCACCTCAGGTCAGCACCATCAGGCAGCTGATGGGTATAATGCAGCCTGGCCCCTAACTTGCTGCTACTGAAAAGCCAAAGCCACTGCAATTCGCTTGCTACGGTATCTGTCCAAACAACATCTTCTCCAATCTATGCCTCCTTCCCTTCCCAAACAACAGGGAAGTAAGCAGCAGTTTGCCAAAAAGCAATCCTCCGCCCTCTTGACTTCTCTGTCTCAACAGCATAGTAGCAAGAATTAGGGCTGCTGATGGAGGAGGGATCTTACTTACATATATATGCATCACGTCCATCCCATTTGCAATAAGCAATTTGATGCGACTTGGAGTAATGGAGTATTAGTGAGGCGAAGAAATTAGAGTTGTGGAAAAAAAGAAAATATAGCTAAATCTCACTACCGCTTTCCACACCTTTCTATCCGCATCCCCACTGTGTCTGTGCAGCACTTCAGGCAATGCCTTTTATTCTTCAGATTCTCACCTCTCTGTTTCAGGATCCCGTAACTCCATTCAGTCACATCTATCTTGGATTTCGCCTCCCTCTCAACCCATTCACTTTTCCTTGAACTATTTGTTTTTGCAGTTTGGTCCTCATTCGTTCTGGCTCTATGATCAGACCACCTCAACGTATCAGCCACTTTTTCACATTTGGTCTACAGTCAATATGTACCGCATTCTTCACACTATCTCTTCTTATTTTACTGCACAGATGACTTAAGGGCCTGATTCCCACTGTGTTCAACTTATGCTTATGTTTCTTCCAATATACCCATCTGTCATGTCTATATAATAAAGTGGACAGAAACACACTCCTATTACCCAGCCATTTTTGCCTCTTTCAACAAACATTTTTCCTTGCCAGAGACCAAAGACTACCCACTGTCTTTCTACCAGCATTTGCATGTGTTAAAATCTCTTTGTCTATTTTTCTATCTTTAGTAAACACTCCAACAAGCTATAGAAATGAATCTAATTTCTCTATTATTCAACACCTATGTATAATCAGATAATTCACTCCATTTTCCCGATCAGAGCCATACTTTTTGTTGCATGATATAATCTATCTGACATTCACCGCAAATCATTCAGGTTCTTGGCCAACAACGTGGCATCATCTGGTCCGCATACAAAAGTACATGTACATTCATGTTTCCCATCAACACCTCTAAGATCACTGAAAGCATTCCTTTGTACATTCATCTATACATTCATTAAACAACCAGGGGAACATTGCACATCCTTGCCTAACGCTTTTCAGCACGTTCAAAATTATTTTCTCTTTTAATTGTTTCTTATTCTCCCTGACTATATCTTTCCCATTATCTTATTCTCAATATACACATTGTACAACAGCTTTCTCTCATCCTCTTTTTTCACTATGATCTTTCACTTATGTGCATTTTTCTCATCCACAGCCTCTTTTACCTCCTTGTTCCACCAAGCACTGTTTTTTATATTTCTCATTAGTGTCACTCCACACATTTCTGTAAAACTACTGTTTTCACCCTTAACCAAGCAAGCTGCCACAATCTGTTTCCTTACATTTTTTCATTTTGTTCAGAACTTAAGATAACTTAAAAGTATTTTCTAATACTTCTTCATACAGGATTCATATTTCCATTCTTGCCACAACTAAGTGGGATTTGTCCCATGATCGGAGTTGAAGGATCCATGTACCCTTCATTAATCCTCTCTGGTCTTGATCCCACCAGTCCATTCTTGTCACCTTACAAAGTAATATTTTCCCATTGGGGGAGATGGGCGGTGATATAAATTTAATAATAATAATAATAATAATAATAATAATAATAATAATAAATAAAATAAACATTTTTCCCATTTCCTGAGAACGTTACCCAATTTCCTCTAGGACCTGGCCCTCATTCTTCCACTATCACCATTCATTAAAGGGTAACATGCAACTTTCATCAGCTTATGGATTCCTACTTCCACACGCACCCACAATAATGCAGATGACACCGGTGCATGCTTTCTGACATACATTTTAACTCTTTTACTCAGAAGTAAATCTGCATTTTCACTTCCTTTGAGTATATTCATCGAGTGCCCTCCACAACCTCAGACTATCTTTATTCAGATCTATTCCATCTCAATTTCCCTTTCTTAAGTTTCATCAACAAACAATATTTCCATTTTCCTTTCTTTCATCCCATTTGCTAATTCAGATTTACTCTTCTGTCGTTCCAAGTCACAATCTCCTATACGGTACAGGCATCACCAGATAGGTCCACCAATATTGACCTTTCCCATCCTTCTTGGCTTTGATCAATCATATGACCCTTTTTAGTAAAATAGAGAAAGTTCCTAGTATTAATTGCTACCTGTGCCAAGTGCATCATTCTTTGCTAATGGTCAGCTGGGCATGTTTGGGGCAGTATGTCACAAGTGTAACCAAAACCCAGTTTCACCCCAACTTTGCTCTTACTATTCTGGGCAAGCTAGAATAGTAATCTAGAGACAGCCTTGCAGGTCAACATACTGTTGACTGCACCCCACCAACTAGCAGGTACATACAGTGTACAGAGACACATTCAGGGTCAGAGGTGTCTGCAAGGGGTCAAAACAAGTCACCACCACCATCCAGTTATAGCCCTGCCCCTTTTAATGGGCACCATGACACATGTGAAAAAGGGTGGGACTTTGATTGCAAGGTGGTGGATGCCATCTTGATTTTTATGACTTTCTCCCTCAGGACCCCCCTGCTCAAGGTGCTAAAGAGAAGAGAGGGCCCCAAAGTGAAGGATAAGAGCACAGGAATGTAAAATGTGTAGTTTAAGACAGAAGAGGAAATCACGAGGTCCTGACGCTATAGGCATCTTCTGAAAGTCTTGAGTGCCAGGGGCCTCCAAAAGCTATTATCTTGTGTTCAGGCTCCCTGATCAAGGCTTGGCAAAAAATCACAGATCTCCAGACACTTCCCAGCTTAGCTTGGCTCCTTGGCTAGACTTGGCAGACAACTCACAAACACGGCTAGGCTAGATTAGAATCTTTACTTCAGGCAAGAATGAAGCCATGCCCAATTGAAGGTCGCCCACTGCCAGTGAGAAAATGTAAATGACTGTAATAGCTTTGAGGGTTTATACTCTTGGCTAATTCCTCCCAGTCTTGCCAATGAATGAATCCTTGATGTGGTGCTTAGTGGCCAGGAAGTCAAGCAGTAATTTTATATTCACCTAGAGGCCATCTCTAGGCTAGGAACCCAGCTCAACACTCATACCTAGGGCTACTGTATATCTGATTTTCTTCAGCGACATCCTTCTTTTCAGTCCTTATAATTCCCTCTGGTCAGTTTTTTTATGTATCTAAAATGGGTGGGATTCCACTGAAGCACATAGATGTGACCTCTTTCCAAGTTCTTCCTCTTTATTGGTTTTTTGGGCTTCCTTTCTCCTCCGGGTTGGCCACCATAGCGCCTCTGCCATTTCCTCCACTCCTGAAATGGCACACTTAGCTTTGGTGCCAAGAAATACAGGGAGTTAAAGGACTTCAGAGTCATGCACTCATTCCCTACTCCACTTTTCCCCTTGTTTTAGATCTGGCTGGACTAAATCTTTATCATACTGGACACCCCATAATGGAGAAAGGTCTATATGTTCACTAAGAACAATGGCGGGTTGACTGGAGCTGTTAAACAGCTCTTACTATTAAGGAATTCTTCCTGATGCCCCACCACAACTACTTTCAGTCTTCTCCGAGTTAAGCATACCCATTTCTTTGATTCTGAGCTAAAATAAGATTGGAGGATCAAATTAGCGATGTCTTCTTCATAAACCTGTTCACCCTGTCTGCTCCCAAGTTAATATTCCCTGTTCCTTGTTCCAAGTGCTCCATCTGTATTAAGATGCATTCATCATTATTATATCAATTGGCAGATATTTTTTCAGATTCTGCCCTCCGGAGTGTCCCCTTTCTGCAAAGTTCAAATAGTGTGATCTGTACTCTCAAAGCATCTTTTTTAATCAGGAAGAGAATTAAATTCATGACACTGGTGTAATCATAATTGTGTCTAATTTTAATTAAATGTCAGTGCAATGAAACTTCAACATTAACTTTTACCACAGATCAACCAACTATTTTTCAGTGCATGGCTCCTGATTCACTGCTGAATGGACACTAGAAAAACTTGTGTGCATCCTGGTTTTAGGGAACAGGGAGAAGAGGGAAATCTGGAACTGCTTAGTGGGTGAGAGTAAGATTTATTTTAATCCTGCAACCTGTTTCCAGCAAAAGACTGCCTTAAAGTCACCCAGCTGCCTTTGTGTCTAAAGCAGGACTAGAACTCACAGTCTCCCAGTTTCTAGTCTAGCACTTTTAACTTCTACCCCAAACTGGCTGTTATGCCTCTATACCAAGTTCAGCATTGAGCACCCTTGATGAGGAATCAAAACTCAGAGGAAGGGCGATTTCGTCTGCTGGGGGGAAAAAAATCTGTTTTGTGAGAGTACCAGGAACTGCTCTCAGCATCTTAAGGTGCCCACCAGTTCAAAACATTTCTCTGTCGGTGAAGTACACCTGGAATTCAACCAAGAAAAGGCTGCATGAGAAAGAGATGTAAGGTATTGATAGAAAACTACAAGCTGAGTCTGTTCATTCACTCTGGATTATTCATACCCTTTTTAATATCCACGACCAGAAAGCAGCACGCCTTCAATTTGTTTAGGGCAGCAAAAACACATGAAATAAAGCTAGGCCAGCCCTGTTGTCTGCCCATCTTTAAAGGTTGATTTTTTTTAAAAAGGGAACCACCTATGGCAGTGTTTCTCAATCTTGATGTGTGGACTTCAACTCTCATGGCTGGCTGGGGAATTCTGGGAGTTGAAGTCCACCTATCTTCAAGCCGCCAAGGTTGAGAAACACTGTTTCAGAGGAAAATAGGGAGAAAAGAGGAAGGCAGCAAGGTCAGCCAGGCCTTGTTAAGTTTTTAAGAGGCAAGAAAAAAAAGTTTAATTGAGGAAAGCTTTTTAATGCCTGTTTTTTCTCCTGTTGGGTGAAAGAGGTCCCTGGCTGAAAGTTTAGGCTTGCAACAATTCTTTCCTTGTTCCCCTTGGTTGTACTTTGAAGGGAAAACCCCGCACCCTCATTGCTAAACTGGGAACATTTGGGGAATGGATGGCATTTCCCTTCACTGTAGAAAACCATGACAACTTGACTGCCTTCCCTTTGCAACTCTGACCCAAAATAAAGTCATCTTCGGGGGTTCCCCCCCCTAAAAATAATTTAAAAATCTGTCTTCTTTTCAGTGCAATAATTTTTAAGCTGTCCCACCATTCTGGAAACTTGTGAAGATGGACAGGATCCACAGGATGGGGGTTGAATGGCAGCACAGGATGAAGGGCCCCGAAGGTTCCTGTTCTGCTCCTGGTGTGGATTGCAACCTCCTGATATGACGGACATGGCAGGAAAATGCAGAAAGGAAAGTGGAAAGCCTCAGTGGGGTTGCCAGCTATTAAACCGCTGGGCGTGGGCACCATGTTATTATTATGGTTGGTCACACAGTCAGCCAGATGTTTAGCCTGGATTTGGCATTTTTGCCCACCTAGCGACTCCTTCCCAAGGACCTGGGATAGGCCGATGTTGTTTAATAATATTAAAGGGATTGTCACAGGATGTCAGCTGTCCCAAGTAAAGTTGCGTTTTGCAACTGACAGATGGTGATTTTGTCAGTGCCGATGGTGCTCCAGTGGTGCTCCAGATGTTTTGGAAATGCACCCAAGGCACCTATTACTATTGCTACTACCTTTGCTTTCATTTGCCACAGTCATTCTACTTCTATTTGCAGGTCTTTATATTTTGTGATTTTCTCCAGTTCTTTCTCTTCTCTTCGGCTGTCTCCAGGTGTTGTTGTTGTTGTTATTATTATTCACTATTTTTCTGCTTATCAAACAGGCAGCAGAGCAGGTTATGCCATTGTTTATAGGTCAGCTGGCAATCCCAAACCTGGAACAAGACAGACAGGGTGTCAATTTGCTGGCCGGGGAATTCTGGGAGTTGAAGCCCACACAGCTTGAGAAACACTGGATTAGACTATTTGTCCATCCCCAGAGGAACCAGCCAGATGCCCTTATTATGTTATTATGCAGGGCACAGCAGAGCTCAGCCATTCTCCTGTTATTTCTTCCCAGTATCTGGTAATTGGGGTAAGTGGACCTAAGGGACTCCCATGGATTAGTAACAGGCTGCAAAACAAGAAAGTGAAGGGTTATCAAACTCTAAAAAGAGGCCACTCTAAAAATGCTCTGCAAAAATCCTCCCTCCCTCCCTCCCCTCCATCTCTCCTTCTTTCCTCCTTTCCATCTCTCCTCCCCTCCATCTTCCCTCTCCTCCCCTTCCCTCCCCTCCATCTTCCCTTCCTCCCTCTAATGGCCACTGTTATTATGTTTTCCATATTCTCAGCAATATGTAGTTTGTGCGTTTGCGTGAAATTCTGAGTGGATGGATGCAGAGGAAAAACGGCACCCTTGAGATTCGCACCAAGCAGACCTTCAGCGTCTGCCGTGTGTGGGAAAGTTCTAGCGTGAAGATTTCTACAAAGACACAACAAAAGGCAGTTCTCAAAACAAGAAGTGATTCTCATCGGTTTAAAAAATGGTTCCCAGGATAAAGGATGGTTCCCATGGGAACAGGATGAGCCAATATTTCAGGTGCTGGTGGTCACCCATAAAGCCCTTCATGGCATGCTTATGTGCAGGTCACCCCGTCCACGATTGGTTTACCCGTCCTATCAGATCCAGCAGAAAAGGCACATTACAGGTCCACTCGGTTAAGTAATGCCGTCTCGGGGGACCCAGAGAGAGAGCCTTTTCTGTCATGACACCTGCCCTTTGGAAGATCATCCCACTGGAGATCGGATGGACCCTGACCCTGTTGGCCTTTCAGAAGGTCCTGAAGATGTGGCTGTGTCCCTGGGCATGGTGGCCAGACAGCTGTGAGACAGCTGTGTTAATAGTGGTTCTACCAGTTTTTTACCCTGGCTGCTGGTTATGTATTCTATTTTTGCTGTAGATTGTGGGTGTTTTTTAAAATTTTATTTATTTATTATTCAAATTTCTATCACTGCCCATCTCCCCCTGAAAAGGGGGACTCTGGGTGGTTAGGGTTAAGGTTAGATTTTTTTCAGTTGCTGTTAGCCACCCAGAGTCACCAGGGTGGGATGGGCAGCCATATGTATTGAATTAAAAAAAAATAAGTGAATATGGTGAACATTGGAAACAGGATAGGAATAAATAGAACCCTGTCAATAGGAGAGTGTTCCCCAGCGATCAGCTTTGGATTTGTTCTATCTGAGTAAGCCATGAGTTAGCCAGGTTTGTGAGTCAGCCAGACTTCTGAGAACATCCCAAGGAAATGCCAGCCCAATGTGTAGATGAGGTGAGATTGAACCTGTGTGGAAGCTGGGAATGAAGGAGAGCTGTCCACAAGATGGGGTCCAAAAAATCAAGATGGTGGCTGCAACAGTGCAATTGAAGTGCCACCTCTTTTTTTATGTGTGTCATAAATGAAATGAATGAAACAGAAATCTTTTGACCCGCTTATATCAGTGCTTCTCAACCTTGGCCACTTTAAGACGTGTGGACTTCAACTGTTGAAGTCCACACGTCTTAAAGTGGCCAAGGTTGAGAAATGCTGGCCTATATGAACCAGTGGAATCCAAACTGAATAGCCAATTTGATTCACAAGATTGATTGGATGTGATACAATGAATTGGTCTGGGAAATGGCTCTGCCTCAGATGCTTGGGTCAAATTGTCATGTTGGAGTGATTAAGTTCAGGTTTCCAAATCCATTCAGAAAAAAAATAAGTCCTTGCACGTGCATGCAACACTGAATTGCCCAGAACCATTTGGAGGCATCAGATTTGATTTAACCATTTCTTTTGACTTTTCCCTTTGCTTTGGAAAGTTGATTTGATTCGGGGGTGGGTGGGTGGGTGGTGGGTTATCAAATTGCCTTTGAACTGAATCTCCAAATGATTTTTTTGCCCAGCCTTGCGTTTTGGTTCCCATATGTGAATAATGGACTTTCTCCGTGGCAAATCCATTTGAATCCTCAAAACACATGATCTATAAGTTTCTGGTAGATGTATTATGCTGTCTCTAAAAATGGCTGGCATTCAGCAGTTTCATAAAGTGCTTTCTTCCTGCCAATAACATAATTAGGATTGTTCAACAAAACGCTTTATTGGATTGGAGAAATTGGGTCTTCCTTCCTTCCTTCCTTCCTTCCTTCCCTCCCTGCCTTCCCTCTTCCCTCTTCCCCTTCCTTCCTTCCCCCTCCCCTCCCCTCCCCTCCTTTCCCCTCCCCTTCCCTTCTTTCTCTCTTTCTTCCTTCCCCTTCCCCTTCCTTCCTTCCTTCCTTCCTTCCTTCCCCCTCCCCTTCTTTCTCTCTTTCCCCTTCCCTCCTTCCCCTTCCCTCCTTCCCTCCCTCCTTCCTTTCTTCCTTCCTCCCCTCCCCTCTCCTCCCCTTCTTTCTCTCCTTGCTCCTTCCCCTTCCTCCCTTCCCTTCCCCCCCTCCCCTTCTTTCTCTCCTTGCTCCTTCCCCTCCTTCCCTTCCTCCCTCCCTCCCTCCCTTCCCCCACCCCTCCCTTCCCCTCCCACGCCCTTCTTTCTCTCCTTCCTTCCTTCCTCCCTCCTCCCTCCCCTCTTTTCCCCAGAGAAGAATCTGCCCCTCAGTTTTCTAATCTCCTCTGATTCCACCTAATGCTTCCTTTCCACTTCTATCCATCTTGTTTTTATGCAGTTACAGAAACGACTAAGAAGTGTTCGTAAGCCTATAGCAGCACCCTGACCCTAAGTTTGATGAAGTTTGAAATCAGATTTTTTAAAGCTTGGACATCAGATCCAATCAACCTCGGAGCCTTTTCGTTCCCCTTGCCCTCCATCCCTTGGGTCAAAGCGGAAAAACGGCATCAATCAAAAGGTTAAGTGTCTTTTAACTCAGCCGCTGAAGATCCTTTCATGGTCTTGATATACCTTCAGGAAGTGACTTGGACTCCAGTAATTAGAACAGGGATATCCTGCCCTTAATGTTGCTTGTCCTAGGTTTTGCTTTCAATTACACAGTCGCTGCTTGATCTTTCTTCCGAAACGCTTTTGGTTCGGGGGCTCTGGGGGGTTGGAAATGATGCTCTAGCGCTGGGGTGTTCCTCACCCAAACTTGCCCTCTTAAAAAAGGGGCTGCAATCCTCATCAAAATAAATCTTCACTGGCAGAGAATAGGAGAGATGAGCACAAGAGCCACCAGATTTATGGGCAGAGAACCTGGACTGCACATTCCTCTGTAGGCATTTCCTCTCTGCTGTACCAGTAAGACTAGGATTCGTTCACACACACACCCCCAATGGAGGAAATGGGAAGCTAGGGAGGCTGCAGAGAGAGGAAAGAGGTGGTGCCAAGGCATGTCTGAAGTGTTCTTTGGTGCAGGTAGGGAAAGCTTCTTTGAAAAACTCGAAAGAAAGTTTGGAAGAGAAGTCCCTTCAGCCTTGTCAGACTGCCCTTTTCTCTTCACCTTCTCCCTCCCCAAAATCTACCACTGTTAATCCAGCACCTCTAGATTAATATTGGAATGTGACTTAATAAAGAGAACCCAACCATTTTTTCTCTCCCTCCCCATTTCCTTTTCCTTTCTAGTTGCAGCTTAGATGATTTTTTGGAAAGTCACTACTTTATGTGCTTCAGCAATGGAAGAAAATGGAGGGACATGATCTAGATCAGCTTTTCTCAAGCTTTTGACCCTGAAGGAACCCTTGAAATATTTTTCAGGCCTCGGTTGGGGAACCCCTGCACAGTCAGGCTCAAATAGAGGCCAGAAGTTACAAAATTATTCTATTCGTTTCATGGGTAGGCCTGGATAGATGCATTAACAGGGTTCTTCAACTAAAAGTAAAGAATGAAACTTACCTCTTTAATGTGTCGTTGCCTGAATTTGAAATAATTTTTTAAATTAATCGTGATCTTCCAGGGCACCCCTAGTGACCTGTCACGGAACCCGAGGGTGCCACGGAACCCTGGTTGAGAAACCCTGATCCAGATTAAGTGGGGAAAAAGGAGCTTTCTATAGATTTCTCCTCTTCCCCAACTCCTACCCCAGTTGTGTATCTCTGCTTGCCCTCCATTTTCAATCGCTCTCTAGGACTGAATTTCTGGGCCATCTGATTTCCCTCATCTGCCAGGCTTCCTGGGTGTGGATCTTAAAAATATGGGTAACACGGACGGGCCAACCATGCCAAGCCTTGAGTTCTCTACGCCCGCTGGGAAAGTGCTCTTCAATAATGCATGAGTCGTCTTTGACCACTGCCGGCATCCATCCGGCCAAATGATCCGCTTTCAACTACATCAGTCACCAGCTTAGCACAATTAAAGTCATAAGAGTGCCCTGTCAGGGGGCCAATGTTATGTTTCCTAACTTGGAAAGAATGTCCCTCTGTTGCATTGGTATTTACAGAGGGCATTATCCTATCGTCGTGTTCTAGCACATTGGCATGATCTCTTCATTACACATGCTTGGGGGCGTGCGAATGGGAGTGGCTCCTTTATGGCCTCCGCAAGCCATATTGGCTGTTTTCTTCCAACCTACGACAACTGTTCCTTCAATCACAGAGACACTCCGGTTATGCCGCACTCAGCGTTCCACTGAGGTGGAGAGGGAGACAAACAGCAAATCCATCAGGACGGTTAATTTGGGCAAAACAACGTTAGAACTTTCCTGGGGGAATCCTGGCCTGTGCCCAGAAGCTCCCTTTGCAATTAATGAGGGATCCCAGAGAAATGCTTCCTTTTTAACTTGCAAAGCTGCTGCTTCTTTCTGAAGAAACACCTACAGGTAGTCCTTGACTTACAACCATTTATTTAGCAACCATTCAAAGTTACGACAGTGCTGGGAAAAGTGACTTGCAACTGGTTCTCACGCTTACAACTGTCACAGCGTCCCTGCGGCGCTTGGCAACCGGCACGTATTTATGACGGTTGCAGTGTCCTTGGGTCATGTGATTGCCATTTGAGACCTTTCTAGCCAGCTTCTGACAAGCAAAGTCAATGGGGGAAGCCGGATTCACTTAACAACTGCAGTGTTTTCTATTGTTGTTGTTATTACTATTTCTCTGGTTGGATCCGTTCAAGCATTTCCAGTGGCTTGGCATATATATATATCAAGCTCTCACAAGAAAGTGGGGAAAAAAAGGTGCGGGGAGAAGGAATATATGTGCAAAATATCTTGTTTTCACATCTCCAGGAAACATCCTGGTTAAAACATTGTATAAGTCTGCCTGAGAATGGAAAGGTAGACTTGAGGATCAAAGGTATTCTTCTAAGCCTGCTGAGCATACTTACACAACGTCGGTAAGTAATGTTGATTTTGTTTTCAGGTGATAGGAAGAGGGCAGCAAAGCTCAGGATCAGTGATTTATTACTCTCTCGCTGGTCAGAAATAACACAAATGGATGTGGGTTACGAGGTAGGCGAGACGTCATAACGTGGAATGAAAAATGGCTTATGTTACAGGAGCCTAGTGTGGTCCGTGTGTGTCAAGCTCAGCCGCAGTGATGTAGTGATGCAAATACCCCAAAATACAAAGAATAGACTCTTGGGCTCAGTTCCCATTTGCACCTGGCCATGCTATACGCACATTACAACATTTTCCCATGTCACCATGAGGTTGTCTTGCCAGCCCTTCACGGCAGACCAGACTTGAACACAAAGTCCTGAGTACTAGAACTGCTTTGATTATAGGTTACAGTAACAGAATCCAGTAACAGGTCCGCATAGTTAAAGCAACGGTGTTCCCCGTAGTAACATATGGCTGCGAGAGCTGGACCATAAGGAAGGCTGAGAGAAGGAAGATCGATGCTTTTGAACTGTGGTGTTGGAGGAAAATTCTGAGAGTGCCTTGGACTGCAAGAAGATCAAACCAGTCCATCCTCCAGGAAATAAAGCCAGACTGCTCACTTGAGGGAATGATATTCAAGGCAAAACTGAAATACTTTGGCCACACAATGAGAAGACAGGACACCCTGGAGAAGATGCTGATGCTGGGGAGAGCGGAGGGCAAAAGGAAGAGGGGCCGACCAAGGGCAAGGTGGATGGATGATATTCTAGAGGTGACGGACTCGTCCCTGGGGGAGCTGGGGGTGGTGACGACCGACAGGAAGCTCTGGCGTGGGCTGGTCCGTGAAGTCATGAAGAGTCGGAAGCGACTAAACAAATAAACAACAAACAGAATCCTGCAACTCTGAATGTGCCTCCCCCTTCCCTGCCTTTATCTTTGTGAGAACCAGGGAGGGTCAAGTCTGAGATGCTTTCTCAAACTACATCCCTGCTTTGGGCTCAGATTTCTCTTATCTGACCATTGCCTTGGCTGTGGCTCTTCCTCCTGTTCCTCAAGGTTATTCTCACAGCCCATTACAGGCCTTCATCTGATCCCCATCCCAGGCATGTGTTCTTGTACTGCAGTTAAAGCAGTCTTCTCCACTTCTTCTGACACTGTCCAAAGGTAAAGTCTCAAGGTGCATAAAACCAGTCTGCCTTTGTCCGCCATCACTTTGGAGGGAAGGCAGGGAGCTGGTTGTGACTGGGAACTGAGGACAAAGAACCAGGAGAAGCAGCAGCCAGGGGACAACCGATTTCATGTTGCTCTAGTTTTCTGCTGACCCTTGAGAACATTCAAGGTGGAGAGCATGAAGACTCAAGTCATGGGAAAAGGCCCTGATTTCTACAGGAAACAGCCTAGTCTGGAACCCTTTTATAGGGATCAGGAGAAGCAGCTGACTTCCTTTGACCTATGGTTGTTAAGGGGTCTGCTGATTGGTCGATTTTGGTCTGTAGCTGATAGGTGGTGGTGTGAATCAACTTGGCTTCATCTGACTTGGGGTTCAACATTGGCAGGATAATATGAATTACCCTGAATTGTTTTTATGATGTTTTTATCTTGTTTTTATTTCCTGTTACCTGCCCTTGTGGTGCACCCTGGGCAACGTGACTTGTCACGGCTGAATAGTCTACACATCTGCTGCTGGACCTCACAAGGATTTCCCAGCAAGAAAAAGCAGCATGAACACCAAACGGCTATGCCACACGATTAAAAAAAAACCCTGCCCAGAGTCATACAGTGTGTCTGAGATGGGTGGTGATATAAATTGAATGAATGAATGAATGAATGAATGAATGATAAACTTAGCATCTTTGCTTTCTCAAACACTTTCATTTTCCTTTGCTATTTCCCTTTGATTTTTCCTACCACCTATAATTCCAGAACGATTGTACTGATCCATGGGAATTTATCCATCCATTAGCCATGTAGCCTATTATACCTGTCCTGGGTTGGCTAGGAGGATTTCCAGTTGCATCATATGAGTATGTAACGGCATGTTTAACCATGTCAAGGAAAGGCTTAGCAACAGAAGCATCTGGAACAGCCCACAATGGCACGACATGTCCCATGGCACCATTGTACGAATGTTGCAAATTATGTACTTGGCATCAGTCGAATGACACCATTCACTTAATTTGACCAATGGTGTCATGATGAATGTGACATCACACACTCACCGTACCTAGCAGATGCATTTTCACAAGCTAACTTTGGTTGGCCTTCAACCTTAGCGGGATATTTTTTCCTGGTTTACTGTGTTGTGCGAACCCAGCTCATTTAGTTCATTTTTCAGAGGGCAAATGCAGAAAATAGGTGAAGACAGTAGCCAAGGGAAGTGTAAATGCTCTCCTTGTCTTTCAATAGCTCTTGAAATGAGATAGCCATCAATAGCTGAAGAACTTCAAAGGAAGAAGAAGCAGAGCGATGGGAGGGGAAAACATGGGGACCATGTTGTATTCTGGGATTCGGCTGTGTGTTTCAAGCTGCTGCTTTTTGTCCTGAGCGTTCAGTGTGTATTTGTAAGCAAAGTAAACACAAGTCCATCTTGCAACCAAATGTGCACAATGTCTGTTTAGCAGTTTTTCACAGACATTCTGTGGCTACCAAGCGTTCTCCCTCTTCTTTGCGTGAAGTTCTGTTTCATTTTGCTTTGCTATTTTTGAGGCGTATCCTTTCTTTTTTTAAAAAAAAAATTGTACATCTGCTGTGGTAACACCTCCCTCCCCCTCTTATTTCTCAGTGGTCTGTTTTGACTGTCCTCTAAAGAAAACCAAGAACCGCTCATGGTGTTTTGTACCTTCTCCTTCGCCCCCTCACAACTCCGTAGCTGCGCAAAATGCGAGGCGGATAAAGGGCTACGTGAATGTGGCAATGTGCCTCAGTCCTTCCTCCTTTGCATCTTCTGCAGGCCATAAAGGGTCCAGAGAAACACGCACCTCATCCGTCTTCACCCTCTGTGGTTCACATCCATCTTCTGGATTTTATAGGATGAGTTGGCTGTGCTGAATGGATTTGGCTGATGGCTTGGGATGATGAAAAGGTCGGAAACAGGTGAAACAGAGAGAGGGAGAGATGGACTTTGAAAGCCACAGGGGAGGCAGGAAAACATGAGATCAGATTGCCTCTCTGTGCTACACTATGAACATAAAATGGAGAGATTAGATGCTGCAAGTCTGTTGTGCTGATCGTGTAACTTCTGGCTGAGGAAGAAGTGATGCTTCTTAATACATGACCGTTCTCTATTTTAAGGGCTGGCAATCTTTGTGGGGACAGAGAGAATAGAGTATTTGGGTTTATTAAAGCGGGTTAAACTTACATCTAGTTTGCTGCTTATTTGGGGGACAGGGGAGAGCAGAGAAAGGAGGGACTGAAGTTTTCCACAATGCTCTATGCAAATTTGGGGCCTTGTGGGAATTAAAATGGCTGTTGGGTAGGGTTAGCAGCCATTCGGCAAAAGGAGGACATGTCCTCCTTTCTGTCCCCCAGTCCTCCATCCGGCAAGCAGAGCTTAAAAATCAAATATTGTCTGGCTTTTTGAGTGTCTTGTTTTAATTTTTGGACTATTTTCACAACAGTAGTCATCCAAACGTTCGTGTATCGTGACCTTGCAGACTGTCTCCTTCTTTCTTTCCCTCATCGGTTGACAGACTCAACAGCTTAGATTTATGGTATTTAATTGATTTCCCAATTCCAGCCATCAGCTTTCAATACAGCCCTTTCAAATCTATGATCACTGGAGTCTGGAGATGCCATGACTCCTGATAAGTTTCTCAGATGAAATTTGGAAAGTGTGTTGTTGTTGATTCTATATTATTGCTAGTGCACATTCTTGAAAATAAAGATTTGTTGGAAAAATATTGCGCCTGAAAAAAAAAAAGTAATTTCATATACACAGCGGCCTTTTTTTTTTTTTTGCAGTTTTTCACTGTAATTTTTGTCATGAAAAGTTAAAAAGTTTGGGTGTCCTCCTTTCCCCCATTTGTCCTCCTTTCCAATTGTCCATGTCCTCCTTTGCCTGTTCTAGTATCTGCTCACCCTACTGTTGGCTAGCCAATGTTCAGAGATCTGGTCCAGGAAGCAAATCTAAGGTGGTGCAGCGTGGAATGACATTGTCTTGCAGTCCTGGAGGTGGGTAGCTAAGGAGGCCAAAAATTGGTGCCGGTCCCCATTCCAGGTGGTGACGTGAATGGAAAACTCTATTCAGTTGTTCATACAGAACTGTGCCAGCATGGGGCCAGATACTAACTTAAGTTGAGGGTTGTGCTGACCTTCAGAAGAAGCTGTGGAAGAGTTTGCTGTGCAATGCTTCCCTTGTATGGAGCTTCCATTTGGGCCCAAGTTCAACCTTGGATATATTATTTTGTTTGGACAGAAGGATGTCTCTGGGCATGAGCAAAGTGCTACTTCTTCCTTTTTTAGCACCCGTGTGGTTGGCAGTAGGACTGCCCGTGGTTTAGGCCTCTGGCTTCAAAGACTCGCAAACATTCTTGACTGAGCCAGAGATTCCCACACAGAACCAGGCTGCATCCTGGGCCACGCATGACACAGGCTGGATAATTATGGGATGTGGTTTGCCTCAGTGGAATTTCGCTCTGGCGTTTCCCATCTTCAAAGAGAGTCTCAGTGTCTTCAGACCAAGCAAATGTCTACCTGGGCTTGGGAACAGCTGCTTTCTGTGGTTCACCTCTTCCCTTCCCTGGCTATAATTTATTTATTTATTTATATTTATTTATTTATCCATCCATCCATCCAATTTGTCCCCGCCCATCTCCTCCCATCGGGGGACTCTGGGTGGTTTACAACAAGCAATTAAAACAACAATCATAAAATATACAGCATAAAATTACAATAATAAATAATATAAATAAGAGTAAAGGTAAGAAGTCCAAGTGGCGAAAGAATCTAAAACAGTCCAAGTGTGGGAGGAGTGGTCTATAGGAGCCATCCCCATGTAGATCTATTCCCCTCTCCGCCCCAAGTGAGGCGGCAGAACCAGGTCTATATTGCGCTAACATGGCCTTCCCACAGTTGCCTCTTGTTGGACCACATCCCGATCATTCCCAGGTGGGTTGGCATGATGGGAAATGTAATCTCAGACCACCAAAAGTCACCTAATTGGCAATGACTACTTCAGTGGCTTGACTGTGCCTTAAGCCATTATTACTATGGATTAAGGCACAGACATTATGACTATTATTATTAATTCTAAAGGGATGAAATAGTTATCTTCCGGTTATTGTATTCATAAACCACATTGTAAACAACAACAACAATACATACCAGTCAGTTAAAAACTAAATGGGTCAGTTAAAGAACACATCAAGGTCTGTCCTTTCTCTTGGATTTCTTTTTGAAGGTTTTCACATCCTTAGCATTGTCTCCTTTGAAAGGATACCCCAAACCCTGGATTAATTTCCTTGTCCTTTTCTTGAAGCAATCCTGGGGTGTGAGAAGCAGGGGGCCAGAGGATGGATAAGAGACCTTCCCTTCCCTTCCCCTCCCTCTATCCTTCCTTCCCCCTTCCCTTCCCTTCCTTCTCCTTCTTCTCTCCTTCATTCCCCCTACCCTGCCCTTCCTTCCCCTTCCACTCTCCTTCCTTCCCCTTTCCCTTCCCTTCTCTTCCCTTCCTTCTCCTTCTTCTCTCCTTCATTCCCCCTGCCCTGCCCTGCCCTTCCCTTCCCTTCCTCCCTCTTTTTGAAAACAGCAGCAAACCATATAACTTGAAGGTCTCTCTTGAATGTGTTTGTATGGATTGAGTAGTTGATTCCTGAGAGTTTACTGTGGATTATCCTGTTGGCAAAGTCCACTGACTCTGTGTTAAGTAATGGTTTGTGTAAAGCAAAAGACGCCAAGCTCCAGAGCTTGACGCATTTTGTCCAGTAAAATACGACATCCTGTCAATAACAATATAAATCCCAACCTGCTTTCCTCCCCTGTACCAAATTCCACCCTCTAGCATGTTTTATTAATTATTATTACTATGTATTACTTATTTATAGACAACTGCAGAGAGAAGCTGATACTTTGCAGGCATGTAAAACCCAGCTATGAGAAAGTGAATATTTGATTTAGGGGTGGAAAAAAATGTTGGGAGGTGGGGATAGGAAAGGGAAGGTCCTAACTCATGAGTGACTTATGAGTGTCCATGAACTAAAATCCAACTTCAACTCATTTAATTTAAAAAAAAAAAACTGGAATGCACCATTCTACTCCTTCTTCAGTTACTGAGATCATGTTCTGTCCTGTGTTTATTTAGAATAATTAAAACTCAACCTGATGCCTTAACCACTACACCAAACTGGCTCTCCACCAGATTCAATAGTAATAGTCATTACTGTATAACAATAAAGCTAAAGCTTAAATATTTTGGACATACAATGTGGAAGCAGGTGTCTTTGGAGAAGACCCGGAATTGGGAAAGAGGAAGGCTCTAAAAGTCGAGATGGGGGCAGTGACCACATACATGTATCAAAACACCCGTGAAAAAATGGTTGGGGCTTTGATCATACAGCCATAGTTAACACGTCCTGGGTCTCTTGCCATGATGCTTGGAAGAATCGAAAGCAATTGAAAAAGAGGCCAACAGAAGACAAAGGGATCACCAATGATCCAAACAGGAGCTTACAGGAACTCAAAGGAGGCATTACTGACCCATGATCACGCTGGAATGATGTCCATTGGGTCATAAAGACTCAGAAACAGCTGAACAACAACAAAGGTGGCCCTGCCCCTATTTTACATGGGATCATTTTCTCTTTGAAGGACAGCCTAGTTCCTCCACAACCATATGATTCCCCATCCAATTAGGCCACATCCGTGACCACCTTCTCCATGCTGTCATGGCGCCCACTATGGTGTGGCTGTCATGTCTCCTCTATCTTCCCCTGCCCTTCTGAGCATGTCTGCAGCCCACCTGCCCCAGTGGACTGACAACTCTGATAAAGCTCAGCCCCACTTTGAGCATAAACAAATCGTAAAATAGGAAAACAAGAATGTTTTGGAGTTGTTCCTCTACAAGAGCTGAGCATGATGCTCCTGGTTGTTCTTGTCTTGGCGAGAGGTGCTGCATTGCCTTCTAGATCTGCATCTAGATTTGCACATTCCTTCCCCTGGTTTTGTTATGTTCCTTCTCTTCTTCTTGGCCAAGAAGATGGTCTGATGCACTGAAATCAAGGTTGATTCCTGGGAAATGAATGCAGGCAGTTTTCTTGGAAGTGTTACAGAAGCAGCTTGCCACAGGATGTTTTTTCAACTTCTGGGTCGAGCCAAAAGGTCTGGAATCCCCAGGAGATCCCCATTCAGGAACTAACAAGGGCTGAGATCAGCCAAGGTCTGCTTGCTGTGGCTCGGTTGTTTTAGGCATGGGATCATTCCCCTAAATTAACTCCTTTACTGAAGGGAAAAATAATAACTGATATACAGAGAGGGCAAATGGATAGATAACATCCCTGTTATTTGGCAAATCTGGAATTTGGAATAAGTCACTTCCTTAGTGGTAAGGATTTGGGGGCATGAAGAAGGAGTGGGAAAAGGGGCCTGGGAATCTCTTCTGGCTCAGAGCCTCAGAATTACTTTGGTTTCTCCATGAATGGGGAGCAGCTGTCCAGAGCCTGATCTCTCCAGATCAGTTAGGACTTCAGCTCCCAGGATTCCCCCAGCTGCATGCTCTGGAGTGCATCGGCTGCAGGAGGTGTTGGAATTATCAGGGGTCAACTCAGCATTGTCTCATAAGCATAAAGGGGGGTTTCTCTAGTAAACGCATCTCTATTGTGCTTGTGGGATGTCACATGGGTCACCTGATTTCCACTTCCTCCTTCTTCTCAGGTTTGGGGATTAACAGTCTCCATTACCTTTTGGCACACCTGCAAGCAGGAGGTGCTGCAGAATGCAGCTCTCATCCTTTCATCTCGCTTGCACGCAGACATTTCTATTTCCATAGAAAATGTCTACAAAGAACCAGTGAGGAATAAGCACTTTCTACTACGAAGCTACTTGTATCCAGATCTACTGAATAAATGTAAGCTACCTTTTTGTTCCCTCTTCATCTAACTGCTGTGTGAAGACTGAATTCTCTTCTGAACGGAATTACGTTTAATGTGCAGGTTTCTTTTCTGGTTCATGCTTCTACTTTGCAAGATTGTTGTAGCTGCTTGGAGTTCTTTTATTAACCTTTAAAAACTCCATCAGAAGGATGCTCTAGGTTCCTGCAGCCTAGGTTGCAGGCAAGGGCAAAGCTAATTTCTGGAACGCTACCCATCCTGCACAGGTACAACAACCTTGGATCGCTTGGCTCCCCAAAAACCAGTCCAGCAGGATTCCTATGGACTCACTCATTTCCCACCGGAACCCTGAAACTTGCATTTTTCTCCAGCTTGTCAAGGATTTAATGACAGGTTGTGTTAGGGCTCAGAAGGACACGATGGGGTTGATTCACCACCAGAAAATGATAATGTGATTTTTGGACAATCCCTCCTGGTTTTACACCTCCAGCTGCCGTCCCCACCCCATGTTTTCAAGATGAGAAGTAGTACTCAAACCCCCTAGCTGGATGCTCTCACTACCTTGGATGACCAAACCATTTCTTATTCAGTCATTGGGGTAACCTGGTACTTTCCAGATACTCAGCCAACATCACTTGTGGCAAGGGACTGTGGGAGATGTAGTCCAAACGTTCTGCCAACTTCCTTCATGCATTTTGGAATCCAGTTATTTCATAGTATAAAATCAGAGATTCCTAAATCTGGAAGGGGTTCTTGAGGCCACCAAGCCCAGCCTCCTTATTTGGAACCCCAAATAAGAGGTGGTTACCAAGCCTTCTGCTTAAACATCTCTCGAGGTCTTTAATACCACTGTCCAACCACTCACATTGCCAGGAAGTTTCTTCTCCACAGGAACCTGCTTTCCTGCAACTTTCCCAGGAATCCCTTAGCCAGCATGGCCATTGCTGAGAATTCTGGGAGTTGAAGTCCACAGGTCTAGCAGTTGGGAAAGGCTGAGCTAGATGGAAGTATGGATTTGTCACTTTCCTGTCACCTGTCACCCCAAATGACACCTGGGGTGAGGAATTCTGGGAGTTGCAGTCTCAGCATGGCTAGAAGGTGTCAACTTGGAAGAGCCGGACAAGAGTTCGGTCCAACTGCGCAAACCCATCTTAGTAAACCAGGGGTCAAAGCAGAGAGCAGGAAAAACGCTGCTTGGTTTGATGTGTGCCTAGGGAGACGCTGTCCTACACTTCGAACCTGACTTTGTGGTACACCTTTATTTTAATTAACTGCTTATTGATTTTTTTTTTCATTACAGGAAGAAGAACCTGCTGTCCTTGGTCGCTCCTGGCTTCGTAAGCAAATAAATACCTAATAATTGGGAAGAGATGGAAGAGTGACAGCTGAATCAGGGTAACAGGAGGAGAAAATTGAATGAAAGAAGCTGAGATTATTGGGATTGGGGAATTTAGGTTGAGAGCGTTTTAGTCCCCTGTTAAATTCATGATAGTTCAGAATCTACATGTGGAATCTTCATATTTTTAAAACAAACATTTTAATGGTGATGACCAATCCTACCTGTCCACCAATTATTAATTATTATTATTAATAATAACAATAATTAAAATTAATATTATTAATCATGACTCTCAACTATTTATCCACCTAGTCATCTGTCTATAATTGTTGTCCAGTTTCAGCAGTGTGATTGGTGTGTGTGTGCATGTGAAACGGCTCCAGCGGCCACACAGCCACACACACAAACACACAGCTGGAGATACTTTCAGGACTGCCTACACTTGAGCTAAAGCCTGACTTTTTCAAGTTAGTGATCTGAGCCATAAGGACTAGAAACCGGCGAAGCTTTAAATCCAAGCTTGTAAAGGGATTTGTGAGTCGGAAGAGATTTATTTACAAATTTTATTTATATTTCAAATCCAGTCACCGCCCGTCTCACTCAAAGAGCGACTCTGGGCGGTTTACAATAAACAAGAATGAATAATCACTAAAATACAATAAAACAATATTCTTAAACAAAAATATAATCCAAGATGCTCCCAGACTCCTTGTGACATTTTTCTATCATAGCCGAACACAGCACGCCTCCTACATGGTACTCACCTAGAAATGCAATGACATTATCTGTTTTTCTTTCGTGTAAAAGTATGACGAAAACCAGATCTGTCTGCAAAGAATTCGAGAAAACTGTATGCCTTTGCTGCTATCCAGTAGTTTTCCTGATTTTTACAGCCTGGGTCTGGCTGGCCTATCTTACAATATTAGCTATTGGCTCTGACCATTAAACAGCAACAATAACATTGTCCCATAATGAAGATAATTATCTCCACCCAAGCACAGAACAAAGGGCAGTCAATCAACAGGCATGCATTCAACTCCATTTGGGTTCATCCTTCGTGTTACCCTGTTTTGTTCAGCCCTTGCACTTCAGTGTGAACAGGATTGTATTTGCCAAGAAGCAGCCGTTCCATTTTGTGAATGAATCACTCCCTGTGTGGTTTGCTTAAAGAGACTTGCCAGCGTTGCATCGTCCTTAGATGAAAGAGCCTAAGAGCCTAGTTTTCAAATCTTGTTGTCCAAGTGACCTACATACTAAATCATTGTGGAATTACAGTACTTCCCTGGATCAATAAACACCAAGCCACATCCTCTATTGCTGAGAGAAAAATAATAATAATCATAGCTTAATATAGCCTTCCAGGACTTCTGACCTGTTTTCCAGAAGTTGGTAACTTCAAAGAGTGGTCTGTCCCCATAGTATAGATCTTAATACCCATTCTTCCATTAAAAAAAAAGAAAACATCTCCACATCTCCTATTTTTCGGGGGGAAGGGGTGTCACTGAGTTCTGCCCCCATCTTGAGCTACTGGAGATGTGATCCAAATGCAGTCTCAGCTGTCCTTCTGTTTCCAAGAAGGAAGGACTTCTCTCATGAAAAATCAATGTAATTCTGATTTAACATCTTTACTTCTCTGTGCTAGTCCATTGGAATCCATGCATATGGGTACAGATGGAAAACCGGGTTTACGATCATGTCTGAATGCAGCTCCTGACTTGGCGTCTCTTGCAAGGGGGCAGGACGTGAGAAGAGGAGACTCTGCATTTGAAGCCGCACTTGCCATTTCAGCAGCATCTGGGTTTCTGCTTGGCGCATTCCTGGTTCAGCAGCTGGTCCCGAGGATGAAACTCGTGTGGTTTCTAAACAACCACAGCAGCAATGTTTTGAAAACGGAAGCAACTCAACGCCTTTCGGAGTCTTTTTTAAGAGCAAGGCCTATTTCAACAGGCCCTGCCTTTAGATAAAGTCCCGTAACTTGCTAATCATGTGCCACTGATGTGTTGAGGGAATATTGGGTTCTAGGCCTGTAGTTTTCCAGATAAAAGCCCAGCAGAAGTACTTACATAAGATGAATCCCTGTTGATCACTGAGGCCGCAGCTATGATTTTGATCTTGCAATTGCCAGCAATTCCACTGGCAGATTGGTCAATGAGGACAGGTGGTTCCAAGGCAGAAATGACAAAGTATCCCTGACTTGTGCTGAAGAGGTAGTCTGTGTTTGTATGGAAAGACTTCTTGCCTCGTTCCATCGCTCAGCTCCTGGGAACCCATCAGAGCATACTGGGGTGATTAGATAAAGGAGCTGGAAAGCAGGACTGGCAGCACACCAACATTAGGCGTTCTGAAGATGTTGGCGGGTTGCCACCATGTGGAGCACAGAAATGTAGGGAAACACCAGCAGCTCAGGCTGTTCTCTTTTCATGAAACAGGAGACGAAACGTGTGTTTAGGCACAAAGGGAGTAGGTGGAGGCATTGAGCTATTGGCCAGAAAGAACAAACATTGACCAGCTGGTGGTTCTACAGGAACTTCCTAAATTTGTAAACATGTAAGTAGGTTTGTGCACATGGCATCCCCTGGTCCTCAAAAGATTCATAAAGAGTCAAAACAATCCTATTCAATCTCAGATGCATTTAAAACTGGACTCAGTTAGTAGACTAAAAAGCTGGTCATCTGGAAGGGCCCACTGGTATCTGGGAGGAAAAGGAGGCAAGGTAGCTGTACACACCTGGCATATCTTTGCCAGCTAGGGTCCAGGGAGAATGACATTCAACATCAGCAAGTCCAGTCTTGTTCACCTGATGATCAGAACTGAACTGGGAAATGGGCCACCCAAACTGGTCCATGCTTAATGGATTTCATGGCCCAAGTTATCCTTGATCATTGCAAATCCACATGGATGTATGGACACCCTAGAAATGGGTGGCTAAGTGAATGCAGAGGGCTTGTGGCTGGTCACAATTCCTTATGTGTATAAGCCACAGCAAAGAGAAACATTATATCATCTGGCCCACATCACAAGGAAGGCAAACTATAGACTTAGATAGAACTTTGGTCCTCTTTCTTCTCTTCAAGAGAAAGGATGGCCATTTATTCTCCTGGGACTAATGGAAACATCTTTGAGGAGCCCCTTCCATCCTGGACAAGGGGATGGCCCATATTGCAGTACCAACTCCATTCAAAAAGTCCTTGTGATCTGCATATTCTCCTTCTGCTTGGGAACGAAAACAAGGGACATGAATTTGTATTCAGCTAATTAACAGGACATATTTGTAAATCAGTTAAGGATTTCCTGGGCTGGGCGTTCCCTTCTCACCACAAAAGGGCCAGAACTGTGATTGGAAAAGAGGAAGATTGAAAGCCCACCCTGTGGGTTCCATCAACACCTTCTCTGACCATCACACTTTCCTTTTGGGACTAAGAACAACAACAGAGAAGGGGCAACTTATTTTGGGCTTTAGGTAAGGGGGGGAAAGTGTTAAGCCAGCTTTCTAATAGGCTGTGCTTTCTAATAGGCTGTACCTCTAGACCCCAGGAGACCCATTTCTTGCTGATCCAGACATACAAGAGCTTTTTCTAATCTGGTGCCTTTGGCCATGCATTTTGGGGGTGTTGGGAGTGGTGCTTCCAGCAATTCTAGTGGGCACCCAGTTGAAGAAGGGTGGTTTTGCTTTGGGATAGCTTTAGATTTTTTCTGCCAACGGTCTTGCTTCACTGAGATTTGCCTTCTCCCTACGTGCCCAAACTGCATTTCTTGGCAAGGTGCCCTAGCAGAACGGACACCTGTTGAGACTGCTCATGCCTGTCTCTTCTCACTGCCAACAGCGGGCACAGTCTTTTCCCTGTGTTGGGGTGTCAAAAGTGAGACACGTTAGTTCCTGAGAGATCCCAATGGACCTGCCATGCACGGTTGGTTTTCAGCAGCCTGACACTCTGCTAGCCGAGTTGCTCATGCTTTCTGGACATTGCCAGCAGGAGCTTGAAACCCTGCCCTCCCTCCCTGCTCTCAGGGCCTCTGCCTTCCAAGAACAAGGCTGCAGCAAGAATAGAAATTTTGGGCCACCTGCTCCTCGTTTGCAGCCAAGAGTAGATAACCGCTAATAAAAAGGCCATCAGATTTAAGAAGTGCTTCATTGGTACAACTTCAGCCTTCCACTGAAGAATTCAATTGATTTGAAGTCAGTGTTGATCTTAGCAACCAGATAGAAGTATTTTCTCCAGGAGGATTTGCCCCAGCTTGCTCCTTCAGGAGCACCCACTGATGGATTCCATGTATGACATTAAAAGTTTCTAAGCCTTTGAGATATAACGACTTGCTAGGGTGAACTAGAATTTGACACATGCTTGTTGTCTTGACCTGAAGCTCTTCCAAGGCAATTCCTTTGATCTCTTTGACCCTGTCCATCCACCTGGGACGTTGTCCTCTTCTTCTGCTACTTCCCTCAACCTTGCCAAGCACAATCAACTTGTGGACTTTCCGAGTCATCATCCCTTCAAATCATTTGCCCAAAGTATGGCTGTTTCTGTTGGCTGAAGATTACCTCAAGGGACAGTGAGACTTCTTTGGGTCCAAGACTGATGGACTGGGTGTTCTCGGAGATCCAGTATCCAAAGGCCTAGCTCTTGTTCTTCTTTGGTGTCTAGCTTTCATGGTCATACAATACCAATGAAGGAAGAGAACTTCCAGATCCATAAGCCACAGCTACTGCTGACCTGGAAGAACTAAGCATTTACAGTTCATCTCCTCCTCCTTGCAGCCACACCTGGGACCCCAATTGGCCTCAAATGCCAGCCTAGCATGTCTCTTGATTTTGCATGCTGTTGTGTTCACTCCTCCTCTGGGAGAATCCACCAGAGTCTTGCAGTTGGTTAATTTGTCTTTTAAAAGCTCGCAGCATGCCAGTTGCTCTGCAGAACGATCATAGTGAGACTGGTGGGGGGGCACTCACAACCATGAACCCGAGTTGCTGTGATCCTGGAACTCCCTTAGCATTTCTCTGCCATAACTTCCTGTAGAAGGTCAGGTTAGTAATTTTAAGCTCTGCCACCTGCCAGAAACTGAAATGAGTAATCGAGAGGCCTTGCAAATTAACTTGATCTCCAACAATTTCCAATGAAACCATTTGTGGCTCGCCTGTGCTATGCTGTTCACTTGGCCTTCTCTTTTCCTTGTTCCCCTCCTGCTTCTTCCCTTCTGCTGGTGCAGTGATTCTCAAACTTGGCAACATTAAGATGCGTGGACTTCAGCTCCCAGAATTCCCCAGCAAGCCATGCTTCTAGGACACCCAGTCCCTCAACCTGGGGAACTTTGAGATGTGTGGAGTTCAGCTCCCAGAATTCCCCAGCAAGCCATGCTTCAAGGACACCCAGTCCCTCAACCTGGGGAACTTTGAGATGTGTGGAGTTCAGCTCCCAGAATTCCCCAGCAAGCCATGCTTCAAGGACACCCAGTCCCTCAACCTGGGGAACTTTGAGATGTGTGGAGTTCAGCTCCCAGAATTCCCCAGCAAGCCATGCTTCAAGGACACCCAGTCCCTCAACCTGGGGAACTTTGAGATGTGTGGAGTTCAGCTCCCAGAATTCCCCAGCAAGCCATGCTTCAAGGACCCCCAGTCCCTCAACCTGGGGAACCTTGAGATGTGTGGAGTTCAGCTCCCAGAATTCCCCAGCAAGCCATGCTTCAAGGACACCCAGTTCCTCAACCTGGGGAACTTTGAGATGTGTGGAGTTCAGCTCCCAGAATTCCCCAGCAAGCCATGCTTCTAGGACACCCAGTCCCTCAACCTGGGGAACTTTGAGATGTGTGGAGTTCAGCTCCCAGAATTCCCCAGCAAGCCATGCTTCTAGGACACCCAGTCCCTCAACCTGGGGAACTTTGAGATGTGTGGAGTTCAGCTCCCAGAATTCCCCAGCAAGCCATGCTTCTAGGACACCCAGTCCCTCAACCTGGGGAACTTTGAGATGTGTGGAGTTCAGCTCCCAGAATTCCCCAGCAAGCCATGCTTCTAGGACACCCAGTCCCTCAACCTGGGGAACTTTGAGATGTGTGGAGTTCAGCTCCCAGAATTCCCCAGCAAGCCATGCTTCAAGGACCCCCAGTCCCTCAACCTGGGGAACCTTGAGATGTGTGGAGTTCAGCTCCCAGAATTCCCCAGCAAGCCATGCTTCAAGGACACCCAGTCCCTCAACCTGGGGAACCTTGAGATGTGTGGAGTTCAGCTCCCAGAATTCCCCAGCAAGCCATGCTTCAAGGACACCCAGTCCCTCAACCTGGGGAACCTTGAGATGTGTGGAGTTCAGCTCCCAGAATTCCCCAGCAAGCCATGCTTCAAGGACACCCAGTCCCTCAACCTGGGGAACCTTGAGATGTGTGGAGTTCAGCTCCCAGAATTCCCCAGCAAGCCATGCTTCAAGGACACCCAGTCCCTCAACCTGGGGAACTTTGAGATGTGTGGAGTTCAGCTCCCAGAATTCCCCAGCAAGCCATGCTTCAAGGACACCCAGTCCCTCAACCTGGGGAACCTTGAGATGTGTGGAGTTCAGCTCCCAGAATTCCCCAGCAAGCCATGCTTCAAGGACACCCAGTCCCTCAACCTGGGGAACCTTGAGATGTGTGGAGTTCAGCTCCCAGAATTCCCCAGCAAGCCATGCTTCAAGGACACCCAGTCCCTCAACCTGGGGAACCTTGAGATGTGTGGAGTTCAGCTCCCAGAATTCCCCAGCAAGCCATGCTTCTAGGACACCCAGTCCCTCAACCTGGGGAACTTTGAGATGTGTGGAGTTCAGCTCCCAGAATTCCCCAGCAAGCCATGCTTCAAGGACACCCAGTCCCTCAACCTGGGGAACTTTGAGATGTGTGGAGTTCAGCTCCCAGAATTCCCCAGCAAGCCATGCTTCAAGGACACCCAGTCCCTCAACCTGGGGAACTTTAAGATGTGTGGAGTTCAACTCCCAGAATTCTCCAGCTATGCTGGCTGTAGTGCTATCGGAGATAACGTGACTTGGTGGAACACAGCAGCCCTGTCATTTTGTGAACATTTAAACTGCAAGCCAAATGAACTTTTAAGCAACCTGTCTATAAACTATCCATCTTTGTCTTCCCTGGTGCTAAATATATCCATAATGAAATGAAATGAAATAAGGCCCCTATTGGAATCATGCCACTTAATGAACTTGAAGGAAATAACAAATAGGGAAATGAGGTAAGATTTTTGGAAGGAGGGAGGCTGGAAAAGGGGGTCAAACTTCCCCCAGCACCCCCGAGTGGTGTGAAATCCATTGTGCAACTTTCTTCCTGCAAGCTGTCACCACTGCGCACTGCAGGGATCCTAGAGCAAAATCACACGGCGCATGTTCATCCGTGGCACCGTTGCTGCTCCTGAAAGACAGGGTCTGTGATGGCCCTGGATCTAAGAGAAGAAAGCTAGACCCTTGGAAGGCTGCACTTGGTGGGCCAAGGGGTGCCTGGGTGTGTGTGTGTCTGTGCACACGTGGGTCAGCTAATATCATCCCAGATCTTCCTTGACACAAATTGCTGCATTGGCAGAAACGGGCCTTGGATCGAAAGTTCAAGCGCGTTCTGCGCACCGTTGGAGCAGTTGAAGTAACTGGAAAAACCAACTAACTTCACCTTGAGTCACTTGGGAACGCAACTGTTTGCTTAAACTTTCAAAGGCAACAAAGCCAGATGCCATGGATCCAGAGATAAGCAAGGATTTTTCCACCGCCGGGGCAGATGGCCCAGATGAGAAAGGCCGCAGCGCTGACCCAGCTCTTCTGTAGTGCTGCCCTGTTCAAGTTCAGATGCTGGAATTCTGCAGTCCTGGTTTAAAAGTGTGCATTTCCTTGAGAAAAACCATGCCTTGGTTCTTTAGGATGGCAGCAAAGGGTCTGAAAAGAAGGGAGGGAAAGATTGGAAGCAGTTTTCAAAATGTTGTGATTCTTGCGGCTGTTTTCTGTCTGTGAAATGCTGCCACCTTGGTGCCTCTGATGGCCTTGGTTGGCTGGTTGGTTGGTTGGTTGGTTGGTTATTTATTTATTTATCAAATCTATCACTGCCCATCTCCCCCGAGGAGGGACTGGGCAGTTTACAATAAAACACAATTAAAACAATGCAATATAAAACTATGGAATAAATATAGTACGTAATAAAATATAAATATGATGGAAACCAGGTGACTAAAAGTTCTCTATAAACCCGCAAGTAAAAAAGGGCCATTCTAGGGAGTTAGCCATCCCCAGCAGTGACTATTCTCTCTCCCGCCCCAGGCATGCTGACAAAATCAGGTCTTTAATCTTTTGCGGAAGTCCAGGAGTGAAGGGGTCTGTCTCACCTCCGGGGGGAGAGTGTTCCAAAGGGCCAGTGCTACTGTGGAGAAGGCACACTTCTGTGACCCCGCCAGATGGAACTCTTTAGCAGAAGGGGTCCGTAGCATGCCCTCTCTGGATGCCCAGGTGGGACGGGTCGATGTGATGGGGATGAGACGGTCCCTTAGGTAGCCTGGCCCCATGCCATGAAGGGCTTTAAAGGTCATAACCAACACCTTGAATTGGACCCAGAAGCAGACTGGCAACCAATGCAGCTCGCGGAGCAAAGGAGTGACGTGTGCTGATCTTGAGGCACCTAAGATTGCCTGCGTGGCTGCATTTTGCACCAGCTGTAGCTTCCGGATACTCTTCAAGGGTAGCCCCATGTAGAGCGCATTGCAGTAGTCTATACGGGAGATAACCAGGGCATGAGTGACCGTTCGAAGGGCCTCTCGTTCCAGGAAGGGGCGTAACTGGCGCACAACACGAAGCTGCGCAAAGGCCCTCCTAGCCACAGCTGCCACCTGCTCTTTGAGCAGGAGCCATGAGTCCGGGAGGACCCCCAGATTACGCACCGGGTCTGTCTGGGGCAGTACGACGCCATCCAGAACTAAAGATGACAATTTCTCAGATACTGAGGAGCCATTAATCCACAGCCACTCAGTCTTACCAGGGTTCAGCTGCAGCCTGTTGTCATGGGGTCACTTATGCTCCGGTCTCCCTTGCAGAGAAGGGACTTTGCACATGAGTAGAGAATTTCAGGACCGGGCAGAGATCTGGCTTTGAAGGGCAAAATGTGAGTTGGAGTGAGGTGGGTGCCCGGGCCGTATCAGTCTGTGGCAGAGGTGCCTGGGGGATCCATGAGGGCAGCTGCAACTACAGGTAGGTCTTGATTCAAAGCCCACAAAATGGTTGTGTTACTCAAATTCGCACTATTTGAAGTGATGTTTCTATGGAAAAGAAGGTACCTGGTTCCAGCTTGACAAGAACAGGCAGTGGAAAATGTTAAACATAATTTTTTACATGAATATTAATTAAATATTAAAGGATAAAAAGAATATGCTTCTAATGAAAATCGATGGTTAAGGAAGTCGCCGAGCAGCTCTAGAAAGCAGAATAAAAACAAAAAAAATTCTACTGTAGATTCAGGCATTCCAACATCTCGTCCTATTTCAGCATTGCTGTGACCTTGTTTGTGTCGTTCAGTTGCATCAAATTTCTGCTCTAATATAATAACTTCTTCTTTTTCAAGTTTTTTCGGTTTTCCTCTGACAGAATCGTCCTTCTCTCCGTTTTGCACACCCAGTGACAAGCAGTGTCGAAAACCCCACCTGCAACTGCGCATGAGGTAGCCTCGCATTAACTGAATTTTGGGTTGCATTAAATGCGACCTGGTGTCAATTCACAGTTCGCACTAAATCAAATATTGCATTATTTGAACTCTCACTAATTGTGATCTACCAGTACATGATTGAAGCTTCGCCCCTTTTTAAACCTGTGTTGTGACGTTCTGTTGGGAACAGCTTAAAGCCGCTGCGTCTTTCCCTGGATTCGCATGGCGACCTTCCACAGCTGATGTGCAGTCCAGGAAAAGATGCGTTGGGTCTGGATCTCATTCTGTGCTTCAGCTCTTGGCGCACGCTCAGCACACTTTCCTCTGATAAAAGTCTCAGGTAGTGAATGGTGAAGTTCACAACTTCTTGCAGAGGGAGGGAGGGAGAGAGGGAGGGAAGGAGAGAGGGAAGAGAGGAGAGGAAGATGGGAGGGAGGGAAGGAAAGAAAAATGAAGGAAGGAAGGGGGGAGGGGGGGAGGGGGGAGGAAGGAGAGCTAAGCTTTTCATGTTAGGGTGAATTACTGCTGAAGAAGAGTCCCCCCCACCCCGAAAAAAAGGCCTGCAAAAATTAACATTAAAGAGAATTAACCGAGTAAGAAGTTCTTTGGCTGTTAATCAAGTGTTTTTTCCTACTGTCAGCTTATTATTATTTATTAGATACACCAGAAAGCTTGCTCCTCACTTTCAGGGATATTTTAAAATATTGACTCTTTGAAAAATCTATAACCTTGCAAATATTAAAGTGGCATCAAAATCAGCCCAGCCTGTGTTTTCATGAAAACCCATCAAAGAAAATGGTAAACACATCCTTGAGAGAGGGGGTGTTCCCAGCAGCCTTTAAGGAAGCGCTGGTGTGCCCCCTCCTCAAGAAACCGTCGCTGGACCCTACTATACTGGACAATTTTCGCCCAGTCTCCCACCTCCCCTTTTTGGAGAAGGTGGTTGAGAAAGTGGTGGCTTTGCAGCTCCAGAGGATTCTGGATGAAACGGATTATCTAGACCCCTTTCAGTCAGGTTTCAGGCCCGGTTATGGGATGGAAACGGCATTGGCCGCACTTATGGATGACCTCTGGCGGGAGCGAGATGGAGGCAGTGCATCCATCCTTGGTCTTCTTGACCCCTCAGCAGCTTTCGATACCATCGACCATGGTATCCTTCTGGACCGACTTAGGGAGTTGGGGGTGGGCCGCGTAGTTCTGCGCTGGTTCACCTCCTTCCTCCAGGGGTGGTCCCAGTCGGTGTTGATAGGGAGCGAGAGATCCAGCCCACGGCCCCTCCTTTGTGGGGTGCCACAGGGTTCGGTACTCTCTCCGCTCCTTTTTAACATCTACGTGAAACCACTGGGCGAGATCATCCGTCACTACGGGGTGAGGTATCATCAATATGCAAATGATACCCAATTATACATCTCCATCCCGGGTGAAGCAAGTGATGCTATGGCTACCCTTTCCGAGTGCCTGGGGGCTGTGGGGGCCCGGATGGGGGACAACAGGTTGCGGCTGAACCTGGGGAAGACGGAGTGGCTGTGGATTAATGGCTCCTCGATTCTGGATGGGGTTGCACTGCCCCAGACAGACCCGGTGCGTAACTTGGGGGTCCTCCTGGACTCACGGCTCCTGCTTGAAGAGCAGGTGGCAGCTGTGGCTAGGAGGGCCCTTGTGCAACTTCGTGTTGTGCGCCAGTTACGCCCCTTCCTGGAGCGAGAGGCCCTTCGAACGGTCACTCATGCCCTGGTCATCTACCATATAGACTACTGCAATGCGCTCTATGTGGGGCTACCCTTGAAGAGTATCCGGAAGCTTCAGCTGGTCCAGAATGCGGCCACGCGGGCAATCTTGGGTTTCCCAAGATCAGCACATGTCACTCCTTTGCTCCGCGAGCTGCATTGGTTGCCAGTCTGCTTCTGGGTCCAATTCAAGGTGTTGGTTATCACCTTTAAAGCCCTGCATGGCACTGGTCCAGGTTACCTAAGGGACCGTCTTCCCCCCCATCACATCAGCCCGTCCCACCCAGTCGTGTAGAGAGGGCATGCTACGGACCCTGCCTGCAAGAGAATTCCATCTGGCGGGGTCCGGGAGGCAGGCCTTCTCTGCAATAGCACCTGCCCTTTGGAATATCCTTCCCTCGGAAGTGAGATTAGCTCCCTCCCTCCTGGACTTTAGGAAACAGCTAAAGACCTGGTTCTGTAATCATGCCTGGGGCGGGAGGGAGAGTAGCCATTTTTGGGGATGGTTAGTTTCTTAGAAGGACCCAGTTCTGCCTGCAAATCATCAAGAACTTTTAACCATCGAGGTTTTTATTATATTTATTCTATCTGTATTATAGGGTTTTATAGTTTTATATTTTTATCTATCTTTTATTGTAAAACACCCAGAGTCCCTTTTGGGAGATGGGCTGTGATAAATTTGATAAATAAAATAAAATAAAATAAAATAAAATAAAATAAAATAAAATAAAATAAAATAAAATAAAATAAAATAAAATAAAATAAAATAAAATAAAATAAAATAAAAAGAACTGAGCAATGAGCCAACTGCCTGAGAAGGCAGACCCGTGGTGGGGAAAGAGCAATCATCTCCATGCCTCTCCTTCTAAACCCCAGGATGTTACCCCTACATAACTTGGGTCCCCCAAACTAGCTTACTGCATTTGGTCTACAGGTAGTCCTCACTTAACAACCACAATTGGGCCTGGAATTTTGGTTGTTAAGCAAAGCAGTCATTAAACAAATCTGACCCAATTTTATTACTTTTTTTGTGGCAGTCATTAAGCGAATCACTGCAGATATTAAGCGAACCACATGGTCGTTAAACAAATCACGCAGTTCCCCATTGATTTTGCTTGCCAGAAGCCGGTCAGGAAGGTAGAAAATGGTGATCACATGACCACAGGATGCTGTGACAGTCATAAATGCAAACTGGTTGCCAAGCGCCCAAATCGTGATCATGTGGCTGTGGGGACGCTGCAACAGCTGTAAATGTGAGTTGTAAGTTGTTTTTTCCAGCATTGTCGTAAGTCTGAACTGTCACTAAACAAATGGTTGTTAACTGAGGACTACCTGTAATAGAAAACCGAACCCTGTTGCAATGCAAATTAGTCCATTCAGTTTCTCTGTAGGAGATGCCCAAGGTTGCCAACTGAACCGTACCATAATGGCAGCCACCATCTTGACTTTTTTGACCCACCCTGAGTATGCCCTGGGCCACCTTTATTACAGGTTGGTATGATTCAGAATTAAGACAAGCAGGGCACCGCAGGATTCAGCACTTTCTTTGCTCCTGTTTAACATCTGCATGAAGCCATTGGGCGAGGCCATCCATGGCCATGGGGCGAGGCATTGTCAGTAAGTTGATGATAGCCAGACATCTCCACCCCTGGCGAAGTAAGTGATGTTGCCAACAACCTGTCCTGGTGCTCGGAGGCTGTGGGGGGTTGGATGGGGAACAACAGGCTTCGGCTCAACCCTGGCAAGACTGAGTGGCTTTGGGTTTGATGACCACCTGGATCTGGGGCATCACCATCTTTGGTCCTGTCTGGGGTGGCACTACCCCAGACAGACCCGGTGCTCAATCTGGGGGTCCTTCTGGACTCAAGACTCCTGCTCAATGAGCAGGTGGCAGTCGTGGTTAGGAGGGCCTTTGCTCAACTTTGAATTGTGTGCCAGCTGGATCAAGAAGCTCTATGCTCTGTCACCTTCCACCTCCCACATGGATTACTGCAACATGCTCTACACAGGGCTGCCCTTGAAGAGCATCTGGAAGCTTCAGCTGGTGCAAAATGCACTGGCCCAGACAGTTATGTGCGCACCTAGATCTGCGCATATTGTCCCTCTGCTCCATGAGCTGCATTGGTTGCCAATTTGCTTCTGGGTTCAATTCAAGGTGCTGTTGATGACCTATAAAGCCCAACATGGCATGGGGCCAGGAAATTTGAAGGACCTCCTCTCCCCGGTTACATCTACCTGGCCCATCAGGTCCAGCAGGAAGGGCATGTTGCAGGTCCTGTCCACGAAGGAATGTCATCTGACAGGACCCAGTTCTCTCTCATGGCACCTGCCCTTTGGAATGTCATTTCCCCTGAGGTCAGATTGACCCCTGGCCTATTTATTTATTTATCTTTCAAATCTATATGCTTGATGGTATTCAGAATGCCAAATGGGGGAGGAGGGACACTCAGATCAGTGATTAGAACCCAACTGCTGACCAGCTGTGTGAACTGCCACTTTTTACAGGTTGCATTTAGATTCTTCTTTAAGTTGCAGCCCACAGCTCCCTTCCTGATATGGCCATTTATTTTTTTCATTTCCTCTATCGGTAGTCCTCGACTTACCACCATTCGTTTTGCAACCGTTCAAAGTTCGACGGCGCTAAAAAAAGTAACTTATGACCAGTCCTCGCACTCACGACCATTGCAGTGTCCCTGTGGTCACGTGATCGAAATTCAGGCACTTGGCGACTGGTATGTAATCATGAAGGTTGCAGCATCCCAGCATTCACCATTTGCAACTTTCCCACCTGGCTTCTAACAAGCAAAGTCAATGGGGGAAGCGGGATTCACTTAATGGCCACATGATTCGCTTAACGACCAGAGCAAAAAAAGGTTGTAAAATTGGGCGTGACTCACTTAATGGTGGAAGTTCCGGTCCCAATTCTGGTTGTAAATTGAGGACTACCTGTACTGTTGGGTGTTCTCTTTCCTTGCTGTTTCAAAGTAAGGAATGCTGAGGTTTTAAAGCTGCAGTCTATGCCTGCACATCATCAAATAATGAGCAAATGATGTTGCTGAGATGCAACGGCTGCAAACGTCCTTGAAGGATCATATGTGGCTTTGGATGCACAATGCCCACAGACACCCAGACCATACAGAACTTATTTTCCACCAATCAGAACCACCCCAAGCGTTCTGGCAGCCATGAGCATCCATGGCTTAGCGGAGGGTTTCTCAGCCAGGGTTCCGTGGCACCCTCGGGTTCTGCAAGAGGTCACTGGGGGTTCCCTGGGAGAGCACACTTTATTTAAAAAATGATTTCAAATTCAGGCAACTTCACATTAAAGAGGTAAGTTTCATCCTTTATTTTTAGCTTAAGAACCCTGTTAATGCATCTATACAGGCTTAGCCATGAAACGAATAGAATAATTCTGTAACTTCTGGCCTCTATTTGAGCCTGACTGTGCAGGGGTTCCCCCAGTCCTGGAAAACATTTCAAGGGTTCCTCCAGGGTCAAAAGGTTGAGAAAGGCTGGCTTAGCACAAAGACACCAGTGAGTGAAATCTTGGTTGGGCTGTTCTTTTTCAGGAAAAAGGAAGTTCTTCTTTAGTCTATGTCAGGGCAGGAAAAGGAAGCCGGAGTGGGAACTAGCCAGCCTCTTTGGCTCTGCACTGTGGGAGTTGGGAAGTTTTCCTGGTTCCAAATTCTCCTGATTTATGTTTGCACCATGCAAATGTCAGGCTTGCGCCGAGGCAAACTCACCCCCCCCCCCAGTTCCCACAAACCATCCAGCTTTATTTTCTTGGCCTCCCACACATTGCTGGAAAAGCACCGTCCTAATCGGGGTCATTATCAGGGGCTGAATTCTGCTGTGCTGGAGAGATCTTCCAAATGCAGAGGATGGTGGAGCCTGGGAACGATAAGAAAGAAACTGAAAGGAGGGACGAGGAACTTCAGCCGTGTTCAGCTCATTTTTTAAGAAATATATATTTTATTGCCTTTGGGAGGGGGGAGTTGTTTTTGCCTTTTGTTTTTATTATGTTGTAAATCTTAATGCATTATATTGCTTCGATACAGTGATATTTGTACAGCATTGATAGAAGATTCTTAACTCTCTAATGCAGTGTTTTTCAACCTTGGCAGCTTGAAGATGTGTGGGCATCAACTCCCAGAATTCCCCAGCCAGCTATGCTGGCTGGGGAATTCTGGGAGTTGATGCCCACACATCTTCAAGCTGCCAAGGTGGAGAAACTCTGGTCTAATGTTTAGATAACTCACAACTGTGGAGGATAAAAAAAAAGAAAGAAGTTTAAATCAATATTAATTACAATGTAGGATGTCTGGGTTAAGAAGTATGCAGTATTTGACTTTTCCATCCAGAGCTGAATACATTCATGCATTCTGTGGAAATAATATGAAACTTTTTGTTGAAAGAAAAAGCAAAAATAAATAATCAGTTCACTCAAAGAAGGAAGAACAGCAAAAGAGCACAGCCAATACTTTGTGAGCAAGTACCTGTAATTTAAGGAGAAATGCAAAAATGTTAAACATCCATATTTCAGGAAAATCCATTAAGATCCATTAAGAAATATTCATGAGGGGGGGCTAAGAAAATGGAGCTCACCTTGGAATAAAAGACTCCTCAACAGAGGAATCTTCAAGACTTTTTCACGGCTGTGTTACTTTTTCATCAAAGCCATTTCTCCCCCTTTTAAACCCCATTGATCCAAAGAAAGATGTGCTTTCGTTTTCCAATATTTTGCAATTGTAAATCTGGCAGTGAGAAGGTGGGGTGGAATCTATGCCTCGTGTTGCAACAGTTTATAAATCTCGGGAAATGGACAGCCAGCCTATGGCAGGGTTAATTCGAAAAAAATCGTTCAGAAGTTTTCCCAATGTCTCTGAAAACCTTCCAGCGAAATGACATCGATTTCACATCTGCCACACTGCGGGTAAAGTCTTTTCCCAGGATTCCCCGACTTTGCCCTCTGGCCGTGTGTGTTGTTAGGATCTCAAGTTTGGGATCTCAAACTGGCTGGGGATTATAGGATGTGATGTCTAACACAGGGGGCAAGTACAGCTGTTAGGGAATTGCATTTGGTAGAAAAACAACTGTGATGCTGTGAATTGAAAGGTCCCTTTGCCATAAATGTATTAGGAAGGTCCTTCTCTCAGCCTCACCCCCCCCCCCAGCTATACAGGTAGTCCTTGCTTAATGGCGATGGTTCGGACTTAACATGGTGCTGAAAAAAGTGACTTGTGACTGATCCTCACACTTACAACTGTCGCGTGATCACGATTGGGTGTTTGGCAACCAGTACACATTTATGACTGTCGCAATGTACCATTGTCATGTGATCTCCATTTTCAACCTTCCTGGCTGGTTTCTGGCAAGCAAAATCAGTGGGGACCCATATGATTGACTTAATGACCATGTGGTTCGCTTAACAGCTGTGGTGATTTGCTTAACAACCACTGCAAAAAAGGTTGTAAAATCAGGTCAGATTTGCTTAATAACCACTTCGCTTAGCAACCAAAATTCCAGTCCCAGTTGGGGTCGTTAAGTGAGGACTACCTATAATGTTGGGGCTGGGGAGAGAAACAGGAATGCAAATACTGGCCTACCTTATTTAAGGGCACCAATAACTGATGCCCTGAACTCCCTTGGGTAAATAGGAAATTTTACATCAAATTTTACATCAAGATACCAGAGAAAGAAGACTTAGGATGCAATGATCAATATCATTCTAAATGGAGCACGACATGTAAATAAGCAAGAAAATTCGCAAATGGCAACATGCTGGCATCTCTCTGCTTCTGCCACCCCCAAGGTGAGAGCCAGTTTGGTGGAGTGGTTAAGGCGCTGGGCTAGAAACCAGGAGTCTGTGAGTTCTAGTCCCACCTTTGGCATGAAAGTGCTGGGTGACCTTGGGCCAGTCCTTCTTTCTCAGCCCAAGAGCCAATCAGGCGTGGTATGAGAGTTCTAGTCCCGCCTTAGGCATGAAAGCCGACCGGGTGACTTTGGGCCAGTCCCACTCTCTCAGCCCAAGAGCCAATCAGGCGTGGTAGGAGAGTTCTAGTTCCGCCTCAGGCACGAAAGGCGGCTGGGGGACCTTGGACTGGTCACTTTCTCCCAGCCCAACTTGGTGCAATGTGGACTAGCCTCCTCGTGGTGCACCCCGGGCAACGTGACTTGTCACAGCTAAATAGTCTACACATCTGCCTGCTGGACCTCACAAGGATTTCCCAGCAAGAAAAAGCAGCACGAACACCAAAATGCTTTGACATATGATTAAAAAACAAACAAACCCCAAGGTGGTTGTAGGATCCCTCCATTAGTTCAAATTGTGCCACCAGATTGATGGCGTTTTTAAAAGTTAATAAAAGAACTCCATGCAGCTAACAACAATCTTGCAAAGTAGAAGCGTGAACCAGAAAAGAAACTTGCAGATTTAAGCTTAATTACGTTCAGAAATAAATTCAGTCTTCACACAGTAGTTAGATGAAGAAAAAAATAGAGATTGCTTACATTTATTCAGTAGATCTGGATACAAGTAGATTCACAGTAGAAGGTACTTAATCATCACTGGTTCTTTGTAGACATTCTTATGGAAATAGAAATGTCTGTGTGCAAGCGAGATGAAAGGACGAGAGCTGCATTCTGCAGCACCTCCTGCTTGCAGGTGTGCCAAAAAAGGTAATGGAGATCGTTGTTGTTGTTTATTCGTTTAGTCGCTTCCGACTCTTCGTGACTTCATGGACCAGCCCACGCCAGAGCTTCCTGTCGGTCGTCAACACCCCCAGCTCCCCCAGGGACGAGTCCGTCACCTCTAGAATATCATCCATCCACCTTGCCCTTGGTCGGCCCCTCTTCCTTTTGCCCTCCACTCTCCCTAGCATCAGCATCTTCTCCAGGGTGTCCTGTCTTCTCATTATGTGGCCAAAGTATTTCAGTTTTGCCTTTAATATCATTCCCTCAAGTGAGCAGTCTGGCTTGATTTCCTGGAGGATGGACTGGTTCGATCTTCTTGCAGTCCAAGGCACTCCCAGGATTTTCCTCCCACACCACAGTTCCAAAGCATCGATCTTCCTTCTCTCAGCCTTCCTTATGGTCCAGCTCTCGCAGCCATATGTTACTAAATGCAGATCGTTAATCTCCCAGAATTCCCAGCCAACACGCTCAAAATCTGAGAATTCTGGGACTTGCAGTTTCACAAGGCTAAAGTAGAGGGCATTGTTTCTGGAAACAAAGACTGCTACGCTGTTGGCACAAATGCTGCCCAGTCACTGCACACGTCTACAGTGTACTGTGCTTAGCTTAGCCTTAAGCCTTGGTTAACAAAATGATGGTCCCATCATTCTCAATGGCTCCAAAATCAGCTCTATTATGGCTTAATGTGGTAGTTTAGTTCACAGATCCCATGAAGTCCACGGTTGGGTCCCAGAGCAAACTGAAGCACCAACTACTAAGAGTTTAGCCTAGTCTAATCAGTTGTGTAACTCTGGCTTGTATGTTCTGTCAAAGAAGCAAAGTTTGTTGTACTGATTGGCAGGTGAGGAGAGACAATTTGCCCTGGAGGCAAGTTTGGGCTCGGAGCAATAAATCATCCTCATTCCCATACCCCTTATTGGGTAAACGTTTTAATTAGTCAACTTCTGCACAATACGAAGGAATATAGGAGGTAAATATTTGCAGTCATATGGAAGCAGCAAGAAAGAGATCCTGGGCCAATATTAGGAGCGACAGTCCCAGAGCTAAGAATAGGCTGACCATATTTCCTTGAGACAAAAACGGGACATTGGGATGGCCAAACGGGGCAGGGCTGGGCGACGGGCTGGATCGGCAGGCAGGAACTTCTCTGGTTTTCTTGGGCTGGGAATCTTCGGATTCCTCTGTTTGCGAGAGGCAAGGCTGGGCTGGAGACTCTGGTGAATGGCTGTCCCCGACAAGCAGTTCCTCCTCTGGCCGTGCTTTTAGGTTCTTTTCTTCCCACCGTTTCAAGGCAGGAGCCGATCGGCTCACCCTTTGATCACCGCCTATCAGCTGATCCTGTTTTTTTCTTTTTGGTTTCCCACCGGGTTGAGCTCTGCGGCTTTTTTCCCGCCATTTCTGCTGAGCCCCCCCTCCTTCCACTCAAAGTCAGACTGCCTTCTGACAGGTTCATGGGAACTTTCAAATTTTTAAGTAAGGTTTTTAAGAAAACGGGACAAAATGGACATTTATATTAAAATGACAGGACGGTCTGGAAATGTTAAAAAAACGGAACTGTCCCGTTCAAAATGGTACATGTGGTCAGCCTAGCTAAGAGGGATTAGACCAGGAAGAGATGGCACAAGACTGCTTAACTTCTCTTTCCTTGCAAGATGTTATGGAGGGCCGGACGGCCATTTATCAAGGCCGCAGCCATTCCATCTTGCATTGCAAACACCATACTGACTGGTGGGCTGGACTAAGTGACCTCTGGCTTCCCTCCCCCCAGCTCTATGAAATAAAATACCAACATGGAGAGAAAACAAGGGTTTTTTAAAAAAATCTTGCCACTTGGAGCAATTCAATTATTCATGTCTTGCAATTGGGTTTGTACTGAGAAAAGAACAGTTGGGCAGAAGCTTTAAATACGCCAGCGAGAACGTTTCACCACCAGGGAAGCATGACAAGGCGTGAATCCCGTCACGCCGTTTGCTGCGGCTGCTTCGCCTTGTCACCATAGCAGCTGGTTCTGCTTCTCTTGAACCCGGAGAGAACATGACAAGCAGTGACAGTGAATGGACACAGCTGACAACGCGAAAGCCACGGAAGGCAGGTCAGAAAAACCAGGCGGTCTTAAGAGTCATGTGGGCTCATGGGCAGCCAGGGGTATCCATGGGGTATGGTCAAAAAAGTCAAGGTGGTGGCTGTAGCAGTGGCTTGAAGCTCTGAATGATTAGAAAAAATATTTTTTGACCACCCCCCTGCCGTTGGCTGTTGGCTTAAGGTACACATGTGCCCAGGCATGAGAGGTGGAGACTGGTACAAACGAATGTGCTGGGATTAAAGACAGTCGTGCCTTGTCCTCCATCCATGGGCATCTTGTTCATTCATGGGCATCTTGTTCTTCATCCATGGGCATCTTGCTCTCCATCCATGGATATCTTGTTCATCCATGGGCATCTTGTTCTCCATCCATGGGCATCTTGTTCTCCATCCATGGGCATCTTGCTCTCCATCCATGGGCATCTTGCTCTCCATCCATGGGCATCTTGTTCAACCATGGTCATCTTGTTCTCCTTCCATGGGCATCTTGCTCTCCATCCATGGATATCTTGTTCATCCATGGGCATCTTGTTCTCCATCCATGGGCATCTTGTTCTCCATCCATGGGCATCTTGCTCTCCATCCATGGGCATCTTGCTCTCCATCCATGGATATCTTGTTCATCCATGGGCATCTTGTTCTTCATCCATGGGCATCTTGCTCTCCATCCATGGATATCTTGTTCATCCATGGGCATCTTGTTCTCCATCCATGGGCATCTTGTTCTCCATCCATGGGCATCTTGCTCTCCATCCATGGGCATCTTGCTCTCCATCCATGGGCATCTTGTTCAACCATGGTCATCTTGTTCTCCTTCCATGGGCATCTTGCTCTCCATCCATGGATATCTTGTTCATCCATGGGCATCTTGTTCTCCATCCATGGGCATCTTGTTCTCCATCCATGGGCATCTTGCTCTCCATCCATGGGCATCTTGCTCTCCATCCATGGATATCTTGTTCATCCATGGGCATCTTGTTCTTCATCCATGGGCATCTTGCTCTCCATCCATGGGCATCTTGTTCAACCATGGTCATCTTGTTCTCCTTCCATGGGCATCTTGCTCTCCATCCATGGATATCTTGTTCATCCATGGGCATCTTGTTCTCCATCCATGGGCATCTTGTTCTCCATCCATGGGCATCTTGCTCTCCATCCATGGGCATCTTGCTCTCCATCCATGGATATCTTGTTCATCCATGGGCATCTTGTTCTTCATCCATGGGCATCTTGCTCTCCATCCATGGATATCTTGTTCATCCATGGGCATCTTGTTCTCCATCCATGGGCATCTTGTTCTCCATCCATGGGCATCTTGCTCTCCATCCATGGGCATCTTGCTCTCCATCCATGGGCATCTTGTTCAACCATGGTCATCTTGTTCTCCTTCCATGGGCATCTTGCTCTCCATCCATGGATATCTTGTTCATCCATGGGCATCTTGTTCTCCATCCATGGGCATCTTGTTCTCCATCCATGGGCATCTTGCTCTCCATCCATGGGCATCTTGCTCTCCATCCATGGATATCTTGTTCATCCATGGGCATCTTGTTCTTCATCCATGGGCATCTTGCTCTCCATCCATGGATATCTTGTTCATCCATGGGCATCTTGTTCTCCATCCATGGGCATCTTGTTCTCCATCCATGGGCATCTTGCTCTCCATCCATGGGCATCTTGCTCTCCATCCATGGGCATCTTGTTCAACCATGGTCATCTTGTTCTCCTTCCATGGGCATCTTCTCCATCCATGGGCATCTTGTTCTCTTTCCATGGGCATCTTGTTCATCCATGGGCATCTTTTTTCATCTGTGGGCATCTTGCTCTCCATCCATGGGCATCTTGTTCTTCCATGGGCATGTTGTTCTCCATCCATGGGCACCTTGCTTTCCATCCATGGGCATCTTTTTTCATCCATGGGCATCTTGCTCTCCATCCATGGACATCTTGTTCATCCATGGGCATCTTGTTCAACCATGGGCATCTTGTTTTCCTTCCATGGGCTTCTTGTTCAACGATGGGCATCTTGCTCTCCATCCATGGGCATCTTGTTCTCTTTCCATGGGCATCTTGTTCATCCATGGGCTTCTTGTTCGACCATGGGCATCTTGTTCTCCTTCCATGGGCATCTTGTTCTCCATCCATGTGCCACCAACCTTTGTTCCATCAGGCTACTCTTTGGCAACTTGGAAATTATTGGCGTTCTGAAGGTTAAGCCCTTGGCTGGGGATGATGGGAGTTGAAGCCCAACATATCTGGAAGCTGCCAGGTTAGGAAAAGGCCAGGTCAGGTCTACACCTCTTAGCATTCTCAGCCAACGTTTAAAAAAAGGCAGTGTTTCCCTTGGTGACCTCATGGTTATGCTGATGGTCACAATCTGGAAGAAAGGAAGATGTGTTTTCAGTTCTCAGGCTAGCCTATAGCTCTGAGATTTCCTCTTGATCTATCATCCCAGCACTAACCAAATCCCTCCCTGCTACTTGACTGCTACAAACAGAACTTCCATATTGAGAAGCAGTGTACCCCAGAATATTTGCATTTGCATAAAAGGAGCAGCTTTTTTTTTTGCAAGATTCCCTGGCCTGCTTCCCCCAAACCCCTGGAAACTTGGCTGGTGGCTTGGATGCACAGAGTCAGGAGCCATGGGGGGCCTTCTCCGCTTCACCTTTCTGTTTTACCCAAACCTTTGGAAGGAAGGAGAGAAATCCTATTTCCCAGCCAGATTTCCAGCCAGACTGAGTCTCAATTTGAAGGGCAGAGAGGGGATATCCCAAAAAGAGCTGTAATGCATTCAGGACATAAAATATTCTGCTGAATTCTAGTATTTTTTTCAGGGATGCGGGACTGTTTCTTTTCCCTGAATGCTAACTTAACTAGGCAGAAAAATGCAAATGCTCGCTCCTTACCATCCGCCTAAAGGGGCATGCTATTTATAGCGGCCTAAAATCTTTCCTTCCAACCTGAAGCCTCTCTCCGTGGGTTGCCGAATCCCCAAAGCCGCTTGTGTATTCAAGTGGCAGTGGCTTTCCCTTGATATGGCTAGGTGGGAACAACCATTCACACTGTGGTTGCTGGACTAATTTCATACCACTCCGCCTCCGTTCTTTTAATTATCTCTTTATCGGCTTTTAATTAGCCAGATTCTGAGTAATTTAAACCATCCTTGTTTGGGAGGAAAAATAACACCAGGGCTGGGGGATGGGGGGCTTCTGTTGCACAGCTGTTCTCACACCGGTTTTCCTTCGGTGGGGCCGGTCAAAAGAGGAAAAAAACTCCCTCTCTCTCACACCCAGAGACACACACACCTCTTGGAGGATGTTTGTTCCCACCAGATGCACTGACACCACCGGCAGATAAATATTTCTCCCTGGGAGCTTACAAAATCAGCTGAACTCACAAGGAAAATATATGGCACCTCTGTTTCCCATGCACTGGGGGAAGCAGGCTCGGAGTTGATGTGAATCCCATGGGCTCCCTGCTGCTTGTTTCAGGGAAGTAAGTTAGGTCTGCCAGATTTTATTTTATTTTTTTGGAAAAAAGAATCATCACGTTTCAAACATGGCAAATTAAGAAGTGTGGACTTCAACTCCCAGAATGGTCTTGTGGTCCACCCATCTTTAAAAGTTGATCAAAAAAGAACAGGGAACCATCTATGGTAATGTTCAACCTTGGCAACTTTAAGACGTGTGGATTTCAACTCCCAGAATTCCCCAGCCAGTTATGCTGGCTGGGGAATTCTGGGAGTTGAAGCGCACACATCTTAAAGTTGCCAGGATTGAGAAACACTGATATATAGTATTGATGGAATGCATTATTTACTACTTAATAGCTTTCTTTTAATGATATGATCAATGTTAACCGAGTTTTTTTCAGCTTAAGGCTCAACAAAGTCGTGTGGATTTTGACTACAATAATGGATACAAAGTATCTCATACTGCTATAAGCTTCTAACAATATATTGGAATATATTAGTTTTATGATATTTCAGATAGGCTGTTGATCCACCCATATTGCGTATCCCAGAATTGATGGGAGTTGGATGGTGCACAAATAAAATAAACAAATGTTCCTTTTTGTGCTACTTACTTCTATTCCTTCAAAATATGTAATAACAAATTAAAACATTTAAGCATTTAAAAAGAACAGTATTTATAACCTGTCTCTAATTCTGATGGAATCTGGGTCACCAACAACAAAGCAAGATCCTTTAAAGAGACAGTGAAAGCAATTAAAACAGCAATGCAGCCAACATTCCTATGATAAAAATTCCCACAATTATCTCTTACTGCAATGTTTGAACCTGTTCTGTGTTAGACCTTGGAATTCTCTCACATTCACCTGGAAAAAACAGCATTTTGGAATACCTTCAAGAATTTCAAAAAGCTAAGCAGGGGCTGATAAATGGTTGGATGGGAGCCCACCAGGTGATCCTGAAACTATTGGTTAAATTGGTAAGTAAAAAGAAGAAAGAAAAGGAAGGAAGGAAGGAAGGAAGGAAGGAGGGAGGGAGGGAGGGAGGGAGGAGGGAGGGGGAGGAGGAGGAGGAAATAATAATTCTTTTTGGAAGTAGGCAATGGCAATCCATTTCTCTACTGCTGTCAAGAAAATATAAGGACATGTCAAGTTCCACTGAGTATTTATGTACATATAATTTTATTTATTTATAAAATGCATAGACCACATTGATCTAAAAGCCTCTTTAACTTTTTATGTTTCACAAGGACTCAGAATAGCTGGAAGGGAGTTGAAGCACTTTCAATCCTTTTTGCCTTATGTCCAGTGTTATTTTAGCACTTAACCACCTTTTTTTTTTGGTAACCTGCGGATCTTTCTGTTTTTTTGCAGGGTGTATCTATGTTGCATATATATTGTGTACAGTATGACTTCAGGCAAATAAAGGCACAGGGCTTTTATTTTTTAAGCTCACTTAAAACCTGCGATCTCATACAAAAGGCACCATCTCTAAGGATTGCCAATTAAAACCAAAATCACTTTCCCTGAGTAATGTTGGGAAGGGTTATCTGCTGAATTTCTCTGCAATTATTTCAGAAGAAACATCTTTCCCTTGGGCTGCCTCAGCGAGGGAAGGGAGAGTTGACATGACTCACACTTCAAACAGCCACTCTTGAAATCCAATTGCAAACTTTTTCAGAATGAGCCCAACAAATTTTGGAAGAAACCCACCCTCCTGCCCCGGCTCGGTTCTGTTTGAAGCCCAGAGGGATTCCTGGAATGGAGAAGGGCTGGAATCAAACCCTTTTGGAATTCAGATGCCCTTCCGAAACGTCTCTGGCCAGCAAGGAAAGGCAGGGTAAGATTAGCTGAGCAAGTCTGATGGTCTGTCCCCGTTCAAAGCAAGCCAGCAACTCCACAAAACAGTCTTCTTTGCAAAACTCCAACTTACAGCTAAAGAAATAGTTCAGCAAGGCAAGAATTAATATGCCGATGCAATCAGGCCAGCATGGAGGGGGGAAGGGAGGAAGCAATCTTTGGCTCCCTGGAGTTATAGGAAAGAAAATTCAGGTGGTAGAAAGTGCCCAAGATTGGGGGAGTTATAATCTAGCCATCCGAGCTCAGTGACTTTCAGAAGTGCTGGGAATTGAGCCCAATTCTAGCAATTAACTACTAAGTATTAGCAACAGCCAAAGTATTTTTTTAAAAACAACAATCCCTTTTCTCCTCTGAAAATACCAGGCAATCCATGGATCTAAAACAGTGTTTCTCAATCTCAGCAATTTAAAGATGCGTGGACTTCAACTCCCAGAATTCCCCATTTTGGGAGTTGAAGTCCACACATCTTCAAGTTGCTGAGATTGGGAAACACTAATCTAAAATATTACCATTTTTTTCTAAACTGGACAAGTCTAGAGAGGGACTTTCAGATTCGCTTTACTTCCCAAAGTTATCGAAATGACAGCAGTGACCAGAAACAAGGACTGGTTTGATCATATAGAGAAGTCAAGGAATGCAGAGCTCTTGAGAACAGCTAATGGGTACCTGTATTTGAATGCCATCTCATGTCACAAATTCCCTGACTATGGAAAGATAGTTCTCAAGGAGCATCTTCTTGAAGTGCTTGCTTTCTATGTGTAGGAAGATTGTTTTTGTCCTCCAAATCACCTGATTAGCTTCCATGTTCTGATTAGCCTTGGGGGCTGGAAAAGGAAAAAGAAAATCCAGTATCAATCCCCTGCTATCTGAAATGTAAAAATATTGACAGCCCTACCTTGTAAAACTGTGCAAAACAGGTGCAGGAAAACAAAAGACCAGAAATTCCCACGTGTTGTGGGAGCAGCTGCTGTTGGCTACCACCATGAATTAACACTCCTTAAATGTGAAAGGCAGACAGGGCACACAGTTTCATCCTGCCCTTCGGGGACCCAAGTCCCCAACCAAGAATTCTTCTTCCTCCCCTTAAAATGCTAATCCATAGATGTTTTTTTTTGTTGCATAAAATAAAAGCCCCAGATGAGCAGCGTCACCCCTTCCTTGAGATCCCTGCAGGCCAGAGCAGAATCAAGACTTTTCCAGCCTTGAGTGACACAGAGGACTAGAAAGCTGATCAGACCCTGCTCCACAGGCTTCTGCTTCACTTTGAGAAGATCAGAGATTGGGCCGAGCCCCAAAGAGATGCTTGGATTTCAACCCCAAAGCTCATAACAGCGGGGAAAATGCAGCAGCCCTGGTTTGGGGGGACAAAGTGCTGGTGGTAATCCTGTGCCAGCAGGACAGAACCAGGGAGAGTAACCTTGGTTTGGGCTGCTGCCAGCATCACAGGATAGGAAAGTGCATGAAAACGGTGCCTAAACCTTTATTTCCCCCCGTTAGTTTCTTAAATAAAATATTAGGCATGCCTTGGTTTAAAAAGGGGCACAGTTCAGCTGCAGCTAGAAAGTCTGTGCTGGAGCAAATGGCTCAGGGGGTCAAAAAAGTCAAGATGGCAGCCCCCACCCTGCAATCAACGCCCCACCCCTTTTTACGTGTGTGATGTCCCTGATTTGAAGGAAATCAGTGGGAATGCCTGGGCCAGAAGGAATGCCCCGATGGGACCGTAGCAAAATTGAGACCGGTGGATAATGACCAGCAATTTCATGCTACCGACGCTGAAGGTCAAAATCTTTGGTACAGACTGATTTAGGAAAGCCAGTAGTCTAGGATTAAAAAGTGGGGACTGGCACTGCCACTGCGGGTTCAGGCGTGTTGGACAAAACCTCCTCAGCCCAGGGTCATTCTGGCTGGGAATGATGGGAGCTTCAATCCAATGCACACAAGAGCCCAGAGAGATGAGATGTACAGTTGCCGAGTTCATACAAGAACTGGGAGTTTAGTTGTTGGTGGAGCCTATAAAATGGATGCCTGGTGGCAGACAATCGTGATGGTGTTTACTGTGCTGTGTGGGAGGGATGATATAGGAAAACCCGGGCACAGCCTGCCGCCTTTGCTGCTCCTCCAAGGTCGGGGCCCGTCCCACGGCTCGCTAGGTGAAGCTGTAGGGGAGGGGGATCAAATGCCAGGGAGCTGGTGAAGCAATATTGCACAGAAGCAAAAAGCTATCTCAGGTTTGCTGAGCTGGCCGACTTGCCTGCTGCCGATCGCCGTGGCCATCCCCAAAAGCTGATCTTGTTTGGTGCATCAGCGCAAGAGGCGTGACGATGTTGCCTAGCACTCAGGTAGTTGCGTGTGGCCTTGTGCCCCCCCCCCCCAAAAAACCCTCCAGCATTAACTGTATTTTGCTGTTGGGTGGCAGATGAGACTGAGCTAAAATCTGTGGTTTGCGGGAACTTCAGCAACACCCTCTTCCAGTTATAAAAACTGACCGTTACTGAAATGTAGTCTGTTATATCGTTAAGCCTGCCTTTGATCTTGTACTGTTGCTCAGTCACCCTGGCATGCATTTTTGCAGACTTGCTAGAATATGTTCTTCCAGAAATGTTAGTAAAGCTAGCAGCATAACACCTTGGTTACAGGTAGTCTGCAATTTACGACCACAATTGGGACTGGAACTTCCATTGCTAAGCAAGGTGGTCATTAAGTGAGTCACACCCAATTTTACAACCTTTTTGCCATGGTCGTTAAGCAAATCACCATGGCCATTAAGTGAATCACATGGTTGTTAAGCGAACTTGACGCCCCACATTGACTTTGCTTGTCGGAAGCTGGTTGGGAAGGTTGCAAATGGTGATCACGTGACCCCAGGATGCTGTGGCGGTTGTAAGCGTGAGAACCAGTTGCAAGTCGCTTAATACATGCCAGTTGCCAAGCATCTGAATTTTGATCACATGACTGCAGGGACGCTGTGGTGGTTGTAAGTGTGAGGCCCAGTTGCAAGTCACTTTTTTCAGTGCTGTCATAACTTCAAACAGTCGCTAAACGAATGGTCGTAAGCTGAGGACTACCTGTATTGCATTTTTTGTGGATCGGGAGAAAAGACACAGCAGTTTCATTATGCCTTCATATGATCCCTTTGTCTGAGCAAAGCATGTTAAGTGAACACAGCAACTATCCCTGAGTTTAATGTTGTGTGAACCCAGTCTTTGTAGGTGAATTATTCTCTTGCTTGGCACAAATCAGGAAGACTCCACAGTCCTCACTTGTGTCAAGGGAACTTGGTTCCAGAGTGCGCCTTCAGATGCCTAGTTTTGTGGGAAAGTCAATGGGAGAAATGAAGCATGGTTAAAATGGTCATTGGTGGCCAATCCTGGGGTCTACCTGACAACAGAGCCTCTGGCTGGACCTCAACCCTTCCATCTCCTGGTTGTGGGATACCTTGGAGACAAGTCTGAAGGACCTGCAGTGGCTTTGCTCTGGGACCTCTTAGAAGAATGGCTGGTGGCTACCTGGATCGATCTGCTGTCACTTTGCTGGCATCTCGTTTTGCTAGGTCATGGCGTTCTTCAGATCTGGAACTAACCGTGCTTATAAGACAGATGGCCATGAAGGTGAAGGTGCAGATTAAGAAGCATCTTCCCAGTTGGCATTTCCATAATCTGTGCTCAGACCTGTTTGCTTGGCCAGCAATCACCTTTTTCCCCCAGTCCCTCTGACCTCTCTTTTCTCCCTGAATTAGGGCGAAATGAGACATCATAACCAAAATTAGCAGTCACCAGCAATGGATTATTGAACAAAACAACCCTAAGTTCTCACTGGAGGCACAAATGACCAGGCTCAAATTGTCCTATTTTGGACACATTATGGGAAGACCCAGCTCTCTGGAGAAGGCTCTGATGCTGGAAAGGTGGAAGGAAAGAGAAGAGGACGACCAGCAGAAGGTGGATGGACTCGGCTACAGAGGTGATGGGTGCGCCATTGGAAGATCTCAAGGATCAGGTTGGGGACAGATCATCCTGGCAAAGTTCCACCTATGTGGTCACTAAGAGTTGAAACTGACTTGATAGAATATAATCAATCAATCAATGCAAAGACCCAGGTTCCCTGAAAAATCCATAATGCTGGGAAAGGTGGAAGGAAAAAGAAGAAGAGGACAATCAGCAGCAAGGTGGACAGACTCAGTTACAGTGGCACCTGGAGCACCACTGGGAGACCCAAAGAACCAGGTTGGGGCAGATGGTCATGGAGAAAGTCTGTGTGGTCACTAAGAGTCGACACTGACTTGATGGCACATAATCAATCAATCAATCAAAAAGGCAGCCCTTCATCAAACTCCTTGCCCTTTCACAGGGCCTGTCCTTGCAGAACATGCTTAATCTGATTATCGAGTTAACCCATGTTCTGGCTTTGCACAGTACATTGAATCATAGCTAAGTAAAAGGATGGCTTCACACAGACATGCTAAGCCTCAGATGAATTATCCAACATTACCGCTCACCAAACTTAGTGTGTTACGTGAAGGTCTCCTCAGATGACCCAACACCGGAAGAATATTGTATGCACTTCTAATTCATGCTCCACATCAGTACCATCGAAAACATACCCCAGCAAACAAGTTGGTACCAGGATAAATTGAATTCAGTGTGAAGAAGGAGGCAAATGTAACATTGGCTTGTATTCTCAGCATCAAGCCTACATTTAACATTCTCTGGAAAGCTTACCTAGGTTACTTGGTTTCTTTGACTACATTTCTATGTTTGTTAGGCATTTGGTAGTGGATTAGGGCTTGAACCAGATATCATTCCCTCACTCGGAAATGACTTCGTGGCAGAGCAGGGAGTCCAATCTGATATCTTTCCCTCATTCAGACATGTCTCCATGGTTTAACAGAGATTATAATTTGACATCACTGCCTTGCTTAAAAACACCTTCATGGCTTAGCTGGGATACACACCAGACATCATTCCCTCTCTCAGAAATGACTTCATCTCTGGAAAGAGTTTCCAAGATGATAGCATTTTTCTCAGTAAGAAATCCCTTTGTGGCTGCATAGGGATTCCAACGTGATAGCATTCTGTCTCTTGGAAATTATTTGATGGTGGCCATAGGATTGAAACCTGACCACACTCCCTCACTCGGAATTGTCTTTTCCCTTCCCATGAAAAGAATGTTCTTACAGCCTGAGGAGGAGACTTGTGCCACCCTAAAACGTGCATTCTTGGCCCAGTGAAGAAGAGAAGACAGGTTGTTTGTGAATGAAAAAGGTTATTTTTTTGGGTAGCCCTGTCCCTCTTCCAGGAATTCCTGACCTATGGCATAGAAGCTATTCCTTATGGATTTAGTAGGAGGGACAGAGGCAGAGCTAACATGAAATGTGCAGGTTCCCAATGGCTTTGCTGGCTGAAAGGACTTTCTGAAAGCCACCGCAGGAGAGCATTGTCTTTGCGCAATGACGAAGGGGTGGGGTGGGGAGTTTAAAAGTGACAGGGAAAAAATCCAATTGAACCGGTGCCGGGAGAATCTGCTGCAGGGCACCTAAGGTGGAGAAAAGACGGTCATTCAGAAGAACCAGCGGGGGACAGAAATAATTAGAGCGGTATGACCCGACCTAAAAAAAAATGAAAAAGAACTAAGGGAGGCAAACGTTGGGGGAAAGAAGAGAGATGGGAATCGGGTTGAGGGAGGGAATCTGCGGAGCCCTGGCGTGCCAGACTGAGCTAGCTCGGCCGGGCACATCCCCATATGGCCAATGGGACGAATGCCAAGGACTGAATAACTCTGCGGGAAACCCACCCCCCGCCCCCGGTTGCTTTGGAGGACAAATGCTGTGGCCTCGTTGGCTTTGTGCCGTGGTGACTTCACGACCGAGGAGCATAATGCCAGTCGGGGTGACAGGTTGAGCTAGCTGGGAAGGGTGGAAGGGAAGACCCCAGATTTTCAGGCTAACAGTTTGGGGCGGGGGCGGGGGAGCAGGTTTGGGCACCCTTAAACTGGTTTCCAAGAACACGGGGCCTCTTTTTCTCCCATTCATTTCCATGAGGGACCTTTTCCACCAACGTCAGCCCTACCAGGTAGGCCAGAGCAGGAAATCAACTCCACCAGAGGGCTAAAACAACTTTTATTGAGATTAGTAACAGAATCTTGCAAGTCTGATTGAGAAATACTGGTCCAGTCCAGTTGGCGGCCTCTGGTGCCTACAATGATGGGCCTGGGGAAGCTTGCAAATGGGTCTGATGCAGTGGCCCACCTTCCAGGCTAGCACGGACACTCGTCTTCAAGGGAAGCGGATGCAGGCTCTTGAGACTTCCGTAAAGGGGAGGCAGGGCTCATCTTGAGTGTCTTTCACTGGCCCCACCTGGTGGATTGAGGAGGTGACCTGGGAACACCCCCAGTTGGGCTGCCTAGCCCTGAATCCAGCTGGGATGGGGCAAGCTAGAATCATCTAAGCTGGCACCTAGAATCAAACCCGCCGGGCTTCTGTCCTCAGAACAGGGACCTGCTCACCACTCACCCAAGGAAAGGGGAGGCATGTATCTTCTCAACCGGAAGCAAAGCTGCAGTTGAAACTAAGAACACATAATGGACATTTGTCACCACTGACCTGGCTCAAATCCTTTTGGAAAAGCTGCCAGCTAATTTTAGCCCTGGGAGGTATCCCAGCGTTGAGGGAAAAGCCAAGCCAGAAAACCAGCAGTCCTTTGATGGAGCGAGTGCCAGGCTGGGAACCACCATGAGTTGGAAATCCGTAAAGATACCCAAAGGAGAATATCCTAAAGTGACACCAGACATATCTCTCTCTCTCTCTCTCTCTTATTTTAGTTCTCTTCTTTCTTGCCAAGGCCCTCTACAGCTTGATAAAAGGCTGGCAGGTTGATCTGCCCTTTCAACTGCAGCTTGCACTTTTAATTTGGATTTGCAAGATCATCAGATGCATGTGGGGGTGGGGGGGACTCTCATTGTGTGAGTGTCCAGCCACATTCATAGACTTTTATGCCTCCCCAGGGCAAGGGAGTGGGTCACTTTCCTTCAAGTGACCAATAGGAAAATACCAGGAAGACGGCCCAGTGTTGGGTGCAAATATATAAATTGTGGCATTGGTATAAAGTTCCCCAGCCAGCTTCCATGGCCAAGGGTGGACTTGACCCCCACACTGCAGAATACTTGCTTTGAAACCATTTCAGAGAAACTGGTGCAGGTCGAATCCAGCTGTCCCTTAGATCTCTGGAAGGATAAATCTCAGCGTTAAAGTCATTAAAAAGCAAAAGGCTTGCAGAGAAGGCGTTGAAAGGTTGAATCGCAGTTTGCGCAAGTTCTCCTACGGTGTTAAATCAAATCCCATCAGTGAAATTGATTCTCTTTCCCCATCTGAGCAAAGCAGGGTTTCAAATGGCATGTAAATACAAGCAGACTCAGGTGCCTGCTTGTGCCCTGTTGTGACACCGATTCACTCCCCCAGACCTTCTTTCCCTGAGCAACTGACGGGGCTTTCGGTGATGGGCTTGCTCAGGAGGAGACGGGGTGATGTGATCGCGCTTGGCAATGGTGGCAGGCACTTGTGTCACAGGCTGGATTTTGTCAGCCCCAAATGAACAGCAACAATCAACGCAAGCGATGGTGACACTCCTTCACAGCATCTTCCAAACAGATACAGGTAGTCCTCACTTAATGACCATTCGTTTAGTGATGGTTCGGACTTACAATGGTGCTGGAAAAAGCGACTTACAGCCAGTGCTCATACTTACGACTATTGCGGTGTCCCCGTAGTCACGTGATCACGATTTGGGTGCTTGGCAACAGGTGCACATTTATGACCGTTGCAGCATCCCGCGGTCACATGATCACCATTTTCGACCTTCCCGGGTGCCTTCTGGCAAGCAAAATCAATGGGGAACTGCATGATTTGCTTAGCGACCACATGGTTCACTTAATGACTGCTGCAAAAAAGGTCATAAAATCAGGTCGGATTTGCTTAATGACCACTTTGCTTAGCAACTGAAATTCCGGTCTCAACTGTGGTCTTTAAGTGAGGACTACCAGTGTGAAGTGCTACTGTGCAAGGCTGCCGGTGCAACACCAGCAAGGGAGGTTGAACCGTGGTAGAATTTTGAAAAGGTAAAAGCCCTTGTTGCTTTAAAAAAAAATAATTAAAGCCTATCACTTTAAAGGGGGAGGGCTTTCTCCTTATTGTCAGAGTTTAATTGAAGTTTAATATTTTCATGAGAGTTTTGTGGTTGGACTGCCTTTCTAAAACCTAAAAATGGTTTTCAATGGTTTTATGCATGTCATGGTTTGATGGAATCAAAGTAATAGTATGGTGGCCTAAAAATAATAATGGTAATTTTTGGAAAGGTCTATGATACATGACCTTGGCATGACACATGTATAACGTGTGGACATAGAACATATGTGCATGAACGGGGACTCGACTTTTTCACATTGTATAGAAAAAATCTATGTACCTATGATGCCGTCATTTCCATGTTCTACATTTCTTTCTCCACAGAAATCAGTTTGTGAAATTTGCAGGATCTAAAAACTGTCAAAAGGAGGGCATTGGAAAAGGAATTTTATTCTGCTGTACCTACAGGGGCTGTAAATGGAAATGAATTAAAAAGAGGTTGGTTGCAAAGCATTTTTTTTCAACTATGGCATGCCAAGGTCATAAAGATCACTGTACTAATCCACAGTGGTTGCTTCATACTACATCCTAAACCAGAAACTAACAACATTAACACAAGGTGTGGCCAGAGAGAAAGTAAGAAATACCAGCTAAACATGTATTTCAAACGTGTGAATATGTGTTTATTTTCTTTATACACTATACTACTATATCATATACCAGCATTTCTTAAAGTGTGGTCCAAGGACCCTTGAGGGTCCTATAAGCAAATAATCAAAATTATTTGCCAGATATTGAAGATATTTGCAAAAATTCAAAACAAAGTCACTCTTCCCATGATTATTTTTTATTTGTTAAAAAAGGATTTCTTCCATATCTAATGGGTTTAACATTGTTATTTTTACATGATTCAATAAATAAATATTTAGGAATGCATCAATTTTAATTTTTAATATGGTAAACATCAATAAATATAGCCCGTACAAACAAAAGCTCTTTTGGGGCCTCCCTAATTTTTAAAAATGGGAAGGGATCCTGGGAGCAAGAAGTTTAAGAAACACTGCCATATACTACCCTACTTCCCCAAATTCAAGGCTGTGGGGACATCTCTGGAAGGGGAAGGTCAAAAAAGTCAAGATGGTTTCCACAAGCACACAACTGAAGCCTCTCCCCTTTTTAATGCGCACGTGAAAAAAGGGGGGGAGTTTAGTTCACGGCCACCATGTTTGACTTTTTGTACCTCCCTGAAGGCAGTTTACAATAGAACAAAACAGGAATGAAAATAACCATCATAAAGAAAAAAACACAAATATAGTCATTTTCTCTCTCTTCCCCAGTGGCAAAACTAAATTACAGAGTTCAGAGGACCTTAACCCCAGAGAAGAAAGCAGAGTGATTTGTGCCCCATCGTCCATGCTTGGGTGCTGGGATTCCCTTGGCGGCGTGGCTGGGGAAGATGGGACATGTAGTCCAGCCCCACCCAGCAGCTCGGCTTGGGGATCGCTGATAACGTTCAAGCAATGTTACTCTGAGCAGATGCAAGTTGGGATGGGAGATTTTACAGTGGGGGGGTCTTCATGAAACCTCCATCACCATGGCTGTTCCCCCCCCAAACACACTTGCTCCCCCAACGTTCCCCCCCCCTCCTGCTGAGTGTGCAAAGGTCCGGCTGAGCATTGCAAAAGAAGGCTCCCCACCTTGTGAAAATAAACAAAAACCAAGGGGATTCTTTGGCCCCGTTGCTCAAGCAGCTTTTATTTGCAGTGCATTAACAGGGAAATGCATTCCATCAGTCTATTCTTCCCTGTCCTGTCTCCCCGCATCCTGCCCCCCACTCCCCAGGCCCCAGGCATCCTCCAGAGATTTCCACACGCGGCGACAATGCAGCATTGAAAAACCGCTCCTGTCAACACAATTCCCATCCCTTTTTTATGGTGCCATGGAAACGAAAAACATCATATGCAGCTTGTGCAAGATCCCCATAAATCAAGGAACAGTTGCCCTCCGTGGGGGAAGCTGCATTCACGCCCTTCCCGGTGCCCTTCTGATCATCATCATCATCATCATCATTATAAGCTATTTTGTGCAATTATTAACACTGCTAAGGCAAGACTGGGCATGTTTTTTTTTAAAGCAACAACTTTAAAAACCAGCAGGGAAAGAAAAAAAAACCATTTGAAACTTTACAACAATAGAATATGGACGCTATGTTCATTCAAGAAGCAAAACGTATTAATCATGGCTTACTGGATAAATCGCCATTAGCTCAGTTCAGAAATGAAGGCATTTAAAACCTGGTTTAGAAAACCATAACAGGAGACAAAGCCAGAAACGAGCTAACCACGTTGTAGAATGGCCTATAAATAATCCCACAGACTGGGTTAAACCTTAACCTGGTTTGTCACCCACTATGAAAAACTCCAAGCTCTAGCTTGTTTGTTAGTTATCTCCACAAGCAGCCTGATGGTTCTCTGATTTGCTTAAAGCACGTCAGATTCATGAAACTTCAATGGACTGTCCCACCTAGTGGTCATTAACAACAGGTATCAGTATTTTGTGCGGGGGTCTCCAACTGGGTGCCCACCAATGTGCTCATTGAGAAGGTCCATAATAGGAAGACTAGTCTAAGCCAGTAAGGCTAGTGCCAAAATAATATCTTTATTTTTCTCCCATCTTTTCCCAGAGGAATCCAAGATACATAACAATCCTGCGGGGTAGGTCAGGCTGAGACTTTCATAAGTGAGGTGTCATTTGAAGTTTTATTCCAGAGAGCAGATTCTCATCGTCGCTGTGATATCCAGTTCACTCCCAGGGGGCATGACACCCTCCCCACCTTGTCCTTCTGATGCTATTTAATCTCCATAACCATTTTTCTTCCTCCAGCAAGTTTCTATTTCGACAGGTTGATTAGTTAGATCACTGATTAGATTTATATCCCACCTTTATTTTGTATAGCTCAAAGCGGCTTACATAAGGCTCCTGCCTCCTATTTTCCCCAGAACAACAGCCCTGCGAGGCGGGTTGGGCTGAAATGAGGCTTTGCACTAGCATTAAGAGTAGGAGGAAAGGAACGGAAAAGAGAAAATACCGAGGGTGGATAATTAGAAGTAGGAAAGAAAAGAATAAACAGCATAATGAAACCAGTCTAAATGCAGGGGAAAGAGAGGATCCACGGCATTGTTCTAATGACAGATCCATTCAGTAAAACAGCAGAAATGTATGTGCACAGAAAGCTAAGGATCCCCTGGCAGATTTTTTTTCAGAAGACTGGGCACCAGACATTCTGAGGAGCAATGGATAGGATTCATCTGCAGCCTACTTCTTTTATTTCTAAACCAGTTTTTAATTTAAAAATAAAAATGAATTTAAAATGATGTTGGCGCATAGCAGTGTGATGCGGGAGATAAGATGATCTTCCACATCACACCCCTATGAACCGATAGGAACAATCAAGGAAGAACCCATACCCTGATCAAAGCTGGTAGGTGTCAGCCCTCCGAGGCAGAGCAGACTAGGAAACCAAAGTTATAAATGTTAATACTACTTTTATTGCCAGTTTACAGCCACAGAATCTTGCAAGTCTGAATGTGCCTCCCCCTTCCCTGTCTTTATCTTCAAGAAAACTAGGGATGGTCAAGTCTGAGATGCTTTCTCAAATTACATTTCTGTCTCGGACTCAGATTTCTCTTATCTGACTGTTGCCTTGGCTGTGGCTGTTCCTCAAGGTTTATCCTATGGCCCATTATAGTAGGACAAGCTGCCATATATAAACAGCCAGCAAATTTCACTCCCTTAAGCACTGATGATGTTACCTACTCTGGTAATGAGATGTCTGCAAGAAGTAGAGCAAGCTCAAGGATTTTGCAATCTCCTGAGGTCAACTTTGGAAGGTCTTGGGAGAAAAGGCTCTTTTAACAGCTGTACAGCTAAGGATGACTTCAGGCCGTCTTACTCATGGGCTGCAGATTTATTTATTTACTTTATTTATTTGCAGGATCCCGCTGAGCTGCTGAGCTTGCCGATCGGAAGGTCGGCGGTTTGAATCCACGTGACGGGGTGAGCTCCCGTTGCTAGTCCCAGCTCCTGCTAACCTAGCAGTTCGAAAACATGCCAATGTGAGTAGATTAATAGGTGCCGCTTTGGCGGGCAGGTAACAGCGTTCTGTTTAGTCATGCCGGCCACATGACCACGGAGGAAGTGTCTTCGGACAAACGCTGGCTCTTCGGCTTTGAAACAGAGATGAGCACCGCCCCCTAGAGTCGGACACAACTGGACTTAATGTCAAGGGAAACCTTTACCTTTACCTATATGGCTGCCTATCTCATATAATGAGTCTGATGTGGGCAGATGGGATGAAGGCCACACCAGGGGACAGAACAGAGAAGAAGAGGACATGGCTAGGTGCAAATGGGGAAAAGCCCCTAATCTTCCATAGAAAATGGGGGAAACATGTATATGTTTAGTTCCGGAAAAAGATGATCAAGGAGAATCATGACAGCTGCTTTCAAGGGTCACACAAAAGGAGGCCAAGACCTGTATGTTAGCATCTCAGAGTGTAGGACCCAGAATAATGGGTTTTAGTTACAGGAAATGAATGTTAGCTCAACAATGAAACCAGGTACCCAGAGAGGCAGTGAGCTCCTCTTCACTACACAGCAAAAAAGATGCAGCTGCTTTAATGAGTCTCAAAGATGCAGCTGCTTTAATGAGTCTTCTAGACACCTGAGAAAAGGCGGCTGCTTTAAAGAGTTCCCATTCTCATGCTTCTGACCATTCCATAGTCCCCCTTTCCAATAACTTCTGAAGCATGGACCCCTCAAGTGAAGGATGCTAGGAGTTACACCATGTACTACAAATCCCAGCAATTTTAATTAGCATGGCTAATGGAGAAGGAAGCTAGAGCAGTAACATCTACAGCAGTGTTTCTCAACCTTGGCAGCTTGAAGATGTGCAGACTTCAACTCCCCAGCCAGCTGGGAGTTGAAGTCCACGTATCTTCAAGCTGCCAAGGTTGAGAAACACTGCTCTAGAGAGATTGCCCACTTCCAAATTAGAGTACATGATCACTTTTTTGCACTGAGAGCCGTGAGGCCCAAAGCTCTCAAATTTTGGCTGGATTATAACAGCGCCCCCCTCCTCCTTCCACTCACTTGCTTTGAGAAGGAAAAAAAAACTGGAAAAGAGAAATCTGCACATTTCTCAAGCTGGCAGCCAGAAACCCGTCAGCCATTGCCAAACAATGCTTCCATGCCAGAGATATTGAACATTAACAGCTCCTGCACTGAAAGCCTATCAGGAGTGGGGAGGGAAGATAAATTAAAAGGCCAGAAAATAAAAAGGATTGTTGGAGGTCAACTCATTCGATCTTCTTAAAGTTCCAGGATGGGAGAAACACCCTTCTTTTGGCTTGCAGCCCGGATGTGGGAGAGAGGTTAAACAGCTCTTACCGTCCGCTATTTTCTGGACATGTTGCTCAAGGAATGAGCGCTGGGCAGTGGGAGAACTGGAAAGAAAAATGGGAAATACAGGGAATATTGAGGACAGGAGTGGGCTGCCTAGCTTCCCTTTTCCAGTCTGCTTCCTGGAACTTCCAAAGAATTCCCAGCTTTAAGGCTACCACATCTGGCCTGCAGAAATCCAGATGACTCTTAGATGGCAGCAGAGATTTTTTTAAAAAAAACCTCTCTTTTACTGCTATCTAGCAATTATCTGGATATTTGCAGGCCAGATACGCCTTATCAAATTGCCCCAGAGGAAAAGGTAAAACTTCAGTTGTGCAATGTGGGGCCTTTTTATCTTTAACTCAGAGCATGGCAAATCGAGATAAGACAGAAGCCTCTGCAAGCTTTTGCATACCTGTTTCAATTTTTTCAGTGCCCCCCTGCCACCTCCCAATCATCAAAATAAATCTGCCTAAAAGTATTGGCTAGGTTTTTTCCTATCTCCACCACGAACCCTGCAGGCCACAGAACCCTTTTCCCATTTAAAATATCCCTGTAGGAAATGAGTATTTTGTGCAGGTATGTATGATCAGGATATATGTGGAATGTGGAAGGAAGAAAGTAGAGCCTGCTGAGGATGTAGAAAGTGGAAGAATTTGGACCTGGTTCAAAAATACAAAACCAGGTCCCGTTTGCAACCATGCATTTCACCGGCAAAGAGTGCAATTCAGAGTCAAGAGAAATAAAGAAAATAAGATGAGTTTCCAACTCCCTGAGGTTTATAGTTCACCTCCTTATGCCCCACAGTCTTTATTCTGCTCCTCCCAACAGCTGGTGCAGCGTTTCACATCTGGAAAGCATACGTTGGATACAGGGGTTGTAAGATATTACAGCCAGCAGCCGATCTCTAAACAGGAGAAGGGGTTTAAATAAAGCTGCATGGCTTCCCTTTCTGGGGCAAGGCGCCACAGAAACAGCTGTGCCATGCAACAAAAACTGTGTGCTTTGCCAAATAAAAGAAAAATTACCTTCCCAAAATGACAGTAAAAAGTATTCAGTAACCTTGGCACTTGTAATTAACTGAATGTAATTAACAGAAGTGTGATACCATCAGGTTAATGGTATTGATATTATTTATGTTTTTGGGGTTAGGTATGCTTTTCAAACCACCACTTGTTGGATCCATCATCCCTACCCACCAAATAGTTTCTTTAATCATGCAGAAGGGAGGAAGGATCACCTGGTGGCCTACTTTCCATCTCTATTCTGCTGCTGTTACATGTTTAAAAGGTTAAGGCTGGGGTCACCAAAGGCCACACCCTCTGGGACTGTCCATGCTAATAACCCACGGGGTCCTGCAAACTTTTCTGCCTTTTGATAGAAATAAATAGATATATAGATAACATAAATTTGTGCCTATGGTTCATGTCTCTCCCTGTTTATGTCACCTTTTCTCTGTTTTTTGCAATTAACTTTCATTTTCATGTTTGCTGATGTTTAATAAATAAACATCAAGCTCAATTTTTTTTGCTAGCTGAACTGAGAACCATGTAGTGCTTGCTCTGTCTAGATAGAAGGATTCACAGGGAGTGTGTGGGGTACAAACTAAGCTGGAAATTACCCCAGAATTTTCCAACACTAATCACAGTTGGTTTGGCCTGTCCTGTGCACTTTGATGTTTAGGGACAGCTGGTATTTTATGCAATCACAGCGCTGCCCAGGAGATTTGCTAGTGACAATGGTTGTGGGGTATGACAGCTATGGGGAAAGAGGCAAGTACCTGGTGCAGAATGCCTAGGGCAGTATTTTTCAACCTTGGGAACTAAGATGTGAGGACATAGCTGGCTGGAAAAGCTGCAAGCCAACACATAGCCATCACATGGAAAACAACACATATATAAAACAAGCATTTAAAAATATGAAAAGTCAACATTAAAAAATAAAAGTTCTTATATATATTGTTACTACCATTCTCCATGTATTCTTGTAGTGTCATCATAAACCCCAGCATGGATGTGTTGACTCATCTGGGCTTGATCCCATCAGCACACGGACTCCAGTTGTGTTAGTCAGTATCACAATCACAGCGAGTGGCTGTAAGATTTATTTCACCAGAGTTGAATACTCCTGTTTTCCTTTCCCCACCTCCTCGCTCCTTCCTTTTGTGTCATGCCTTTGGTGAGCCAAAAAGCAGAGATTCTTTCCGTTAAGCAGTGGGAAGATTTCTGGCTAAAGGCCAGGGTCCCAGTGATGTAAATAAAGAACAGTAAATAATTCAGCTGAAGGGGATGCAAGGGCCTGCCACGTACGCATGAACACACAAGCAAACACACTTCAGCTGTCCTATGAAATGTGCATAGGGAGCATTCAGATAGTGATCAAATTCTTTTGCTTGGGAGTAAAAGCTGAGCCCTTCTATAAATTACCAAATAGTGACAGCAACAGAGAAAGAGTAATTTACTATCAACTTGCTGAACTGCTATTAAATGGGGAGGAAGTTGGTGGTGGTGGTGGTGGTGGAGCAATTAAAAATGATGGCCTCAGGGCAGGACCCATAAGGTCATCTTTGATCAGCGAAGGGACAGATTCTGGGGGAAAAAAAGAAAAAAGAGTGCCAAAGAGGTGCAGAAGACAAGGTCTGGGGGTGGGGAGGAAGCAACGGGATAATTCTTCAGTTTGAAGTACCCCTCTTAAAAAACCCAAGGATGGGGGGACCATCCCATTTGTCAGAACCACTTCTTTTTTCATTATCTGGCAAGCCCACTTAAGGCAAATGACTAAAAAGGCAGGCTGGAGAAACAGCCCTCATATTCCGGTTCACCTGGGCGAATGCTCGCCTGACTGACCCACCTTGCAAGGCTGTTGTTGACAAGAGTCAAGCAAAAGCCTACAGCAGTGCTTCTCAACCTTGTCAACTTTAAGACGTGTGGACGTCAACTCCCAGAATTCCCCAGCCAGCCATGGTCATCTCAATTTTTGCAGGACAGTCCATGAGTCCAGGAGGGAGCCATGATTGTCTTGGGGTGGTCAGTACCAGAGCCAATGTTGGGCAGAACTAAAGCAGGATGGGCGTGGGAAGAGCTATTGTCTTCTTTTTTTTTCTTTCTGTATCTTCCTGATAATCCCTTTCTCAGATTCTTCTCTTTTGGACTTTTTATTTATTTATTTATTTTTGAAGCAGTCTGCTTGAACAGGGAGAGGTCCATTTTACCAGTAGCTAGAATTGCTTCTTGGTGGACAGCATTCAAAAATAAGGTAAGATGCACAACTGGACTGAAGGCTGCCAGTTGCCGACCACTGCATTGCTCTCGCAAGACCCTTCTTATGCTCACTTCCCTTTTTAACTTTTTTTTTTAACTGCCCAGAGTCACTGGGAGTCGGGCAGCACACACATTTAACAATAAATAGATAAGTAAAGGCAATTTAATCCCCTTCTTATGCAGACATTTATAGCTAAGTTCAGAAGTTGATACTCAAAGCATGATCGCCAAGTGGATCGCCAGATCCTTCAAAAATATGGTGGGTTAGCAAGGAGGATATTCAGAGGTGTCCGCAGGATGAGGGTCACAAAAGTCAAGATGGAAGCCACAAAGTCGTGACGCATGTGGGAAAGGGGTGGGGTTTTGCGCACATGGTTGTGGTGGCCATCTTGACGTTTTTGACAGGTTGAGTTTGAGAGGGTGGGACTGGCCCAAAGCTTCTGGGGCTGAAGGAAACTAGAACCTGGGTCTCCCTGTTCCTAGTCCAGCATCTTCACTATGACACCCCACAGAATCTAGGGCTGGGAGAGAGTGACTGGCCCAAAGTCAGCGAAACTCTCAGCAACTGGTCCAGCCCACCCATGCTGACTCTCCCTGGTTTGTACCTCTGCTGACTACTGTCATTTCTTCTCAGAGGCACCCCTGGAGCTTCAAATGGAATTAAGGAGATCATCTGAAGGTTGGGGAGGAGACTCCTTCAAGGGCACTTATGGCCCTGTGGCCAGAGATTCTCCTTCTCTGCTTGGGTGTGAGTAGATAGTATGGACCATGGTAGAACTATTCCAGAGTGACTGAGTGATTATTTGCCATCAAGGTAGAGTTAACTCTTAGTGACCACATAGATTTTCTCCATGACAATCTGTCCCCAACCTGGTCCTTCAGGTCTCCCAACACTGCACCCATTGCCGCTGTAGCTGAGTCCATCTCCCTTGCTGCTGGTCATCCTCTTCTTCTCTTTCCTTCCACCTTTCCCAGCATTGTGGACTTCTCAAGGGACCTGAGTGTTTGCATTGATTGATTGGATTGATTGATTGATTGATTACCTGCCATCAACCTGATGTCAACTCTCAGTGTCCAGATAGCTAGACCTTCTCCAGGAAGATCTGTCCCTAATCTGGCCCTTCAGGTCTTCCAAGGGTCCACCCATTGCCACTGTAACTGAGTCCATCCACCTTCTGCTGGTCGTCCTCTTCTTCTCTTTCCTTCCACCTTTCCCAGCATCAGGGCCTTCTCCAGAGAGCTGGGTCTTCACCCAATGTGTCCAAAGTAGGATAATTGGAGCCTGGTCCTTTGTGCCTTGAGTGGGAACTCTGAGTTGATTTGTTCCATGATCCATTGGTTTGTTTTTCTTGACTCTCTGTGGTATTCTCAGGAGTATTCTCCAACGCCAGCGTTCAAACTCCTCCATACTCTTTCTATCCGGCATCCAGAGCAGACTTCCCCCAGTCCTCTGCTAGGTATGGAGGCTTTGAATCATGCAATGAGCCTCCACATGTATGAGAAGCTCTCTCCATGCAGCTTCGTTGTCAGGACATCATCTCCTCCAGAGGCCACCTCAGGAAGGACAGCTGCTCTCCGCATTCCAAAGAAGGCCGACTAGGTTGCAGATCTCTCCAGAGAGGTCAGGAGGAGGCCAGGCTGCTGCCCTCAGAAAATGAAACTGGGTTCAGAAGGGGGTCTGCAAAGTTGTAGGGCTTTACAAATCCAAACCAGAGCCCTGCGTTGAGGAGGAGAAAAAGTCAGCGTGGTGGGGTCAGGAGGAGGTGATCAAGCTTCGAGAAGGCCCAGGGAAATTCTGTGGGCAGACCAGCCAAAAAGGAGGAAGCCAGGAGGCACAGATCTACTGACAAGTAAACTGAGAAGCTGGGGGTAGAGACAGGGTGAGAAATGGCTGAGGTCACCCAAGCAGGAGGACTTTCAGCTTGGCTGCCAAATCTGGACTGCAGCCTTGAGAGCAGAAGGAAAAAGTGAGGGGACTGGAGGCCAAGGGGCTGGAAGCATGCAGAAATGGCAGGAGAAGGAGCCATCAGCCGCTTATTTTGACCCAAATCATGGTTTAGTGCAGTGTTTCTTAAAGTGTGTTCTGATGACGGGGGTCCATGAAATCAAAATGATTTGCCTGATAGTGAAGGTATTTGCAAAAAAGTAGAACAATGTCACTCTTCCCATGATTATTTTTTATTTGTTAAAAAATATAGTTGAAGTCCGCATGTCTTAAGGGTGCCAAGCTTGAGAAACACTGCTCTGTGCAATATATTTTGTTTGTATCCCTTCTGTTCATTTCTTTGCCTTTGCTTAGCAAGGCTGACCGGAGTCCTGCAGGCAAAGCCCCTTGTGGACACCTCAGAAGGGTTTGCGAGGGATGATGGGGCAAGGCTGGGTCACCGCTGTAACAGGAGCCAGCCCTTCTCTCGCCCTCCCTGCGCCAAGAATCCCCAGATGGAAAAAAAATCTGCTCTGTCAGGGATGGCTTGCCAAGAGGGTGACAGAATGTTCCCGATCCTCGCCAGAAACTATTTTAAGGCCTCCCTTCCTCCAGATGGACAGTGCAGGAAAAGTCTCATCGCGAAGACACTTTTGAACATGCTCGCCCACTGGCACAGGGCAGGGAGGGGGCCCCAGATGTTTTCGCCATCACTTCCAGGCAGGTGGAGGGAAGGAGAGAGAACTGGAAGACTTAAGCTGCTTAAGCTGCTTTTATTATTTTAATCCACTCAATCGTGTCCAATTCTCGGAGACTGCCTGGACAGGTCCCTGCAGTTTTCTTGGCAAGGTTTTTCAGGAGTGGTTTGCCATTGCCTCCTTCCCAGGGCTGAGAGAGGGGGACTGGCCCAAGGTCTCCCAGCTGGCTTTGTGCCCAAGGCAGGACTAGAACTCATGGCCTCCTGGTTTTTAACCGGGTGCCTTAATCCACTATACCAAACCAGCTCTCACACCATTCTCCTGAAACCAACACCCAGGATTTTCCAAAAGGCTGCAAATGTTCCCCAGACCCATCGCTTTCAGCTCTTGGGCCTTGGCATAGAACAGAACATTCTGATCATAGCCATGGAGAAGCCTTTAGGTCGAGTTTTCTGCCTGAAGCCAGGATTTCCCGTATCTTAGCCATTCTGTGCAGGGGAATTGTATCCCAGATTGCTAGTCTAAGGGCATTTAGGAGAGGAGCATTGCAGGATTCAGATTTCTTGGTTCTGTGAACACACCAGACCAGATACACTGGTGAGGGTGTCATCAAGCCAAAAGCTGGGTTCATGCATTGCAGTAAACTATGATTCGTTTTAACTCTTGCAGTGCAGGAAAAATCTGCATTTCTATGTGTGCCAGTTCTCATTCAGTTGGATGAAAGCGAATATGCTTTGGCAATTTCTTTCAAAGAAGAAGAGGATACTGGTGAAATTCAAATGGCTCTTTGCACTTACGTGAGTGAATAGGTGACCAGTGGGTGTGTCTGAATGTTCTGCCTTTCCTTGCACAATTATCTCTCCCCCGGGGGCTGTAGGCTTCCTTGCTTGCCTGATTTCCACTAAATCTCAAGGAGAGACTTTGGCAGGACGTGCTTCTCAGAGGGCCTTTTCAGTAGAGGTTCTCCTACTGTTGTGAAGAAGACCTGCTATTGGGGAGGGCTGGTGGAGAACTTTGGAAAAATTGTCCCCTCCATTTCTCTGCCCACAGATTTGGTAGAGAATTGTGAAAGGCTGCCTGTGCCCAGCACTAGTTTTAACTCTAGTTTGTTGTACAGGTAGTCCTCGACTTACGACCATTTGTTTAACAACTGTTCAAAGTTACAAAGCTGCTGAAAAAAGTGATTTACACACAGTCCTCACACTTACGACCATCGCAGTGTCCCCACGGTCACGTGATCAAAATTCGGGCACTTGGCAACTGGCATGTATTTACAATGGTTGCAGTGTCCAGGGGTCACATGATCTCCTTTTCTGGCCTTCCTAGGGGCTTCCAAAAAGCAAAGTCAATGGGGGAAGCCAGACTCACTTAACAACCATGGCAGAAAATGTCATAAAACTGGGTGCAACTCACTTAATGACTGCATTGCTTAGCAACAGACATTCCAGTCCCAATTGTAGCCATAAGTCAAGGACTACCTGTATGTGTTACAGTAGCTCGATTCACTCATACCACTGAGTCATAAACCATCATTTATAAACCACTGTGGCTGAGTTTATATTGTGCCATTAACCCACATCCATTCAACCGTATTAGGAGTTAGTGGAATGTGTGAAACCAGCCACAGTGAAAAGTCAGATCCAGGCACCTGCATAAAAGAGAGAAGGAGGAAGAGGAAACTTAAGTGCAGGCACTGATTTGACTCCATTAGCTGTCAACAATGTCACGGTGTCAATCCTCTTGGATGCTGCTGGCAGAAAAGGAATCCAGCAAACTTGCTCCCTGTACTGACAGCTTATTCTGGCTGTCTTGGGTGAAAGAGTCATAACGCAATGCGCTGATCTGGTTTACTCAATGTTCAGGAAGTATCTGGCTGCCAATGTTTCATTCTGATGAGGTTGCTCTCTGTTGATGGCACTGGAAAGGGCCCCTTCAGAAGCTGTCCTGCTGGGGGGGACCCCAACGTTCATTGGACCCATCCGGTAACTCCAGGCCCTCTGGGAGGCACAATGACCACACAGTCCCTTCCAAGATTTTCAAGTGGAAATACACTCTTGGAAATTCCTCTGTGGTTCCTTGCTAGGCTTGATCTTAGTCTAGATCAAGATCTCTTAGTCTTGATGGCCATCTTCTGGGAGACTTGTGGGCTTGCACAGTTGGTGGGCCACTGGGAGAACAGACAGCTGGACTAGATGGGCCAGCGTCCAATCCAGCAGGGCACAGCTTATGTTCTGGTGTTGTTGTTGTTGCTGTTGTTGTCCTCCTCCTCCTCCTCCAAAGACCATCTGCAGGGATACTCATGGGCTTCCTTGGACACTGTGAGACTAGGTGGCCCATAAGCTGAGCCAACAAGCCCATTGTCCACGCTCTTATGTTCTTGACATTCCCATCTCCTCAATGCTCCTGGCAAACTTCTCCAGCTGGCACCTTCTCATCTCTCAGCGCCTCCTGGAGAAACTGACCAGGTCCGCAACGTATTTCTTTAAGTGAGTTGGGAAGAAAGCTGCCTTATAGAGCTTGGGGCCATTTTTGCACCGGAGAAGATGAGCAAGGCGGTCAACAAGCTTTGGCAGCAAACGCTCTTCACTTCCAAGGGCAGGCAAGCACAATAAAAGAAAGTAAATAAAATACTGGTGGCTAAAGTTTGAAAACAGGCAATAAAAACCGGTCTGGGAAAAAACTGTTGTGTTTTACTGCAGTTCTCTCTAACCTTTCCCCAACCAAGGGTCAATCTATCTTAAAAGTTTTAAGCCGGCACTGGGATGTCTGGCTCTTCCACAGCACCTTCTCCTGCAGTACATTTCTCTTCCATCTTTTATGACAGCATCTTTTGGAAAAACACCATGTTGTATCCATGGTCTCAAATGCTACGTCTCGCCAGGTCCGCTGTAACTGGCACCAACGGGAGTGGTTTTCAAATTCCTGAACCTGTTTTGCAACATCACCCTCTGCTCCCCATCCCCTTGACCTCAACCAGCAGGAAGAGATTTGTGAGTAGTAAATATTTTGTCCTTTCTCGTCCCCCAAACTATTTTCCCCTGTATACCTGCACAATTCAGTAGCTGTGAAAAATCATACAATATTTATTTTTAAGCCTGCATTTTAGGGCAGCTAGAGAATTACATGTGAAGCATCTAGAACAGTGTTTCTCAATCTCAGTGACTTTCAGATCTGTGGACTTCAACTCCCAGAATTCCCCAGCCAGCAAGGCTGGCTGGGGAATTCTGGGAGTTGAAGTCCACACATCTTAAAGTTGCCAAGGTTGAGAAACACTGATTTAGATGTTGGTGGCCTTTGGGTTTTTCTTTCCCCCAAATAACCTTGACACCATAGCACAGCACAAACTTGGCACCTGCAGAGAGGCTGAGATTGCAACTTTCACACCTCCCAATCAGCTTTACTGCCCAAAACTACAACTCCCAGAATTCTTGGGGGAGTGATAGAAAGTTGGCTGAAATTGGAAGGGATAGTACAGCTAGGTCTCAATGTGTGTGGATAATGAATCCCCTGACGCAATCCCATTGTTTAAATTTGCACTATTTGAAACCATATTTATATGTGAAATAGAGTAAATGCTGCCAGCTCGACAGCAAGAGGCAATGACAAATTTTAAACCTCCGTTTTTATATGTTTATTAACAAAATATTACAGGAAAGGATAAAAAAATATACTTATAATTTAAATGTCTCGCTTGTAAGTTATATTGTTTAAATTATAAAGTCACTGAGTAGGAAAGGATAAAAAAATATACTTATAATTTAAATGTCTCGCTTGTAAGTTATATTGTTTAAATTATAAAGTCACTGAGTAGCTATAGAAAGCCAAATAAAACAAACAAAAAAAATTGTACCGGAGATTCAGGCATTCCAACATCTCGTCCTATTTTGGCAGGGCTACAACCACGTCTGAGTTGTTCAAGCGCATCAAATGTTTGCTCTGACGGAAAAACAAACCTCTTCTTTTCTGTAATGTAATGTTTTTATCTGAAGGAGTCTGCCTTCTGTCCATTTTGCACACACAACAAGGGCAGACTGAAGGTGCAGTGTCAAAAACCCCAGCAGTGATCTGATAACCTTAATTGCACATGCGCCAGCCCTGCATTAACTCAATTTTGGTTTGCATTAAATGTGGCCTGGTATCATTCTGGTGTTAAAGGAGATGCATTCACTGCCAAACCTATGATATGCACACACACCCCGCCAATACATGTGAACTGCTTGAAGCGCCCTTGTAAGAAAACGTTCACAGCAAGCTGAATTGCCCCTGAGTGGCGACAGGGGGAAGAATCAGTGGAGAATTAGTGGGCTAGTAAACCAAATTGTTTACAGGTAGTCCTCACTTAACAACCATTCATTTAATGACAGTTCGGAGTTACGACGGTTCTGGAAAAACCAACTTACGGCTGGTCCTCGCACTTATGACCGTCACAGCGTCCCTACGGTCATGTGATCACGATTCATGCACTTGGCAACTGGTTCGCATTTACGACCATCGCAGCATCCCACAGTCATGTGATTGCCATTTTCAACCTTTCCAGCCAGCTTCCAGCAGCAAAATCAATTGGGAACCGCATGATTCGCTTAACGACCATGTGGTTTGCTTAATGCCCGTGGTGATTCACTTAACAACCACACAAAAAGGGTCGTAACATCAGGTTGGATTTGCTTAATGGCCGCTTCACTTAGCAACCAAAATTCCAGTCCCAATTGTGGTTGTTAAGCGAGGATTACCTGTATATTCATTGACCATATCTCAGAGATGTATAGCTAGCCTGCTGACCTAGTAGGAAGAGGGAAATAATAAGGTCACCCAGATGGGTTTATCAAAAACATTCCAACATCATGCTGTAATTTACCCTGGGTCTGCCTTTGTCTCGTCTTTGAAATGTAGTGGGCCAAAGGTATCTAAAGCTGTGGTTCTGCTTTTGAACAGGGATGCTCAGCAAAGTGTCAATGCTTTCCTGGGAGCCCCGTGTATCCCGTGTTATTGTTTGCACGCGCATAAAATTATCTCATATCTTCAAAGTGATTTTGTTGCATTAGGTGAGCCTGGTTTGGGCCACATTGTACAATTCGCATGAAACTGAATCTTGCATTGTCTGAATGCACATTGATCACAGTCTAGGTACCATCTCCCATTAAGTAGCTGAATTAATTTGAAATAGACCAGGGATTTATTTATTTTTTTTCCAACCCTGAATTGCAGAAAACTCCAAATGTTTGAATGTGGCAGATTTTTTGAGAGGCTGACTCAGGCACTTCCTAAACAGCTATCGTATGGGAAACTTCCCAGTCCACACTCATAAAATACACATTAATGGAAAACATTAAACTGGTCAATCTGCTCTCCAAGTCCCTCTAACTCAGCCTCAGGATGCTCACCGCTGTCCCCAAATCACCTTACCGCTCCTGGCAGGTTGAAATTCTCCCAACTAAAGCACGAAGCTGCCTGTTTAGAGCACAGCAACATCCTTCAGAAATAAAAATGCCGCTAGAAGCTGGCACCTGGTTTGCATTCCTATTTGATTTTTTTTATTAAAAAAACCTGAAAGCAAATAAGGTGGAGCAAACAGACCTGCAGGGACCTAGGAAGACATTTGCAGAGACCCCGAGGCTTGCCAGGGCGGTCCTGGGAAGGCCAGTTGCATTGTCAGACAGGCAGCATTGCATTAAAAATACCTATTTTTTTTTAGAACAGTCAACAGCTTTGCACCCCTCTTTTTGCTTTTTAGGTCTCTCTGTGTCTCCTATTTCCCTTCTTCTTCTTCTTCCTCCTCCTCCTCCTCCTTTGTAAAAGTCTCCTTGTGTCTTGCACTGTTTTGCCTGGTGATGTCTTGCATTTTAAGAGCTGCACAAGCTTTCTCTCCCCTGCCAAGCCCCACACAGATGGAGTCTTGGACAGACAAGCCCGTGTGGGAGCCCGTCTGCCACCAGCTGGGCAGGAAAAGTGCCAACTTTGCCATGTGCCTCCAAATCTTGGTAGGAGAAGAAAGCACGTGGCATAATGAAGCTGGCCTCCCCTTTTCATTGGTGTCTTTTGCGTGCTTGCAGGCAAGGGCTGACTAGAGCTGCTGCAGCCAAGACAGGGCACGCAAAGGCTGCAGAAAAGGGAGGGCTGGAGTTGTCCCTTGGGGGGCCCTGGTGATTGATGGGAAAAGCCCCCGCAATCAGCTGGAAAGGTCTGTGGGCCCCTGCCGGGGGAATGTTAGGTGAAAGGCTGCATGTTTGGTAACTCAGCTAATGAGTTAGGAAAAGGCAGGAAAAATGGAATCACTGCATCCCCTGGGTTTAAAAGAAGGGTATCAAAATACTCATTAAAGGACAGATGTTGCTATTCCCTTCTGTTTGAATCCAAATGCCTTTTATTATTATTATTGGGGGGAAAAGGGCCTGGGCAGAAACAGATGTAAGCTCGCTGGGTTTCACAACTTTTTCCTCCTAGAAATGCTGTTAGTACAGCTTCTGAGGTCTTCTTTACCCAGAGTGTGCAAACAGGCAGGAGGTGTTTTCTCCACGCCTCTGCCAGCTGGGAGAAAACTTCTGACTTTCTCCTGCACGCAGGTGGTATTCCCCCCACCACCCCCAAGGCTAATGGTCAAGCTGACTCTGAAGAAATACAGGTAGTCCTTGATTTACAACCATTCCTTTAGTGACCATGCGAAGTTAGGACAGCACTGAAAAAAGTGACTTACGACCAGTCCTCGCACTTACAGTATGACTGTCGCAGCATCCCTTCCATCAGCTGATCAAAATTCAGCTGCGTGCCGACCAGCATGTATTTATGATGCTTGCAACATCCTGGGTCATGTGACTGCCATTTGTGACCTTCCCAGCCAGCTTCTGACAAGCAAAATCAATGGGGGAAGCCAGATTTGCTTAATGACCATGTGAATCACTTAATGACCATGGTGATTCGCTCAACAGCCGCAGCAAAAATGTCGTAAATCAGGCATGACTCACTTAATGACCGTCTCACTTAGCGATGGAACTTCTGGTCCCAATTGTGGTCATAAGTTGAGGACTAGCCAAACACCCATATTCTCTCATTCCCCCGCATCCCCAAGTGAAAAACCAGCCGACCAGACCTCTGTGATGTTCATACTGTTGAAGGTGGAGACCTGCAGCTTCTGCACTGAAAAATAAGCATGCAAATGTGGGTTTCACTTGAAGAAGCGATGGTGCTAGGCTCAAAAACCTCATTTTCCACGTGTTTCCATCTTTTTCCAGCTTTCAGACATATCTCTTCCTTCCTAATGCGTCACCGCTGGATTGTCAGCAGTGTCTTGAGAGGTTCAGAGATGTTCCCATAGATGGGAATGTGGTTTTCTCCCTATGTGATAGGTTTCTTAGATCAGTGTTTCTCAACCTTGGGAACTTTAAGATGTGTGGACCAACTCCCAGAATTCCCCAGCCAGCCATGCTAGAATGGCTGGCTGGGGATTCTCCTGCTAGAATGGCTGATGATTCACCACCACCCTCAACTGCAAATTTAATCTTCCAAATACCTGCCAGATTAGCTCCCAGCCCCAAAGAACCTGCAAGTTAGGGCAGTCACTATCTTACTTCTACATTGGGTACAATAGGGATACCATAGCCAGGCTGCAAAACTCTGCATGGCCACTAGAGGGCCACAGAACTCCCTCTGGCACCACCTGGTGGTCATCTGGAGTTCTGCAGGCTGTCATACGCTTGATGTACAGTGCCTAGCTCTTTGCACCCCACAGCAGTGCTAGTACTGGGCTCATACCTATGGCCACAGGGAACAAATTACTCAATGTTCTCTGTGAGCTGGATAATTTGAGCTGCCCAGCAGCTAAAATTTCACTCTGGCTGGAAGCTGAATGGAAGTGTCCCTTGATTACAGACCATCAGATTAAAAAGGTAAAGAAAAAGAGTGCAAACACTTTGATCAATGCCTACTCTATCACACACGCACACACAGAGTATTTCCAGCCCCACAAGTCTCATGAAGGGCACAACTCCAACTTCCAAGCATGTCTGCATTTTAAAATTAGCCCAAGATGACTCACTTCCTGGTTTACAAGAGGAGTATTAAATGACACAGCTTGTTCAGCCCGAAGTTTCATTACAACCATCGGTTGTTCAGATGTTCTAAGCCATGTTGCTCACCAATCTAAGTGCTCACCAATCTAAGGGTTGGTGTGGGTTAAAAGGAACTGTAGTTCTTCCCCTCTGGCCAGCTAAAAGTAATTGAAGGGGTTCCTACAGCCCAGGTGGCAGGGGATGGTCAAAAAAGTCAAGATGGCAGCTGGGACAGTCCAATTGAAGCTCCACCTGTTTTTTATGTGTGTTGCAAACCCTCACACACACACACCTGGGTTGTTTCAAGTCCTAGTAGCTGCAGCCAGTGCCGTCAATGACAAAGGGTACTAACGCTGTAATTCAGCAATATTTATTTGATTTATATTCCCTCTTTCGCTGAGGAGCTCAAAGATGGACCTTCCAGCACTGGGGATTTCACATCTTGGGGCAGCCCTGCCTCACACAGACCCAGTGCACAATCTGGGGGCCTCTTGGACTCATGGCTGGAAGAGCAGGTGGCAGCCAAGGTTAGGAGGACCTCTGCACACCTTGGGGTTGTGCACCAGTCGGGCCCATTCCTGGACTGGGAGATCCTGCTTACTGTCACTCCTGCCCTCGTGACCTCCTGTCTGGACTACTGCAATGCGCTCTACATGGGGCTGCCCTTGAAGAGCATTCCGAAGCTTCAGATGGTGAAGAATGCAGCTGCATGGGAAGTAAATGGTGTGAGTTATTTGGTGCATCTACTCTGAGGGCTGCATTAGTGGGCAGTGTGCTTCCGGGTTTTGGCCACCTTTAATGCCCTTCCTAGCTTGGGACCAGGTTACCTGAGGGATCGTCTTCGCCCCGTTGTTTCTACCCGTCCAATCTGGTCCAGCAGGATGGGCACGCTCTGGGTCTTGTCGGCCAGGGAATGCCGGTTGGCAGGGCATAGAAGCTGTGCCTTTTCTGCCATAGCACTTGCCCTATGGAACATTCTCCCCTTGGAGATCAGGGTGGGCCTGACCCTGCTGCCTTTCATAAGGCAAAAAAGACCTGGTTCTGTGCCCAGACCTGGGGCCCTGAGTGTGTGAAGGGTCCCATCACCTGGTTGTGCCAACAACCATCAACTGTGACATCTTCCTCAGCTGCTGGGTATTTTAATTTTTGTATTTATGATAGGAATTAGTTTTTAATTTATTTGAAGACTGTTCGCCTCCCAGAGCCAGTTGCAGAGATGGGCGGCCATACGAATTGAATGAATACATACATACATACATACCACCGCCATCTCTTGTTCTTCCCCACCATCACAGTCCTGTGTGGTAGGCTGGGCTGAGAGGGAGGGAATGGCCCAAAGACCCCCAGCTGGTTTCATGCGTAAGGCAGGACTAGAACTTGTGGTCTCCTAGATATTAATCCAGCATTTAAAGCCATGGTCTTCCCTGAGACCCTCTATGGAAGTGGAAGCTGGACTTTGAAGAAGCAGGATAGGAATAGTATTGTTGCTTTTGGACTTTGGGGTTGGAGAAGACTTCTGAGAATATGGTGGACAGCCAAGAAAACAAACTGATGGATCGTTGAACAAATCAACCCTGAGTTCTCACTCAAGGCACGAAGGACTGGGTTCAAATTATCCTACTGAAGACACATTATGGGAAGACCCAGCTCTCTGGAGAAGGCTCTGATGCTGGGAAAGGTGGAAGGAAAGAGAAGAAGAGGACGACCAGCAGCAAGAGGGATGGACTCAGATACAGTGGCCATGAGGAACCATTGGGATACCTGAAAGAACAGGCTAGGATAGATCGTCATGGAGAAAGCCTATCTATGTGGGTGCTCAAAAATGACTTGATGACAGTCAATCAATCAATCAATCAATCAATCAATCAATCAATCAATCAATCAATCAATTTAGCCACTATGCCACCCTACCTCTTGGGCTGAGAAGGCGGGACTGGTCCAAAATCCTTCAGGGAGCTTCTGTCGTTGGGGAGGGAGGAGAATCCGCATCTCCCAGGTGCCAGTCCAACAACTGCACCACTGCATCATGGCAGCTCTGGAACTTTACTTCCCTACCCCAAGTACAAGATGGGTTTGTATCCCACAGGGAAACAGCTTTTGAAATTATTCCCTTGCTCTGCCTCCTTAGGGGTAGAAACTTATAAAAATGCAAAGCTTCATCTCCACCATTCATTGATTCTGGTCCCAAAATCAGACTGGCATTTGGCAGGCCCGTTCTGCAGTACCATATCTGCCTGAATGTATCTGTGGACCGGGGCCAGGAGAATAATTAAGGATATATAAATCTTCTCTAAAGATCCTTTTTCTCTCCACAACAGTTTGGCAGACCTGCCCTACACCTATTGTCATCTAAACCAGGTGTGCATATGTGTGTGCGCCTATGTGTTTGTGTGCATCTGCTTTAGTGATTTTTCTCACAACCCCATTTCCATCAGATCTGGAAGCACTGAAAGATCTTTTTCTTCTCTTTTTTCTTTCCTCCGTCTTTTTAAAAAAGCAAAATCCCCGTAGGTTAAAAAAAAGAAAAAAAAGAAATCAGAACAATAAAAGCACTCAACAATTTTATAAGTCTCTCTTCCCCTGTCCTCAAATCCCTTTCCACCAGGCTGAAATCTGTGGATCCAAAGATGGGGCATAAGCAAGCTGTGAGTCCTGCCAGCCGTGTTTCTGGCTGTGCCTCTTTGCGTGTTGCGCAAAGGACAAGTTTGCTATTGCTGAGTGCGCCTCCATTTTCTGATCTCCCCTTGGAGATCCCACCTTACTAACAGGCCTCTAGAAATAAAGAAAGGCTTCTCTGTTGGGTGCTGGGAATTTCTGGGAGACATTTGCTTGCTTTTGCAACTTTCCCATAGAAATTTATGACCCTCTGAAAACCTGGGGTGGGTTATAGCTTTTTCTGCACAGCCAGTTTCTTTGTACATCCCAGGTAATACAATATTCTCAGTTCCCTGGGGGAACTCTTTTCCTGGGCCACCAACTGCAAACTGTCTTTTTTTGGCCTTTTTTTAATCTTGTGACTTTTCCCTCTGTTTCCTTCTTCGCTTCCCTCCCTCCCCCTTTCCTTCCCTCTTCCACCCACTCCCTTTCTCTCTCTTCTCTTCCCCTCCCTTCCTATCATCAATCTCTGTAAAAATGGGGCAGGACTTCAACTGCATGGCTGTGACTACCATCTTGATGTTTTTGACCCCACCCCTGAAGCCTGCCTGCCTGCCTGCCTGCCTTCCACTCCTGGGGACCCCCAAAGTATCCGTTTTAAATTAAAACAAACTGCTACATCACTAAAGTCCAGTTAAGTAGAAGCATCTAACCTTAAGTGACTGATTTTGAAAAGCTAAGCAGATGTGGTTAGTAGTAGGATGGGAGATCATCAGTCTACGAATTTCCAACACCAGATCTTCTTCACAAGGATCTGACCTTTGAAATGTCCCTACGGACTTCCTATCGCTTAGGGAGCCCCACAGCCATCAGTTGCGGCTATTGGCTGTGTTACTTCTTTTGGCTGCTTTTGGTAACTGGATGAGCAGCTATATTATTGTGTGTATCTCTCATTTATCCTCTATCATTTATCCATCCATCATCCATCCATCCATCCACCCACCCACCCACCCACCCATCTGTTAATTAGATTTGTTAAGGCCACATAAGTCCAAAAAGACTGGGTGATTTACAAAATGTGCAATGCAGAAGTTAGAAACAGAGCTACAATGACATAGCTGTCCAGACTACTCATGAGCAACCTAGGATGGAAGCTCATTTCTCCAACATCAGAGATTAAAAAGAATTCTGCGGTGGATCCTTTTTGGGTTTGGACGTTTGTTCCATGAAGGAATGACCATTAGTTGTAGCAAGATCTAGATCTTCATTTTTCCTAGAAAAATAACCAAATCTCTTTCGACAATGCAAGGGGGCCTTCTCTTCCCTTAATTTTTCACAACAAAAATGCTCCATACAGTAAAAATGGGCTTTCACTCTCTTCTGACACTGTGTCTTTCTCCTAAGACTTCTTGCACTGACTAGATAACGGGGATTGCCCCCCCTTCTCCCTCCGGGAACTTTTTGACGGCAAAATCCTGCATACTTAGGCAAGCTTTTAATCAGCACCCCATGGATTTATAAAATTTATTCATATAATTACATTTCTCTTCCTGTATTAATAATTCTGCAATTGGCTTTGCTTTGTTCTATCACATTTCACTCAGCAGCATCTGCCACAAACCCTGTGACAGCAAAAGGGTGACCCGCACACCATGATGCCATCATGGAGATGCTGCAGTTCTGACATCTGATGCATGTTGTAAGTTGCAACATTTGTGTAATTAGGTTGTCACACATTTTTTGCCATTTATCCCCCACAAGTGTCCATGGCTGCACTATAATCTGTGTTAATTAATAATTGCCTTGGAAATACCAAATAAAAATACTATCTACGCCACCTAAACTAGGGCTAGCCAAACTGGTTTGCAAATATTAAAATGACCACCAGATGGCAGCCAAGAGCTGGAGTTTTCAGCAGCCCTTTGCTCCCATCTAGTGGCCATCCAAGGAATTATAGTCCAAATCTGGTACCTGGATCTGAACTAAATTTGCCCCGCTTTTCTTTTGGGAATACAACTGGGTCTGACTTGGCCCCATTTTCTCAATTTCTTTGTTTTAGGATCTCCAGGACTTATACAACCTCATGCTGCCTCTTTCAAGCATTGTTATATTCCAGGTCAGTTCCAAGACTCAAGACACCCATACCTGCTGAAGCCTTAAGAAAGACAATGGACAAGGGCAGGTCCATTTTCCCCATAATGCCAATCATGGAGAAATTCTGGCCTGCAGTTTTATCTTCTCCAAGTACTAGCCACTTAATGCTGGTGAAATCATTAAAGTTTGACACTTGAAGGGGAAAATCCCAGCCCGCACCAACTTTGGGGTTTCTTAGAGTTTCTTTTGTTATTATTATTAGCATCATCAATTACATCCATGGTGTTGGGTTCAAAAAAGTCAAGGTGACGGTCATGTCTGCATGGCTGAAGTCCCGCCCCTTTTATAAACATCACAGAAAGGGGTGGGGTTTCAGTCTCATGGTCATGATGTCATCTTGATTTTTTTTAACCCTCCCCAATGGATGCTCCTGATTAATGCCACCATCAACGGCCCAGCACTACCAACATAAGACATTTTTGAAAGACTGAGGTGGCTGAAAATACTCTTTGGATTGTCCAGTAGTCCATTATGTCCCTCTGTGTTGGCTTCTCTGATTTGACTTTGAGGATCCAAAGCTTAAACACAACAAGGTGTAGAAAAGTCAGCTTGGAGATAGTTTTTGTACTTGCAAATGGCATCTTGCTTTATTTTATCACATGTTCACAACAGTCCTGTGAAAAAGCTGGCTGGAAGAACCATGACGGACTAAAGGTTTGATCCTTGCCCTCTTGAGTTGAATGTGCTCTCAAATGCATGCCCCACGTGCCAGGGAACAGGGTGCTGCCTTCATGGGAGTTAAGCAGATTTTCAGGTGCTACCAGACACGAGTTGATAAACCATGAACTTTCCGAGATTTCAGCCATGTTGAATTTTATGCAGGATCTAGTAAAACCTGATTGAGTCATTCATTAGGCAATGTTCATACAACCCTTTGGAAATGTCCAAGGCTGTAGAGGTGTTAAGTGCTGTTATTGATCGATCCCTTGCTCCATGTTCCGCTGGCCTCATAAAAACCAAAACAAGAAGTCGTTTGGGGAGTTAATGATGGGTGAACTGAGCAAGGTAATCGGAAATGCGCAGCCCGAGATACAGCCGCTTGGGCTGGGAAGCCAGCATCCCATAGAGAAAACCCGGCTGCATTTGGAGCAAGTGTTGAGGGCCAAAGCTTAATTTGCAATAAGGGATCATCCAAAATCTTCTCCTAGCTTAAAATTTGCATGCCTGTCTGGCCCAGGGATTCTGGGGGTTGAAGTCCACACTTCTTAAAGTTGCCAAGTTTGAGAAACACTCAACTAGATGAACATTCCAGGAATAAGTACCCCTGGTTTACTCTCAGTTTGCTCCCACTTTTCTCTTCCCCAGAAGATGAAAGAGAAGGAGGAGGAGTAAACTATTTTACAGCCACGATTGGAGGAACTGATTGTGGTCCAGGATCAGAAGGGAAGAGTGAAAGGCCTCCTCCCTTGACTTTTCTGGCCTAGGGAACTGGAAGTGAGCTGGATGAAACCTTGATGGACCATTTTCAGACTGGGGAGGCCCTTGAAAAGTTCTGCCAGTAACGAGATTTGCCATGGCTCGCTGAATCGATGAATGCGCAAACAGCCAGCCGGCTTCTTCTCAGCGGCTATTCATAGAGGGCCTCCTTTTGCTGATAAAAAGTGATTAAGATGTCCCTGAGTGGCTCTAAATCTTCTCTTTGGAAATTGCTTTATGCAATCTAATTAGCTAATTCAATTAAATGATTGGGAGATATTAATTAGTGCATTTGTACACTGGAATTAATTATCGAAGGAATGGGAAAAAACAGGTGGAAGGGTAAAAATTCTCCCCTCCAGCACACACACATGCTCGTCCACGCTTTATTACCCTCCAATTCTTTAATTTATACTTTCGGGGATCATTTGATTTAGCTGGAATTCCTACACCAGCCAGCCAGCCAGCCCTCCGTCCCAACACATACCACTAATTTAATTCCATTGACCTCTAACTAAAGGATCTAACAATTAAAAGTGGTTTGCAATACCAACAGCAAAACTTGAGACTATATCAGCACAATGAAGCCAAACTGGGTTTAAACCGGTTATGCCATCCAGCTCCCTGTGATTTGAATGCACAAGCAAAATTCAATTCCATCTATCTGTCTTCCCTCCATTCATTCATCATGCACTTTACAATTCCTTTCATCAGGGTCAAAGAGTAAATTTTGGCCTCACTTCCAAAAATATCCTGAGTTTACAATCAGCTCTGCTGGTCTTGGTGTGCAGAACCCAAGTTGTTTTGGGGACGAATCCAGCACCAGACAGGACAGAAGAAAAACACTTCCAGCAGCTGAAGGGATGAGAGATCTTGCAGTACTGGCTCCCTCTACAGGAACTGCTGCAACCTGCAGTTTGTCCCAAGGAGGAGAATCTGGGGTAAATTATTTCAGTTCCACACAAATGTCCAAGTTCAAATTACAGGTAGTCCTCACTTAATGACCATTTGTTTAGTGATGGTTCAGACTTACAACAGTGCTGAAAAAACCGACTTACAACTGGTGCTCACACTTACAACCTTTGCAGTGTCTCCGCAGTCACGTGATCACAATTTGGGTGCTTGGCAACTGGTTCGCATTTATGACTGTCGCGGTGTCCCATGGTCACGTGATCACCATTTTCAACCTTCCCAGCTGGCTTCTGGCAAGCCAAATCAATGGGGAATGGCATGATTCACTTAACAACCACATGGTTCACTTAACAACTGCCACAAAAGGTCATAAAATCAGGTCAGATTTGCTTAATGACCACTTTGCTTAGCAGCCGAAATTCCAGCCTCAGTTGTGGTCGTTAAGCAAGGACTACCGGTATCATATTTTTGGTAATATGCAAAGACCTAGCTCTCTCAAGACATGATGATGGCAGAAACTGGGTGGCTTTAAAGTGGAATTGGATACGTTGATGATGGAGAGGTCTATAAGGTCCATGAGCCTTAGATTCCATGTGACCTCCAGGTTGGGACAGCCTGTCTCCAAATACAGGTTCCAGAACACAGCACGGGAGAGGTGCAGATCTCCATCTCCGGCTGGGAGCACTGAGAGGATCCACTTGGCCATTGTGAGAAACAAGAGGGAGGACTGAGATGGGCCAGCCTGATCTAGTGGCCTATTCTTATGACTCATCACTGAGATGTTATCATCTCATTGTAAACCGCCCAGAGTCGCTCTTAGTGAGATGGGTAGTGACGAAATACGAAATGTAAATAAATAGATAAATAAATAAATAAATATTTCACCCACTTTAAATGCATTGGTGACTTCCCAGGAATCTTCCCAGCAACAGCTCAGATTTTTATGCAACGCACATACAACATTGATTAAATACCACTCTTTGTCCTAACGATTGTCTGATTAGCTTCTGTGTGCTTCCAACAGTTCAAAATGGATGGTTGCCAAAAGAACTCAGGGTCAGCTTTGAATCGCATGCAACGACGGATGAGTTCAATCGCATGCAAATGATTGGGGAGTTGAAATGGCCTTGGGGAGGAATAAATGTCCATAAACTTTGGAATTCGCTGCCCCAAGATACAGCAGTGGGCACCAGATTAAAGAACTTTAAATGGGGATAGGACAGATCCATGGAGAAGAATACCAACTGGTTTTACAGGACTTCTGACTTTAATGACCTGTTATTGGGGTATTGTAGCAGAATACAGGGAGTCCTCATTTAGAGACCACAATTGGGACCAGCAACTTGGTCGTAAAGTGAAGCACTCGTTAAGTGAAACCACAGCTGTGTTTATGATCTTCCTTCAGCTTTCCTTTTCTTTATAGACCTGCAAAAGTCGTATATGCAAGGATTGGTTGTAAAGTTATTTTTTCATCACCATCATAACTGCGAACAGTCACTAAATGAGGCAGACGCTAAGCGAGGTCTACCTGTCACGCTTATTATAACTCCATGCCACAGCTGCACAGTTGAAGCCCCACCCAATGCAGGTAAGAAAGATGGTTGAGACTGCCATCTTGATTTTCTTGACACACACACACACACACGCATGTGAAGGCCCTATATACTCACTATTTGCTCTGGGCCTATCCAAGGATACTCCCCTACTGGGAATGTATGGCTTCGAATTTATAATTAAAACCAGCCCCCTCCTCTCCAGTTCCCCACCCAGCCTCTTCCATCTTCTCTAAACTGCGACTCACTCCCACCATGTTTTAGGAAAACAAATCCTATTTTCTCCAGCTGCCTATTTGATGCCCGTAATTTGCCACGGACAGGAGCCAGCGGCTCTGCACACTAACGGATAACCAAACAGCCACCTGATTTCGAAGAAAGCAAGTTTGTTTGTTTACTTATTTATTTTATTTAATCCAATTTGTCCCCGCCCATCTCCTCCCATCGGGGGACTCTGGGCGGTTTACAACCATCAATTAAAACAACCATCATAAAATATACAGTATAAAATTACAATAATAAATAATATGAATAAGAGTAAAGAGAAATAATCATATAAAAAGTCCAAGTGGCGAAAGCATCTAAAAAAAGTTCGAAACACGATCATAGTAACACTCTATTGTGGATCACTAGTAGCCTTCTTCTCCTGATGTTTGCTCAATCCATTTAGGGATTCATTTGGGATGCTGGGTTAGAGCACATGAATACGGTCAACACCCAGATCTTTGGTGCCATCAAGTTTGAAAATCGAGGACAAATTTTCCAGAAAGTCTGAGTCCGTCAGGAGAAATGGTCAGTTAGCTTATGTATAAAAGAAACTTGAGAGAGGGCAAAATCCAGGGCATACAGCTGTAAGAATGGTCACAGACCAGAATTCAGAGAAAACTGTTTCTCTATAGCAGTGGTTTCACCTTAGCAACTTTAAGAGGTGTGGAATTCAACTCCCAGAATTCCCCAGCCAGCATGGCTGGCTGGGGAATTCTGGGAGTTGAATTCCACACCTCTTAAAGTTGCCAAGGTTGAGAAACACTGTTCTATAGGAAAGGGAAACATGCCGCTTGGTTAAATAGCTTCACATCAGTGTTATATTTTCAAAACAGAACTTCCTTTAAAAAGCAAGGGCATGGCACACAGACCATTGAAATGAAAAGCGGAGTTGTGGCACTTGGAAACCAGACCCCCTTGAAAAGAACAGCAAAGAAAGATGGGTTATTCTAAATCAGCAATGGACCCCAGTCCCTTCTGCATGGGAGGGAGCTACCTCTGTCTTTAACTGGGCCATTTTCTCACTCCATGGGTCTAAACCACCCCAGACACTCCACAGCAACTGCTTTTCTTCAAACACATCCTTGGAGGAGGAAACTGCAGCCCCTTTGGTGTCTTTGCAGAAATGCATCAGATTTCTGCTAGTTGTTTTGCAGGGGCGGGGGGAAATCTGGGTTGAGTTGGGAGCCAAGGATCCTAGAGAAGGAGAAAGTGGAAAGAGGTTGTCAAGCTGGAGCATCGCCTGTTTGGCCACTAGAACCCCTGGCGATGCTCCGGAGTCAGCTGCTCCTAGCAACCGTTTCCCCAGAAGCTTGTGTATCACTATGTTGGTGGTGATGTCACCGTTGCCACAGCAACTCTCAGCTGGTGGACCACTTACCTTCTCCGCTGCTAAGGAACCAAGTCAGCCCAGATAGAGATAGTTCTCCATCCTTTTGCCAAGGGGCATTTTCAGGGAGGGACTTCACGTGGGCGGGGCAATGTGGCTGCATCTTCCAGTAAGCCCTGGTAAGGGCATTGCTAGGAGAAATTAACTTCTTCCTTAATTAATCCCCAGCTTCTAACTGTCCACACTGTCTCAGTGTCACAGATTTGGGGAAGGAGACAGGGAGGAGGCCAAACGTCCCCTGCTGACATTGTCGGGCGTGGGGAAAGTGGGTTTTTCAGACTCATCAAATGATTCAAAGCAAGGCACCCTCAAGTTGACCTCAACATGCCTGGTGATGGCATCCATGCCCTTTTCATGGCCAGTTTATGGAAGCTGTTGCCTTCTTTCAGAATGATTTCCTGGAATCCCAGAATCATGGCATGTCAGTGTCGGAAGAGTCCATGGAGATCATCTAGTCCAACCCCGTTCCCAGTGCTGGAATCCACCATACAGTGTCCTCATAAATGGCCATCCAACCTACGTTTAACACCTCCTCCAAAGTTGAGTCCAGCACCTCTGGGGGCAGGCTCTTCCCTTGGTGAGCAGCTCTCACCATTAGGAATTTCTTTCTGGTATCTAACCCAAATCTACTTCCCAATATTTAACCACACTTTCCTACAGAGTCCTTGGTGCTCTCTGAGCTTGGCTGTTTGCTTGCAGACATTTCACTATCCAACTAGGTAACATCATCCGTGTGAGGGAGTGTGGGGTTTGGTGCCTGTTTCCATACAGTATAGTCACTGCCAGTTTGGGGGGGGGGGTGTTCCTCCTTGGTGGTTCTCCTTGGAGTATTAATTTTTTGCCTGATTGTCTGTCTGGTGTTGATCCCTGCTCATCTGAGTGTCGGCTGCCGGAGAGGATGTGTTCTGGCCTTTTGGTTTCCTTCTTAGCTTTTTTATTGTGTCTTTTGAATGGTATCTCCTCTCCGGGCTAAAGAGACTAAGTTTCCCTGCCCAGTTTAGCCTACAATGTGAGATTTCCTCATGGTTCTCATCCATCTACAAACCAGGTCCAACCCTGCTTGTCTAAGTGGACATCCAGATTTGGCAGCTCAAAGATGGTGGCCCTAGATTCCAAACGTGGCTGTGGCTAGCTCGCCCTGGGAAATCTCCAAACTGGACCTGGTTTGTACATGGATGAGAAGGGGATTTCCCTTTGTTTTAATTTTAGTGCTGGTGAAACAAGTCTATTAATCACATGTGTTTAACACTGAATCACTTTGCTCTTTCTCTTACGGTAAAACGGAGAGTTTGACAACTGAGCTTGGAGGATGCAGTGTAGAGGGTGAATTCCTATCTGAAAAAGAAATGGAGGAGGAAGAGGAGGAGGAGGGAAAGTTTGAAAGCTATTCCCTGCTCATTGCTGAAGTGGGTCCCTTGTTAATATTTGTGACCAATGGAATTGGCAGGTGGCTGTTTTCATACACCAAAGAAAACAGAATTGCAACAGAGAATTCTTAAGTCACCCGGGCCAGAAAATTGCAACTGTACCAAGCTAATCCTTAGATCTCTCTTTTTCTCTGAAAGATGCCTTTTTCAACAGCACACGGAGATCAAGCTGAGAGATAACACTGCAGGCCTGGTTTCTTTATCTCCATAACGGTTATGTATGTGTTTACGTGCGGTTGTGTGTGGAAGAGAGAGAGCTGGTGCGGCAGGAAGCAAGGCAGCTGTCTTATTTCCACAGAGATCTTAGAGGTGGGGAGGGTGCAGAGCAAAAGGGGGCTGGAGCTGTGGGCTTTGCAATGCAGCCAAAATGTCCTGTTTTAGAGGCAATTCAAGGGCATGGTCAGCACACATGCTGCAGTCTTGAAGAAACAATGGGAGCGTTGGTCCATCTGGCCAAATATTGCCTACATCAAGAACGGTGACTGTACAAGCAGAGCTTGCAGAAATGGCAAAGCTGACCAGTTTGGTCAGGACAAAAACTATAAAGACTTTTTAAAAAGACTGGAAGCCTTTTATCGGTGTTTCTCAACCTCAGCAGCTTTAAGATGTGTGGACTTCAACTCCCAGAATTCCCCCAGCCGGAAATACAACTTCAAAAGTTTCAGGGGCATTAAATTGCCAAAGAGAGCTATCGGCTCTTGTACCATCTTGACCTATTCAGGCTCTTACTTCAAGGAGAGGGAAAGGTGACCACCTTCCGTTCGCCTCTGTGTTCCTCCTGTCCATATTTTATGAATCTCAGGAAATGGTTTGCCTTTCCAGTGTTGCATCGTTATCATACTGAGTGGAGAAGGGCCCCGGGAGGATTGCTGGAGTGAATCCTGAAGGTCAGTCCTCAAAGTTTGCTTTTGGTATTGAAATAGCAACTGCTGATCAGCAAGTAGATTTACAAGGAAGTCAAGCTGGGACCAGAAATGCCTTGTTGCCAAGACATCTTGACCATTTTGACTTCCCACAGAGCATCCTTGTAGGGAGTCAAAAAAGTCAAGAGGGGGGCTGCACCCATGTGATCAAAGTCCTGTATTTTTCTACATGCATGATTTTTTAAACTTTTCCTATGGATACAGGTAATCCTCGACTTATGACCATTCGTTTAGCTACTGTTCGGAGTTACGACAGCACTGTAGTGACCAGTCCTTGCACTTACGACCGTCACAGCATGCCTGTGGTCATGTGATCAAAATTCCAGTGCTTGGCAAATGGTTTACACTTATGATGGTTGCAGCATTCCCGGGTCACGTGATCACCATTTGCTACCTTTCCAGCTGGCTTCTGACAAGCAGAGTTAACGGGGGAAGCCAGATGCACTTAACGACCATGGCAAAAAAAGGTCATAAAATTGGGTATGACTCACTTAACAACCGCCTCACTTAGCAACAGAAGTTCCAGTCCCAATTGTGGTCGTAAGTCGAGGACTACCTGTACTGCAATGATACCGATTGTTTCTCCATGGGGAGGTTGGCTGATATTGTATTTGTTTCTTCGGATTGCTGCTGCCAATCTGCCTATTAAAATGCCATTGCAGATCAACTTGAGCTTTCGCCAGCCCAGATGCCCTCAAGATGAGTGGTCTTCATTTCCAAGAATTCCCAGCCAGTCACAGCCACTGATGCCTCTACAGCAAACTAGGATTAGGTCAAAATGACAAGTCACATGCAGTAATGCCACAATGCAAATTTCGCCTTTACGTACGAGAGTCCTGACATCTGATGCAAGTACAGGTAGTCCTCATTTAGCGACTGCCTTGTTTAGTGACTTTTTGCAATTACAATGGGGATGAAAAGTAACTTTGTATAGTGGTATGTGGGAAAGAGCTTTGGAGATGGGGCAAAGAGATGCTGCCTAGGGAACGATCAGATAAGAGAGGGCATAGCCTGCAGCTGCATAATGGGTGGGGCAAGAGGCTCAGAGGGGACTCCCTCTAGTTTCTCAGGCTGTGAAGGAGACAGCAGGAGATCTGTACTTTCAGACTTGCAAGATTCTGTTAATGTAATTTTACAATAAAGTAAAATTAGCTTATCTGGTCGTGTTTCCTGTTCTACCTAGTAATGCTGACGCTTTATAACCAGTCCTTGCATTGATGACCTTCTCAAGTCTGTAAAGCAAAGGAAAGCTGAAGTCAGATTGTAAGCACAGTCATGGTTTCACTTAGTGACCACTTCACTCAACAACCGAGTTGCTGGTCCTAATCGTGGTCACTAAATGAGGACTCCCTGCATGCAAGTTGCATTACAAGGCCTTCATACACTATGTCTAACTTCTCTGCCCCTTCTCCTTGTGTGATGACCATGGCTGAGAATTTGGGGTTGTTGTGTTTTTGAGTTCTGCCAAGGTCAGCTGGAGGCTGCCTCTTAGAAGAAAGTAAAGCAAAAAAACAAAGAAAAACTTTTCTTCCGGCTCCAGCCACTGGATCTATAGGCCATCTTTCCTAAACCCGGTACTCCCCACCCACCAAAGTGTTTTTAGTTTTCAAAATCCCGCCTGTCGTGATGAGGAAGGTCCTCTGTACAAACAATCCTACTGAAAGTTTTCTGTAGGTGCGTTTTCGTTTGGAGCCAAATTCATCCTCATTTGTTCCTTGGTTGGGCTGAAAATTGCTCAGTTGCAAACGGTGCTGGGCCAAATTAAGTGGGAGGTTTTTAAAAGAGGAGAAGAAGCGAGTTTGGAGCACTAATACATCTCTTTTTTTCCCCTTTTTAATGGCTGGTTGAGCACTCTGAATTAAAGCAAACCACCAACTGTGGTTGGTTATTGGATTCTTTTCTTCTCTTTGTCTCCCATCGCGGAGAAATGTAGGTCCTCCCTCAAAGCAGCTTGGCTGTTATTTGAGTTATTTCTACACCAGGATGTTTAAAACGGTTTTGTTATTTATGCAGGCCATCCATGGGGTCATGAGAATGCAGTCACAGGTTCTGTGACAGAATGATACAAGGAAATGACCACTGTTCCATTATATTACATTGTTTTGGCACTCAGAAGGGTGGCACCATCAGGCTGATCTTGCCTGGGCTTGGAAAGTAGGCAGGGCTCAATCTGGTAAATATAGGTAATCCTTGACTTACAACCATTTGCTTAGGGATGGTTCAAAGTTAGGATGGCGCTGAATGAAAGGACTTGCCACCGGTCCTCGCACTTACGACCGTCGCAGCATCCCTGTGGTCACATGATCAAAATTCAGGGGCTTGGCAAACAGCATGTGTTTATGATGGTTGCAGCATCCTGGGGTCACAGTTGCCATTTGCGACCTCCCAGCCAGCTTCTGATAAGCAAAGTCAATGGGGGAAGCTGGATTAGCTTAACAACCACTTGATTCACTTAACGGACATGGTGATCTGCTTAATGACTGTGGCAAAAGTCGCAAAATATGGCATGACTCACTTAACAACCATCTCACTTAGCAATGGAAATTCCAATTCCAGTTGTGGTCGTAAGTTGCAGACTATCTGTATTTGGGTGGGAGACAACCAGGAAATCCCAGGGCTTTAGCCAGATTGGGAAGTCTCAATGATGTCATCAAGAGTTGATTCGGACTTGATCCTGTCATTCATCATGCAACTATTTCTCCAGTGCTTTGTGGCCTCCCTAACTTTTGACTGTTTGACTGATTTGTGCCATCCAATTGGTGTACATTCTTAACAACCACATAGACAGACTTTCTCCATGATAGTCTGCCCCCAGCCTGGTCCTTCTGGTCTTCCAACAGTATGCCCATCACCACTGTGAGTCCATCCACCTTGCGGCTGTCCATCTTCTTCTCTTTCCTTCCACCTTTCCTAGCACTGGGTCCAAAGTATGATAATTTGAGCCTTGAGAGAGAACTCTGAACTGATTTGTTCAATGATAGTTTGTTTATTTTCTTGGCTGTCCATGGTCTTCTCAGGAGTCTTTTGCAACACCAAAAGTCTCAGTAGTCTGTCGTGAGCCAGTATAGGTGCCCGTTTGCTTTAGCTGGGCAGCTGGGCAGACCTTTATTCCTTGGGAGACCTTGCTGGAGTGATACACTCTTGGCATTCATGTGACGGTCCCAGTACCAGGACCTTTACTTAGAAATTCTCCAGACAGTCCATTAGAAAGCGTAAAGAATTCTTTATTAATAATCTGATTAACATAGGACAGTATCAAAGCTCTGAGTGAGGATTTTGGTGCCAAGCATTCAAAGTGATTCTTTTCCCTCTGACCTCATCCCCCATCCCTCCTCCCTGTCTTGTAAGCAAGCTCTTTCTCACTGACTTCCCCCCTCCCAGCTCATTAGTTTGTTGGGATGATTAAGAACCCCAGGTGTCTTATCAGCGGCTGTCCTTGCTCTAATGGCTGAAGGAATCTCTGTGAAGGCAACATGGGTTTGCTTATGCATGTAGCAGGCTGACACATGTAGTAATGCTTAATGGCAGGCGAGCAAAGAGCGGGGAGCCTGACAATTCCCTCCTGAGGTTCTTTGCTCGTCTTTCCCAGGAACACCCTCCCTGCCTCCTCGCCACAAGGAGAAGGCACCGCAGAACTTGAGGGAGGGCTAACTTGTGATGCTTCTCCTAACTTCCAAAAGAAAAAAGGACCTAAGCAGACCTGTTTCCAGATTGGAATCCGACCTGCCTGGTCTTCTCCAACATTGGAGTCCTGCATGGTTTCTACTGGGGTTTCCCAACCTTACACTCTCCCGAAGCATTGGATGGGCAACTTCTAGAAGTCCCAACCAGTATAGCTGGAGATTCCCAGAGTTGTTGGAACTTCTGAAGGCCACCACTTTGGAGTGAAAGCTTTGGAGCGAAGGTTGATGATGCCACCTGCCACTATTAAGCTTTCTGGGTAAAGCACACTGGCACTGGTGCCTGCCTCCTTTCCGGTGGTGTTCATCTCAGCTCAAATACCACCAATTGCTCCATTCTAAGCTCAGCTTGGTCCTGGTCCTGTATGCAGCTCACCCTGGGCTTCCAAATGCAGAGGCCTTGCACACAGTGTGCTGTGTGGGCAGATACCCCTCCACACACACCTAGGTGCACCCTATGAAGGGAGAGCAGAAACATTGACACACAGGGGCATACGTTGTTGTGTTACCCAGAAGGAAATAAGGATGACTCCTTCAACCAATCCTAATAAAGAATTGGGGGGAACCATACGGTGGAGGCTTTCCCAAACTTGTTGTAATTTTTGAGTGGGGTCTCAGCCCTAGTAGAGTTCTTCCCACAATCCAGAGGGACCGGCTACAAATGGAAAAATGGCATCACAATCTCACCCCACCTCTACAGTCCCATGAGCCAAAGGGAAAAGAATCAAATTTAATTCTGAAATTACTTTTTACCTTTTTCTGAAATAATGCAACAACCCCACATGGGTGTGGGTGTGCTCTCCAATGCATCAAAGCCCATCGTCTTTTTTGCTTCTTTTACTTAATATAATGCCCTGTCAAAGATGCAGCCTGTAAAGCTTGCAGATCTGTTTCATAATTTGGGGCTTGCTCCCAACAAGGGTATCATTATCTTGCTAGTGTTTTGGTTTTTATTTGAGGATGATTCTTCTTCAAATGGCTCAACATGTCTGCATACATATTCATCGATTATCAGCTGCAATATTGTGCAGGGTCAAGATCTGTCAGTTTCACCAACCATTTCTCCCGAGTGGGTAGTGTTGAATCTTTCCATCTCTGTGCATATAATAATCTTGCCTCAGTAATCATATACCTATACTGAAATAATCTTCCATTTTTTAAAAACTGTTCTCCTTTTCTTATCTCATTCTTTTATTTTATTTCTTTGGCTTATTTTTCCCTCTTTTCCCCACTCTTCTTTAAAGATAAGCCCTTTAAACTGGCTCTGTTCCCAAGCCTGGGATTACTGGGTGTATTGAGGTATTTGTGGGGCCCCTGTCATATCTCTATAGTTTATCTTTCTGGTTGCTTTAATCCAGGCTGCCCTGTGTATGTGTGTTTGTCATTTATTCGTTCAGTCGCTTCCGACTCTTCATGGCTTCACAGACCAGCCCACGCCAGAGCTTCCTGTCGGTCGTCAACACCCCCAGCTCCCCCAGGGACGAGTCCGTCACCTCTAGAATATCATCCATCCACCTTGCCCTTGGTCGGCCCCTCTTCCTTTTGCCTTCCACTCTCCCTAGCATCAGCATCTTCTCCAGAGTGTCCTGTCTTCTCATTATGTGGCCAAAGTATTTCAGTTTGGCCTTGAATATCATTCCCTCAAGTGAGCAGTCTGGCTTTATTTCCTGGAGGATGGACTAGTTTGATCTTCCGGCAGTCCAAGGCACTCTCAGGATTTTCCTCCAACACCACAGTTCCAAAGCATCGATCTTCCTTCGCTCAGCCTTCCTTATGGTCCAGCTCTCGCAGCCATATGTTACTACGGGGAACACCATTGCTTTAACTATGCAGACCTTTGTTGTCAGTGTGATGTCTCTGCTCTTAACTATTTTATCGAGATTTGTCATTGCTCTTCTCCCAAGGATTAAGCATCTTCTGATTTCCTGACTGCAGTCAGCGTCTGCAGTAATCTTCGCACCCAGAAATACAAAGTCTTTCACTGCCTCTACGTTTTCTCCCTCTATTTGCCAGTTATCAATCAAGCTGGTTGCCATAATCTTGGTTTTTTTGAGGTTTAGCTGCAAGCCAGCTTTTGCACTTTCTTCTTTCACCTTCATCATAAGGCTCCTCAGTTCCTCTTCGCTTTCAGCCATCAAAGTGGTATCATCTGCATATCTGAGCTTGTTAATGTTTCTTCCAGAGATTTTAACTCCAGCCTTGGATTCCCCAAGCCCAGCACGTCGCATGATGTGTTCTGCGTACAAGTTGAATAGGTAGGGTGAGAGTATACAGCCCTGCCGTACTCCTTTCCCAATCTTAAACCAGTCTGTTGTTCCGTGGTCTGTTCTTACTGTTGCTACTTGGTCGTTATACAGATTCTTCAGGAGGCAGACAAGATGACTTGGTATCCCCATACCACTAAGAACCTGCCACAATTTGTTATGGTCCACACAGTCAAAGGCTTTAGAATAGTCAATAAAACAGAAATAGATGTTTTTCTGAAACTCCCTGGCTTTTTCCATTATCCAGCGGATATTGGCAATTTGGTCCCTAGTTCCTCTGCCTTTTCTAAACCCAGCTTGTACATCTGGCAATTCTTGCTCCATGAATTGCTGAAGTCTACCTTGCAGGATCTTGAGCGTTACCTTACTGGCATGTGAAATGAGTGCCACTGTTCGATAGTTTGAACATTCTTTAGTGTTTCCCTTTTTTGGTATGGGGATATAAGTTGATTTTTTCCAGTCTGATGGCCATTCTTGTGTTTTCCAAATTTGCTGGCATAAAGCATGCATTACCTTGACAGCATCATCTTGCAAGATTTTGAACAGTTCAGCTGGGATGCTGTCGTCTCCTGCTGCCTTGTTATTAGCAATGCTTCTTAAGGCCCATTCAACCTCACTCTTCAGGATGTCTGGCTCTAGCTCAGTGACCACACCGTCAAAGCTATCCCTGATATTGTTATCCTTCCTATACAGGTCTTCTGTATATTCTTGCCACCTTTTCTTGATCTCTTCTTCTTCTGTTAGGTCCTTGCCATCTTTGTTTTTCAGCATACCCATTTTTGCCTGGAATTTACCTCCGATGTTTCTAATTTTCTGGAAGAGGTCTCTTATCCTTCCTATTCTATTGTCTTCTTCCACTTCTGCGCATTGCTTGTTTAAAAATAATTCCTTATCTCTTCTGGCTAACCTCTGGAATTTTGCATTTAATTGGTCATATCTCCCCCTATCGCTGTTGCCTTTTGCTTTCCTTCTTTCTTGGGCTACTTCTAGTGTCTCAGCAGGCAGCCATTTTGCCTTCTTGGTTTTCTCTTTCTTTGGGATGTATTTTGTTGCCGCCTCCTGAACAATGTTGCGAACTTCTGTCCAGAGTTCTTCCGGGACCCTATCTACTAAGTCCAGTCCCTTAAATCTATTCTTCACCTCCACTGCATATGCCTTAGGAATATTAGTGAGCTCATATCTAGCTGATCTGTGGGTCTTCCCTAATCTCTTGAGTCTGATCCTAAATTGTGCAAGAAGAAGTTTGTGATCTGAACTACAGTCAGCTCCAGGTCTTGTTTTTACCGACTGTATAGATGTCTGCCACCTTTGGCTGCAAAGGATGTAGTCAATCTGATTTCGGTGTTGTCCATCTGGGGAAGTCCATGTATAAAGCCATCTCTTAGGTTGTTGGAAGAGAGTGTTTGTTATGCAGAGTGAATTGTCTTGGCAAAATTCTATCAGCCTATGTCCTGCTTCATTTTGTTCTCCCAGGCCATGCTTACCTGTAATTCCAGGTGTCATTTGACTGCCCACCTTAGCATTCCAGTCTCCCGTGATGAAAATAACATCTCTTTTAGGCGTGTTGTCCAGTAGGTGCTGCAGATCCTCAGAGAACTGCTCTACTTCAGCTTCTTCAGCATCTGTGGTTGGGGCGTATCTTTGGATCACTGTGATGTTAGATGGCTTGCCCTGAATTCGAATTGAGATCATTCTGTCGTTTTTTGGATTGTATCCAAGCACTGCTTTAGCCACTTGACTATTAATTATGAAGGCTACTCCATTTCTTCTGTGGTCCTCTTGTCCGCAGTAGTAGATCTGGTGGTCATTTGATGTGAAGTGGCCCATTCCAGTCCATTTCAGTTCACTGACACCCAAAATGTCTATCTTTAATCTTGACATCTCACCAGTAACCACATCCAATTTGTGTGTGTTTATGTGTGTTTATGTGGTTCTAATTGTTTTTAATTTGTTTTATTGTTTCTGGATTTTGTGAGCTGCCTAGAGTTGAATAGAATGGATGGCTATAGCAAGTTTAATAAATTAAATTAAATTCTCCTGCACTCTGCATAACATTGCTTATTGCAAAATGGAATAATGTGATGAGGATGGATGGATGGAAAGGACATGTATCATATCACACACAAACACACCTTTCTACAGCTGTCTAGCACATTTTAAGGAAATTCCAATCTTAGTTCTGTGTGTTTTATGTTTTTTAAAGGGATACTCTAGCTGAATTCCTCTGAGTAAAACTGCAGGAACGGTACAGGTAGTCCTTGACTTACAACCATTTGTCTAACGATGGTTCAAAGTTACAACAGTCTCAGGAAAAGTGCTTTATGACCCATACTCACACTTACGACTGTCGTGCCACCCCCACGGTCACGTGATTGCAATTTGGGTGCTTGGCAACTGGCTCACATTTATGACTGATTGCAGTGTCCTTCAGTCATGTGATCACGATTAGCGACCTTTTTTGGCAGTTTCTGGCAAAAAACACCCATGGGGGAAGCTGGATTCGCTTAACAACCATCGTAAAAATGGTCATAAAATTGGATCCAGTCACATGGTGAGTCGACTTACAACTGCAACAACTTACAATGGAAATTCTGGTCCCAATTGTGGTCATAAGTTGAGGACTACCTGTCCCTCCCTCCCTCCCTTCCTTCCTCCCTCTCTTTACAGGATGAGTGTTTGGGGGCCCTGGCAGAGAAAAGATAAATGTTAAGTTTCCAGTCTCTGGGGAGCAGAGTCTTCAGTCCCATAATTTCCTGCCCAGACTTTCCACTGCTGCCAGTTCAACCTCCATCCTTTGTACACAGAGAAAGATGATCTGGAGAAGGTTTCTAACCACCTTTGTTGACCTTTGGGGAATCTAGCTTCAGCAAAACTGGCAAAAATTCCCCTTGGGCCCATCTGGGTGGTGTGAGAATATTAAGCATGCAGTGTCCAGACATGGGGAACCTTGTGGCGGAGTTAGCATGGATTCAGACAACAGCAAAAAAGGTCTACGCCACACTGCTTCTCCCCATCACCAGGTGGCATGTTCAGGCTGGAGATCGAGGAAGGGAAGGGAGTGCAAAAGAATGCCGAGATAGCCTTGATAACGGTATGCGAGAGCCGTCAGGAGGGTCATTAAGAGAAAGTGAACAACTCAGTCCTGGAAAAAGGGGGGACATTAGAAGGAAACTAAAAAAAACTTTACCTTGATTCTGTTCCGTATAACAGGAGGTAGAGAGCAACTCTGGCAGAGCCTACAACAGTAAAGAGGCATTCCTAGGACCCTTGTGGTGTCTATTTCCTGACCTAGCCTACCTCAAAGGGCTGACAGATGGCTGTCCAGCAAAGCACACCAACTTGAAGGAGAAAGTACCATTGGCTGAGCAACCCCGCTAATTGCTCACTCGGCTAATTTGTCCCCGAGCAAGGCAATTTGTTCATGGAGCACACACTGTCTGGATGGCAACATCTTCCGGACAAAAACATGCGACGCTAAGCATTAAAAATAAATGGAGCTAAGCAGATGGAAAGCAGGGGGAACAGAAATATTCCCCATCGTACAGATCGTGTTTGGCAAGAAATCTCAGAGCCGAGAGAAACAATTCTCCTTCGGAGCTAAGAACTCGCCTGCTTTGCCAGCCCGTACAGTCTGTGCCTGTTTGAAATTCACCCTCTGGTCCAGTTTTACTTTGAGCCAAGCTGGTCTTGATCCAAAGAAACCATTTTTGATCCCTGTATGGTTGGCTTCCAGGTTCTGTTGGGAACCACCTGAAAACCCAGCAAGCAGTGGGTGGAAGAAATCATGGGTGAAGCCCTGAAGTTAGAAACAAGCTAAAATTGTTTAGATGGAACAGTTATGCTAGAAAGGGGACCTGCAAGCAGTGTGACAGGATAAGGGCAGAACCAAAAAGAAGAGCCACCATTGAAATGTTGCTTAAGAGCCTCTAAGCTGCAAAGCAGCTTTTTCCAACTGGAACTTGCCATGTCCAACTCAAATTATGGTTTGGAAAAGACCGTAACTCATGTCCAGAAAAGTTGGTGGCGCACATAACAAACCACATTCAACATCTAATTTCCACGTTTAAGATCAATGAGGAACCACATGATTCACTTAACAACCATGTGGTTTGCTTAACAACCATGTGACATCTTAACAACTGTGGGAATTTGCTTAATGACCGCTGGAAAAAGGTCGTGAATTTGGGTCAGATTCGCTTTACGACCTCATTGCTTAGCGACTGAAATTCTGCTCCCAGTTGTGGTTGTTAAGCAAGGACTACCTGTACTGTTTTCTTAACCATCTCTCTTTCTCACTTCCTTTCTCCTATATAATGGCTAGAAATGAAAATCAATCCCGCAGCATTATCATGTTTGTATCTGTTCTTTACCTTCCTTCTGCATTCTGTTGATTGGAAAATGAGAGCATTGCCAAATATTGCTACAACTTTTCATGTCCTCTTTGCTTTCCTCCTTACAAAATAAATCTAGGTCAATAGAGCGGATACCACTATTAGCCAGCGACAAGGATACTGAAAATCCAGAAACACTTTTTTTTCCTGAATCTAGGAAGGAACCAGATGTGGTCAAAGTTGTCGAGTGCAGCCTCTTTATCTTTTCTTCTCAAGATTTTAAAATAGATAGGGCCCAGCACTGCACAATAAAAATGTACAAAAACTCTAAGCAGAGGAGGCCTCATGGATGCCACAATAATTTTATTTTCTGCCTTTCCTTCTGATTAAACTGCCCAATGGTAGGTTTTGCCTCTAGGCTAATGCAAATGTTTCTGTATCACTAATGGGATTGGAGTCTGCACGCATAAAACCACAATTAGACGAACGCTTGAGTGCCCATCTCAGATGCGGATATCCCAGCCACCACGCAGAGCCTTGGAAAACACATTTCCATCAGCTGCTCATCAGCCAAATAGACTGCATCCGTGGTTAGGTCTCAGATCCATCTAAAGTTAGATTTGAACTTTTTCATCTGAAAATTGAAAGCAAGCACTTCCAATTCCCCGCCCCCCCAGACCAGTCTTCTATAACCTTGCAAATAAGGATAATACTTTCAGATTTTGCCACCTTCTCCAAATATCCCTATGCATGCTCAGCAATATCCTGGTCTGATACTCGTTAACATTTTCGTTAATGATTTGGGTGAAAAGTGGGCAGGGATGCTTTTGAGATTTGTGGGCGATACAAAATTACATGCTGGCTGGGGAATTCTGGGAGTTGAAGTCCACGCATCTTAAAGTTGCCAAGGCTGAGAAACACTGCTCTAAGCTTTCAGCAGGGGACCGGGGAGGAAGGTTTTTTCCTTTTTTCTTTTTTTTGAGAAAATCCCCATTGGCCTGCAATTTTAATTCCACCTGCTTCTTTATTTATTTCCTAAACTTCTATCCCACCTTTTCCTTCAAGAGCCCAAGACAGTGTCCATAGCCTATTTTCCCCCACAACTACAACCCGACAGAGTAGGCTGTGTTGAGAGAAAGGGGCTGGCCCAAGGTCACCACTTCTGTGGCTGAGAATGGACTTGAAACAGAGTCTCCTAAGGAACAATTTGGTACATTAATGATCTCACCACACCGACTCTTTTACTGTTATTATCTTTATTGCATTTTTGCTCACCCCCGCCCCCCAGTTCTAATCTTTGGGTTGGTAAGAAGCAAAGCAATGTAAGAAGAGAATTGCAGTGAGCAAAGGTGATTGCATCAGCTTGGAAACAGGTCAGCGATACCTGTTTTGTATCAAAAACAAAAAACGTTGTTTTCCCTGAATCATCCTAACAGTAAGCACCAGTCTGACCACAGAAACTGGCTTGATTCTGTAGGAGGATTCTCCCATCAGAGTTCATTTGTAGACTGAGACCAAACCACTATCCGTCGCAGCAACAAATTGTTTACTGCGGTACCGGAGGCAGCTGAATCAACTCTAAAAGGCCAGGGTTGCAGCCTTTATAATTATAGAATTAATGCTGATTACAATTAATGCTCACAGTCACTCATGCCCTAGTGACCTCCTGTCTGGACTACTGTAATGTGTTCTACATGGGGCTGCCCTTGAAGAGCATTCCGAAGCTTCAACTGGTGCAGAATGCGGCTGCACGGATAGTAAATGGTGTCGGGTACTCGACACACGTAACACCACTGCTATGGGAGCTGCATTGGTTGCCGGTGTGCTTCCGGGTGCAATTCGAGGTGCTGGTTGTCACCTTTAAAGCCCTTCATGGCTTGGGACTGGGTTACCTAAGGGACCGCCTTCTCCCAGTTGTTTCTACCCATCCAATTTGATCTAGTAGGTTGGGTATGCTGCGGGTCCCGTCAGCCAGAGAATGTTGGTTGGCGGGAACTAGAAGGCGGGCCTTCTCTTCCATAGCACCTGCCCTCTGGAACATCCTCCCTCCAGAAATTAGGATGTCCCTGACCCTGCTGGCCATTCGTAAGGCCATGAAGACCCGGCTTTGTGCCCGGGCCTGGGGCCTCGAGCGTGTGGATGGTCCCGTCTCTTGGTTATATTAACATCTATACATTGCTTACTTGGCAGCCATCTATACTTACTTTGTATTTTAGTTGTTTTAATTGTAATTGTTTTAATTGTTTTATAGTTTTATTGTTGTAAGCCGCCCAGAGTCACTTGCTGGGATGGGCGGCTATAGAAATCGAATAAAGAAAAATAAATAAATAAATAAATAAAATATTCAAATGATCAGTACAGTGAAACAATTGATTGGATAGGCAGCATGATTGAATTGACTGTATTGATGAGGTAACGGGGTGATACCACAAAGGCGACAGTCCCCCTGAGTTAGGTGAAAGCTGTGTTCTTTGAATAAGAATCATTTTGATAGTCAGTTTTCCCTAAGTGTGATTTCCCAGTGGCCTTGCAACCCAGTGCTGTTTTTGTATTCTGGTGCCCTAATCAACATTATCTGTTTTTAAACATTTCTGTGGCTGAGCAGATACTGCATTTTTCGTGGGAAAGTGATTTTGGGAGGGGGATAATTTACTACCCTCAACTACCACTATCTTTTCACCTTCAATTGCCCTCAAGATTCCCCTGACTTTTTAAAAAAAAATCCCATCAGAAAAATAAAATCAAAGCCAAATTCCAGCTTCCAGCATGATCTCCAGTTGCCAAGAATGCTTCTAGGATTGTTCTAGCGAACACAAAATATATACAAAATATAGATGGCTGCAGATGATTTTTCTGTCTAGAAATAGAGTTTCCTACTCCCCCCCACTCCCAATGGAGGCCTAAATAATTGTGTGCAACCTGCTCTGGTTTAGAGATACCCCTGATTAGATTGTTCATGCACTGGAGATATACATATACACATATAGATAGGGCTATGCATGGCTAAAATGGCTGCAATCTCCTCCCCCCTCCATACATAAAGAAAGAGATCAACATGCTTGGGAAGTTGATGTGGGGTGGCAAAGTATCCCCCCTGAGATAAAAATTGGGGAGAAAAGACAAAAACAAACTAACAAGGACTGAGCATATTTAGTACACACCCATGATTAGAACAGAATAGTGCAGCCAGACTCTTAATCAGGGAGTGTTCTCTGCAGCAGTGTTTGTCAACCTCAGTAACTTTAAGATGTGTGGACTTCAACTCCCAGAATTCTCCAGCCAGCATGGGTGGACTTCAGTTCCCAGAATTCCCCAGCCAACATGGGGAATTCTGGGAGTTGAAGTCCACCCATGCTGACTGGGGAAGATCTACGGAGGACAATTTTCCATAACACTAATCTTAGCAAAGACAGCCAACATTGTGCTTTGCCTGTGGGATCCAGCCACATGAGGAAGCAGGTTTTCATATGTATTAAACATATGACAGATACATACATGACACAGTCAGAAATGATAGAGGGCTTAGCCGCCATAATAGAGGTGGTTCACTGGGAACTTGGGGAGAGCATGCTAAAGCGCAAGCGGTTACTCTCACACAACTGCTTTAAGTTTTGGATGCCAATCTACAGTTCCTGGACATTTGGGGTACAGACTGACTGGGGGGCCCACAGGGAGGTGGTCAAAAAAGTCAAGATGGTGGCCACAAACATGTGTTTGAAGCTCTGCCTCTTTTTTTTACACCTATGTATGTCTGAGTCAAAATGGAGGGCAGTGACCAGTGACCAAAGAGAAGGGACATCCTAAAATGGCCCAACGGAGCTGGGCAGATTCCAATCCTCAGCTGTGTCCTCAGCCACATTCTTAACATCCAAGGTGAAAATTGTGCATTGAGAAGAGAGAAAATGTTGTTTTCCCTGAATCATCCTAACAGTAAAATCAGTATGATAACAGAGCAGCTGGCTTCAAAAACGTTTTCTCTGGAAGTATTTCAGCAAACCCTGGATGGCCACCTACTGTAAGGAGGACCCTGTGATGGTGTCCTCTGGTCCTCCCCTGAGCATCGAGCAGGAGAGGAGCTAAACATTCCAGAAACGAGGAAAAGACTTTCAACCAGAATCTGCTGAAGAAAACATGGAAGTTCTGTCTCGCTGGGATTGCCGGTGCCATGAACACCTGCCTTGAATGAAGTCTGCCTAGGAGTCATCTTTCCTGGAGGAACAGGAGCTGAGCAGGGGCCCATGATTATTTTGCTAAGAATATAATCTGGCTGTCTGTTGGGATTTCAATCTCAATGCCATACACTTGAGAAAATAAACATCCTCCTCCCGCCATTGATTTTTAACTGTCCATAGAAATAACCATCTGGACTGAAAAAGCGTCCCATCACAGGCACAGAGTGATGCAGTGTGGCTTTTACACAGTCTACATAACCCTGTTTTAAGACTCCTTCCTCTGTGAAAAGAGAGGGAGCCCAGTTAGACAAAACATCTCAAGCCCAATATCACACTTTACTTGGAGAGCATCTCAAACCGGTCCCCTTCGCTCAGCTTGTACATCATGGAAGTGAAACCTTTGTTTCACACAGACCTCGATTTGAGCTGACGTCACGGACCAGGTTTGCATCTGGACTTCCTCCCAGAAATAATGGGCAAGTTTGCTGTTTCTGATGTCTCTTTGGATAGTTGATGTTTCACATAATTTGCAGCAATGTATGCCGTGAATTCCTTCCAAGGGCTTCCTGAGCTGTGCGTATTGAATGGTCACATGGCTAGTCCCAAAAGTGCTGGGGAAGAAAACTCCATTCTTCAAAGAGATGTATTCTTTTAAACATGGAGGGAGGAGGAGGAGGAGGAGGAGGAGGAGGAGAATCTTCACCACCACCATGGAAATCATATTGGATTTTATTTTCTCTTGGAAGGAACCAAAGATAGATTCCCTGCAAGCAAAATGTCCAAATGTACATTTTAATTTCTAGTTTCATTGATTGATTCTGTGCCATCAAACTGATGTCAATTCTTAACAACCACATAGATAGACTTTCTCCATCACAGTCTGCCCCCAACCTGGTCCTTCCAGTCTCCCAACAGTGCTCCCATCACCACTGTGTCCATCCCTCTTGCTGTTGTCAAGCAACCACTCATTTGGTTGGGTATTATTATTATTATTATTATTATTATTTGCCATCAAGTCAATGTCAACTATTACTACTTAAAAGGATCTTCTTTGGATGATCTATCCTAACCTGGTCCTTCAGGTCTTCCAATGATGCACCCATCACCTCTGTAACTGAGTCCCTTGACCTTGCTGCTGGTCATCCTCTTCTTCTCTTTCCTTCCACCTTTTCCAGCATTGTGGACTTCTCAAGGGATCTGGGTGTTTGCACTGATTGATTAATTGATTGATTGATTGATTACCTGCCATCAACCTGATGTCAACTCCAGATAGCTAGACCTTCTCCAGGAAGATCTGTCCCTAATCTGTCCCTTCAGGTCTTCCAAGGGTCCACCCATTGCCACTGTAACTGAGTCCATCCACCTTCTGCTGGTTGTCCTCTTCTTCTCTTTCCCTTAACCTTTCCCAGCATCAGAACCTTCTCCAGAGAGCTGGGTCTTCACATAATGGGTTGGCGAACTCCATTCTTCTTATGGTGGTTACTTAAATGCAGAGGCTAAACTTCCTCTGTGGTCTCTCATCCTGGTGGATAGCTGGAGAGCACTGATTCCCCCCCCCTTCCCCAGTGGCTTGTTTTTCAGGCAGTTGGGAAGAAGAAGCAGAGAGAGCAAGTTAGACCCCCCAGGAGAAAAATCAGAGATCACAATTACAGCAAATTAATAACCTGAAGCCAATCCAGGGAGTGGTCAAGCTTGACTGGGAAAAGGCTGAGCTGTGCTGTTTTGGTGGTGGGAAGGGTAATGCTGAATGGACAGAAGGTCATTTTGTGTAGGAAAGGAAATGCACAGTCAGAGAAAAGCAGGATGCACCAAATTCTGCCTTGGAATGACACCTGGGTGGCAGGGTCCAAAACCAGACTATCTCAAGGTCATGAGAGTCCTTCTCAGCATCCCTACAATGCCATGTTTGCCCTCTTTGATCAGCTCATTCTTTGGAACCCTTTTTCCCAGGGAACTATTCTGGATGGCACCAACAACACCAATAAGCCTTTTTTCTTACACCCCTGCTCATTCTGGGCTAGATCTGCCAGGCTGCAAAAAGGCTTCTCTTTCTCCCCTTTATCTACAAGGAGTTCAAACATCCTTCGATTTTTTTCTTGGTGGTGTTTTTGAGTTTCCTCAATTGCTGGAGGGGGCAGAGGGCAACACTGTGCCCTCTTGGAAGTCCCTGCCCTTTCCAGTTTGAAAAAGCACCAATTGAGAAGTTCCCTTCGAGGAAATCCCCTTGGGGATGACACATCAGAAACAGGGAAATTGCAAACCGCTGGAGAAAGAGCAGGAAACTGGAAAATGGGGCATTCACATGCACCCTGTGGCCACCTCTCTGCCAAAGCACCACAAGGCTGCTTGAAATTCTCTTCTCTTTTAACCGGGGGAAAAATCCACATGAAACCAAGTTTTCTTTCATCCAATTAAAAGAAAACAGAGGGGAAAAAATACAGGAGAAATGCACGCGGGTGCCCCTACACACAGACATTTCCTGGGAGACTCTTCAGACTGAGAAATTCAAACAAGTGTCTCGGGCTGGGAGAAATATTGTATGTTTTAAAATAGGGGAAGAGAAAAGGCAGAGCCAAACAAATCACCAATGCAACCAGTTCTCCATCTTGTTTGATAAACCTTTGCTAAAAAGCCTATCAGGCGCTTGATCTCTCTGGCAGGTATCTAATTAGGTTGCCTACAAATGCTCAGCTCTTACGGCACTGCAGGGAGAAAGGGGGAGAGATCACCAGGGAGGGAGGAAGGGAGTGAGTGAGTGAGTATACGTGCACAAGGTTGATTCACTTCAGCCTGCCTGCAGTTTTCATTTTTTGGACCTTTTGTTGTCTCTTCTTTTCTGCAGCATAAACAGGGTGCACATTCCCTCCAGATGCAGCATTTGAGATGGACACAACCAATCTCCACCTACCCCTTGGGGGCGCACGCCTGGTCTTTAGAAACAGCGGCATAGATTCCAGGCTGCCGTGGCAAACTCTATTCTGGATCTCTAAAAAAGGGATCTCAAAAAGGGGAGGCATCAGGAAGCAATAAACTAAGCACTTGCAGTTGATCAAAGTGGGGTTACTATATTCAGATGAAAATGTCTAACCCAGTGTTTCTCAACCTGGGCAACTGGAAGATGGGTGGACTTCAACTACCAGAATTCTCCAGCCAGCATGACTGGCTAGGGAATTCTGGGAGTTGAAGTCCACCCATCTTCCAGTTGCCCAGGTTGAGAAACACTGCTTGATAGATCAATTCAGCTGTGTGGATGATTTGGAAGCAACATCTCATGCTTGTTCCTGAGCAGGCTTCCCACAAAGGGTGGGGAAAGTCACACAAATATTAAAATGGAAAAAAAAATACAAGTACAAAATGGCTGAGCATGAACATGCGGGTTTGTTCTCCCCAGCTGGGTTACGGCCTGGTTCTCAGCTACCATCGATTCCTTTCAGAAAGAAAGATTAACGGAGCCCAAGTCAAAATGCACACAAATGATGGTGTTTCTCCCCAGGCCAGCTGCGTCCTTGAGAACTCAAAGGATTTCGGGGTTGATATGAAGGTTGTCTTGGTTGGCAGGGACCCATCTTTTGTTTTAAACCGTATTTCTTTAATTATGCTGAGAGTTGCCTCTTGGCAAGACCCCAGATGGATAGAGCAAAGTTTACAGCTGGACCTTCATTGCAGTATGTGTCATCATTGCTTAGTTCAATCATGTCTCATTAAGGATGGTGACAGATGAACCTTGGCACGGTCCATCACAAGCACAACACGCTGCCCAAGGTCATGTGGGGAAGATCTACATTTCCATGAGGCTGGCCAATTGTGATGCTTCCACTTTGCTCTATAACTCTCAGCATTTTCAGGGAGGCGTGAAAAGCAAAATGAAAACCCGACGGACGACGAGTGCCTTTGTCGTCAAGCCGTGGAGGGTCACCACGAAGATGAGAGAGACAGTCCTGCATTTCGGATCAAAAATATTTGATCCTCTGAATCCTAGCTTCAAGAGTCAACGGATTGTACTAAAATCTGCTGTCTACTTTCGGCAAATCCACTTTTAAGCCCCACATGCCTAAAGAATTAAGCAGCGTTTCTCCATCTTTGCCATCCCTGTTCTCCTAAGGCACTGTTTCTCAGCCTCAGCAACTTGAAGATGCATGGATTTCAACACCCAGAATTCCCCAGCCAGCCATGCCCAGTATTTTCAAAGGAAAAATCTGGGAATTGAAGTCCACACATCTTAAAGTAGCTGAGGTTGGCAAACACTGTCCTACGGTTTTAACCTTTTTCACACCTACCAGACTGGGTTTGTTCTTGCACACCCAAGGGTGAGGTGATCCTTGACTTAGTTCCATCCTTGGAAAAGTGGTTGTAGGCTATATGAGCACTGTTTGCTCATTTTGTTTTATTTCAGGGGCAGGATGCTTTTAAGATCCTGAAAGTAGCTGTCCAGGGCATGTGGAGGGGGCCAGCCCTGAGAAGGCCAAGCTGTGTTATTCAGAGAATCATTACTTTGCAAGGAAGATCTGTACAATTATTACTCCCTCTTGCTGGCAGGGGTTTATGCCTGGAGAATCAAGAATGGTCAAGGTTCCTGGATCTAGCAAGATTTGATCCTGAGCCCAACCCATGCGACCTGGGCTTTTCCAGACAGTGGGGTTCAGGGTATGGTCCAAAAAAGTCACAATGATGCAATTGTAGCCCTGCTTGGTTTTTATGCACGTTTTTGCATGTGTTGTGAGCTTTGATCATAATACCGTCGTGGCCACCAACTTGACTTTTTTGACCACACCGTGTAGACACTCTTTGTGGGGTTATCGGGCCAGCTCCTCAGCTCTCCCAAATCCACTCTCTCATTGGCAAGTGAGGTCGATGGGCCACCATGTATTTTCTGGATTTATAGATCACCCGGTTTGAAATGCATGTTGGGTACTAATGATCAAAGGATTCCTGGATTCCTTCATTCTGTAGCCAGCATCCAAAATAGACTGCGAAGCTATTTTTAGGAGAAAGAGAGAGAGAAAAAGTGGAAAGCTGAGTCTGAATTTCTGACTGCTAGCCATAAATACACCTCTCAAATCATCTGGCGACTGTTGCAAACAGTGGTTTGGAAGGAGGCCTGTTCTGTTCCCTGATTGTCAAAGAGCCATCATTATCTGATCTTCATAGTTTGTGTCTCATGATATCAAGGTGTTTGGAGAAGGACAGGCTGAACAATGCATAAATGAACATCACAAGTGCCCGCCGACCCGCACATTTCATATCCCAGATATTTTTTGCCTTTGATTCTGCTGACTAAGAGATGCAGTTATTCATACACACGACTGCGTGAAAAGAACACACCACTGCCAAGCAATTTCCTCAATTTTTGCTTATTTATTGAACTTCTGCAGCAAGGGTGCCACGAAGTTTTAGAAATACAGTCAGCTGATTTTCAAGCAGAGCATTTACATTTCCTGCCCCAAAGCAAACCTGGAGGTTATCTTGGTTTGAGGCATTTGATTTACGGGTTTCATGACCAGTTGTGCACAGGCACCCACACTCAGCCAGTGCAATCGGTTAAAATAACTCAACTAGCAGGATTTTTTAAAAAAAAAAAAAACCCAGCAGAGGGCAGCAAAATAAATAAATAAAATGGTGCTTTAATTGTTCCTTGCCAGCAAAAAAACAGGTTGGACCTGGTCTGCTCTCAACTGAGAATTGGGAATTGCTGACGGAAAACAAGCCAGCTTGGCTGACTGGACTGTTTTTTGCCAGCAAGCAAGGAACAAGATAGGCTTTTGCAGGGTCTGAGCATGTGTGAAGACATCACTAGGTAACATAACAGTGGCATAACAGTGCAGGCATGTAAAAGGGGCTTATTCTGGGCCAAGATGCACCCTGGTCAAGGGCAGCTGAAAAAAATGGAATAAATGTCAACTCACGTGGAATGCTGATCAGAATTCACTGCCCCAGAGTAAAGAACATAGGAAGAGATTTCAATCCCTCAGAGATCTTGGTTTATATCTCTGCTCTGCCCCGAATTTTGCTGGGGATCTGGGGACAACCCTGAACCTACTTCTCAGATTGTTGTAAGAGAGAGAAAAATTGTATTAACCATCTCAAGCAGAGGTCTCCAAAGTGGGGTACACACGCCCCAGCAGATGTGCTAGATGACCCATTGGGGTGCAAGAAAAAAATATTGCTGCAGAACAGTGTTTCTCAAACTTGGCAACTTTACGATGGGTGGACTTCAACTCCTAGAATTCCCCAGCCAGCATTTAAGAAACACTGCATTAGAATGTCTCTATATATTTATTTATGTCTCTTAATATTTTGGGGGGATATGTTTTATAATGTATACAATATATTGTGAAAGGTGAAAGGTCCCCTGTGCAAGCACCGAGTCGTGTCTGACCCTCTGGGGGGACGCCGCTTTTGTGACGTTTTCTTGGCAGTGGGGTGGTTTGCCATTGCCTTCCCCAGTCGTCACCTTCCCCAGCAAGCTGGGTGCTCCTTTGACCGACCTCGGGAGGATGGAAGGCTGAGTCGACCTGAGCCGGCTACCCGAGAGAGAACCCGGCTTCCACTGGGATCGAACTCGGGTCGTGGGGAGAGTTTCGGTTGCAATGCTGCCGCCTACCACTCTGCGCCACACGAGGCTCTTAATTCAGAAAGTGTGAAAGGTGAAAGGTCCCCTGTGCAAGCACTGAGTCCTGTCTGACCCTCTGGAGGGACGCTGCTTTCGTGACATTTTCTTGGCAGACTATCTCAGGGTGGTTTGCCATTGCCTTCCCCAGTCGTCTCCTTCCCCAGCAAGCTGGGTGCTCCTTTGACTGACCTCAGAAGGATGGAAGGCTGAGTCGACCTGAGCCGGCTACCCGAGAGAGAACCCGTCTTCCCCTGGGATCGAACCCGGGTCGTGGGGAGAGTTTCGGTTGCAATACTGCTGCCTACCACTCTGCACCACACAAGGCTCTCTATACAATATATTAGTAAATGTTTATAATTTATGAATAGACAAACATACATATAAGGGGTCCCTGCTCAAACATTTTTTACCAGTCACAATTATTTATGCAGTCCAAAAACTTTGGGGACCACTGATCTAGGGCATTTTGAGGAAAGACAGGTTCGAAATGTAACGGGGAAAATATCACAAGACCTGTGGCTCATCGTAATTCAGTTTAGATTTTTCTTTTTAATTTTGCTTTCCTGTCTGCCCCATTGAAAGAGCTTCCTTTAATACGGGAAGAAAAGTTTTATTAAAATCGAGCAGGTTGAAAATGAACCGGCCAGAATATAAAATACTGTGTGGTATTTTCTGCCATTGGATAACTCAGCATTTCTATGGGGAAAAAAAGTCCCAATATGAAAAACCGTGGACATATGAGAACTCAACGAAGTTGCACAAGAAAAAAGCAATATTTCAGATCACCAACAGATGGATATTTCAGTGCTGACTTGGAAAAGGGATCCATTAGCCCTTCAGTTAAATACAGAAGAAAGAGGTTCAACTGATTCACAGAGATGTTTCTGTAATCAATTCACTTTTAATCATAAACTTAATAACGTTAATTACAATTCACTGTAATCAATTCAATCCACTCAGTTTCCAAAATTCCGTACACTAATTCCTTATTTCTTGACTTTGAACCTGATGAATGAACTGCCATAAAAATCTTGTTTCACTGATCATGCTCTGTTCTTGAGGGCTTAACCGAAGAATGTCTTCGAAAAATACACCTCTCACAAAAATGAGAAGTAAAAAAGTGAGAACTGCCTCAGAAATCTATTTTAATTTCCTGGGTTCCTTATATATTTTATTGTGCAAGGGAAGAAGGAGAATATTGCAAAGTCTGGAATATTCTTTCTAATTCTGGGGATGCTTTTCATTTGGCTACTGCTGGTAGACACCAACCTACTTTATCAGTTTTGCAGACAATGTAAGCGTAATCTAAATCTTCTCTATTTTTTTCTCTTATCAGGATTATAAAAAACAACAAGTTGTAGCTTTATACTTGTGTTGCACCAGATACTGTAGCTTCATACAGAGCATTAGGATCAAGAGAAGTCATGGTTCTTCCCCATGTTGACTTGTTAGGACCTAGAAAAGGAAGAACATTCTACAATTATGTGGTTCTTACCATCAAGAAGTGTCTCCTTATGTTTAAATGAAATCTAGATAGCTGCAACTAGCATCTGTGATTTCTGGTCCTTGTTTCTGTGGCCATGGAAAAGTTCTTGACCATCTTCCCTGGAGCTTCCCTTTCCAAAGCTGAATGTGGCTATCATGTCTCCTCTAAATCTTCTTTTCTTCAGATGGAACATCCAAAATAATCTCAACTGAGCCATTCTACATGGTTTGTAGAGTCAACCACGATTAACTGGGTTCCTACAGCCCACAAAAGCAGAGGTGGGCAACATCTGAGGGGTTGGGGGAAAGGCAATTACCTATGGAGGTTGTGGGTTCTCCATCTCTGGAGGCTTTTACGAAGAAGCTGGACAGCCAACTCTCAAGGATGGTTTAACTAGTCTTTCTGCCCGTTGCAGAGAAGCTGGATGTCGTGGTTCCTCCTAACTCTACACTCTAGAGCAGGGTTTCTCAACCAGGGTTCCGTGGCACTCTGGGGTTCTGTGAGAGGTCCCTAGGGGTTCCCTGGGAGATCATGATTTATTTAAAAAAATATTTCAAATTTGGGCAACTTCACATTCAAGAGGTAAGTTTCATTCTCTATTTTTAGTTTAAGAACACTGTTAGTGCATATATCCAGGCCTACCCATGAAACGGATATAATAATTTTGTAACTTCTGGCCTATATTTGAGCCTGAATGTGCAGAGGTTCCTCAGGCCTGAAAAATATTTCAAGGGTTCCTCCAGGGTCAAAAGGTTGAGCAAGTTCAGGGTTCAGCAGAAACAAGTCAGAATGGAGGTTTCTGTTTCATTTATTGATTGTGTGCCTTGGCTCGGAGTCCTTCCTCTTGGGATTCTATTTCCATCCCAAAGACTGTCCCTTTTTCCCCTCAACACCGTTGGAAAGGACAGATCGTCATGGAGAAAATCTATCCATGTGGTGGCTAGGAGTCAAAAACAACTTCATGACACATCACCCATCCATCCATCCATCCATCCATCCATCCATCCATCTTCCCTCAACAGAGGTTAGAACTAGAAAACCTACAACCATCTCCATTTTAAAGGCCCACCTTGGAAACATTTAATCCTTTCATAGAGAATAGGAGGTGCTCTCCTATTTATTTATTTATTTTGCATATTTGTTTATTTATTTATGGTCCTTTTGTTTGACAAATGGCTCCTTAATGGTTTTGACAGTTCAGAGGCCGGCAAGGAATCGGAGCCGGGCTGCTCAGCTGCTAATGGTGGTGGGGACATTTTGTTCTGTCCTGAAGTTGCTGTGAGTTTTTCAGCAGGCGGGCAGAAGGGTGGCCCTGCCCTGGATCAAAGCATACACTGTGAGTAATCCATCTGGGCATCTTGCCAGAAACAGGGCTGAAAGGGGCCCATTGATACCTGAGGAGGATCATCTGTCACTTTGGAGGCATAATCCCCTTTCTCTCCTTTGAGGAGAGGAAAGCTTTGCCACTCAGGTGTGAAATGTTAAAACCAGCTCTGGGGAGAGTTTCTGACAAGACTTGAGCATGCATTTCTCCTCTTCCGCCTCCTCCTCCTCCTCATTTGACTCCTCCTTCTCCTTCTGCTTCTGCTTCTGCTTCTCCTTCTCTATCTTCTCCTTCTCCTTCTCCTTATCTATCTTCTCTTTCTCCTCCTTCTCCTTATCTATCTTCTCTTTCTCCTCCTTCTCCTTATCTATCTTCCTCTCCTTCTCCTTCTCCTTCTCCTCCTTCTCTATCTTCTCCTTCTCCTTCTCTATCTTCTCCTCCTTCTCCTTCTCCTCCTTCTCCTTCTTCTCCTTATCTATCTTCTCCTCCGTCTCCTCCTTCTCCTTCTCCTTCTCCTTATCTATCCTCCTCCTTCTCCTCCTTCTCCTTCTCCTTATCTATCTTCTCCTCTGTCTCCTCCTTCTTCTCCTTCTCCTCCTTCTCCTCCTTCTCCTTCTTCTCCTTATCTATCTTCTCCTCCTTCTCCTTCTCCTTCTCCTTCTCCTTCTCCTTCTCCTTCTCTATCTTTTCCTCCTTCTCCTTCTCCTTCTTCTCCTTCTCCTTCTCCTTCTTCTCCTTCTCCTTATCTATCTTCTCCTCCTTCTCCTCCTTCTCCTTCTCTTTATCTATCTTCTCCTTCTTCTCCTTCTCCTTCTCCATGCTGGCTGGGGAATTCTGGGAGTTGAAGTCCACACATCTTAAAGTTGCCATGGTTGAGAAACACTGAGCTAGAGGTTCTTTCTGCTCAGCTGATTCTCTGCAAGCTTGCTAGACCCACCACCCTTTGCACCTCCCCATCCTGATGTTCAGATAGATCTGAAACTAAACAAAAGAGCCCAGCTCAGTTTTGGGTGCCTTTTAAACTAGAATCTGCGGGTTTGTATAGAACTGGCCTCTGCAGAACTCAAGGGCCTGTCTGCTGTGTTGCAGCCCTGGAACCACCCCGTATCAGGCGGTTTGCAAGTCCCTCTTCCAAATCCACACATTTGAGCATCTGGGCAAGACACCCATTAGCCAGCTGGGATGTCGAGGTGGGGTGGTAGAATCCTTGCCTCCTCTCCCCTCGCCCCAGCATTTCCCACCCTTCTGGAGACCCTTGGGGTAAATCTCATCAAAGCAAATCCAAAAGAAATGCAAGATGCCAACAAACTGCGGGAGAGCCAAACTTACAGGGACTTGGTTGTTATTAATGGCAGGTTGGGAGGAAGTTGAGCATGGTGCATATACACAGATTTCTATCCGCAGCTATTCTCCAGCCAGTTGGCAGAGATGGCTCACGGTCGCACGCTGGGCTGGAGATGGTGTTTGCGTCCGCAGGCTCCCTACTATCCCCAGCTTCAAGTTTCATGGCTGGCTGGGGAATTCTGGGAGTTGAAGTCGACACATCTTCATGTTGCCAAGGTTGAGAAACACTGTTCTGAAGAATGCAAATGTTCCTTGAGAGCCCCAGAGAGAGGCCGGGAAGAAGAGACATCAGCAATGAAGATGATCGCCATAAAAGGCCACAGGAACAATATGCAGGTTCAGACAGATGGAAAGTTCCTACCGGGAGAATATTAGAACAATGGCCGCGGCATGGTGCCAAAATGAAAAATGAAAGCGGGAATGAGGCCAAAGGTGGGGGGGGATGGAGTGGGGGGCATCCGCAAACAGATCAGCCAGCGGAGAGAGGGGTAGACACCTGACTGATGGTAGGGAGAAAGGAGATCCTTATTTGCTTCTCCTGGGCTTGAATCTTTCTTTTCCCTTTAAATCATGAAACGGAAACACGGTTACAGGAAGGAAAGTTCTCAAAACCAAGGGACCTACTCCCCAATTCCTGGCAGCTGGCCAAGCATGCTTCTACAGGTTTAATCAGGGTTGGCTTGATTATGCAGGCAAAACCTTCCCTACTCCAGCTGAGCCAAAAAGTCCTGTTTTCCAATCATTTTTTTCAGCGGGGATGGCAGATAGGGCTGAAGTTTCTGACCACCGCAGAGCGGCGGTTTCTCCCTGGCGCCTATTCAGAGCAAGGGCAGTGTGATAGAGAAATCAACGCCCTTGCTCTTAATTGACTTGTAACATCGGCATTAGCCATCTCTGTTAGCGGGAATGACACAGCCAAAAAGCAGCGTTCACTTCCTAATGTATGAGCATTTGAGGCCCCACAAGATAACTTGCAACACTTTATCTGTTGCAAAAGGTCTCTTTTCACCTAAAAACATTTGTGCATGCTGGCTGGGGAATTCTGGGAGTTGAAGTCCACCCATCTGAAAGTTACTAAGGTTGAGAAAGACTGATTTAGACATATATACTGTACATTATAGGTGTGATCCATTCTACAACACAAACTGTGGGTCAATGTGGCAGAGTTGTGAAAAGACCCAGGTTCAAGTTCCCCTCAGCCACAGAAGCTTCCTTTCAGCCAGTTACTCTCCCTTAGCCCAGCCTACCTCACAGGATTGTTGTTCGGGTGGGGGGAATAGAAGGAGGGAGCACTATCATTGCCACCCTATGCTCCTGAAGGGAAGGTGGTATAGAAATCCATTTACATAAATAAATTTTGCAATCTCTGGCACCCTTTCTTTCAATGGCTCATCTTTAAATACAATTTGGACCAGCCAGAAGACACCATTCCTGTAATGTGACATCCCTAATCCTATCTGATTTTTAGGACCATTCCTTCATACCAGGGTTTCTTAACCACAGCAACTTCAAAATGTGTAGATTTCAACTCCACTCCCAGAATTCCCCAGCCAGCCATGCTGGCTGGGGAATTCTGGGAGCTGAAGTCCACACATCTTAAAGTCACTGAGGCTGAGAAACACTGCTTTACCCCAAGGAGAGGGAAAACTAGACTTCTGCAGAACCCTAGGAAGCCTGGTCAATACTGAGGGATGCTGGGTGTTGTAGTTCAGGCTATAGATTTCTCAGCCTGGTTTTTAGTCTCAGATCTCAGAATGCCTTTACATCCATCTTTAAATCCAAGCTGTTTCACATACTGTGAGGACTCTTTTTACTAGCACCCTTTTTCACTTTTTGACACCTTTGATTTAAAAAAAAAATTGGAAGGCCTCTCTAGTTTAATTTTGCATCAAAGTCAACTTACTTGCTTAGCTTTACAGAAAGTCCTTGACTTACAACCATTCATTTAGTGACCTCCCAAAGTTACGATGGTGCTGAAAAAGTGACTTGAGACCTGTCCTTGCACTTATGACCATTGCAGCATCCTCACAGTCTTGTGATCAAAATTTGGGCACTTGGCACCAGGCATGTATTTACGATGGTTGCAGTGCCCTGGGGTCACATAACTACCATTTGCAACCTTCCCAGCCAGTTTCCAACTAGCAAACTCAGTGGGGAACCATGTGATTCACATCATGACCACTTGGTGTGCTTAACCACTGGCACAAAAATGTAAAATTGGGTGCAGTCATGTGATACCTCACTTAATGACTGCACCACTTAAAGACAAATTTCCCGGTCCCTATTGTGATCGTAAGTCGAGGGCGACCTGTACACTTTCCATTTTGCACCGTCTGGCTTCTACAATTTTTTTAAAATCCTGACTGCTTTTCCTCCCTGATAGCTCTCTTCTGAGGACAGCGCAAACTGAAACAGGATATAAAGATGTAAATAAAGAAATAAATCCATCCATCTCAGCCAACTCTCCTTTTTGAAAAGACACCAGATATTTAAACACACACGGACAGGGATTCATTTGACATGTTCCTTCTGCAGTGGGACTGCAAGGCAGCTAGCGTTCCGATACGCGCTTGAGATGATGAATGATTGTAATAACCGAGGTAGATCCTGATCTTTTAATTGAAGTGTCTTTCTCTCGGCCACCCCTCCCTCTCTTCTGCCAGCATCTCCTTATGGAACTGCCACTCGCCATTCAGCCACGCGTCCTGCGCACACACAGGACCTCCAAATTAATGAGGGCTAAGTCACGGCGCTGATTTAATTCACCAAAGTGACACTGAAGCTATGAATAATGAGGTTTTGTGCTCCGTGGACCCTCTCCAAGGATCTCTGCATAGACACCTTCCATTAAGAAGACACTCCATCAACGTTCCCAGGAGGAACCACACAGGTGCATTTTTCAAAAAAGATGCCACCAAGGCGCGGAGGGATGGCTTATGACAGATGCCCGATACAACGCACACAGCTAACCACCAAGGACTGATTAGAAAAACACGCTGGCAGCAATGCAAGCCTAGTTTTCATTCCAAAGAAGTTCTGAAAAAAAGTTTCTAGGTGTTAATATTAGTCATTGTGACTTATGGAATGTGGACCCCATGCGTCCTCTGAACACCTCAGAACATCCTGCTTGCAGCTCCCAGGCACCCTTGTATCCAGGCACTTGATGACACCGGCATCTGCATAGGAAATTGTGAGCAAGCTTGCGGACAGCACAGAATTCTTCATCATGCAAATGATATTGTGTGGAATTCTCCCTGTCCCCCTGCTTTAATTAATAGTGCGGGGCAACTATTTCAGTTTGTATTTGTGTGTCTGCCCCCTTTTCTAGGTTTAAGCATCACTAAATGCAGCAGAAGTCTACATTCATAGGCTTGGGCTGTTACAGCTGAATTGTTCTATGTAATGCATGCTGGCTGGGGAATTCTGGGAATTGAAGCCCACACCTCTTAAAGTTCCTGGGATTGAGAAACCCTGTCCTAGAGGGAATATCTGCTCCAATCCTACTTTAAGGACAGCTGAGCAGGTGTCCTACTGTACAGCAGAAAGTTTTTCATCAGAAATGTCCTTTTCTTTGCCCAATCCAATCCCAGATTAAAGAAGCCATAAACTGGAGGGTCAAAGTTATCCATTTCCATCTCAAGCAGGTCACCACCATCTTCTTAATAGGACACTCTCCTCTCCACCAAAGAGAGATGGGCTCTATTTGAATCAGAATCATTATTCTAGATTTGCATCCTCTATGTATATGTCTTTTTTTTTTTTTTGGCAAACGTTTCTCCCCTTTGGTCATCTTCTCAGGTGGTCCAGATGTTGCTACCTGCCAGAAGTTACAGCAATTGGACTTCCATTTTGGGAGAAGGCCAGAGATAGGGACAGGGAGGAAATGCTTGTATGAGACAGGCATGGTTCCTAAATTGCCAGTTGGCAAGGCTTCAGGCCAACAGCTGGCAACACGGTGCCACCAGAACACCTAAAAGGCTTCTTTTTTCACTGGAAATAAAATTTTAAAAGAACAAAAAACAAATATTTGGACATCCCAAAAGGACAAGGCAGTGCATGATCTCATCAGATCATGCCATTCTGCGAAACCGTTCAGTGCTGGAAAAGGCAGGATGGTGTGGGCTGTTGCAAAGGAATGAACAGATCTGAAGCCAACTGTTTATTGCAGGGCCCATTTGAAACAAGCCCGTTGTTCAGAAAGTTGCTGTTCCAGAGAAAGAACAACTGGAAAGTCAACAGGCCGAAATAGCTTTAAGGAACTGCTTTCTGCAACAAGATTGCCTTTGTCATTTGGCCAAACCAGCAAGTTGTGGCCAAGCACAAACGGCTGGAGCTGTTCAGCACCTCCTCGTTCTCTTCCGCGTGCACGTTCTGGGCCTGGCCAGTCCCGAAAATGAAATCTCGTCCAACAACGAGGGAACAAGCCATTCAGGAAAAGCCTAGAGGCACGGATAGGAAGCCGACCGTAAGAGAAATCAAGATGGTTTTTATTTTACTTCTGTGTGTTTAACCTGCACTCTCTCCCTATCCTCTTTAGCAGCGCCGGGCAGGAATTCACTGATCTCAATGCCAGGGCAGATTTTTTAACACCAGGACACGCTCCTGGAAGTCAATGCAATGGCTGACGTCTGTCAACCGATCTGGGTGTGCAATTGCAGCCGAGACCAAGCCCAAAATGAGCCTGCAGAGAAGCAAAAGGGGGGGGGGGAGAGGAGGGACAGCAAACTTGGAGAAACTCTGAAGTTGCAGAAGTGCCCAAAACGACATCCTGAGTGAAGAAAAAAAAAACCCATAACAAGGAACAAAGAAAGGAAGGCGCTCATTCCCGAATGTCAAGAGCCCAAGGATGAAGTGGAAAATGTGGAAAACGGGAAGGATGGATTGGATGGGCTTCCAAAAGCATGGCTGGCAGGCTAGGAGGGTGAGCAGGAGCAGATTTCTCCAGCATCTCAGCCACCACCCTAAGGAAGTGCAAAGGAAGTGTTGGGAAGCATTGAAATGAACTTCCTGGCATCCTCTCTCTCTGTCACCCATCCATCCACCTATCTCTATCTGTTATCTATCTATCTATCGCTTCATCTACCATCTATCTGTCCATCTACCATCTATCTATCTCTATCTCTTCATCTATCATCTCTCTCTCTGATTCTATCTATTCTTCGATCTATCTCTATTCTTTCTTTCTATCTTTCCATCCATCCATCTCTTCATCTATCTCTATCCTATATCTCTATTTCTATCCATCCATTTCTCTCTCTATTCTTTCTTTCTTTCTATCTTTCCATCCATCCATCTCTTCATCTATCATCCATCCATCCATTCATCTCTATCTATTCTTCTCTCTCTCTATTCTTTGATCTATCTATTCTTTCTTTCTTTCTTTCTTTCTTTCTTTCTTTCTTTCATCTTATCTTTCTATCTTGCTGGCTGGGGAATTCTGGGAGTTGAAGTCCACACCTCTTAAAGTTGCTGAGGTTGAGAAACCCTGCCCTAGAGGTAAAGATGTCCCAAATCTTCTTAAGTTTCCTAGCAAGTAAAATGCCTCCGATTCCAGCATGCTTTGAGCCCCTACATGATCTGGATGTCTTGATAGGAGATTAGGTAAGATTTGTTTTTTTCTTTGAAATGTTCGTAATATTTATACTATTACTCCTCTCTCCCTTCCCTGACTAGAGTCTATTTTATGAATGTTGTAAAATGAAGGAAAGGGACGCAGTGGCACTGCGGGTTAAACCGCTGAGCTGTTGAGCCTGCTGATCGGAAGGTCGGCGGTTCGAATCCGCATGACGGGGTGAGCTCCCGTTGCTAGTCCCAGCTCCTGCCTACCTAGCAGTTCAAAAACATGCAAATGTGAGTAGACTAATAGGTACTGCTTTGGCGGGCAGGTAACGGCATTCCGTTTAGTCATGCCGGCCACATGACCACAGAGGAAGTGTCTACGGACAAATGCCGGCTCTTCGGCTTTGAAACGGAGATGAGCACCGCCCCCTAGAGTCGGACACGACTGGACTTAATGTCAAGGGAAACCTTTACTTTTACCTAAAATGAAGAAAGCA